>NW_028145412.1:0-637511 GCF_050370095.1 Fusarium phalaenopsidis | reverse complement strand
GTCGTCGGTACCTTTGTCTACTGGGACATGTCTTGCGCGTTCTTGAGCCAGACCTCCAGCAATCCTATACACAATTTTGAGGGCACTCTATACACCTTCATCGTCGAGGAGATGGCTGGGTTCTTACACCCCACTACCGGGCCCTGCACTGGACTGTTCTACATTCTCTGCACTTTGGGGAGATACATTCGGCATGTCATATCGGGTGGTATTCGAGATCCTGACCTGGAGATCATCCTCGAGGTGAAGCTCTTAGCCTGGGAATTTCCCGACCCTGAGCCTTCCACTATGTGGGTTCAAACAGCTGAAGCTTTTCGTAAACACGGCTTGATCATGCTTTGCCGCTTCTGCAATCCACAATGCTTGGCCCTATGGGAAGCCTGGACCAATACCGAAGAACAATGCGTAGATCGAAATATCGATCAATTGACCCAACAATACGCAGTTGACATCATGGCTTCCCTTTCTGCCATACCTCTCACCTCGACATACCTGGCTCTTCAACCCATACCCCTGTTGACGGCCGGAGCAGAGTTGACGGTAGAGGACAGTCATCTCCGAAGCGAGAGCAAATCTAGGCTACTAGCCCTGTATAGCTGCAGTAGGATCCCGGCAAATCTAGTAGCAGCGAATTTGTTGGATAGACTTTGGCAACTCAGGATGGAGGGGGGTAGTGTAACTTGGCCCGAACTTCTGATTCAGGACAATATAAAACTGCGCATTGGTTGAGTTTTAGCGAAGAGTTTGTCATGATAAATACAGATGGGCCAGTCGATCAACCTCGGTTCTGTTGGCTCTATCTGACGTGGGGTTCGGTTCCAGTGATTGCCAGTCCTGAGCATGGTAGCAGTGTCTTCACCTAACCATACGGTACCAGCCCATCAGCTCGTAAACATTACTGCACTGAACCGTAATAAATGCGTAGAATCGCCTCCAATGAGCCGGGAAGGGAAAGGGAGTCTTGGCCTAAGATGGCGCGTGCATGTGACTCCCATTTTTACGCTGAACGGTTGTCGAGTAGTAAGATAAGGCAGCGAGACTTGCCTTTCTTGGTCAATCGGAGAAGAACCCCACATATAATGGCCTAGAATGTTCCTTCTGCCAGCTCTTGATGTGATTCGGCGCGTTCTCCGTTCCGTCTTGCCGCCGCAAGTTGCCGTATGGCACCGCGAAGTGTTCCATTTTGGTAACGGCCCAAGATGGGATGGTTATCACAGGGGAGGACTTAAACAAGACTAATATGACCTACTGAGACCCTCAAAGCTTTATAAAAGCTGGACTTGAGGATGTAGACTATCTTGCATTCAACTCGGTCAATACAAGCTCATCTTCATCACGACGGCAACCATGTCCCATCACAACCCCCTACAGGATCAGGCCATTGATCAGACACGACCAATCAAAGTCATATGTATTGGTGCTGGCTTTTCAGGAATCTTGACAGCAATCAGGTTCCCGCAACGAATTCCTAACCTCGAGTTAACCATTTACGAAAAGAACGACGATATCGGGGGGACCTGGTATGAGAACACGTGCGTATCCCGCTGCATTGTCATCTGTTTGACCAACTAACTCTTTGAAGATATGCCGGTGTTGGTTGCGGTAAGAAATCGTGCGCTGGATTACCGTAGTACTCTGTTGACCTCATGATCTAGATGTTCCATCCCATGTCTATCAGTACTCATTTGCCGGCAACCCCAACTGGTCAAAGTTCTATGCCGGTGGTGCAGAGATTCAGCAGTATCTGAAAGATGTTGCCTGGCGTTACGATGTTGAGAAGTATGTTCGTCTGCAGCACCACTTCGAGAAGGCCGATTGGGATGAAACGACACAGAAGTGGACTGTCACGGTCAAGGATCTCAGGAACAACACCGTCAGTGTGCCATCCCACTATCGAAGTGACCAAGTTCTCTGACAAATTCCCAGACTGTGACAGATACCGCCGATATCCTTATTAAAGGAACTGGTATCCTCAACAAGTGGAAGTGGCCTGAGATCAAGGGCTTGCAATCCTTCAAAGGGTCCCTCATGCACACAGCAGGTTGGGACCCTAAGTTTGACTGGACCAACAAGAGAGTCGCATTGATTGGTGCTGGGTCGAGCGGAATCCAAGTGCTACCTCACATCCAGTCCAAGGCGAAGCACATATTCCACTACATGCGAGGCAAGACCTGGATCAGCCCTGTTGGGTACGCGGCGGAAGTCGGCGGAGGCGTCAACAGAGGTATGCATATGACGTTTCCTTGAGAGAATGTATTTTCTTATCTGACGCAAAACAGATTACACCGCTGCGGAACGGATGGACTTTGCCAACAACCCACAGACATATATGGATTATCGTCACATGGTCGAGGGTGTCATGAACAAGGGCCAACTGTCTACATTTCTCGGCTCTGACGTCCAAAAACAGTTTTGGGAAGAATCAGACGCCTTTATGCGACGAAAGCTGGAGAAGAAGCCCGAGATCTACAAGTCTCTCATCCCCAATTTCCCTCCAGGCTGCCGCAGATTGACACCAGGCCCCGGATATCTGGAGGCTTTGGTTGAAGACAACGTCACTTTCATAGGGGCTGGTATTGAGAAGGTGACTGAGAATGGTCTTTTCGATACCAAAGGCGGATTCCACGAGGTCGACGCTATCATCTGCGCGACTGGTTTCGATTAGTAAGTTTGTGTGCGTCACATATCTTGCAGTAACTAACCGTGGGCAGTTCCTGGAGCACCGAAGACACGCCCATTACAGGTCGTGGCGGAATCACCCTTGAAAACATGTGGAATCCATGCCCCGAAGCATACATGGGAGTGACGGTACCCAACATCCCCAACCTCTTCATGTATCTTGGGCCAGCTGGTGCACCCGGCTCTGGAAGCTTCATCACCATGCTTGAGTTTGTGGTTGAATACATCATCAAGTGTATCAAGAAGCTGCAGAGAGAGTATATATCGTCACTTGAGCCTACGTGAGTCCAAGCATCGACCCTTTAAGCTCGTTGCTAATCCCAGTAGTATGGAAGCCCATGTCGACTTTTGCAAGCAAGCCGACAAGTACTTTGAGAAAACCATTTTCACCTACCCGGCAAGTCTATCCATTTGAGTTCAAACGTCAAGATTGAGTCCTGCTAACAAGGCCTTTTGAACAGTGCAAGTCTTGGTTCAAGCGAAACAGCGAAACCGGGCGAATTGTCGGCATCTGGCCGGGATCGTCTGTCCATGCGCAACATGCGATGGAGAACCCACGCTTTGAGGACTTCCGTTATGTCCGTATGCCAGAGGTGGAGCAGAACAGGTTCAACTGGTTTGGAAATGGTCTCACTGTTGCACAGGAGAAGAGTGAGAAGACGACTCAGTATCTTGATGATGTTGACATACCCCCCGTTATCAACCACGGCCCAAGACCTGAGGTCAACGGCGTGTCGGCTGACAAGTCTTCAAGTCTGGGTAATGAATTCCCTGGGCTGGTCTGATGTAGAATTTGCCTTAGTTTAAAATTCATTCTTCTTCACTAAGATGGTATTACTGAGATCGCTGCCTACATGTATTGGTAACTGTGCCCTTTGCCGTTGTAGCTAAGGGCCCCCTTTTGTTTCAAAGCTAAGCATATCAAAATACTACTTTAAGTTCCAATAAGTACAAACTCAAGCCATCATCAACTACTGGTTCTTCAAAGTCTGTGCCGCTTGGGAAAGAAAGTCTCCGACCTAAACCAGGATATTAGCGTAACATGCCTTGGCTATTGTTCACGAGCAGCATACCTTGTGGAAACAGGTAAGGTTGGACTTGGCATCCTTGACTGACTGTCCTATGGTGTAGTCATAAGGCTGTCCATTGAGCTTATCCCTCGCTGGGATCTTGAGGGAATTGATAGTGTTTTGCTCGTTGTCCGGGAGCGTGGCCATGTAGGCCAAGAACTCATCTGTTGCCGACCGACTCGGCGCAGCGTTCTCAGTCTGATCAGCCAAGAGTATGCTCCCAAGCGCTTCGACTCGACGGATCGTTTCCGCCCGGACTCCTTGCTTCAGTTGGCTCTGGGCCAGTTGTATGGGCTTGAGTCGGACTCCGAGCGGATGCGAGAGAATGTTACGGATGTCGGCTTCAGTAAACATGTCCTTACTCAAAGGGTTCCTCATGACCCCATCGTTGGCCGTTAGCGCCTGCGCCAGTTCTTCCATGTCCCAAGCGTAATTGTCCTCGGATACGAAGAAATTCTCGGCGGGAATTTCTTCAACCTTGTCCCCAAGCATGGTTTCCGAGTTGACGTACTTCTTCTTCAGGTGCTTCCGCTCCACCAAGGCGAGGGCATCGGTGGTGTATCTTTGCATGCTTTCGGGTAGGGCCGCGTCCAATAGAGTTCTGCGCTTTACCAGTCTGTCTCGAATAGATTCAAGGCTGACTGGTGTCTCCTGTGAGGAGGCCCATGCAATCACGGCCTCAAAGTCTTGGACTAAAAGCTCCTGGGCCTTGTCGCGATTCGCTGCAATATTTCTCGCTGATTCTCTCACAGAAACAGGTTGCAGAGAATGGATGGCTTTGCTGATCTCACCACGGCTTATATGCCCAAGATTGGTCATAGCCTCTTGACATTCCTCGATGTCCTGTAGCCCAGAAAGTTGCATGATGCCAGAGAGTTCGTGCTTGAGATGTTCCGCCTCAAGCATCAGCTGCTTATATTCGCCTAGAAGATCCGTGTTTCTGCTAGTGCTGGCTGGTGTCGAGGTTTTCCGAGGCTGTGCCTGTTTACGTCGTTGAGCCCGAGTACTACTGCTACTACTGGATGCGGCTCTGATTGTATCTCGCCTCTCTTGAAGGCAGAGGCGAGCCACGGCATTGCCAGGATCTAGTTGAAGGAGCTGGCTAGCTGTTTCACGCGCAAGATCTGCGTTGACCCACGACTTAATGTGGATGTACCAAGGTGGGCAGAGACGAGTTATTCTCGTTCCCCTCCGATATGCAGTTCATCATACCTCTTTCATTCTTGGACTCCCATGCTTCGATAATTCTTTCGAGAATATAGACGCTCCCAGGCTGTTGATCCAGCATGTCATACAGGAGATCAATGATGCTTGACTCGGTGGACATTTCGACGACTGTGGTGGCAACTGATAAGACCAAGGAAAGAGGAACACCTGGAAGTGCAGGCACTGCCTCTTTCTCTTCTCTGGACTAATGCAGAACGCCATACGCCCGGCTTTGCTGGGCTTATTGAGGGGTGTAGGACTTGCATGTGTGGCGGTCACTGGCGAGTACCGGTACCTAGGCCTGGAGCCTCGATCTACACTGCACTGCTGCGGGATATAGGAATAACGATTAAACGAGAAGTATGGGCGAACAGGGAATGGAAATTACAATCCGATCATTAGCAGCACATTACTAGGTCCCGCTGGGCTTGGCTTTAGTGGCCGTCGAGGCCTAGCATTCATTCTTATCGTTCTGCTATGGCTCGTCTGGCCCCGACCTCTTCAACCAACCTAGATCTCCCTATACATGATACCCAAGATGCGACGGATGATCAAGTCTCTTCGCAGGTCCAAACGCGCACCAGGCCCTCAGCAACAGCCCGAACTTGACACTGCCATTGAAGCACTACCAATTCAAGCCTGTTGCGAGCTTCCTGCGGCACCGCTAACCAGGACCGGAGAGCCACAGCTGCCGCGAGTACCATTCTATTACGAACTCCCTGAAGCACCGCAAATCGTAGAGCCAGAGCTGCCACGAGCTCGAACCCCTTGCGACCTCCCCGAAGCACCGACCAGACCGCTCACACCTACTGCTGATCGACGATGCTGGTGGGACAGAATCAGCGCCTCGCCGCTGACCAGCTTTGTCACCAAGGAGCAGGGGCTCCTGCGGCAGCGTGATGTTGATCAACTTGCTAGTGCAACGAGTGGATATCTGGCCAACTGGGAGATATACCATGCCGGACAAGGCAGTGACCGTGATAGTCTTCTGCTGGATCTCATGGCTGACTGGGGCCGAGATTCGGACAACGCCATGGCAACGTTGGCTTGTATTGGCTTCTTGTCTACATCAGAGGCTTCAAAACAGTTGGTATCTCTCATCCATCTTGATCCTGCGATGTATTTGCGGTGTCTCGCCGTTGCTGGTAAAATGAGGGCAGGCCTCATCTGCGAAGATGAAGGGAAGGCCATTCAACAAATCCGGCGGTTGCAACCCCAGTCTGACCTCGACATTGAGCATATCGAAAGCTTCCTGAACGCCTTCACCACCCTTCGTCCGTCCATATTCCTCCCGGACGGACTGGTTCTAGACTGGCTAAGCAAGAACGGCATCATAGACCGTCTGAATGCTCAAGCCGTTACTCACTTGGAACGACAAAGACTGCACAGCGCTTTCCGACTTGTACGGTGCATCGCGATCATCTGTAGCCTACCCTGTGATCCAGACCTACGCAACGGTTGGAACGGGCCCTTCTGGCAGGCTTGCCTGTGCTGGGATCCAAACACAGAGCGACTCCTCCAGTGGGAGTCAGGCTGTCTCTCAGACGCACAGAAACGTCGGCTATCAACACTCATCAACCTTGATGGACCCGACACCGCAACATGCCGAGAATCATGCTTGCGGCTGTCAGACCCAGCCTGCTTCTCACGAACACAGGTTGAGCCGCAGACAACAGCCAGTCTTGAACAGATGTTGGCCCTTCTGTCAAGCTCAGAACGTGTTGGGACCAACACTGTTGACCTGTTCATTTATCTCTTCATTGAGAACCCAGCGACTCAGTCGTCATTCCGTTTCCTTGAACATGCCCTCAGCCAAGATGGCTCTGACGAGTCTCACCGGACTGTCCTCAACTTCCTGCGGTCGCAGCATAATAACAGCCTGGATATTTGCGCTCAGATGATCGGACTTTCGAGCCTTCTTCCCCTGCTCAGCTCAGCAATACTTCTCGATAGTATCGGGAACCCAGCTACTAGGATCGCACAAGTCATGTCGGCAGCCCAGCGCGAATTCTTGGCTCAGCTCGACAATGGCCCGGGCGACTATGTCGGCATGAGCATTCTGGCCTTTGGCAAGGCAATCTCGGCTGCAGAAGCGGTGCATCCAAACTTGCCACCAGATCTTCTGGAAATGGTACGCAGGTTCCCTGAACGTGATGTGGCGGAATCCATATTCGAGCGGCTTGAAGATTCCGCCCTGAACAAGTCTGGGGATTGTTCGGCACTGAAATCATATCTCGTGTCTAGCCTCGGCGGTTTTACCGAGTTTGCTGCGGCTGATGTTGATCTCTCCGATATACAGCTCGAAGTCAAGTTCTGGAAGAGCTGTCCAGATTCCCACAGGCGGGACTTGGCGACGATTCTGGCCAGTGTCAAGCGTCTAGACTACAAGACATATGTGACCTGTCTTGCGTCTGTGATGCTTGAGAAAGATCAGTTCGTCAAGGAGCTACGTGTGATGCTCATGGAAAAACATTGGGGAGCATGCGCCAAACTCATATCCTACGTCTGTCTTCGCCGAAGCCTTGGCCAGTTCTCGGCTGACTGCTGGACGATGCTAGTTTTTGCATTCATTGAAGAACATGGCTCCATTTTGAGCCAGGGGAAATCGCACATGAAAACCATGGATCAATGGCTCAGCTTCATCCAGGACCTTGTCAAGCTGACTGTGCCGGCTGCGCAAGCGCAGCTACGAGATTCTGGAGATGGCATCACTCGGCGGCGACTCACCTGGTGGCAGACTCTTTCTGGGCATGCGAAAGCACTACAGTCAATCGAAAACTTGGTCAAGGGGTTTGAAGATGTCGAATGGATCTTTCTTACTGGCGAGGAGGCGGCACTTATCACCTTGATCAAGCATGCTCAGAAGGGCCAAGACATGTCCAATATCAGTCGGCTAGTCATCTGCCAACTCAAGGGAGATGGAAGAAATCTCGTGCTTGTTTCAAATATGTTGCACTCACTGACAGAACTCTCTCAACACGGTGCGGCCATCTTGCAAATGATGTTGACGAGAGCGGTGGAACAGCCACATTGGACAAACCTATCACTGACGGCGGTGTGCAAAGCCTGGCTGAACAGCCCGCTCCCAACAAACTTCGACAAAACAGTCTTGAGAATGATGAGGGAAAACCTCAAACCCATCCCACCCTTCACTCGCAAGGCCGCATTGTCTCTGCTTGGTCAGCTGGTAGGCGAGCACGACTCCCTTGTTGAACATGCCGCCCAGCTGGAAACGTCGCGGTGGAATCTCAAGAGAACAGATGCAAGAGGGCACTCGAAGCTGCTACGCGAAGCAGGTATCCGGGATACACCTGTCCGGGCTGCAGGGCAAGGTGTTCCTGCTGAGCTGGCTGACGCGGTTGAGGAGGTTGCACCAAACGAGTACGAGTTGTCGTTTCCTCTGACGGGTCTTAATGAGCTTCAACGCCTGGCACGAGGCGTTCCAGATGGTGCTCGACTGCTCGTCGTTCGAGTTTGTCTGACATCCCCTACCGGATTCTGTGTTCACTACGCCCCGAACGATGAAGCTACGGCAAATCGGCATCGGTACTGGAAGAAGAGTTCCAACGATCCTGACCGGCCCATCTGTGGAACGAAGCCATCACTCTTCACGTACTGTCTTTCTAGAAATCTTCATCGACTACTGATGAGCCCCCAGACTGTTTCAGCAATACACAGCAGCATTGAGAAATGGGTTATTACGTCGCCGTCAACGTGCGGTGTTTGTGGCGCTCTGATCAGCGTAAAGCTGTGGAAGACCGCCGCGTGCTCACAGCCCTGTTCGATACGGTTTCGCCTGGCGCCCTTGGAAGTCCGTCTTCACAACCTGCTGGTTGACCCTCTGTCGATAGACCTCCTGATATCAAGCGTGTATGCTGCCGCTCTGGACGGATCTTCTTTGGACTTGCTTCCAAGCTGCCCCGTAGCCAAAGCCTCGTTACCTACTGTGATCAACTCTCTGCCCTCGATGGAAACCCTTGCCAAAGCCCCCAATCTTTCACAAGTCCTACAAAATAGCCGTTACGCGGTGGATCAGGAGAGACTACTCTCGTGGCTATGCCTGAGCTTCAGAGGCTTTCTACGGAGCGTCCCGAGCGGGTTTGCGATCCCGAGCATGCCGCAGACGCAGCAGTTCCTCCTCATGAACTCACACCACGAGCGAGAGAAAACATTTGAAACCCATCTGGGTGCCACTGCCTCTGCTGGCAGTGGACCTGTCTTCCACGGCACAAGTATTAGCCGGCTGTACCTCATTCTATCAGCAGGCCTGAAGAACTTGAGCAACACGCCTCTGATGCGCCACGGTGCGGCTTCTGGCCCGGGGATATACTGTGGGGACGAACAGGCCACATCTTTGGGGTATTCGCAGGCGATAGGGAACAGCTGGAGCAACAGCGCCATCGACCCGCAGATGCGGGTGATGTTGGGCTGTGAGCTCGCCAAGTATCCGACAGCGAATACGCCAACGCATGTCGTCCAAGACGAGACCAGAGTTCTGGTCCGGTATGTGTTTCTGCTCCCGGCAAACTATCACACTCCGCCGCGCCGGCACGTTGTCCCTGCTATGAGCACTGCGTTCGCTATGCTTAGGTCAGGGAGGGCAACCTAGATGTCGTGGTAACTAGATAACCCCATAGCCGTCCAGAGGGGTCAAGTAGCCGCTCGGGAGTTTACGAGGGATGAAATGACATCAAATTCAAGCCTGTATCTGTTATCTTTGAGTATCACTTTGCATTCTCTTGAAACCAGCTCCATCTCAATCTTGTGTACGAGTCAACTGTTTTCCTCTTCTCCAGCAACGTGATCGTCGCTGCAATGCCCGTCCCATTTGTACACAGGAACCCAATCCTCAAGATCTTGTCCTATTCTTGTTAAGTGGTCCAGCTTTCCCCGTAGCAGCCTCTCGTCCGACCCTTCTTGTCGAACCTGGTCACGGAGCATGTCAATAACAACTGAGACCACAGGGGCTGATTTTGTCCCAGACTCGGTCATAGTGGTAAGTCTCTCTTTGAATAGTCTGTCCGCTTCTTCAGGCCAACCATCGAGAGAGTTCTGCAGACCGAGTTGGAGGGCTTCATCTAATCTTCTCTGCTCCTCTGCCAAGCGTGCAGAAATCTTGCTTTCCAATTCCCATGGATCCGGATCATTGTCGGAGCCACTTGGGATAGAGCCCGCAGTGAATATCACGAAAAGGACGCTGAACAGACTGTAGCAAACATCTTGGGCTCTGTAGATTTTTAGAAGTCCTTTTGGCGCCCGATCAAGTTGACCAACAATAACGACTTCGCAGAATGCTCGTGCCAGAAGGCAGTAAGAGGCCCAGCCAGCCGAATGAATTTCCTGAATAAGTGAAGTTAGTTGGTGGTCTAGATCCGTCGGGAAAACGGGCAAATTAAATACTTCTGTGAATCGTTCCAAGCACCGTTGCATGACTGGATCATCCCCGTGCTTGAAAGGTTCCCATGGCGAGAGGAATCTCTTTCCATGCTCTGGCACCAGTCCCACCATCATCAAGAGCATAGCGGCGAAGTAGAGAGCTGCAAAAGCAACATCAAACCCACTTCGAGCTGCCGCTATGGAATCTATTGTTTTGATGTCGACGAAATCGAGCCAGGCGAAGCATAGGGCGAACTGAAGACCCAGCTTATATAGGCCCAAAACCCAGAGAGTGCCAGCAATGATAAAGTCGCATGTCGAGACGGCAACCTTGGGTGTTTGATGTCGGAGGATGTTCAGCCAGCAACCGCATAACAGGAAGATATCGGATAGTGTTCTCCAGACAATGTTCAAACTCTGAAAGACGATGTAGTTATATGTCACCGAAGTTCCTGCTTGCTGGACAGTGAGATCAAGGCAGTGAAGGAGTAAGTAGCTTGAGAGGGTCAGCCCTTATCCAGTGCCATATCAGACATGCGTTCAGCGTTCATATTCACTGGCGAACTTACAGGCAAAGCAACGCCATTCCTGCATGAAGAAACCACGTAATTCTCCAAGAAGAGGGCACGCTTCTAATGGAGCAGATGGTGATAGTAGTGATCACAGTCGTAACCAGCCAGAGCCAGACAACGACCCCGATACCCGGCCCGATACCTCGCGTGGGGACATACCAGAGACCTTTCATGTCTCTTGAACGTGCTGTAAAGATGAAGGGATTCCGAGGACCAATGCTCCTACACGTACACGTCTCAGACAGAGCAAGGAGACTGTCTGCCTCCTCTCTGAGTCCCCCGATTACTGCATCTGCTTTGAATCTGCACACATCCATTGGTACCCCCAACCCAAGTACATTTCACAGTACTTTGGACTACTTTGTCAGGTTGTCTTTGCTTTTTCTGCTAGGCTCTATCCTGACCGGCTGCTTAGCCTTGAAATCCCCGCGCTGATTATGCAGCATGACCTTGGTGCAGCTCAGCCGCAAAGTGCACATTGTGTCTCGACCATGAAATATCAAGCCTCAATCTCACTAAGAGGTGCCACGGAGGGGTAACTAGGTTGAAAGGTTCAATCAAAAGGGTTGAAAATAAACTGCCATTACGCATTACATCCCAGTAAATACCTCACACGGCACAACTGTGTGCTTCTGCGTTGTCTCTGACCGCCCATCACCAATCCGCTGTAGCCCTGGAGACGCCACCATGACTACCTGGACTTTTTGACCCCTCCTCTCCTCTCCGTCCTCGCAGTCGATGAAACCACTGCTCCCGCCGATCACTACCGTCTGGTTGCGTTCCGCGGTGAGCAGCAGTAGCCTAGCAGGATTGACGCCAAACTGCAGCGCCAGCTCATAGGCTAGACCTGCTGCTGTGCGCATTTCGCCCTGCAGTCCGCTCTGTAGCTGAGTGCCTGCGATGACCGAGAGTAAGGAAATTATCTGCTCCGTCACATGGGTAACGTTGTTGTGGCCCAGCTGGATAAGGCTCCCAGAGCCTCCATCGGTCGCAGCAGCAGCCAGCGTCTGGAAGGTAACAGAGCGCCAGCGATTTGCCACCTCGTTGCTGTTGAAGATATCCAGGTCTAAGCAGTAGTTAGCTCGTTTTGCCAGCAACGCACGTATCAAAGGCATCTCACCAGAGTCTGTCGAGCCATCAAGTCTGCTCCTCCATGCGCGGTATAACGCTGTGATCTCAGCTGCCCCTCTGTCGGGCCCGAAAGCGCCAAATCCGAATGGAAGAGAAAAGAATCCCGCTTGGAGGACTGACCAGACTCGCCACCTGAGCCAGAAATGCGACCTCCCCTTTACCAGGCTCAGTGAGTTGTCTGGATCAAGACGATGGCTCAGCACCTGAGAGGAAATATTGACTGTTGTCGCAATAGTCGCCGTAGCATTGTCAACGATGCGACAAAGCTCGCGGAACTGCGTTCGCAGCTTCTCGTCGGGCCAGGCCTGGCTCTTGTCGCCCGAGACCAGCAATTGTGCCTGCAGATTCCGCTTTTCACTGTTCAGCCTAGTCTCGAGAATGTCAAGGTCCCGGGAGTGGTCGAGAACGAGCTTGTCGACTTGCTCGTAATGCTTCCGCACAGCGTGATCCAGCTCTGCCTGTTTGGCCTCTAGCCTTCTCGTAGTCTGTTCCAACTCCGCACTCCTGCTGTCAAGTTGATCCGAGAGACCTGTGATCTGCTTGTAGAGAGTCTCTTTCTCTCTTTCAAGCTCCCCAACACGGTAGTTCCTCTCATTGATCGTCTCGTTCAGCGAGTCCCTGAAGTGGGAGATATCAGTGGCGGCCTGCCTACCCCATTCGAATAGTTCTCCTAGCTCATCCTCACCAACGATCCCCGATCTTTGAAGTTTGGACCTTGACAATTCATCACGGGCTGCTAAGTCCAGGAAATGCCGAATGCGGCCGCGGTACGCTTTCTTGACCGACTTGGCAGTCTCTTCGGTTTTGTTTGAGCCGTGTCCCGCGAGCGATTGCAGCCAGTTCATTTTGGGACGAAAAGTCTGACCGTGAAGTGATGAGCACAATGACTGCGAGTACGATGAGAACAAAGTAAAAACGGATCATGTATCGGGCTTCACTTTTATCATGGTGTTTGAGAGAAAACGAGGCAACACAGGGCGGACATGGGTGAGTACGCCGTCAGCTCCCCTCCATGCTCTCAGGCTCGAATGAATCAGGTCTTTGGCCCTGATGAAGTGTGGCGTGAAGGTAAGCGCGCGAGAGCCGTGTGCCTAACCACACACCCTTTGGGTCTTCGGGCATATGGATTTAAGCCCGCCAATACCTGCAGCAAGGCCAGAGTAGACCACGGATTCCAGATTACGGTTGAGAATACACAGCCTGCTATTTGGGGCTCACCTTGTAGACCGCATCGCGTACAGAATGGCCCATCGATCACAATTACCCCCGTTCCCGCCATTGGGACGCGTCCATACGATCGACTACGAAGATGAAATATTCGTAGAGCCGCCTAGAGTCAGACACCAGGAGTTCGAGCCTCCTCAAAATTGGGGCAATGGGCGAGAGAACCGCGTCGTTCTTGGACTCGATTATGGCACTACAAGCACCGGTAAGCTAGGCTGTCCTGCGCCTTCATCTATTCAGTTGCTGAGTACTACAAAGGCCTGTCATACATGCAGCAGAAGACTCTAAGTGAGCCTGACTTCAATGATCTCGAGGTCTTCACAGGATGGAGTGGTGGCAGCGGTAACCCCAAGATTCCCTCCGAAATATCCTACTCTAAGGCGACGAACCGGAGCCGCCAGCCAGGCAAAGATGCCGAGCGGCACAAGCTCGTGCTTCACTGGACCAAACTGGAGCTCGAGACTAGACGTCCTGCCACTGAGTTGGAGGCACTTCTGGAAGCTGTGCAGGGTCTGAGTCTCGTCAAGCGACTGCGCGAGGTTGCAGATGCCGATATCAACCATGAGGCGCCGACACACTTGACTAAGAGTCCGTCGGACATTGTCAAGGATTTCTTGCTCAAGATTGCCCGGCAGTACTACCTTCATATGAAGGGACAGTCATCTGCTTTGATTGGGGGCCAAATCCCACTTGACGTTGCTCTAACCCATCCTGCTGTCAGTCGCCTCCTTTCCACTTCAATGATATCCGCATTGTCCCATGTCTATGCTGTCGAACTCAGCTGATTCGTGAACTCTGACAGGAATGGGGCTACGAGCCACTTAACAAGCTGTATCGTGCTGCAATGGGCGCCTTTCATAAACAGATGTTCCCAACTCTTCGACACGTTTATTTTGTTCCCGAACCAGAGGCTTGTGCCTTATTTACCGTGCAACAACTCATCCGCAACAAAGAGGACAGTCTCATCCCTGTAAGTTGCTGCGTTACTCAACAGTACGTTACGGCTAACGCCCTTTCTTAGGGGGAGTGCTTCGTCATCTGTGACGCCGGAGGTGGCACCGTGGATCTAGCCACATACCGAATCGACAAGATCAACCCCCTTGAGATATCAAGAGTTGCTCCTGGCACGGGTACGTCAGCTTTCTCAGTTCCATTTTGATTCATACCATACTTCATAGGCTGAACCGCGTTTCTTATTACAGGAGCCTACTGCGGAGCTACTCTCATTGACAGGGCTTTTATCCGTTGGCTCAAGTCCATCACAACCAACCTTGACATTCTCGACGACGAGGTTGGCACCGGGGGCCACTTTCTACTCACTCCTGAGAGAAAAACGCTTCTCAATAGATTCGATCCCTTCAAACATCAGTTTACCGGGAGTGAAACCAATATCCTCACGCTGGCAAGTGGGATCCAAGTGAAGCCTGAAACGCCGGGTTTCAAGAATGGCCTCCTTACCATTGACGCGTAGGTGATGACTCATTTGTTGATATAGAGAGTTGATACTGATTGACAGCAGGGACCGAATGAAAGGATTCTTTGACGAGTCCTTGAAAGGAACACTAAGACTTATTGCAAAGCAAGTCGAGGGAGCTACAGTGAAGGGGGAGGTTGTCACAGTTAGGCACTCCGGAGTGGGCACGTGGAGAATAACGCTGACAACCCTCTCTCTATAGAAAGTCTTTATGTCTGGCGGTCTGTCGCAAAGCGAATATCTCTTCAGGATGGTACAAGAGTGGGCACGAAACAATCCCAACGAAATGGAGGTGACGCGACCTGAGGAGTGGTATGTCTAGTTCACTGTTGATATCGATCCCTGAGCAAGCTGACAGATAGTAACAGTTGGACGGCTGTAACGCAAGGCTCTGTTCTTCGTGTAATGGGCCTCGGGGCCAGTCAGCCAACGGCAGTTCAAGCGTGTCCGCGACACTATGGCATCGCAGCATCTGAGGAGTGGAGTCAGTGGCGACACGGAGGTAAGGGCCAGAAGAGTCCCGTAAAGGATCAAGTCCATGGCCACAAAATGGCCGTCGGTCAGATCACCTGGCTGGTACGAAAGGGAGACGTGATCATCCCAGACAACCCCATCAAGACGACACAGCCTGTCACTTGTGCCTTCAAAGACGATTATCTTGGGGGCAGCAGTACCGCAAGAATCACATTCTGTGCCACTACAATGACTGACGCTCCGACTGCACTAGACCAACTTCCAGAATGTAAGCCAAAACCCCAGGAGTTCGTACTCCGAGCAAGGCGGCTGACAGCCTTTTAGCGAGCAATGAGCTTCCCGTGCTGGAGGTCAAGCTAGACGATTTGCCCTCGTCATGTCGGCAGAAAAGATCAGGCTACACCAAGGTCTTGATGGACGTGGAGATACGCGTTGGATATAACAACGGCAAGGGGGTGAAAGTGAGAGTGCTCTGTGATGGCCGGGAAAAGGCGAAGTACTCGACCAACCTATGAGATAACGGGGCTCCGAAGGAAGGCGGATGACATCGCCCGGCTAGATAGCGAGAGACCCTTTGTGACTGCCAATAAATCCCGCTTTCAAGCCTCAAGCTGCATGTCTACCTTGCCTGAGGCCCCCGACATGAGACATGCCTTGGCGAACCATGCCATTCCTCTTGTAGTTACAAGCGCGTATTGCTTTAGTAAATAGAATATCAAGTACATGAACTCAAAGTATCCCGGAAACGCTGGAAAGTCCTGCATGTTTGCAGCCTTGTATGCAAGCCACGCCATCATTCGGTCTGATAACGCCCCGGCGGATATGCAGGCTGGATCACCCGTCTCAGAACATCACAGCCAGTTTCTACTGTCTGCTTGAGCCCCATTCATGACGGGATACCCGTATCTGTTTCTTCATGCTTTCCCCCCTCGATACTCATGGAGGCCTGGCACTTGAAGTCAACGCCCGACAACCTCCTCTCATATCCCGTCGCAGCACTCAACATCACGACTAAGAGGTGGCGGCTGCAGCCATTCCCGGCCAATCTCGTAGGCATCAAGGGATCCTGGGACCGCGAGAACGCTACCAAAGGCTGGCCTAATGACACGATAATCTACCCCTGTGGTAGCTCTCTCTGTGAATGGACCCAGCCCTGCGAAAACTTCTCATGTGCCATCACGATTGAAGGCATCGGTGCAACGAAAGTCGGACCAGCACACTCAAATATTATCGGCCTCACCCATGGTCTCATCATCTTGCTCATCCTTTTCATCACCACAAGTCTGATCATGGGTTGCCACCACTCGATCCCAAGCCCACCGCCTAGCCGTGATGGTCACCGGCATGCCATTAAGGATGACCGGCCCCGGCCAGCCGAAGAGGCCATTGGCTTAGAGTCACGACCACCACGCCAGCCACTGCGACATCCCCAGCCCTCGACCATCAAGCACGACAGCTCCATCAACAAGTACTACAAGGCACCGGAGCAGCAACCGAGTCAGCGGCCCGTCGAAATTAGCTGGGACTTGGTAGCGAAACCGCACAGCAGGTCAGGGTCTTCCTGGCGTGACGACCAACGGCACTGGGCAGAAGAAACGCGACAGAAGGGTCGGCAGATAGAACGCTGCATGGCCCTACTGCGTGAGATGTACGCCTTGGACTTACAGGCCTGGTCTATGGAGGACGTTGCACTGCGGGAGGGGGATAGAGAGGTCCGGGTTCGCTTATGGGGGCGGGTAGAGCGCATCTTCCTCGAGGTGACGGATGTAGTGGCAAGTTGGAGGAACGAAGGAACACGGGAAGGGCCTGGGCTGGGTTATTGGAGCGATGAAGAGAAGAGAGTGATTGAGGCAATTTATCAGACTGTTCAGGAGCATCTTGAGGGCAGGCGTTTGGGTGGTTTTGAAGAAACTGAAGAAGATGACGCGGCCTTCGACTTTTGGTCCAAGGATTGATCTCACCCTTTCAATCCCTCTTCATTCTTAATCTAGCTCATTTATTCCCAAGATAAGATACCTGCCTAACCTGCTGTTCCTACATGATGTTACTACATCCTATGTGTGCCATGGCGGTTGAAGAATGAGATGATCCCTCTGATCTCGCCATGGTTTGAAGAGTTCAGGAAGCATGTCGCTAGTTCCCAGGTGACTGCTTCATGGAGTTTAGAAGGGGCATTGTTCATGGCTGACTGGAGTCTCATCAAGTTCTTATCAATAGAGGTAGTCAAACCTTGCTGCTTGTGTTCTGAGCTCAACTTTCGCAATCCTGATCCTCTAAGGAGACTTTAAGTTTTAATCTAATTTATTTTAACTTCTAAGAAATATCTATCTATCATCATTCTATATAGAAGAATTATCACCGCAGCTAAAGCATCCCCGAATATTATCGGAGGTAGCAAAAATGTCCAAAAGTGCAGTAACAGAAGACCAAGTTCCACCACCGTTCAAAAATAATGAGAAAACAAGAAAGCCAATGTTGGCAATAAACAGCATGATGCTATACCAGTTCTCAAAGTAGCGTCCCTTGTAGAGGTGTAGCCAGAGGAAAGCGCTGATGCCGTACGTAAACCAAGCGTAAGTAGTAGCCGAACTAACGGCAACGATAGAGTCGAAGACAGGAATGACATCGGAGAGAATAAAGACAATAATCCAGAAGGCAGAATTACTACCGATCCAGATTCCCCATGCCTTAGGGGTATTTGCCGTAACTTCCTTGAGAGCATTGATCTGACGCATAATCGTAATGTAGACATACTTGGTACCGATATGGCCGCAAGCAAGACCGTCAGTCAATATAGCGGGGAGGACGAGTCCGTAGGCTACCTTGGCAGCAAGAATAGGGGCGGAGCTGAGAGCAGGGGAGGCGGTAAACTCGGCAGCGAGGCAGTAGACAGCGATAGCGATGAATGCATAGAAAATGACAGATGCAATCATCAACCATCTAAGAGAATAAATAAAGTCCTTCTCAGGGTTCTTCATCTCGGCCATGTAAGTAACAAAGGCGTAGTTACCAGCCAAGGCAAAGAGGATCTTGAGAACTCCGTTCAAGACCTCTCGGAGGGAAGGATGTCCGAAAAGCTCAATCTCGGGTTTCCAGCCTTCTGGGGCTCCGGGAGGGTTGTTTATACCCAGGCCGATCATAGTGGCAAGAGCCGCGGCAAGGATGCTGAGGATACAAGGAAGGCCAGACTGAGCCAAGAACTTGGCAGTCCGGGGAATGCAGAGCAGAAAGCAAAGAATGCAGGCAATAGCGATGTAGCCAACAGTACAGACAGCATGCTCGCTAATGGCATTCAAGGCAATAGAGATGGTAACAACTGCAGAGGCAGCAGTCATGATGAGTTGTAGCAGCAGGCCAATGCCACAAAAGATCTCTGCTGGGCGACCTCCCACGATCCTCATCATCTCGGCAATATTGGTGACTTTGGGATGGGCCACGTAGTACCAAAAGATCTCAACACCACTGAAGTAAGTGATGATGGCTCCGCCGATGAGAGTGATAAGACCGGGAATAAGACCAAGAGTCTTGAAGACCGAAGGGAGAGCAAGTGCTCCGAGACCAAACTGGTTGGTGAGGAGGGCAAAGACGGTGTCGAAGCGGCCCATAGTACGGAAGTTGGCTCCACCCTCACCCCCAAAGACGTCTACTTCTCCTTCATCGGAGAACTCTGGCTTGTGGTCTCCTTCATGGTCGGTAGTGTCGCTGTGATCTCCTTTGCTATGTTCCGCTATCTCGTTCTTCTCCGACATCATGTTGTTGGGGGTGTTGTGAGACATGTGTGCAAATCCCAATGGGTATGTATATTCGTTCGGTAAGAGATCAAAGTGTTTGGTCGAAGGTGTGATTTGTTGTTGGTCTTTGGGGTGTTGAGAGCCTTTACTGGTCTCCTGGACCGAGGTGTAAAGGGGTTGATGGTGCAATCTTATTTAGCGATGAATGTTCCAAAAAGGTTGTTTCACTGATGTATCTGAGAGCGAAGATGTGTGAGAGGATAAGAATAACGAAAGGCAAGCCAGTGAGGCTTGAGGTAATATATAGGCCAAGAGATGGTATCGCGATCAAGGCGCTATGTTTGAGTTCAGGGATATTCTCCGCTGGCAGGAGTTTCAAAATCTCTCCACGGTGATATCATAGGGCTCGAAATGCTCCAAAAGAACAACATCCGAATCTTCCCGAATGTCTAGAATAATCAAGAGGCCAGCACATCCCTTACGAATGCGGAAAATGGAATGTTTGTTAATATTCCGGCGTCTAATCATGAGATATTGGAGGGGAAAAGGGTCATCGCTTGCGAACTCAACCCAGATCATCCGCGAGGGAGACTTTGCTCACCGGTAGAGACCCTTGGGGTCTGCGGGAATTAGTTCTGACCGACGCGAGGATTGTTGATAGTCCACTTCGGGAAGTCGTCCATACGGGAATACGCATTTCCAGGGCTGACCTCGCAGAGACATGGATGATTCCATGAAACGGCCATGGAAAACAATTCACTCATACAACGTAGTAACAGAAGGCCCGCGGCAACTGGGGAACTGTTCCGAGAGAACGGCAAAGGTGGGTCACACCGTCACAGAACAAAGCTTGGTCAAAGCTTGTTGCAAGCTTTGACGTGGAACTCGAAGCTATTCGAGACTCTCTTGGCATTTCTGTCAGGCCTCCCGCCCTTCCAAGACCTTCCAAGACTCTTGGTGTGCAGGGCGTTTGTGGGGAGACTCTTGGCTCCACGATCGTGAGAGGGGGGGCGAGTGGGGGTCGTCCGCCTGCCCCGGAAACAAGTCCCTTCGAAATCCGAGGCGCGAAGAACACGGTGAGACCTGGCAAGGTGAGGAGTTGAGTCCGTGGTGGGATGATAGGTGTACATCGAGCTAGTGCGCAGACCGTGAGGTTTCCCAAGTCTTGACTTTTCCATACCCACCTGCCTGATCTTCTCGGCTTACGGTATCTCCTGTTTGTCCTAAAGGGGTCGACTTTGGTGGATAAATATCTCGTGGACTGTGGTAAGATGCCGCTTGGCGTGGTTCCCATAAATAGAGTGAATTCTGGTTGATCAAGGCCTCTGTGAAATATTACTGGATCGCAAGGAGACTCACCGTCTTTTTGGTGTGACTGAGGGTCGTCTTGGCACTCGATGGTCGTGCTTGGCACTCAATGGGGGTTCTTGGCACTCGAGTGTCGGGCTTGGCATTCAATTTATTCGCGGTGTGACCGGGAGGCCCAGGCTATATAAGCTCTTGGCGCTGGGTAAACGGCAACTGTTCACGCCACTCATAGTAACTGTTGCCTCTCGGGCTCTCCCGATCTCTAGGATAAGTCACACGACTAGGTATTGCTATCCGCACGACTTTTTACGAGGCCCGGCCAAAAAGGGACAGTAAGCCTGTGTTCCATCGATCAGCACCAAGGTTGTCCCAAGGAAAATGGCTGCCTTTTCCGCCCGGCCTGTGACCCGAGGTACATTCAACAATGCAATAATTAGGTAGCTAACGCAATAACACAACGGCACAACGGCACCTCCTTTCAATCCTCTCTCAACTCCTTACGCCCGCAACTACGCCCCCATTCTCGTCACGAATCGACGCCCATCCTCTGCGCTGCCGGGCTTCCCACAGACGGGTCGATGGCTGCCCCCAAACACGATGGAGCCTACACCGACCAGACCCAAGCTGTATTACCTCCTGATCTCTTCATGCCCGCCATCCTCATCTTTCCGACGACGTATGATTCTTGAAGCTTTGCCGCTGGTTTACTCTCATCTGGTCGTGTGCCTCTTTCTCTGGATCAACACATCCACCACCTGCCACAACGAGTTGCCTTCTCTCTTGACTCGCGTCCCGCGGCTGTTAGCCATGTCCCCAGAACTTCTTTCACATGCATCCCGCCAAAGCTATCTTCAGCTGGTAACTCTCGGCATGCCCGCCAAGTCGTGTCCCTTCCCTCATTTTCAGTCTCGTCCTCGACGCCCCTCATCGATCGCCGAAACAACGGTTGGGGAATCAAGATGTCCCTTCGTGATTAACGATTGTCCTATACTTGTATCCTCCTCACCCTTTGCTCATTTCCCTTACCAAAGTATCATCGAGCTTGCGCCAGCGTTGCACCTCAATCGAGACTTTCAGGTCGCACTAGCAAGTCCGTTGCCTTCAACACAACGGCGATGCCATATGTTCCTTCGTCCTCGGCGCTTCTAATGACGAACTTAGTTATCATTCTGTGATGTTCTTGGCCTACAGCCGGCCGGCTTAGCAAGTATCGATCGACCTTCCCTCGGTTGTTAGGCGGCAGGGCTCGTGGATTGCAGTAGGTGATTATCACGTCCGTTCCATCGAATCCCACTGCCCGTCATGCCCAAGGAATGCACTGTAGTCTTCTTCTCGTATCCTTAATTTGCCAAGGACTTGAGCAAAGTGATGAAATACATTCGTCATGACCGTTCGCCCATGATAGTAGCAATTTTAACTCTTTGTTCTTCGCAGAAGCTCTGTCATTATTTTCCAAGCTCATATCTGTAAACCTAGGCCCTTAAGGCCAATCAACCTCATTCAGCCGTTCCCAGGAGCCAACATCGATCGTAACGTGTCATATTTCGGCGCAGCCGATCTAACATAACCCTATTTGTCCTTGCACAGTACTTTCCCAATACAGCCTCATCCGGCGCACTCGCAGGCTCATATTGGTTGCGGCACGGGGTCCGGTCTAGCCAGGCCACCCTGGTACCTTCAGTTCTCCGCTAGTCGGGTTATATGGCCGCGCCCCTGGCCAGAGAGGAGCCGCGGTTAGCTCCGTTGGGCGGCTCTCCGCGGCGGGTCGGTCACGGCGGCGAGTGCCCGCGTACAGCCGGAAAATACGGCGGAGCAGCTTGGCCACTTTTGGCTTTCTCAGGGGTTCAAAAGGTACCCTACCGGGTTTCGAACCAGCTGCAATGATATGGCTTGCCCAGGCGGCCCCCTTAGTCGCAAAAGGTGCCATATAAAATTAAGGTACACAGCGGGAATAGCGGAATTGCACAGCGCGACTAAGGGGGGCTTGCCCATGCGGTTAACCGCTCCGCCGTCGGGGACATCATCCCACATTCTTGATCCACGACCCCCACTCTTTGTCACGCGCAGTCATCAGCTTCGAAATTATCTTGATTTGTAGCAAGAGAATAAACCTCAACAGCATCCAACGTGTAATTATTGATCGAATTTTGACCCTTCGTCTCCCTGTATGATCTATCCTTACTTCGAGAAATACTAGCCTTTCTTCATCCTGCTCATATTCCACCCGTTTATCGTCTAAACTGGGCAGATGCCTAGGATCTCAAGGTGAATCTAGGGTAGCTCCGCCAACGTACTGGACTGGCCACGAACTTTCCATAGAAACCCCAATCTTCCCAGCTGACCTCCAAATACTTCCTTCCACTCCTAAAATTCAAGGCATACTCATCAAGTCCGTTGTCGCAATCAAACACGCTTTCTGCCAGGGATGACATTGGTGTCAATCATCTCCCAATCGTCCGTCCCAGCCCCCTCTCGAAACCGATGACGCAAATTCCCACCTTCCACAATCTCGTTTAGTTTCGCGACGAAATACGTCGAGAAGAACAGCTCTGACACAAATTGCGACAGGAGGTTCCCTAACGAGTCAGTGCTGCTGACTCGAAGAGAGAGTGGGGTCGGTGCTGGGGAGGGTGTTAGGGGGTAACGAGATTGGCGACTAACGCGCTATCCATGCAGTACCATATTCTGCACTCATGTTGCAACTACATGTTAGTGTACTAATTGTCTTGCTCAGGCCCATTCCACAAATAAGCGCGTAGCGTTTCACATGCGGCAATGCCTCGAGGACGTTACCCCTATCCTGCGAATATCTTTCCGCGTGGGCATATGCTTCAACCCATCCTTGATCCATTGCCCGATACACTTCGTGACCTGTCGGAGCCGCTACGCACAGGCTGCAAATGCATTGCTCCCATGTGAGGGTTTATTGATTGCCATGGGCATCGCTCCCTAAGCTCGCAGATAGGACGAAGTCGTGCAGTAGTCTTCTGTTCTTAGGTGCCCGGCCTAGAGCTCTACAAGGCAGCGCACTGGTGTAATTAGGATCGTATTGATGTTCGAAGGAGCTCGGAAGAACGAGGGCCGTATAGGGTGTTCGAAGTCTTGCACTAGCTGTAATCCAAGATTTCTCGCTATCGATTGAGATCCGAATGCAAACACCTTTGAACCATGATTGTGCGGCGTGTTTGAGAGTTGCTGCTGACTTGGGCCTCGATCACACCTCAACCAGACGTAGCGTGGGGAAAGCGAAAGCAAATAGTTGCCCCTGTTTCGGGGTTTATCCAAAGTAGTCTGAGGGCTTTCACTTGTCTCAGTCACGGTCATCTGCCGCAGATGCCGTCTCATTCTGACCGACAGTGCGTTGAGCGCGAAGGCTCCAGGAACGTAGCCACTCCTATCAGCCAGAGACTGAGCGAAGATTGGACCATAGAATGGCCCTCCTGCAATGCAATAGGTAGATATATAGCGACAAACGTAGTGATCCGGATATGTTCGCCGAACACTCGTGGGAGAAAGGTTGGACCGAGTGAGAAGTTAGTGGTTCGGAAAAAGATACAACATCATGGCATTGTCGCCGGGACTAAGGTTGAATGCCATCGAGAGCTTTGTCGTGGGAGCAATTCCGTAGAGTTCGATAAGAACAAAACAACAAGAGGGAATTCATTGCCTCCGAAGACCAAGGTCTCCAGCCATCATTACGCGGTGGCCAACAGGGAGCTGACGGTCAGGCTACAGATAAGGCCCTGAAAGTCGCGGCCGGTGCTGCAGTTGATGCGCTGGATGTGCTGAAGGCTGCGTCTATACTAAAGGACCTTACAGCAGAGTGCACCCAGTTCATGCAGTTCTACCGTATTTGTTGGGAGTGCCTCTAGGCCAAACGTTTTAACCTATAAACTAAGCCATGTCGGTACCTTTGTTGCTTTCTCCAGGGCACTGAAATTCTCCCAGATGAGCGATACCAACTTAATTCCGCCACCCATCTTATATCAACTGACAAACTTTGGCCCCATGGGCGCTCTTCCGTGACCTTTTGGTCTTTGGATGATCAAATTGCAAAATTTCACATCAACACAGGATCTAATATCTCAACCCCCCCCCCTATAGCGTCGTCGGAGTCTTCTCCGTCATCTTCAAGCTTCGGGTCTTCAACGCCGGCAACACACACTGACCACGCTCCATGCAATTTGCATTATCAATTAATCAATAAGCATAGCGCCTTTGCCGACGATATGAGATGCTTCCCATCCCTGTGGCTTAACCTCGAATGGTCTTCTGCAGTTCAAGCAGCTACATTAGCTCCACCCGTGCCTCTGCTGACCTGCATCACAGCCGGATGTGGCAGACAAGAGTCGCGCTCCATAGCTCCTCGTTTCGCGGCGCGCTGGTACAACTTCACGTATTCAATGGATCGAAAGGTGAGTTGGTGACGTCTAGATCCTTGGCTTAGTGGAGAAGACATTGGGCTCGGATTTCCTCCTGCACGGGTTGGGGTGATTCAGATGATGGGCTTCAGACCATCATGGTTCGGTTCTGGTTGGAGATGGTTGAGTTGTCGCCTTTGTTTCTCTGTTTTCGTTCAGAGACTCTGGTGACAACGACGAGGTTCAAACGATACGTATCACCCCCACGGGCATCAGGGTGCTTTTCTCAACATTCATCTCGACCCTAAACCTATTCTTGAATATGTCCATACCAGGACTGCATATCCGATGGTCACATTACCAAGACATTTTGCGGTGACAGGAATCGAACCAAGGCTTCGGGGAATGTTATCTATCGGTCACCGAAGCGTCCGTTTTCCTTCTGGAAGTCTGTGGCAGCGTGAGGTAGTGTGAGGTAATTGCCAATCTGCAGGTCGGGCTCTTGGATCAATGCGTAGGTATGGACCTATAAAGCACGGCAGCGGACTTGGTGGGCTCATGGTTTGCGGTTGAAGCTAGGCGTGTAAGAGTGGATTTACGTTGAAGTCGTGATCACGATGTATGGGTTTCCTGCGGACCAAATTGAAGGTTACAAGTTTAACGTGGCATGCACAAGCCCAATTTTAAACGGAAGGAGCTTGAACATCATCGAAGAGTTATCTGCCCTCTTCGTTGGTCTGAAGTATTCACCCTTCACTTTCCTCTACACGATTCTGTCCTGAGATGTCAACCGACATCGCATGGTATACACTTATCGCTCCTACTCTCAATGTTTCGTTTAGGTTGCAGTCCGGTGTTGTTGATAGAGTCGACGAGTAATCAACGACAAAGAAGACACATTCATGCAAAGCCATACATTTATTAGGACTAGCACCGATGCGAAGATGAAATTTCGTCACAACCAGGCCAGGCCTACTCTCTTGAAGCCAGCCTTCGAAGACCGCCTTCTCCCTTTCCCAACTGGTAACGCTCTGACTCCCTACAATTTTAGCCTTCTCTTACAGTCGTGAGGCAACTTGGGATTGTTAGCAATGTTTGGAGGCGGCTAATGCCATGTTCTAACTCTCATAGATATGAAGATCTGAGACGGAGACACGGCTGCAAATCTCACGACAAAACCAACCGAAGACGGAGGCCTGCAAACGAAGGGAGACAAACGAATGACTAAAGAGTGCAGAAGAGAAGGCCAGGGTAGAAAGTATCTGGAGAGCAATTCAAAGACTCAAGAAGCTTGGACTGGGGAAAATGGCGCTCAGAAAGCAAGCTTTCTAGCCTACCAAGGCCCGACAATACCTGGCGGTCTGAGGAACTTGTTGTTCGTGAAACAACGCTGGGCCACTACTAGAATCATAGAGGCGGACCTATTCTCTGTACGCTATGGGGCTTAGTTGATGACGTTCATCACAATCAAGCTGCACTAGCTAGCCACTATCCTATACGGCTGATTCCTCAAAATAGAGCTGGCTCATCAACAATTCCAGGTTTGCTTGGGGCACCAAGAGACCATGGGTCAAAACTCGTGCCCTTACCAACCAACCTCCATTACAGAAGGCCATAACCTAGAGAAGGTTGAGACACTGATTTGATAACCTACCCCATTATTCAGACAAATAAAATTAAATAGAAATCCTCCCCTTAGCCCCTACTCGGCTCATGATTATGTACCTGAAAGATCACGTCGGTAGATAATTTCAAGACAACAATGAACAGTGTAGACAACTCTAGGGATCTACATCTCTCTGACGTTACTCTACCACCAATATCTAATTGGGATAGAGTCTTCTAATATGGAGTAGTGTTCCCCATAAGAAATCATATATCTCTTATTAAAACACTAGTGCGCAGGCAAGTAAAACAATCATAATTCAACCTCTTCCCCTCCAGCAATGAGCGAATTGTGGCAGCCCCCTCACGGCAGCAAATTTCTTGTTTGAAAACGTGGGAGGTTCGGTTGCAATTTGATCCTTGAACCAGGACAAGGTCCACAGAATGCATCTTTATGCTCCTCTAACTGGCTGTCATGAAGGAGGTCATTTCTCCCCGCATGAAGAGCAAGGGTCAAACGTGGGGGCCTGGTTACCATAATCGATCACCTGTCTTGAAGTCTGAGCGGGATCTTTCTTCTTTCTGAAACCCATTTCTCTTTTCGACAACTCTTTCCCATCATTCAAAAGCCTCGGGCTCCAGTTTCAGTCTTGTGCAGCACCATGTCCAGCCCTAAATCTAAGACAGCCTCCCCAACCTCTCCAGCCTCCAGTCCCAAGTCTCCAACAGGGGCCGCCACGTCAGCTCCAATTGTAGCGGTACGTCTTATGCCGCCTCGGTTGCATTCCCACTAATCTTTGCGCGACCGTAGGACCCGGAGTTTGAGGGAGGCGACCACGACGATGAACACTCAGTGTTGAGGTAGCTACCTCTGATCTGAACAGTGAGCGTGCGCATTGACGTGATGTAGCCAGGAAATTGAGTCGACAGCATCTCTAACTGACAGCATCCGAGACTTCCGAAATATCCACGGTCGCACATATGGAAACTCCAAGACAACCGAGTACTGGTGAGACATCCGTAATCGCGAAAAAGGCGACGGCTGGCATGATGTCGCTAGCAGAACTGACGTAAATCGACAGGGCACCTAACGACGAGCGGCAAAATGAAGGTCTTGACATTACGTGAGTCTATGAATGCCCCGACAGCACGCTCTGTACGATGCCTTGGCGTGCCATTTTGCTCAACGGTCTTACAGACACCACTATATACTTCTCTATTTCGATAATAAGCTTCACCAAGCGCCAATTGGCAGCCATCCACAGGCCCGTAACTCCTATCCCAGGCATTTAAAAACCTAAATTAATAGTTTCTTAGCGCGTTTTGGATGTAGGAACCGGCACCGGTATCTGGGCCATGTCAGCATCCCGTAACACTTCATCCACCCCCACTTTGTTAACATCTTTACAGTGACTTTGCCGACCAGTTTCCCTCGGCCCAAGTGATCGGCACCGATATCTCCCCCATTCAACCTTCCTGGATCCCTCCAAACTGCGAGTTCCACATCGACGATGCCCAGCTTGATTGGACCTGGCCAACTGATCACTTTGACTACATCCACATTCGTGACCTTTACGGTAGCATCGACGACTGGTCCGCTCTCTATGCCAAGGCTTTCCGCCACCTCAAGCCAGGAGGCTGGTTTGAGGACCTTGAACTCGATATCCGTGCCCATTCGGATGTAGTGACAGACCCTGAGCACATTTATCACCGCTGGAATGCCGTCTTCCAAGAGGCAGGTGAAAAGATGGGCAAGACGTTCAAGATTGCCATCGGGTCACGAATGAGAGATCTCATGGACGAGAGCGGTTTCGTGGAAGTAACGGAGCGCAAGTTTAGGCTTCCAATGAGTGCATGGGCATCTGATCCGAAGCTGAAAGAGATTGGGTCATTTGTGCAGATGTTCGTTGACGGGGGGTTGGAAGGCTTCGGGCTCTTCCTGTTGACGCAGGTTATGGGGTGGCCGTATGATAAGTGTCAGGTGTTTATTGCCGAGATGAGGCAGGCTTTGAGGAATAAGAAGCTGAACCCTTATTATGAGGTGTAAGTGTTCCGGACTCCGGAGTTTGAAGCGTTTTACTAACTAGACACAGGACTTTGGTTTATGGAAGAAAACCAGAGGAAGCAACTACTACCCAATCCTAGGTAGCATTAGGCCCTGATCTGATTTAGCAAATTCTATATTATTATGACTGATGGCTTCTTTTGGCAGATTGTTGGCAACAACGATGGAGTCCGTTTAAACGATGAACTAGAGAACTCCGGACAGGAGGCATCTTCATTATCTCCATAAAACTAGTTGTTCAATATCTATGAAGGGAAGCCCAACTCAAAAGATTGAGATGCAATGATGCCTCTAGAGTTATTGCTGGCTATTCACTGTCATCTGACCAGTGATGTTGTCATCCTTCCCCGTGACAGTAGGCATCTCTTGCTCTGCCAGCTCAACGGGCTCTGCCAGCTTGGCTTCTGGATCAATGGCCCCAGGCATGCGGTCGCGATATTTCTTTGCAGTGTGCTTGTCGACCTGCAAATGTCAGTGAGTGTATAGAAGTAGAATAGTGGGCATAGTCCATACCTTGTACACAAGCCACATGTAACAGAACATGACGAAACAGCAAACGAGGAGAACAATGCACCCCTTTTTCCAGTATGGTGTGTCAGCTCCCGAGTAGAAGAGGATGCCCCAGAATGTCCACAACACCATTGAACCAATGTTCATGGAGTACAGTGTGACGCTCCGGACAGCATCGTCACCGCTACGCTGCAGAATGAGGCCTGCCCATCCGAAGATCAAAGGGTTCACAGCATACGCTGTTCCACTGAGATAGAACGCGAAGAATGTCCCTGCGAAAGGAATATCACGGACGAGAAGCATGGACCCAACCACAACTTGGAGGAGGATGGCTACAATGGCCGCCGGAATCCGTTGACCAGTGGCGTCCATATGCCAAGCTGCGAGCATATTTGCTACAATGCCAACGGCCTGGACACCAAGAGGATAAGTGTTGATCTGGGTCTGGGTAAAATGGTCGGAATGATGCTTGAGCCACAGAAGGAAGTTGTTCTGGAAGGGAAAGGCTTCAATGGCAGCGCAGACCGGGGACCAGAAGAAAAGAACTCAGCTAGTCTCAATGTTAGTTGGATGGCAAAGTCCATTAACTAGATGGCCGAACTTACAAGATCGGTGCCATCAAGACTCTCTTGACAAGGGAGAGTGGCATGATATTGTGTCCATCTTCACAAATGACTGGAAGTCGAGAACGTACCAGCTTTTTCTCATTAGCGGAGAGATACTTGGCCTGAGTGCGACCTGGTGTATCAGGGAAATAGAGGAATCCGAAAACCGCGATGGGGAGCGTGATGATGCCATCTAAAGTGACACCAGTCAGCACAGATCATGTTAAGCGGTTTTCAATCATTCACCAATGAGAAAAACCCACTGCCAGCCTTGTAGTCCGCTCATGCCGTTCATGCCCTTGTGGATGGCGGCCATCATGACACCAGCAAACATGGTTCCAACTTGGCCGGATGCAGTGAAGAGTGCTGTACGTTTCGAGCTTTCATCCGGCTTGTACCATGAGCTGATGATGTAGATTGCGCCAGCATAAGTGCTGGCTTCAGCCAGGCCTAGAAAGAAGCGAATGACACATAATTGTGTCACCGTCTTGGCAGCCGCGCTCGCCATCTGTAGCACTTAGCGAGGGTATATCGTGGTGGGAGGGGCAGCTCAATACAGTCAACCCGGCCCAAATGGCGACCATGGATGGGAACCAAATCCTTGGGGCAACTTTTTGAATGACAATGCCGTAAGGGAGTTGACCAATGGCCATACTGTTACGTCCATCAGAACACTGAACTGGAGTATCAGGGTCTTCGTTTTTCTTACCCGGCAGTCGTGACTGCAAGAACGTTGCTGTAATCTCCACCGGTCATGTTCAAATCTTCACGGAGGCCTGCAACCTAGAGAAGACGGTTAGCTCTGGGGAATTTTGCTGCACGGCAGCATCATACGTAAGCGTTGGCGAACGCTGCGCGATCTAATTCGATGTAAGTTCATCTTCTTGACTCTGTTAACCCATTTCCGTAAAATCATCCATACCGAGAAAGTTGAAAAAGTAGCTGAGGCAGCAGTAGACCTATTAGATGTGAGCTTCAGCTCAAGCAAGTTGAGATCGATCCTCTCACCATGATGAAGAATTCTATCAACAGTAAGTGGTAAGTCATCCAGAACTGAAATTCCAATTGCAAGGTTTTTCTTACCAAGCTTCCTGACCAGCCTCCTCTCTTATTTAGTGCTGGCCGCAGCGCCAAGGAAGAATGCTATTAGGATCAGTGGTTGTGGAAAGATGGTGCTGCAGTTGCTTGATATGTGAGGATCTTACCCCTGACTCTCGACCCGATTGACTCGTTCTTCGCAGCAGTGTCCATCTTGAACAGTCTTCCACGCGAATGTAGGTGGAGTAAGAGAATATCAAGTCTTTGAATCCCTGGGAAGTGTGAGAGGGGAAAGGGTAGACACTTGGCCATGCACAGATTTATCAGATCTAGGGAGGTTTAAATAGGTAGTTATCTGATCCTCCCATGCTCCTTAGCCCCACTGGACCGTTTGAAAATTTTTATCAGATTAAATTTGCAATTTAGCCTTGATGGTTAATCATATAGTCTTCTATAGCTACCCACATCGTCTTGTGTAATACTGGTCGTTAATGGTAGACCAAGCTGTTTGAAACATCCACAACATTTCAAGACCTGGCTAGACTACCATTCGCTTAGGTTTATGACAAATAGGCGTATTCCTTCCGATTGGACACTAACGATGAGATTGGCTGCTTTGTAACCTTATCTCGTATTGCCCGAATGCATGCATGTCTCAATCCACCAATTACCATCCATAGAACAAGGATACTGATGTGACTGTGGTTGGCTCCCCTCCTCGTCATGGCATTTTTAGGTGACTAGGGGAACCCCGCAATGAGAGATTTCTTCGACTTCTATTCTTCGACTTCTCTTGTTCTCTCTACCCAGTGTCCAGTGCCCACAAACCTAATCTCCCCCGGGCAAAGTCATGTCATCACCTCGAGACACCGGCAAGAGTCCGAGGAGCCCCAAGAGCCCCAAGAGCCCCAAGAGCCCCAAGAGCCCCAAGAGCCCTGAGAGCCCCAAGAGCACCGGATCCAACGCTGCCGAGGGCTCCACTGGCGTGGGTATTCTCCCAGCTTCTCACTGGCAACAAGCTTCTCAGGTGCGTGGATTTGAGTTCATAGCGACCGAAGACTCTCCACTCTGTCAAAACGCGAAATGGACGCTGACGGTGCACTAGGACGACGATGTGGGTGACAATTCGGATGCCGATTCCACAACCGGCTTGAGCACAGCATCTTCAACAAGCTCGATTTCATCCAGCATTTTTGAGTATCGAAAGGTTCATGGCCGAACATATCACCGTGAGATGGGGAATGCGCAGTACTGGTAACGATTTCCTGATGTCTTTTCTTATCGGCAAATGCTGACCCAGGAAGGGGAGCCAACGATGAAAAGCAGAGCGAGTTTTTAGATATCAAGTAGGTCACAGCCATTTCTTGCTGGAAGTATAGCATCGTTCAGTCACTGATCTAGCTCCAGCCATCATGCTTTGACTCTTGGCATTAACGGCAAGCTTCATCTTGCGCCACTGGAGAAGGATAAGGTCCAAGTAAGCATATTTGTCATGCACATAGAAAAACTTGTGGGGGTTAACAGTTATTCCTTTCTCAGAATGTGATTGATATTGGAACCGGGACCGGTACGTAAAGCACCAAAGTATCCATGCTCTTCCCTGGCCATTGGAGCTGACCGACACTTCCGCCATCGAAAAGGCATTTGGGCCATGTAAACCTCCAAGTATCCCACACCCAGCTTGTCGATAACTGACACTCAGGTCAGGGATTTTGCGGACGAGTACCCCGGCGCAGAGGTTATCGGGACGGATATTTCGCCAATCCAGCCTTCATGGGTTCCGCCGAACCTGAAATTGTACGTTTCAAAAGAGCTGAAACCGTGCCAACACCGGGAACCGCTGGTCATGTCTGCTAACTTGTGTTTTCCATCTCAGTGAAATTGAAGATTGCACTCAGGAGTGGACGTTCCCTGCCGACCACGCCGACTACATCCACATGCGCTGGCTTGTCGGCAGCATTCCTGACTGGGATAAACTTTTCTCTCAAGCCTATCGATGCTGCCGACCGGACGGTTGGGTTGAGAGCTTTGAGCCATCACCCTTCTTCACTAGCGATGATGGAACTGTTAAAGAGGAATCTGCACTTGGTCAGTGGGGCAAATTCTTTATTGAGGGCGGTAAAAAGTTCGGGATGAACTTTACTATCGTCGAAGATGACGTTCAGGTGAAAGCCATGGAAGCGGCGGGCTTTGTGGACATCCAGACATTTGAGTACAAGGTGAGAATACGCTCTTTTTGACCAGTTTAGAATCTGACCTTAGCGAAACGCCCAGACACCAGTAGGAGGCTGGCCCAAGGACCCTTACTTGAAAGAGTTGGGTCACTTTGGCCGACATGTTGCGCTCTCAGATACTGAAGGTGTCGTGTTGTTTATGGCCAACACGTTGGGCTGGACTGAGGCCGAAGTCCAAGTCTACATTGCCCATTTCCGCAAGGAGATCAACTCCGGCAAGTATCATCCCTACTATAGGCAGAGGGTAGTATGGGGTCGGAAGCCGCCTTTGGCTGAATGAGCTCAGAGATGTTTCTTCCATCATGTTTCTCTCAAGTAGCCACATTAGACAGTCTCAATTGAGAATTTTGGTTGGTATTATTCTTGGATTGGCTTGTTCTCTCGCAAAGAAACAGCAATAATCGCCGTTCAGCAGCTGTAGATCTACTGCATTCCTTCCCAGTCTCTGCCTGTAGCACTACTTCTACCGCCCTGCAAGTCCGTGAACCTCATTGCTGCAGTGTTCCACCCAGGAACATGCAGTGAAGATACATCTTCTGCCTGCGCGGTGGCTTCAAACCAGGAGTCATCCAAAGTAATGATGCGATCCATTTCGGCGAACCTCTGGTCCATCAGAGCTTGCGATATGGCCAGCAAATCTTCTGGTAGCTCCTGAACTTCTGGATTTGCCGCAGTGAACGACATACTGTCGACGTGTTCTGGCTGACCCACCGTACCTGTTACCCCAACTGTTGGGCTGGTTCCTGTTGAGATGTTCTGTGGCCGCGTGGGTGGGACATATTCTTGGGGAGCCATAGGATGAGAAGGCATCGATCCCAGCTTCTGACCGGAAATAGACGTTGACATAGCTCTTGGGTCATCGTTGTCATCTCCTGTCCGTGGATGTTGAGACCGAGACTGATCGCGCTCGTGATAACTCATCGCCTGCTCTATGTTCTCGGCGTAGTCGAGTACTGTGAGATTACATGTCACATCTTGTTGGCATATCTCGTATGTGTCTCTGAGATGTAATGCGTATTTCCCAGCCAGGTTGAGAAAAGGGCCCGCGTCACCACGAGTCACACCCGCCCATCGTCTGGACATGTTATCAAGGCTACGGACAAGCACCCAGAATTCGGGCATCAGAGCTTCGTTATAATAACGAGAGTGAACTAAATCCGCATCAGCAATCATTATGGCGGCTAGTGCTGCATCGGGACTCACCTAGTAAGAGCCTAGCGCTGATGAACGCACAGAACGCTATCTGCGGTGCGACGACGATCTTCTCAGGGCACACTTTGAGCCATGTCTCGGAAATGTTGCTTGTCTTGGTGGCCGCCAGTCGACAGGTCTCGGCACTGCATGAACTCGGCAGTGGAACGACCTGGCGCTGTCTACTTGGAGGATATGCGATGCGATGATGTAGAAGGATCATGGAGGTATTGTGCGTAACATGTGCAACAGTCATGCTATGATCCAGGTCATGAGGGCCTGTTGACGTATCCGGAGCTCGGTTCGGATCTCTCCATTTCTTGGGTAGAAACATCTTCCAGCTAGATTAACGAGTCAGCGAGATGAAGAGATACCAGGGAAAAGTGAGACTTACTGGACGAGTTGAAGGTCCAGTTCTTTGAACCGGGTCAACCAAGCTATGACCTGTTGTTGATCATCGAAATCAACCTCGGGGTAAAGAAAGCAGGTGGCAATTCGATTCAAGTATTCAGTTGCCTGAACAGCATACGAGAACCCACCCATCGACGAGGCATTCGAGGGTTCATCTGTGAGGCTTGGATGCCCGGCACTGGTTGCAACTGTAATATTCGAATTGCAAGTGTCCGCTGTTGAGACCTGTCCGCAAGTTGAACACTGGGTGTGAGCGAGTGCGTACGGGCTGCCGATTGCAGCGTCTGGTGGAACAGATATTGCAAAGTATGGGCAGACCACGGGCGTTTCTGCATACCAATACGACCCATTCGCTGGTAGCCGAAGGTTTATCTTGTCACTGGCGATGCCGGTGCTCCATCTGTCTCAAGTCAATCAGTATTCCTATCGTACAACTGGGGTATGAGATATCTTGCCCTGTTGTGATGGAGCAATATCTTTACTTAGGTGTTAGCATATTACTACACACTTTGAGTAGGTAGCTTACCTGTCAAGGTTACAGATGTTCCAGAATACTCGTCGTCTTTCCTCTTCTTGAACCCAATCTATCGGAGTTGACAATGGCATTGAAGGGGCCAAGTACCGAGTCCTGGCGTGTTCTCCTTCCATCGTTAACTGCAAGAAATCAACAGTTCTAGTCATCGAAGCGATAATGGGCCACGTCTCGGATGGCTCTCCGTTTCCAATCTAGGAGAATGATGTCAACCAATGAAGAGGGAACAGCACCGGGGCCGAGCCTTGAATGACGGGCTGAAACCACTTACAGTCGTAAAGGCCAAGATAACTAGTGCCTGCAGGTTCTCAATAGACAATGACCTCATAGCAGATATGAGTACCGAATTGCGCCTTTCTTCGACAAGTCGCTGGATATCATCATCCGCTAAACCATATCTTCTTCCATCAACAAACCGCAATGTTGCAACTAACATTGCATCAAGCACCACACGTAGCCTTTGCCGACCAGATACCTGTTTGATCTCTTCCCTAAAACGAGGGTAATGCATGACAGGAATCCAGTAAAAGATTCTGTCAAAGTAAAGTTGCACGAGCTCTTCGACGAGGCCTAGTGGCAGGGACTGGATTGTTTCGTTTGGCGATGGCGTTTCTTGGGTGTGAGATCCCGATTTGTGGCCCTGAACCCGTCTCCTCTTGTGAGAGCGGATCCCTTCATCGGGATCATCCCCGTCGCCGTTGAGAGCTGATGCATGTGGAGGGTCGCGCCTTGGAGAAAGTCTCTGAATCTCCGAGGCCAACGACGTGATAGCCCTTGTGAGATGAGCAATACTTGAGGTAACGTTGCTGGAGTCGAAGCTCGCTGTTACGTTCTGTTGTATTGCTTGATCATGAAAAGCTTGCTCCAGCGTCTCTGCAATACTTGAGCAACTGTACACCGCAGTGAGACCTTGTTTCCGAAGACTTACCCAAACGTCTACTCAGACCTTCAACGGCTCCAACTTTGACGCCTGGTTTATTTTTCTTTGCATCGTACACACATGGCTCACCTGTCCACTTAGCGCAAGGACCATAGAAGAGGTGGTGACTCGACTCACTTGACCGTTGGCAATTGGCGCAGGATGGCTGCTCTCTGGAGCATTTGAGCTTTCGACGGCGACATCCGTGACATGAAGGTATTTCCGATTCCGTTGTGTTCGCTGGAGAAGGAGTCATGTTGTTGCATGTAACGCGGGCGGTGGAGATTCGGGCAACGGAGCAAAGAGCATGTGGAATTAATGCGGGCTCCGAGGGTCTTTAAATAGTCTCCGCGGGGTAAACAAGAAATTGCGGGGCTTTGGAAAAGGTAAAGTTGGCCTGGTTCATTCCATACTGTGTGTGGGTTCTCGGTTCTCGAGTCATGAACTCGCCATAGCTGCTTCCGCATTGTCCGTTTTTTCTAATAATACCTAAGAGACGGCACAAATGATTCCATCGCTTCTATATCTCCCGAATAACTTCAAGACCTGCAAGCATCCTCGACTTTGTAACTCGGTGGTGGTCCCAGATAACTCTCTCGAACACCCCCAAAGTCCACTACCACCTTCTCGAGCAATACATTCTGATGACAAAGCCTAATCTTGACAACCTGGGGCCCAGGCTTGAGATTATCCACTTCATGCGACACATCCCAGACAAGATCACTTGCCGCCTTCATCCAACCCTCAGCACACGGAACTCCCAACTTCAAGCCAAAGCGGTTGCTGGCCTCAGTATATTGTTCAATGTTGTGGTGTGTGACAGCCCCTTCATTCAACTGCAGGTCGTAAGAGAGGACATCCTCAGCGGATGTGGTGAGGGTGATACCGAATTCAAGCAGAACTTTTGCTGTGCTGGTGTCTGAGAACTGGTAGAAGTGATATGTTAGGAAGTCGGCTGTGCCGTTCACGTTTCGTGTGAGGTCCAGTCCAACGGATCCATCTTCAGACCTACCACAGTCTGGCATGGGTATATAGTCGTGGCCGAAGATGCCGCTCGTAGCAGGCATAGAGACATAACCAGGACCCTCAATGAAGCCTTGCTGAAAAGTATCAAGCGCACGGCGCCCCACAATTGGCACATGAATCTGCTCAAAATCGCCGATACCAGATTTAACATCGATCAAAATTTCTTGATCAAAGTTGTCAGGGACGTGGTTCCAGTCGACAGTGACATGGACTCTCACATCATCCCTGCCAGGCACCAAGAACCCCGAGGAGCTGGACAGTTGTAGCCAAGCGTAGGGTGCCGATGCCGTCCAGTTAATCGTCGGATTGCCACGGGTCCAGATCTCGAAACATCTCGAAACCGGGCCGTATCGGCTCATGGTTCCCAGTGTCAAGCCCGGTACAAGGTCGCGGCGACTGGGATGCGTCCGTTCAGACTCCTCGTTAATGAGACCTGGACGGACGCCCCGATGACCCTCAACAGAAACGCCCATCTGTCCGACTATAGGGTTGGAGTCTTGACGCCGTTGCACATATCCCAAGCCCGTGATCATATCTCGAGAGGGCGCGTGCCAGGTGTCTTCATATCCAAGATGTGTCTGCCTAAGCATCTGGTTCCATTTGCCGCCTAACAGCGAGTGGTACTCGAGCTGTACATCAAAGTCCGCATCGAATAGGTCAAGAGCACGCTGGGCCGTGGTATTGGCGGTGTTGCGCCTCTGGCGTGCGTAGAGTTGGTTGCGTGCCTGCATCACACGTAGGGCGACAAAAATGTGGCTCGACTTGACAGGGTGTAGGATAAGCTGGTATCCGGCAGGCTTCTGCTCCTCCGTGAGGCGGTCATATACCAATTTGGCGTCCTCTAAAAGCTTCTCCCATCGGCCAAGAACAGTCTCGGCTTCATTGTAGTTTAGTAGGGAAAAGGTAGTGGGCTCGATAAGCTCATGCTTGCGCAAAGAGACCAGACGATCATATCTGTGATAGACACGGCCAATCTCGCCACTCAGCTCAGAGCCAAAGGTCTTTTCTGCCGTCTCTTGAAGGAAATGACCCAGCTTTTCCGGTGTAATCCGGTCGATATCCCATGCGAGACTCATGGCCCATGTGATTGGAGTCTCGAGTGGCTTCAGATCGCCCACATTGAAGATCCAAATCTCTCGTACATTGCGGTTGTACGCATGTCGAAGCTGGTGCCATGCCTTTCCCTAGAGTTTTCTTAGTAGTGAATGATGCCAGGTAATAGCTAAACATACCAGCGAGACACTGTTTATCCACTTGTAGCTCCGTGGCAGACCGACGTACTCAAAATGGTAGTAGAGCTGGAGGCTGTTAGCGGCGATGTCCTCAAGAGGGCAAGTTGGAGACGCACACCAGAACCACCTTTTCGAGCAGATTCTTTCTTAGTAGGAAGACGGCGCATTGTGCCATTATTGTCATCTTGGAACAGCAATGTCACATCCTCGGGAACGTGGATCCGGCCAGTGTCGTAGAGCTGCTCAATATCTCTGTATAGAGGGAGGAGTTCTGCAAGATGTCAGATCGCCTCAGCTTCACCCAGGGTCAAACACTTACGTGGAACGTTGTCGCTGCTGCCATAAACATGACTGATTACCTCGCGCTGAGTCTTGATGGCATCCGAGATGGCTGCAGCTGGGTCACACGCCTTGATCCTGCGGTCATATTCTCCCCTCATGCCAATGGTGAAGTATGACTCGTAACCTTTGGCTCTTTGGGCTCCATGCTCAAAAAACTGCGTCATCTTCTCCTTGTTGTTGTCCCAATCCCAAGTTCCCTCTCCGTTCTCTAGAACCCATTCGTTTGTGAGACGTTGCATTGGCTCATGGTGAGATGTTGACATAACGATCCCGTATTCATCTGCTACTCGTTGGTTGTCTAGATCGTCCATGAAAAAGTTTGCTCCTGGATTTGGGTATCCGGGCCACATGGCAGGCCACATGAAGTTTGCCTAGCAACACTTATCAGGATCTCGAATACACTCAAAAGAAGGCTTGCTCACCTTGAGCCGAAGTAGAAGTTCAAAAACCTTCTTGTAAAACTCGGAGTTGTACTTGCCAAACTTCTCCAGGACCCACCCTGTCATAGCCGGAGCCTCATCATTGAGAAAGATTCCTCGATACTTGATCGACGGCTCGCCATGTGTCGTTGCCTTGGGGCTTGCATAGATGGCCGGGTGATGTTTTGAGGGTACATCAGCCCACCAGTACCACCTACTCCGCGTCAGTATTCACTTGGCTATGATATTCTTGGCTGGATCACTTACGGGGATACTCCGATCTGCTCGGACAGTGTGTAGATACCGAAAATGGCGCCCCTCTTGTCGCTACCAGCAATCACAAGTGCCTTGTCAAAGCAGCCTTTGAGGGGCTTATCGACCAAGACTGTGAGGAAGCACTCCCATTTCCCTCTGATGGCGCTATACTGAACGCCATTCTCCTTTTCAAGCTGTTGCAATAATGGACTTGACTCAACGCAACCGACAATTATGGCTACTCTCAAGCCTCCTGTCGTGATGTCTTTCGAGTTTTCAACTGTGTCGACGGGGAGAGGATCCTTCTTTGTCACCCTGGCAAAATCCTGGGACAAGTTGCGAGCAGCTATCTTCACGCCAGCAAAGTCGGACTCGTCCACAAGAATGGTAGCGTCAACGAGATCGGTGCCACCGGGGCTGAACTCGATGAATTGTTCTTCAAGCATGGTAAGACGTTGTGTTTGAGATGATTCGAGCCGAAGACAGTACCTCGGGCCCTTGCTTGACCCCTCGCAGAAGTCTTATACCATCCGGGTATACAGCTCCAGTCATGTTTCTCCACTCGTATCCCACCGTGTGTGGAGTTGATGGCATCTCGGATGATCATTGAGGCGGAGTAGCTGTTGCATCATGATGCGGATGAGGGGCCGGACCAATTGCAACACAGAAGCCGACTCGAGGGCTTTTGCTCAAGTGTCCGTCCATGACAAAAGATGGAGTTGACTCGGGTTCGGGCAATTGGCGTGGTGACATTCGTGCGGGCTCCGAGGACTGAGGGGCTTATCCCTGTGGACGACAGCCAATGAGAACCGATGGGTGACTGATGGTGTCGGGCTCGGGATAATGAAGACGTCGATTTTAAACGAGAGCCGAAGTCCCACAGGTCGAGAGAGACCGACGCATTAGTCGTGCCCCTAGACGAAGAGCGAGAGGGGTTGTTGGGTCATTCCTCTCCGGGCGTAGTCATGATTGTTGCCCTTGGTTGAGGACGACTTTGTTTCATCCTGCTCCGATTCCCCACGACCCTCTTCCCCATGACTCTGACCTTGTTCTTCCCCGTGGGGCTCCTTCTGGGGAAAGAAGAGGGTGTCGTTCGAGCTGGTATCGAGACTCATCGACTCATAAAAAGCCGTCCCTCCGTCTATTAATGTACCCATTGTATCGGCCAACCTGATTAAGTTATCATCTTCTTTCGCCATTCCTCTCAAACATTATGAAGCCAGACCACGAAGTCAACACGCCGATCCACGCTGAAGATGGCGAGGTCGGCAAGAACCGAGCGAACCTCGATCTCGTCGATAACGAAGTTGCACAATATGTCACCGAGTCACGAGTATGGATCGACGAGGACACGAACAAGCGTCTTAAGAGGATGATAGACAAGCGCATTTTGGTCATCATGGTCGTCACCTACTTTACCCAGTCACTTGATAGAGGCACCATGTCGTTTGCCTCGATCATGGGCATCATCCAGGACGCGAACCTTGCCCCTAACCAGGTTCGTCAAACAAACATCGAGATTTGGTTCGACCAAGCACATCTGACTGGTTGTAGTATTCGTGGTTCACAACCATCATGTATCTCGTCGTTCTTGTGGTTGAGTATCCTGTAAGACATCCATCAACCTCGACAACAACAGTGGATTTGACCATGCTAATTTGTGTTAGGAAAATCACCTCCTCCAACGTCTACCCATTGCAAAGTGGCTGTCGATTAACATCATTCTCTGGGGGACCACATTGGCTTTGCACGCTGCCGCTCCCAACTTTGTCGGACTCCTCGTCCTCCGTGGTTTCCTTGGTGGCTTTGAGGCAGTCTGTCAGCCTGCCTTTGTGCTTCTTTCCTCTACATGGTGAGTGCGGTTTTGTCTTGCAAGAATTTCCCACTGATCTTGGATCTCATAGGTACAAGAAGGAGGAACAAGCGAGCACTATTGTGTATTGGTAAGTCAGCCGTTTACCTCATGCTTCTCTGGGCACTAATGTCTCTGCTCTCTAGGTATATGATGAACGGTATCCAACAGATCCTGGGCGGGCTTCTTGCATTTGCCTTCTCCTTCGTCCCCTCGACCTCCCCGATCAAGTCATGGCAGGCCCTTTTCATGACATATGGAATAGCGACTGTGTTCTGGGGCGTCTTTGTCCTCTTTTGGATGCCTGACTCGCCCATGAAGGCGAAGTGCTGGTCAGAAGAAGACAAGAAGCTCATGGTTGAGCGGGTGCGAGAGAACAGAACTGGAGTTCAGAATCGTGTGTTTCGCAAGGAACAGATCTTCCACGCTATCTCGGATCCTCAAGGTGAGTGCTCCTCCGAAGATTTTGTCTCACATACTAATATTTCGAAAGTTTATGCGTTCGCTTTGATTCAGATCTGCACAACTCTGCCTGCTGGTGGTATTGGGGCCTACGCCAACATTCTCGTCAAGTCTTTCGGCTTTTCTACCTGGGAGACTCAGCTTCTGCAAATGCCAATCGGCATCGTTATGCTCACCGTCATGCTGACCTCGGCATGGGCTGACCGGAAGTTCAAGCAGACCATTCTCATCATGATGCTTGGTCTTTTGCCCACCATTGCTGGCGTTGTCGTGCTCATCTCTCAGCCATTCCACCACGACAAAAGAGTCGGGCTCCTGATTGCATACTACATCATTTACTCATTCTGGACCTGTTCTGGCCTAGCACTGTCTCTTGTATCCCGAAATGTTGCGGGCCAGACCAAGAAGTCAGTTGTCATTGCAAGCAACTTCGTCTTTTGGGCTGTGGGTAATGCCATTGGCCCTCAGTGTTTCAGAGACAAGGATGCGCCACGTTACTTCCTTGCTCTGGCCATCATTCTCGGATGCTTTGTGTTCCTTGAGTTGGTCTTGATTACGCTTCGAGCATACTACGTCTTTATGAACAAGAAACGAGACGCGATGGTCGCCAGCGGCGAGGTTGTTGACGATGTTGACTTTGCTCACGCTTTCGAGGATATCGCCGACAATGTAAGTCCTGCGGTCTGAAATGAATTGACTTTAATAACTAACCCTCCATGAGAAAAATCCGCATTTTAGATACCATTACTAGAAGCTCAGAATTCAGAGAAAGATAGATGTACTAAGCAGAATTCTAGGCAACATGACCCTCTCTCGAAGTTCGATCAGAGCAGTGTCTCGCCTACATCAAGGCTAATTCACCTGTTCCAACCCATATTTGACCGCGACGAAACCCCCACCAACAACATTGGCGCCTCCAATGTAGGTGTAATATCCCTGACCTTCCCATCTGGCATATAAGTGATCAACTGTGGCGCCAGTCTCATAAAAGTGTTGCTCGCCTTCGTCGTCAAAGTACCGGTGTCCATCTGGTCCACTGTACAAAAGGGTGAGATCAGGCATGACTGTGCAGGTGAGATACTTGATGCTGTCCGACTCAGAGTCACACACAGTGACGGTGGACAGGCCACCGCCAAAGTCGAGGCACATGTACATGCCATTACTCTCGCGAACACGGCTGGTGCTATGCTCAAGGGAGAAGGAAAGGGCACGGGTACCGCTATAGGTGGGATTAAAAGTGAGAATAGTCCCCTGCTGGCCGGTTGACCTAAGTACTGCGCCGGGCACGGGGCCACCAACAGCCACAATGTTGAAGGTGGGAATGGGATCGTACGGGGCTGTTGAACTCGTGGTCGTAGGTGCGGATGTTGAGGTCTCGACCGTTGTGGAGTCGGAGGACGTAATCGTGGTGAAGAAAGTTGTTGATGTGGAGGATAGATCAGAAGAGGAAGACGTCGTCAAAGTGAGGGACTCCGTAGTAGAGGCAGTCTCTGTGGTCGAATAGGACATGGTTGAGGAGAGAGACTCGATCGTTGAAGAAGCCGAAATAGATGACGCTGTCGACGAGACAGCCGATGATGTGTCTGAGCAGGAAGGGCGTCAGTCAGAGTACCGCAGAAACCACAACGCCATATTACCGTACCTGAGGGCTGCGGTCGACACAGACCGGCGACCACAGCATCAGCCGCCAGAAGCCCGAGGGCCAAGGACAAGAGAGACTTTGTATGCATGATCTACAGAGCAAAAAGAACGACTGAGGTTGGTTTAGATGAAGATTGAGGTTACCGAGAAGCTGGAAACTGGGGGTGGGTCTTCTTTTCAAGCGACAGGCAGATGACGGGAAATTAATGATCGCAGCTAGATCTTGACAAACAACAAGATGGCGCTGAGCTATTGAACGAGTTCGCAAGCCATGGCGTCTGGCCACACCAATAGTCACGGTCTGGACCCTGGCTTTTGTTTGCTGGCCTGCACGCTATTGCACCCCGGCTCAGCTCCAGCGCGCAGCTCATAAATAAGCAAACAGCTCACAAATAAGCAAACAACTTAGGATCGCGGTAAGAAACTTCCTTCAATATTTTGGCAAGCTATATAGAGTATAATTAGCTACGTCGCGGTAATAAGCGTCTTCCGTTTTTGTCATAGTGGTTCAACGACAACTATTATCATCAATGACGACTCCAAAAAAGGCCATCTGCCATCACTCCAAAAGACACAACTATTGAGCCACCACAATAAAGCGTACATATCTCTATTTACATCTAAGGCCGTGAAATATCATAGCCACCCAGCAAATGTAGACATCATCTGCGCTCTATGGCGGTAGCTATCAAGAACGAAATAGTGCAACCCATCTGTCAGTCTCTAGGTTAGGTGGTTGCTTTGCATGGAGCACAAAGACCTGGCCCAGGATCGGGTTCCCTAGACCCCTCTCAAAAACCTTTTATACCCAGGGGGTGGCTCAAGTGCACTTTTATTAAACATGAGATCGCTGGTCTTCTAGAAGATCGAATAATGCCTATGCTATTCTCAAGTCAGTTAACATCAAGTTTGATTACAAGAGATAGGACATGACTTAATAATCCATAGGTGCCCTTCGACCTCAAGCTCCTTAGATACAGCTCTATTACTGCCCGCTTCTAAACATGTGATTTGTATCTTGATATTACCACAAGCATTGAATACGACTCTTCTCTCTCGGGAATTGCTCACACTTGGCACAGTTGGCAGCTTGGTGGCGCTAGCTTGGAGACGGCCTAGTCTGGCACCTGACGTTCCGTTCGCATCGGTCAGAATCACGGCACCCAGATCTTGCCGCCTGCATTTCCAAGAACAAGGTAAGAGTACGATACGCATGTGTACTTGTTACCAGCGTCAACCTCTCGGGAGCTCAGTTGGCCTGCTCTCGAATGTTATCTACTGGCCTGTCTCCAACTGATGAGCTCGGTCTTATTGATAACCAAGTGGGGAAAGACTCACAGTACGCACGCCTTGCCTGATAGGGAAGTTCCAATGAGTACCTGGGCCCACAGCTAGGGCTTCTCGGGGCTGATTCCCTGCGAGATCATAACATGGGATCTATCGCAAGTTCGAGTTGAAACCCTGCACCCCAGATAACACTTGCCCAAGCAGGCTGTAATACTTGATGGGCGTTGAGGCCCCAGCTTTCCGCTAACCTCTACCCACCCATACGTTTCTCCCACACTGTTTTACCCCGTGCGACTCGGGTCCACCCCCGCATGCTTTCCCAACCCGGGTTCCCGGCAAACTCCTGGGCCTGGGATATGGTAAAAGGTCGCCTAGATTTGCTTTTCATTAAGATTCTTTACACTCACCCATCGAACGTTCTCTCCTATATTCCAATTCAACACGAAAACCATGTCCAAAGAGATGGGCGACTCACATCACGGAGGCGAAGACGCCAAGGACTTCCATGTCGGCCAATCCCACGAGAAGCTCCATCGTGTGTACAACACATGGACAGGTACGTTTGGTAGTGGCTTTCGACACATTCGTGCTGACCCACTTTGGCTTCATCTCTACAGCCAGTGCCTACCAGGTTCTGATGATGGCAAGCTGGACTTGCAATGTTGTACTATACTCGACTGTGTTCGACATTGGCGGTCCCATGATGCTGATTTACTCAACGTAACATTCTTTGGACCTGTCTGGCAGTGGGTGCTGAGCTGATCTAATATCTATCTTAGAATCATCGTTACAGTCGGACAGTGCTTAATGATGAGTTCGCTGGCTGAGCTATGTTCCGTGTGGCCATATGCAGGTGGTCAGCAGTAAGTCAATCTTCCCTTGTCAGCCAGATAACACCCAACTAATTTTTTCCCCTTGAACAGAGCGTTCACGAAATACCTTGCCCGTCAGAAGTACGACCATCCCACGAACCGAGCCCCTTTTCGCCACAAGGCTTTTCTGACTCTATGAACACAGAATTCGACGGTTCCTATCATATCTTGTTGGCTGGGTCGTTCTCCTGGGAGAGATAGCCACGGTTTGCGGATGTTCCATGAACAGCGCACAAATCATTGCGTCTGTTGTCTCTATCCACAACCCCACCTTCGTGGCCGAGGTAAGTTGAATCTCGGGAGCAACTGCATCCTTCATCTGCTGACTTGATATTGGTGGTAAGACCTGGAGTACCTATCTCATCTTCGTGGCCCTGACGCTCCTGTCCCTCCTCTTCTGTTTCTCGCAGAAGCATCTCCCCGCGATTGCCGTTCTCGGCGGCATCATCACTCTGGGTGGCGGTCTTGCATGGGCCATCTCATTCCTCACCCTCGCACCCAAGCATACGGCTAGCTTCGTCTTTACCCATTTTATCGACAATTCCGGATATACTAGCAGCGCATGGGTGGGCATCATGAGCTTCTACACGCCAATTTACGCGCTGTACGGAACGGATGACATCCTACATATTGCCGAAGAGATGCGAGATGCCCCAAAGAGCGCACCGGTAAGTGCAATGTCCGCACTGAGGTTACTGGCCTCTGACACATCTGTGACACAGCGAGCCATGGTATACTCCATGATCTTCAGTGGTATCACTTCTGTCATGGGCGCCCTTGTCATGGCTTTTTGTGCTGGAGATTGGGAGACGTATATGGAGTCAGAGTATGCCAACCCATTTGAATCGGTTGAACAAAGCTGACATGGTTACTCAGCTTTCCATTTGTAGACTGGTTCGTTGATATCCTTGACAGCTCTGCAGGCGGCAGCGCGCTGGTGATCGTGGTTATAGTTTTGCTCAAGTTCGTCCTTATTAAGCAACTTCAACTGTTCGGTCTTGGCTAACCCAACTATAGCTTCCTTATCGCCGTTGGCATCAACACTGCTGGGTCGCGACTAGCATGGAGCATGGCACATGATCATGCTTTGCCCTTTTCTAGCACTTTTCAACAAGTCAACCAAGCAGTCCAGACACCGCTCAACGCACTCCTTCTTCTCGTTGTTACAGAGTTGGTTATCGGTACGACACAGTTCATCAATGTCGTATTGGGGATCACTATTGACTGCTGCCAGGCCTTGTCCTTTTCGGAAGTGATTATGCTTTCCAGATTGTCGTCAGTCTGGGTGGAGTTGCAATTCAGTTCGGATACCTGATCCCAATCTTGATGGTGAGTCCTCTGACCTATACCCCCGAGATGTCGAGGCCTGGGCTCACATGTTTGAAGCTTCTTGTTCGGGGCCGCAGTGTGCTCCCTGCTGACCGAAAATTTAAAATCCCCTTCGGCCTTGCTATTAATGTTGCGGCTGTTTGTTGGTCATCACTCGTTATCATCATCTTATTGTAAGTTCTTCCTCTACAGCGTTGCTAGAAAGGGTTACTTCTAACGTCTACCTCCAATAAGCTTCCCTCTTTACGTGCTCATAACTGGAGATAACCTTCGTAAGTACAATAATTCCCTGCTATTCTGGCATGGTAATAACCCTATATTATAGTTGATATGAATTGGGCTGTGGTTCTTTTTCTGGGACTGGTAGTAATTATCATCCTTGATTGGGTGTTTAGAGGTAAACGTCGCTATGTCGTTATAGACGCATAACTAGCAATGCAGTAATGTATCTAATAAGCATGTGCACTAAACAAGTATATGCACCACGATACTGTGCAGCTAAAAAATAACCTACCCTAGATAATAAAAATCTAGCTCTAGAGTTTTTAGACTTAAAGGGTTATAATAATTAAGTTAACGTACATATATAGCAAGTGGATCAGATAAGCAAGTGGATCAAAAATCTTAACCTCTTAAACTAGAAACCGTAATAAAAACACTATAAACTATCTAATTAATTATATCTACTTACTATACTCTTCCCCAGACGTCTTAATCACTACCTGATAGGTCCTTGCATTATAGCTAGTCTTGCCATAGACACCATAATGCCAAACCCCCGGTCGCGCTGACCTTCCTTAACTACCACTCCTCGATAATTTAGCCACCACCTACGCATTAATATCCATCTAATTAATTACTTGCCTTCCTTCCTCTACTATTATTACCCCTCTTTTCTGTAGTCTAGTCCTTTTTGCCCTCCGGCGCCGGCTTAGTATCTTATTTGCCTGTTTAAGTTCTTTGACTCTAGCCTTAAGTGTGACGATCGTGTGTTTCCCAAGGGATAAACCGGTCGTGCAGGGTTTATGTTGGCAGAGAGTGCTGGGCGTAGTCTGAGCAATAGGTTGTAAGTCACGTCTGGTAATATGCTCAATGGTATTGAGTGTAACCAAGTTGTATTGATAGCTGAGGTAGCTAGTACATAAGAAAGTACAATGAGCGTGTTCTATATACTTGGGATCAATCCTTGGACCGACGTTCTCTGGGTTCGGTCCATTGGTAGGGCCGACGTTTTCAACGTTCGGTCCTGGGACCCATGGGAGCGACGTTCGGTTTCCTCGGTCCTGCTTAGTCAGAGTGTTTTCTGCCATGCTTCCCCGCCTGGCCCATGTCATGGCCGTGACACGAGGTTCCCTCCCCGTTGGTCTTGTCCTCAAGACCAGTTTCAGCGGCCAAGTGTTGTCGGTGGGTAACTCTGACTTGTAAAAATTTCCTTTTGCTGACGTGATGTCAGGCCGGGTTTCCAAGCGTACTTCTTTGCGAAAGCTTTCCGAAGCGCAGGGTCTTTCTGCTTATATTGAGGCTTTTGGTTCCGAAATCATGCCTTGTACTCGTTGTTTCCGCCAGGGTCTGTCCTGTAAGGTGGTTTCCGATCGTTCCAACCGTTGCTCCAATTGTGTTGATGCGAAGGTTGTGTGCGATGGGGCCGGCGTGGCTTCCTTCCGTGAGTGGGTGTCAGTGCTTTTTCACGGCGGTTTGGCTGATTTCTTGTAGTTGCGAAAAATATCCGGGAGCGCAAACGCCTGGAAGGTGAGGAGGCTGAAGCAGAGGCTGCTTTGGAGGAGGCGATGGCTAAGCTTGCCCGCATTCGGAAGCAGAAGAGGTTGCTCAAAGCGCGTGGTGACGAGGCTTTTGAGCGCGGCTTACGTGCCTTGAGGAATCGGGCGAGCTCCGTGAGGAGTCGTCCGCTGTTGTGGAGGCGCATTCTTTGGGGCCATTGACTTGATTGATTGGAACGCTGTTGGTCTTGACGAGCCTGTGCTTGGCGTTGTTGGTGGAAGTCCTTCAGAAGGCGTTGTGCACCAGTGAGGTGTTCTGGGGGTTCCCATGTGTTTTCTGAGTCGGGGTAGTCCTTCCATTTGATGAAATACATTGTTTTGCCATTGATTTTGTTCATGTCGAGGATGGCTTCTACGATGTATTCTTCTGGTCCGTCGATTTCTGTGTCTGGTTCTTTATTTGTTTTCACCTGGATGGTGTCTTGTGCTGGCTCGAGTAATGAAATGTGAAAGATTGGATGGAGCTTGACCTTGGGTGGTAAGTCCAGTTCGTAGTTATGTTTCGAAATTTTCTGCTTAATCTTGTATGGTCCGATGTATTTGTAGTCGAGTTTTTTGTTTTGTCGTTTTGTTTCGATGTTTTTTGTTGCGAGGTAGACCATGTCTCCCTCCGAGAGGATCGGTCCTCGATTCTTTTCTTATTGGCGTATGCCGTCATTTTGTTTCTGACGAATTCGAGTTCTGTTTTCATTTCTTCATGTAGGTTTCGTAATTGGTCGCTGGTGAGGATCGCCTTGGGGTTGATGATGGCGTCTCGGGATTGTCGGTAAATGTCTGGTGTGAACCCGAAATTGGCGTATGCTGGTGTGACCTTGGTGCTTTCGTTGGTTGCTGTGTTGTAGGCTAGCTGGGCAGCTGGTAGCTTTTCAACCCAGTTGTTTTGCTCGTAGTTGATATAGCATCGGAGGTATTGTTCCAGTGTTTGATTCATGCGTTCCGTTTGTCCGTCTGTCTCCTTGTGGTATGCAGTGGAGAGTTTGTGATTGATTCCCAAGTATCCTGTGAGGCTCTGCCAGAATTTTGATGCAATGGTGGTCCTCGATCTGTGATGATCTCGAGTGGTAGTCCATGTGTTTTGGCAATGTGGAAATAGAAGAGATAGGCGAATTCTTCGGCCGTTGTTGCTTCTCTATAAGGTATGAAATAGGAGAATTTCGTGAGTCTGTCCACGATGACGAGAATGCTATCGTAGAAGTTTCCAGTGGCTGGTTCTTCTGATAGGGTAGTTTGGTGATGAAATCCATAGTGATTGAGTCCCATGGTTGTTGTGCAACTGGGAGTGGTTGTAGTTTTCCGTATGGTTTGTGGCGTCGTGCCTTGGTTTTCGCGCAGAGGTCGCATTGGTTGGCGATGGTTGAAACAATTTTCTTCATATTAGGAAAAGTAAACGTCGTTTTGACTCGTTCTAGGTTTTATTGATTCCTTGGTGTCCGTGTAGCAGGTGTTTGTGTATTTCGCGTACGAGGTCGTGTTGTAGTTCCTGTGGTACTTGTTGTTTGTCTGTTTTCTCATTGTCTGGGAGGTGTTGGTTGTATTCTAGGATTCTCGTGAGTAGTGGATTGCCCTGTTCCACTGTGTAGGTTGTTGCAATGATTCGTTGTGTGAGGTGTCCTTCCTGCGTGAACTGCAAGAGTTGTTCCTTTGTCTTGGTTCTTCCCGTGTCTAGGTCGGGGCGTCGGCTGATGGCATCGGCTCTGCCGTTCTCCGTTCCTTTGACGTGGATGATGACGTAGTCGAATTCTGAGAGGTATTCGGCGTACCGGAGTTGGCGTCCGCTGAGTTCTTGTGTTTTCGCGAAGTGGGTGATGTTCTTGTGGTCCGTATATACCTTGATCTGGTGTTGGCTTCCTAGAGATAGTGCCTGAATTCTTTGAAGGCGTTGACGATTGCGAGGAATTCTTTGTCGTAGATGGGGTAGTTTAGTTCCGCTCCATGTAGCTTGTGGGAGTAGAATGCGATTGGGTGTAGGAGTCCTTTGTCGTCTCGTTGTCCAATCTGTGCGCCTAGGGCGAAGTCCGAGGCGTCGGTTTCGAGTTCGATTGGTTGAGATGGGTCGAACATCTTGAGCACTGGTTCGCTCAGGATGAGTTCCTTGATTTTGTCGAAGGCGTCCTTGGCTTTGTTCCCAAATACGAAGGTCTTGTCCTTCTTCGTAAGTTCCGTCAATGGTGCAGCTATCCGTCCGAAGGCTTTGAGGAACTTGCGGTAGTAATTGGCGAATCCAAGGAAGGCTTGTACTTCCTTGACGTTCGTTGGTTCTTCCCATTCCTTGACCGCTGAGACCTTCTTGGGGTCCATTCGTATCTCGTTGTGAGAGATGATGTGTCCGAGGAATTCCACTTCCGGGGCGTGGAATTTGCTTTTCTCGGGTTCCACTAACAACTTGGCGTCTTGTAGTGTTTGCAGTACCTTGTGGACGTGTTCCGTGTGTTCTTCCTCCGTTTTGGAGAAGATGAGGATGTCATCCAGGTAACATACAACGAATATGTCCAGATGTTCTCGTAGCACGTTGTTGATCATTCGTTGGAATGCAGCAGGTGCATTGGTGAGTCCAAAGGGCATAACGAGGTACTCGAATAGTCCGTACTTAGTACGAAAAGCGGTTTTCCATTCGTGTCCTTCTTTGATCCGAATAAGGTTGTAGGCTCCTTTGAGGTCGAGTGCTGTGAAATACTTCATGCCAAAAAGCCGATCCTTCAATTCGCTGATGAGAGGTAGCGGTGTGCGATCCTTGACCGTAATGGCGTTGAGCATCCTGAAGTCGACACAAAGCCGGAGCTTTCCGTTTTTCTTCGGAACGAACATGACGGGGTATCCGACAGATGACTTGCTTTCCTGATATATCCTTTCCGTATCATGTCTTCGATGTATTCCTTCAACACTGGTAGTTGTGCTTCGTTGAGTGGGTAGAGTTTGCTGAAGCCGGGTTGCTTCCCATCGATGAACTCAATTTCTAGGTCGTAGTGTGTATGCTCGGGTAGGCCTGTTTCGAGTTCTTCCGCGAAGAGTTTCTTGTAGATGCGATACTGCCATGGAATGTTCTTGAGTCGCTCTTCTTCTTCCGGGTTATCCTGTGGTTTCTTTTGTGGAGCTAGGTCCTTTTCGAGTTCATGAAACTGTTGCATGACTCGTGCGATCATCCTTTGTCGCTGTCGTTTTCGTCCTTTTTGATGTTTGTGTCTTGTCCCTGTGGGTGGAGAGGTGTCTCGTGTTGGCCTCTGCCTGGCTTCTCCGGTTCCTTCGGTAGAAGTTTGAGATCTCGTGTCGTATTCTGAGTCGTCATTTGCTGTGGAAGGTGTCTCATCGTTGAAAGAGAGCACTTGGCCAGTCTTCCAGTCGAAATGTGGGTTGAATCGTTGTAACCATGGGTACCCGAGTACAAGATCATGTTGCTTGTTCGGTACAACGTCGAATGAAATGCCCTGGTTCTTTCCTTCAACGAAAACTTTGAGGTGATCAATCTCGCTGTCGATGATACCGTTGTTGTAGTCGAAAGGGGTTCCTTCTAGGTTGACAACCGAGTAAGGCGTCTGTTTGTACCTCCATGGTAGCCTGAGCCTATTCGCCGTTGTCGGGTCGAAGTAGTTCTGCTCAGCTCCGCTGTCCACTAAAGCGTTCAACCATTCTCCTCTGACTCGTACTTTCAGTTCTAGGCATCGTCGCCTGTGTACTCCGGTGGTGGAGTAGAGGGCCTTCTGGGGTAATGTATTCCCTTGTTCATCCACCCGTCGCCCTGTGTCGGATGGGGTGTCTAGTTTTTGACATTGCCAGAGCGTAGTTTGTGTGATCAAATTCACACTCGCTGTTTGCGCAGGCGTCGTAGTCGTGCGTGTCGTCCTTTTTGTGCAGCCAGTCCTGGTACTGCCGTTCTTGTTCGGCTCCGGGGTCTTCTTCGTTTTCCTGGCTGATCGTCTTTTGCCAGTCCTCGATCTTGTGAGTGATCCGTTTCTTCTCCTGAGTGGCGTGGTAGAGTTTTGAAGAATATCGCGCGTTCGCGACGCCGATGGATTCATACCAGTGTACCACTTTGTACCCTTCCGTTTCGTACCATAGGTAGGGTTTATGGTTTGGTTGATGTGGTAGTGGGACGGGGAAGCAATCTTGCTCTTGCTTCTCCTCTCGGTGGGTTTCGCACCAATGGTGTTGGCACGACATCCAAGAGATGCTAGCATGCTCCTGGTGTGTCGGGTATGTCCTTACGTCGTCTCGTGGATTGAAAGGTGCTTCCGGATGTCGAGGGTTTTCGGCCAATTCCCGATGGTAGGCTCGAATGCAAATTTCTTGCTCATCTGACGTTTCCACATGTTCTCGTGCGGTCTGGATGTACCTTTCCCTTAGGCTGTTCCAGTACCTGTTATTGTTTTCGTCGTACAGTTGGGGGTAGTCTTCCTCCTCCCATAGTTCTTTGTCGCTTTTCCGGGGCTTCCTAGAGCGCTCCTGGCGTAGTTCTCTCTGTAGTTGTCGAGCCTTGTGCTCGAACTTGGTTCGATTGATGTTGCTACTGCTTGTCTTGGCAATCCAATCATTGCGTGGCAGTCTGCTGTGTTGGTCTGTTTTTGTCGTTCGCAGATTTCATCGTATTCCCGTGATGCCTCAATCTGGTGTCGAGGGCATAGGGTATGGTTGCACCGTGTGGGGTCATCTTGTCGGCAGTCCCTTCGGTGGACTGTGGCGGGCACCAAAAGTTGTTCCTTCTCTTCGTATCCCACAATCCATTTCTTGTGGTCAAATCCTTCTGCGGCGGCTTCTTGGAAGTCGGCTTGTTCGTTCGATGGTTGTTGTGCTGAAGGGGGTGTCGTGGGTTCTTCGATTTTGGGTTCGGCGCGTCTGGTCACGGCGATGGTACGTTGTGACATCAAGTTGCCTGGTTGCTGTCTTCCCTTGTTGGGCTCTGGGAGTGGTTTCCATCCCACGTGTTCTGTAATGTGCGAGCGGTTGTTCTTTTGAGGTTTGACTGGTTCGTGGAGTCGTTCCTTCGTAATGTTGTTGATCATATAGTTGCCTTCCGCCTGTTTTTCTGAGAGGTATACTTGGCTGTGTGGCATGTCCAGCTCATCTGGTTGGATGCCGGTTTTGTCGTATCCTTGTCGAGCCATTCCGAGTGTTCTAACGGTGCGGATGGCCGTCTGGGGTTCGGTATCTGCCCAGGTGGATCTTACCTGTTTCTTACCTTCTGGGAGGGGTTGTCGTGGCCTTGGTTGATAGCGTCCCTCCTCCGTATCCCGCTGCTTCTTTCGGCATTCATTTGCCTTGTGTCCCTTCTTGTGGCAGTAGTAACATTCAATGTCCTTGCTGTCCTTCTGGGCTGCTCCAAGTTCCATAGGTCCTGCGTGGGTCCCGTAGGAGGTGTTGCCCCTGGTCTGTTCTCGCCTTCGAGATTGGTTGGCGTTGTTCTTATTGCCCCAAATTCGTCCTTTGTTGGATTTTTCCATGCGTCGTTCAAACTGTCGGTTGTCGATCTTGATAGTCATGTCGATGTAGTCCTGGAGATTGTCGGGTTTTTCCGTTTTGCAGAGTTCGTCCTTCACCTCATCCTTGAGTCCTTCGTAGAAAGCAATCTGAAGGGCACTTGTTCCCCAATTGAGAAATGAGGTGATTTGTGTGAACTCGGCTGCGTAGGTCGAGGCGGCCTTTGTCTGTCGCAGGTTCTTGAGTTTCTGCGTGGCCTGTTGTTCTTCATCGATGGTTCCGAAGTTGCGTCTGATCGCTTCTTCAAAGTTTTCGTATTCGGCGAAAAGGAGTTGTGTTTCCTCGGTGGGTTCATTCCCGAGAAAGTCGCGCAGCTTGGGTTCAAACCAAGTGAGTGCGTTACCCGTGAGGCATCTGCTGGCGTGTAGGACCTTGCTTTCGGCACTGGCCATCCTGGTGGGAAAGTACCGTTGGTATGCTCTGAGGGACGTAAGAAACGTCCTGACGTGGGTGGCCTGTCCGTTGAATGGTTCTGGGTCCTTGGGTTTGATGATCTCGCCGATGTCTTTGTGGGTAGTACCAGCGGCGGTGTGCTCGAACGTCAGGTTGCCGAGATCGTGAACCTGCTGTTGTGCCAGGTCATTTTGCTGGGCTTGGAGCGTGGTGAGTCGGTCGATCCGGTTCTGTTGTTCGTTGATTGTTTGCTGGTATTGCTGCTGTTGCTGTTCCATGGCTTGGCGGAAGCGTTCCTGCATGTCGTTCATGGATGCCTCCATGCTGGCCAATCGTTCCTGAGTGATCCTGGCGTTGTTGCGTGCGCCGTCCAGGAGGTTGTTATGCTGGATGCTCAGGTGGTTGTACTTATTTCTGAGTTTGCGGACTTCATCTTCGTGTGAGGCCGGGACGATGTGTTCTTCGCCATCGTCATCAGTGTCCATCGGGATGTTAGGTTCCTCTGGTTTGGTCGCGGGCTGTCCCTGTTGGGGGGTGACAGGCAGCTTGCTGCGAGGGGTAGAAGGAGATCCAGTGTTGGGTGCCATGGTAACAGTATTGCTCAGAGTATGCAGTACACTACTGAACAAGAGCTATCAACGTGTGACGATCGTGTGTTTCCCAAGGGATAAACCGGTCGTGCAGGGTTTATGTTGGCAGAGAGTGCTGGGCGTAGTCTGAGCAATAGGTTGTAAGTCACGTCTGGTAATATGCTCAATGGTATTGAGTGTAACCAAGTTGTATTGATAGCTGAGGTAGCTAGTACATAAGAAAGTACAATGAGCGTGTTCTATATACTTGGGATCAATCCTTGACCGACGTTCTCTGGGTTCGGTCCATTGGTAGGGCCGACGTTTTCAACGTTCGGTCCTGGGACCCATGGGAGCGACGTTCGGTTTCCTCGGTCCTGCTTAGTCAGAGTGTTTTCTGCCATGCTTCCCCGCCTGGCCCATGTCATGGCCGTGACATAACTAATACCTCTACTTTGAGTAATATATTATATCTCGTTGCGAGGGTATTTATAAGCTTATTAAATTATACCTAAAGACCTCATAAGCTAACCTCTTTGGGGCCTAGAGGATCCTTAAGCTTATGCTATTAAATTAGCTTGCCGAACTTAAGGCACTTTAGGCCAGGCAGCACATAAGCATGCCTCTTTGGCTATTAGGGGTATTATATAGCTATATCCGTGGCTGGATCTCATATGAAGCCTTATATAAGGTTGACTCTCAGTGGGAACGACTATTAGAAGCATATCCCGCGTGTATAGGCGTATTCACGAGGACTCTTGGTCTGCCTTGTGCTCATACCCTTCAGCTATTGCTAGTGCGAAATAAGCCCCTTTAACTATACTATTTCCACATATATTAGCACCTCCAGCGCTCAGGGATCCCCTAGCTTCTCATTAAGCCTCATAAGTTATTTAATCGCCTAGCGGCTAATTTAATGCTGCCGGCAATGAGCACATAGCGTGAGCTTAGTATATTTGAGCTCATTGGGAGGGCATCATAGCTAAGGGCATAACTAAAGTGTTCGAGATATTATGAGCTTAGCCATAAGATGACCTCAAAGGCTTGCCCCTTGCGCTACGAGGATCTATTAACGGCTCTACTGGCGGCTCTAGTCTAGACTTCTACGACTACGTAGATAATAACGCATATATCTTCTCGCTCTGTGACCCGCTCTTTATCCCCGTTATCCCCATTAGGCGCCTCTATTATATCCGAGACTATTATAATAACACATATATCAATATACACAACAACTCGGGTATTATCTCCCCCGGCAGCTATGCTAATAGCTGCCCTAGCCGCGCCTGCATTGCGAGCTAATAATCCTCGTGCTATCTTCTAATGATATAAGGAAGCACGAGAGGCCTAGTATGCTATATTGCCTCGGGGAATGGTTAAGACTAACTAGCAATTTAGGAAGGCTATGAAGCTGCCTATATGTTACTCTAAAGCTGAGTATAACTAGTGCCTTAACTATAAGCAAATAGGGAGGCATTATAGGGAGGAAAATGGCATTAGAGACTAGACTAAGGAGGAGATAATAAGTTATCTTAATTGGGATAAGGCTAAGACTAAGCGGGTTGAATCTAATATAGAGAAAGAGATAGCATAGCGGCCCTTTATATAGCGGCGAGGGATATAGCATATCTGGGATGCTGCTGAAAGGGATCGTGAATTATAGGAGGATTGGTATAGAGGCGGGAACCCCCCCTATTAATATTTGCAAAATTAATACGAGATATAATTAGTATATATTATTTAAAAGAGAAAGAAAAGGCGAATCTCTGAGCATATTATATATAACCCAATGGCTTATTTTAGTTGAGTTATAGGTGAGTTAAATGAGTGTGTATTATGGGCCTAGTAGCCTTTAATTATCTAGGGAATAAAATAACTACCCCTATAGAAATCACTGCCTTCCTTGCTAATACCACTATATATAGCTATTCTAATTGATATCTGCAATATGAATCCCTGCATTCTCTAATGCTATGACGGTTAGCTAATAGGTAGTTATCCCCACCGCCGGCGAGGGCCAAACCGTGCCTGGGATAATTACGGGCTGATTCCGATATACCTAATCTCTGGCCTGAAGGGTATGTATGCTCCAATGGGGGTTAATATCAGGGTTAACCCTCTGTTGTTATTGCTATAGCTACTGATTCTAATACGCAATATGCCACTCTCCCTTAACCTAATATCCCCATAGGCGTGATAGCATAGCGATAGGAGCACCTTGAGGAGGATACTAAGTATTCTGGGCTCTTATAAGGGCTTAGGGATTCCAGGCATATAAAGCATTAGATGTGATAGGGTCATTTAGCAATATATGCTAAGCCCACTAATAATATATCTGCAGAGGCTAGGCTCCCAGATGAGGATTATTGGGACGTTACTCTTGCTACTAGTTACTAGCAATGATATGCAAAGTAGCTGGGATATTTGCATTTATTAGATATACTGCCCTAGCCGGTATTAATGTATTATTAATGAAGATAGGGAAGTCCTAAGGGTTTTGACCTTGGTTTTAATTCTAGTTATTTATCTTTGCGGTGTTATTTGAGAGAGGATAAAAGCCTTCTTTAGTAAGAAAAAGCCTGCTTTATATATTAGAAGCATTAAAGTGATTCACTTCAGAACCGTGCTATTTAGTTATGCAAGTGAAGGCATCATATATTATTTATAGCCCAAGGCAGATTGGCGCGTAGTTAATAGATTACGTTATATCTTGAATATCTGTATATATAGAAGGCCTCTTAATCTCTTTAATTGCATGAATAGATGCTCTCTCAATAGATGAGGGAGGGATATCTCTTGATCACACACACATAAGTCGGTCTTACATAATAGATCTTATTTGCACCGCCGGCGGTGCGATATATCACGTGATCTTATTTGCACCGCCGGCGGTGCACGTATGACTTGCCGCATTTATCTCATCTCCACCCGGTTCCTCACAATCCAGTGAATCCACCAAGTAATGTCCACCAAGTGATGAAGCAGACTCGACGTGATTAATCATGCCTAGGCTGGGATACAAAAAGTCGCGCAAGGGGTGCCTAAGATGCAAGCAGAGACGCGTCAAGGTATGTCATTCGTTCTCGTCACTGCAGCTGCTAATTGTTAGTGTGACGAAAAACAACCATGCTCCGCTTGCTCACGGCACGGCGTTGCCTGCGTCTTTCCGGAACACCCGGATGCAGCAAGATCGTCTTCTAGATCTCGGGATTCTGACAAGGTTCGTGATTCACTTTGTAAAGAGTCGATCTAACTAGAGCAGAATGGCAGTCAGACAGACCTACGCAGAGATTGGGTTTCTCCATCCCTGAGCCCTGACCCCTATCCTTACTTTGCAAAGTTTGTCACGGGCCAGGAGCCAGTGGAGAAGAGTACATGGCTCACTGATCTTGAGCTGATGCATCACTACACATCTTCGACCTATTTAACACTGCCAAGGGCGAATGAACTGCAACAAGTGTGGCAGGTCGAGGTTCCAAAGTTGGCTCTCGCTCATGTCTTTCTCCTCCATCAGGTCCTCTCAGTCTCGGCACATCACCTTGCTTATATTCATCCTGATCGACCGACTCTCTCGATATGCGCCTCTCAGCATCAGAACAAGGCCGTGGTAGGCCTCCGAACGGCAGTCCCAACCATCAGCGAGGAGAATTGTCCGGAAATCTTTGTTGCTTCTTCGTTGCTGTACATCTGCGCCTTTGCAAGCTTCAGTGCACCAAGTCGAGATGAACAGCCACGAATCGACGATCTTGTCGACGTTTTTCTCCTGGTTCGAGGCATGAGCGATATTCTCAACTCTTATAACGACGCTCTGAGAGCCAGCAAGCTTGGTATTCTCTTTCTGAGAGGCGACGCGAGTGAACCATCACCAATTCTATCAGCAATGGTTGAGAAACTCCGCCAACTCGAGATACCCAACGCATTTGATCCGGAAACGACCAATCTATGCCGCGAATCAATCCTATCAGCAGTCAATTGGATTGAAAATTGCGTCACAACAACCCGAATGCCGGATCTTCGAGTCGCCATGAGTTGGTCCTTGTCTTTGAACCCAGAATTCATGGACCTTGTACGACGAAATCATCCAATTGCTCTTTGCGTCATTGGGCATTACTGCGTCATTTTACACCACACTGGGCAGGATCACTGGTTTTTGAGGGGTTGGGGGAAGCCGATTCTCTCCGATATAATGGAAAAGATCGATTCGGAGTGGAAGTATCTACTTGAATGGCCATTGGCGGCGATTGAAGCTGATATGGGGCAAATGGCATGAGGATTTAGGTATAGATAGGTAAAGGGTTCAGAACCAATGCAAATCATCATATAAACTAATAAAAAGAACGCTACTTTAAAGACAGTTGTATGGCCACTCTAGTTTATCCATGATCCCAAGTCTATAACCAGTACTTTATCCGCCAGTTGTTTCTACTTCTGAATTTCACGAATGGTGGTCATGGACTCCTCATCTTGAGTCTTTTGCAGCTTGGTCCCACGAGGCACTCCGCTCTCCTTGAAATATCGCCAGTCCAAGAAGCCGACCACAGCGACATATTTGGCCATGATACTGACAGGTTAGCCAAGTACAAATGGAGAGTAATGAGACATACCTCATGCAGATTGCCAGCACACACACAACCCAGCCAATAGCGCAGCTTGTACCAATGCAAATTCTTTGGTTACCCTGGATCATCATGAATGCAACTGCTGCCCAGAAAACAATTTCCATAGCATTGAGAATCCAGTAAGCCTTGAGGCTTCCCCATCGTTTGAGACGGTCAACATGCTCGGTTAGGAGTTGATACGTGATGATGACGATGGATTTGGCTCCCTGAATTTGTTAGAAATGACGATAAAGGTGGAGAGTACATACCATTCCCAGGCCCATGGTTGTTGAGCGACCACGTGGAGTATTTTTCATGAGAAGCCGGGCTCCAGACAGGGCAACGACAGCAATGACCAGTACAAGTTGGGCAAGATGAATTGGCAGCTTGGACCTGGTAGGGAAGAAAGGTTCCATCTTCTTGAGTGTGGAGGCCATTGTTGATGCAGATGAAAATGCAGAAGATATGAGATTTGATGTGAGGATGTGAGGGTTGTTGATGTGTTCAAATCCAGGGAAATGCCCAGTTTTTAAATCTCATACTCAGTGAAATCTACCAACTGACGCATCTCGGTCTCGATTTGCAAGATACGCTTAATCTTGAAGCAACCAGCCGCATTGTCAGGCTAACGACTCAGCCCAAGCTAACAGCCCTGCAAAGCTTATTCCGTGGACCACTCAGCCCTATAATTGGCCAAGAACAATCGGTCCCGCTCTCGGTCTCGGTTTCGCTCCCGGTCTCTCCCAACTGACTCCCGTTCGGCATTTGGCCTGTCGACAGCCTGTTTACTCGTAATCTACGCGTGGCCGTGACGTTGATCTGCCCCTGATACTAGCCTTACAGGGCGATTAACGTATCGGATGTGCCGGTATATTTAGTACATCTCGGACTCTTCCGATGTTCGTGGATTTATAATGACCATCCCTTATCTCATCTCCTATACGACCAGCCTGGGCCCGCAGATCCGGTCTTAAATGGCTGTCCCCCATCTTAGACTGTTTTTCCTTCTGCAACCTGCAAAATGGATCCTGAAAGAACCCTAAGGTACTTCCATTTCTCCGATAATGACACTCGCTGACTTGGTAGTCCTCAACCTCCGCCAACCTATTCCGAGGCGACCATGTCTGCCCTCACCTCGGATGGGTTTGCTGTTTCTCCAATGTCGGAACGATACAATCCTTTAGCCCAGGTGACTGTTTCGCCACTGGGAACGCCGATACCTCCATCCGCAGATACTTTTACAGCAAAGCCTGGGGTCGAACACGAACGCCAACCGATCGAAAACGAGAGTAGTCGCGGGATCAATGACGACTGTCTTCCAGAGGTCGTTTCAAACGCAGTTGTCAGAGTTGAGCCTCCAGTTTTGGAGACACCGGACGATCGTATCGAATATGTATCAAGTCTAGAAGTCATGTCAATCACGCCTCGATCGGCCACACCCCGAACAGTTACACCTTTACACATGCTTGGAGATCAACCTGAGTCGATCGATTGTCCGTTCTGTCATCGACGTACCGAGACGCGTGTCAGCAAGAAGCCGTCAAACGCCACACAGTGAGTTTACTGCCAAGTTTGAGAGCGAAGCTGACCTCTCAGTCTACAAGCGGTTCTTCTGTTATTTACCACGGTCTGTGGAGTGGCTGCTCCTTATGTAGCCGGGTGGTCTTTCGATATTGAGCAGTTTTGTCAGAATTGCAGCAACAGAGTGGCATACAAGGCCCAGGGGAAGGAATTACACCTTTGCAAAGCCCCTGAGTCCTGGAAAGAGCCGTCAAAGTTTCCTGATGCTGAGTGAGATTCGGACGGTCAACTGCGGGTATTTTATGGTATTGGTTAGGTGGGCTTGTACACAAGTATGTTAATCTAATGTTCCGGGCCTGGCATGCCCATAAAAGCTGGTATATATCAATAGAAGTACATATCATGAATTCAGGCGTTGTCTGAACCAAGCTCGTTCCTTCCACTTTGAATAGGGCAGATTCAAGCTTAAATCTCGGGCCAATGAGAGATTCTAGGATTTCCGCATTTGGCCAAAAGGGGAGCTTCACATGACCATGCTTAGGGTACGCAGCGAGGCAGATGAGGTTATTCGGACTTCAATTTGGGTACGTACCTGAAACGGCTGTGGATGAAATAGGGGATGGTTACTTCAGCTTTCTAAGGAATTGCAGCGAGCTGCTATTTGTAAAATTGAGACCCAGTTGCTGCAGCCTACTGCAAAGTTTAACGGCCGTTGAAACAATGGTTCTTGAGAATAAACCGGTAAGGGCTTGAGATGAATTGGACACGGAAGGCAAAGCTTCGCCGTGGCATTAATTGTACGCCAATCACCCTATACCCCCCGATTTTGAGCAAATTGATAAAGGAAGAATTTGTCAGATCATGATTGATCCAATAAACGCGTATTCGTTGAGCCCCGGTCTCAAAACGCGTAAACAATGTGGCTTGTAATACGCGTCTGAAACAACAATAACTTGAACTTTACGCGAATGTTCCTGCATACGGAAGCCGGCAAGTTGATTGCCTCTAAACTTACGCATTGACGGATCCCCTGAAGCTAACTTGTTTGAGAGCAGCCTCTTTGCATTCTTCAGTGAACCATCGTCACCAAGTAATCATCAGATTAACATTAGAGACCGTTGAGGCGCAGTCTGGCGTGCAGCCGGGAGAAAACGTCGTATATCAAGGTTTACACCTGCACTACCAGCACCATCGTGGCCCGCGGTCAGGCGGTGCCAGAAAAGCTTGATACGCCACGTGTGGATGTTTTGTTAATATCTTGGGCTTTGACCGTGGCTACCATCACTTATCGATAGTGATCGCCCTCACAAAAGCCATCGGGGTCACAGCGTTGCTACCGGTGAGGTAGCAGTGAATTTCGACTCTACGGTGAAGCTGAAATTGGAATGCCTCAATAATTTCATCATGGGCCGCCATCGAGTTCAAAGACACGCCTGAAAACACGGCGCTGTTTCATAAGATCCCGCCACATGCCATTTGTTTTGGGTATTCTTGGCTTCAATGGCGTTCTTTTTGGTTCATGGCATCTTTGCTGCTGTTGCATCGGCACTCTCAGTGTCGAGGCAGATTCAACTGGGAAATCATGAATACTTTGTCCCTCCTACAGCGTCCTGGAAACTTGAATCATGGGACTACAACACTGGGACATACGAGTTTGTCCCTCTGACTGTTGTTCATCTGAATGACACAGTCGATGCAGTCAGCGTTGCCTCGGCGTTGGTCGAGTATGAGAAAGATGACGTGTGGACAACATCTTTTGCTGAGGGTAAGCTTCAACACCATTTATCCATTCATGCTAACAGTCACAGTCATCTGTGTCAAGTGCACAAACACGACAAACGATTGGGTCAAGGATTTACCCCCTGATTACAATACCTCGGCTGTCTTTTACTCAGAGGCCGCTCCTCCTGGACCGTACTTTGTTCACACGGCTACTGGAAACGTGTATCAGGCGTATCGACTTTACGCGGACACAAACCAGGCTTTCATTCAGGTATTCTAACCCTCCCAGTGTCTTCTTCGCTAATAGGTTAGGCTTCCTATCAAGATCCTTCAGGAACCCATCATCCTCTCCGCGCTGCTAGCTTCTCTGCCGGGGGGCTTACCATTGCAGTTCCCTCTCGACTCTACTTTACCCCGACACCCGAGAAACCCCTTGCCGGAGTGAGAATCTCTGTTAAAGATCTCTACGATCTCAAGGGCCTCAAAACAAGCGGCGGCAACCGAGCATTGTATGAAATCAGCGATATAAAAAATGAGACAGCCTTTGCAGTTCAGAGACTAGTCGACGCTGGTGCGGTTGTCATTGGTAAGAACAAGATGTCCGAGTTTGCATTTGCAGGCATGTACGTGACGGAACACATCGATTACCTTCTGCCGTTCAATCCCCGTGGCGACGGTTACAACTCGCCAAGTGACAGCTCTGGAGGTTCAGCTGCAGCTGCAGCTTCTTATGATTGGCTTGATGCTACCATGGGGAGCGATACAGGTGGCAGTATCAGGGGACCAGCCGCGGTCAATGGTGTTCACGGGAATCGACCAACCCATGGGGCTGTGGACCTTACCGGCGCACTTCCTCTGTCAACAGCAATGGATACCTCTGGAATCCTTGCTCGAGATCCCCTTCTATGGTCCAAGATCAACCGAGTTCTCTACTCCGAAACAAAAGAGTACCACAAGTACCCAAAGACCATTTATCTCGATCCAGAAAGCAAGGCGACGATATCCAACTTGCAAGATTACTTTTTGGAGGTTTCGGAGGCTGCTCAAAACTTCCTCGACAACTTGACCAAGTTATTGTCAGCTGAAGTCAAAACTTTTTCTCTTGACAAGGCATGGGGCAAGTCAGGGCCTGACCCAGATGACTCCCTTTCAGATATTACTAGTTTCGTCTACCGGAACCTGACTCGATACGAACAGTGGAACAAGTTTGGAAAGGACTACGTGAAGAAATACAAGGCTTCTCACAATGGAGGATTCCCTCACATGGTCCCCCACATTCGAAGCGGCTGGTTGATGGCGAACAAGACAATGACTGAGGAGACACACCGTCAGGATCTCGAGTCCAAGAAGATGGTTGAGGACTGGGCCGCGAAGCATTTCTTGTCTCATGACAAAGAGACGTGCTCAAACGCTGTTTATGTCTACTTTTGGACCCCATTGGCAAATTACAAGCCAGATGTCTCCAAAGAGTAAGACACCTCTCCCGTACTGACATCGCTAACCTTCTCAGCACTTCCAATCCTTACATTTCGCGCTTGGCCGACATAATCTCGAATCAACAGGCGGCAATCCTCGAGTTGAACAAGACAATTAACTGCAACACTACACTTGGAACCCCTGAAGCCTGCAAGCTTTCCCTGGAAGCCCTTGGAGACAACGACAACGACTCCGATGATTCCGTTTCCCCCGGTCGCCTTGCATCTCTTGCCGGTCTTCCCGACTACGCCATAACTCTTGGAAGTTTCGACTTGGGAGGGGTAAACTTTTCCAACTCGACCATGAAGAACCAGAGTCTGCCACTGGCAGTTGACATCATGGCCGCCAAGGGATGTGATTTTGTTATTCTGGATATTGTTGAGGCATTGTACAAAGAGGGGACTATCAGAACGGTCAAAACTGGGACAGTTGTGTAGCTCTAGACTTGGATACTACATGGAAAGGCTATGGGGGCTACGAGCCTTTGTCGGTGCAGAACTGTGATGCTTGACAAGATACTCCAGAGGCTAGAACGAGAGGTTTATAATCTTCCGTCGAGCACGCTGGTTCGAGCTATTAACCGTCAACGGTCGACGGGCTTATACCCAAACTCAGAAGATCCTCTTCATAACCGAGTCCTACGTAATCGGCCGCTAACCCTGACAGGAAGAGATTTGGAGCGCCAATGCTTGGCCTTCCTGCCGAACAAATCAAAATGATCTGATAAGATAATCTCGTTGAGAAATACGAAGCATCTTTCTCGCCAAGCCACTCATGATGGTGATCTAGACGGTTTTCAGAGTAGGTCAAAGTGTAGTTCGTCTCATGACACAGCTTGGCATGGGGGTATCAGCCTGTCAGTGCGCATTTAAACCCAGGAACCCCAAGCAGATTTGCATCTACAAACCACTCGCAATGTCTGAACAAAAGAACGATATTATGCCCGCTCTGCGGGAGCCATCGGGCGATGGCGGACGCACAACGGAGAAGGTTGAAGTCGACTCCGAAGATCAAATGCACCATACAGCACCTCCTACAGAAGCTATCCGCAAGATCTGGACGAAATCCCCACTCATCGTCGCTTTTGCCGGGTGAGTCGGATGCACACGCAAGAAGAAAACGCTAACTCTGCTCAGTCTCTTTGTTATGAACTTTGCCATGATCTTCGCTGCTTCTTCTGCGGGAGTCTACGATCCCTACGCCACGAGCCATTTCAAGGGCCATTCCCTCATTGCCACGGCCAATATCATCCACGGCATTGTGCGGATCGTTGCGTATCCTCTATTAGCAAAAGTTGCAGATGTAAGTAGCATTCGAAGACAGTAACGCCAGACTAACGGATTAGCACATTGGACGACCACAAGGATTCGCAGGGTCGGTGATAAGCATGGCCCTAGCAAACGTGCTCTACGCTGCGTGTCACAACGTAGAGACCTATCTCGTAAGTTCACAGTTCTTCTGCCGTTCAAGCCTAATGGCCCCAGGCCGGAGGTATCTTTGAATCGTTTGGCGATACTTGGTGGACCATTAACGAGCAAATCTTCATCGCCGAAGTCACTTCCCTCATGAACAGAGGCTTCCTCTTTACGCTGCCCGAGTCGCTGGCTGCCATCCCTACCTTGTACGCCGGCACTTATCTTGGTGAACACATGCTGCTCAAGTCGTCATGGCGTTGGGGATTCGGTATGTGGGCTGCCATTATGCCTTTCTGCGCACTCCCAACCATCGCCATCATGGTGTTTATGGAGTTCCGAGCTCGCAAGAAGGGCATCTATTATAAGCGAGTTTCACTCCGTGCTGCTTCCGAGATCCCAGAGGGTGCATCCTGGACAACCAAGGTCCGCCAGGTTCTTTTCGTTCAGCTGGACATTGTTGGCGCATTTATGTTGCTCGCTGGTCTTTCGATGACTCTATTGCCGCTTTCCATCACCGGGAGGAGAAACACTGAGAGTTGGACTGAGCCGTCGTCTATTGTGCTTCTGGCCGTGGGAGTATTGACGTTTGTTGGCTTCTTGGTCTGGGATGGACGATATGCAAAGAAGCCTATTGTTCCGTTCCGTATGATCAAGAACCGCAATGTCATACTTGCTTGTGTTTCTGTTTGCATTATTGCCATGTCAGATTCAACCTATAGAACGTTTGCACCGAGCTTTCTACAAGTGGCTGGAGGTTACTCGCCTGGACATGCAGTCCGCATCGAGTAAGTCTTCTCAAACATGGAGAATTCGATCTAACTTGTACAGTAATGCTCGAAGGGTTGCCTTGAACCTCGGTGGTCTTGTCATTGGTCTGGCCATCAGATTCGTCAAACATACCAAGCCGTTTATCGTTCTCGGCTTCTTGATGGTTGCTCTAGCTAATGGACTACCAATCTACTTTACCAATATCGATGGAGCTCTAGTTGCAAACGAAGCAGCTCTTACCACTGGACAGGTGCTGCTTGGCCTTGGTCGAGGTTTTGTTCAGGTACCACTTCAAGTCGCTCTGCAGGCTGCGGTTCCGGATCACGAGATTGGCATTGCGACGGCCATGTTTCTCTCTTCGTCTGGATTTGGTGCCAATGTTGGCAACAGGCAAGTTGTCTCACTCTCTTCGTGACATAACTAACACATACTAGTATTGGTGGTGCTCTCTGGAACACTCTTTTGCCCCGAAGGCTCGCTGCGAATCTCCCAGAGGTTGACAAGGCAAACAGTACCGTCATCTTCCGTTCCATTGTGGCGGCGCAGAGCTACGAGCCAGGCACCGCAACTAGAGATGCCATTGATCTCAGTTACCGCCTGACACAGCAGACACTTGCGATTGGATCGCTTTCGCTTTCCATTCCTCTTCTGATCATCATGTTCTTCTTCCGGAATGTCAAGTTGGAGAAGGAGGATGAGAAGCGAAATGAGGTCGCTGAGCAGCAGCTTGCTGCGGCGGGGCAAGGACTCTCTGCTGGACAAAATACTGTGACGGAGAAGAGTTAAATAAGAGCTGCATCTTGCTCACCGCGTGTTACAGCTGCGCCAAATGCCCAATATAGCTACCGAGGTTAGAGAGCGGTTTTGTAAGCTTGCCAGCCTTGATGCTATAAACAACTTGCCAAGCTGGCCCAAGTGCCGATGTTTGAACAGTTCTCACAGTCTGACTTCATCGAACAAAGTTGGACCAATTAGATAGCTCTTATACATGAATATTACACCAAAAGAGACAAATTACGCGGGGTTGCGTTGTGCGGAGAAGTCACGAGACCACCCATATCTCGGATGTGGTCAATCTAGTTACCTGATCCGGGTTAGCCAGCACGTCGGTTGTTTGTGGCTGTTAAGGAAGGTTTTGGGACCGCCTTGGTTGTCCGAAACTCTTGCACTTTTCATATCGACATCGATGTACTTAAACGGCCCATCTTGAACCTCACATTGATCAGAGCACTTCCTTTTCAGAGGACACCAAGTATCGTATCGAACACCGTCAACTATGCCTTCGCTCCTTGAATCACTGGGACTGCGCCCGGATGTGGCCTTGGTCGCCTTTCTGGCCATTGGCGCATGTTGGCTGCTCTACTCCTACAAGTTCCAGAGCAAATCCGGTATGTTCATTTCCCTCTCTCTTGCCACTGCTAATCAGTCAGTGACTCCTGAGCCTGATGTCTTCAAAACTCCCACGCCGAAGCCTCTTCCTGACTTTGATCTGGACAGTACCAAGCCTCAACTGTATCGTCCATTCCGTCATGGCAAAAACCACATCACCATGGGAATCAGGAAACTCGACTGGGATAGCTGGATCGAGATGGACTCCAACTTCCTCTGGTTCCACGACACCAAAGTATCCGAGCTTGAAAAAGACCTTAAAGCCCATGTTCAATACGTCGACAACGCCGTGACCCGAGATGCCTGCTTTGAAGTCTTGGAGGAGCTGACCAGTTACTTGACTGCACGTTATCCAAAGATCTTTCAGCTCAAAGGGGGTGTTTTGCACAACACTCTGACTGGAGAAATGTTCAACTATCCGGCTGGTAAGTAGGGAGCCCCTTTTTTGACTTGACTAACCAGATAGCCAACCCAACCGATGCCATGACGATCGCAGCGAAGTTGGTACAAGATGATCTCGTCATTATGGTCGAGAATGATGGTAAGTCACTCCTTTTGTCATTGACTCAGCTAATCCCGTAGATGGTCAATACCACCTCGACGCCGGAGCTGTTTGTCTACCCGGCTTCTGGCGACTAAGAGAAAAGTTCAACATGTCTCTTGATACCCTTCACATTGAAGCTGGAGTTCCTCATTACCAGGCAAAGCTCCAAAAGTCGATGAACCGATTCTTCAAGAGCATGCTCCCTGAAAAGGCAGTGATTCGGAACAATGTAAGTAACCTGCAGGCGATTAGACAAAGCTGACCAGTCAGTTCTTTATTCAACTTGACGACGGACTCCATTGGTCTCACAGAATGGGAAATCAAGACGGTAACGAAGTTGCATGTAAGTTGTCCCCCTTAATCATACCCCTGAATCGTACCCCCTGACACCCTCAGCTTGGGAAACGGCAAACGACGTTGGCTTGACCATCGAAGACCTCTACTTCCGATCCGAAAGACAGTCTCTTCGACGACTCCCTCGATCCAAGGCGCTCTTGTTTACGGTCCGAACGTACTTCGAGCCGATTACTACAATCGCCAAAGAACCACACGTCCCAGGCAGATTGGCCGAAGCGATTGAACAATGGGATGAAGAGACATCAAAGTACAAGGGAAAGCACCATTGGGCGGGTATTCTTCTTCCTTATTTGCATGAACAGGACCAACTTCAGAAGGAGTCGGGGCTTCTTGAAAAGGTGACTGAAGCTGCATACCCTTTCTAGTCAGGTATTCGGACGATAAAAGCATCGACATACATCTATTCTCCTTTGAGATCTCTGTCCTTAACTCAGTCGCCGTGTGTCTATAGCTTTCTCTCCTTGAGGAGTGAAGCAGTGAAGAGCGTAATGCTAGCAAATACAATCGAAAGAGCTGGTCTGTTAGCTATGTCTAGACACTTGGAGAGAACATACCATGACCATATTCAATTCCCTTGACATATCTCTCAATGAGGACCTTTTGAACTGCCCCGGTGGCATGCTCAATGTAGGAGACACTCTCTGAAGCTTTGCGGATGATCTACAAAGTTAGCAGAGCCAATAAAACGTCTATCAACTTACCTCGGAAATCTCTGCTTGGGACATGCCAAGTCTGGCCAGGTCCAACTGCACGCTATACCTCAGATATCCCTGAATAATTGCACTGGTTCCTGCCATGCCAATGATAGTTCCCAAGGTGGTAGTCATAAACAGGCCTGCAGCGGCAGCAGCTTTGTCCTTGGGATCGATCGACGCTTGCAGGGAAATGAACCCAGCACTAAAGGCAATACCAGTTCCCAGGCCACTAAAAGGGTCAGCTTTGCTTGTTGAGAGCCAAAACACTTACCCTGGGAAAACATAGAGCGATTCTGCCCAGCTAGTGTGTCCATGCCATCGTAGAAGCATCAATGTGTAGCCAGTGATGGAGGACATGGCAGCAAACACAAGGAGAGCCTTGTACCGGCCGGTTCTGCGACCATCAGTAACTGCAATTGCTGCTGGACTATGGAGCTTACCTGTTGATGATGATCCCTGCGGCAATTCCTCCAATTGTGTTTCCAATGACCGCTGGAAAGAGATGGGCTCCTGCAATGGTGCTCGAGACATGCTGTGTAACTTGGAAGTAAATGGGGACGGTATACATCATCTAACTTGTCAGCAGAGCCTTTCTGGTAGACAAAGACTTACTCCAAGCTGCGCTCCAGCCTGAGCTGCAACGATCAGATATGACTTTGTGACTTGTACATTTTGAAGGAGTCTAAGAGGAAAGATGGGTTCCTTTGCCCAGCGTGACTCGACCAGTACAAAGGCAACAGCAAGCAAGATGCCGGCTGCAAAAAGGGCAAAGATAATTGGGTGATTCCAAGGTATCTTCTGTCCTCCGATTTCCAGGGGCATCATCAGATAGAGGACAGTAGCGCCAAGTAATAGAGCTCCCAGTGCATCAATCCTAGCAAGGCGGCTACCGATGGAACTTTCTTGGGTACCGTGTGACGTCGAAGGGAGGAGTAATCCACAGATGACCATGGATGCGGCAAAAATAGGGGCTTGACCAAGGAACGACCTGACTTGTTAGCTTAGCTTTCCAGCAGAACTTTTGACATTACCATCTCCAGCCAATTGTGTCAGCCAACAAACCTCCAAGGGGGCCTCCAATGCTTCGGCCAACTGTGGCGATGACATTCATGTAGCTTTGCCAAGAAGCAACTTCTCTAAGGGGAGCGAGATCTACCTGGTCAGCTTGGTCTATCGTCTGTTGATTAACATACCTGTGATGATTACCGAGGCCATGGCAGTCATGCCAGCTCCTCCTGAGCCAGAAATGACGCGTCCTAGAATTACCTGCCACATAGACTGGCCAATGCCCCTATTTCTGTGAGAAATGATCACGATTCGAGTGATAAACTTACACCAGAGCACTATTACGGTCAGAATGAGTCAATTTGCATGAAGGAAACTTACCATCCAAGAGCAAAGAGTCCATAACAGAACATCAAGATGGCCTTTCGACCAAAAATGTCGCTGAGTTTTCCGTACTACAACCTTAGCAATGCCCATGCAGTCAATTCGGCTACTTACCACTGTCTGTGAAGCTGCACCAGCCAGCATAAAGCTGATAAAGAGCCAGCTAGAGTCTGCCAAGTCTCCAAACTCGGATGCAATGACAGGATGAGTTGCCAGAACCAATGAACCATCGGCATTCGAAGTAAAGACGCCTTAAATGTTAGCGAGAACAAACCGCAGGTAAAGACATACCAATGAGCAAAGCAATCACAACTCTGGCGATAAAGGCATGGCTATAAGGCTTCGGCTCTTCCGGCTGAGGAGCGCTTTCACAGTCTGAAGCTGAACCATATCCATCTCGCTCAGCGGGCAGAAGTCGGGATGACTCTGTATCATTGGCCGTGGCTGTCATCTTGTGGCACAGTCGATTTCAGTAGAATGTTGAACAGTTCAAGTTCAATCAGAGGTTTTCGACTCAATTGCCGATCCGAATTAGGCGTGATGTGATTCTAGTCGAAAGCACATCATCGACGCCCCACCGGTTTCTGCACCAGGGGACGAATGATTATGGGAGAGAGCTTATCGATACGAGGGTTCTCATTAGATCTGAGATATTAATTACACGAATTGTCAAGAGCTGGAGGGGGCAGAGTCGCGGGTTAAGTTGGCCCAGTGAGTGCTGAGAGGAGGCCACAGCGGGCTGGCTCTAACCAGGAACCTTGATACAACCATTCCTCATAAATCGGGAACCGTAACTTCTCTGAAAAAATAAAGCCTCAATGATAGGAGCATTAATTGACATACATGATGACTACCAAGCATACCTATCTCATCTGCAACATGATGCCTCCGAGAACACAACTCTTGAGACACAAACCGTAGATGATTCAGTTATGAATATAATGCATAGCATAAACAAAGCATAACTCTCAATCACATGCATAAATCGTCAGTGCTGCAATCAGACCCATCGGCGCACCCCGGTCTGAAACATTATTTCCGCTGCGGGCGTACATGCGACCACTATCTTATCTACCAGACTGCCACATACAGTTCCTCCCTTGACTTGCTCTCCTCTTCCATAACCATTGCCCATAACCATTGTCCTCTTCAAAGACAATAACTATATTCGCAAACGTTCTGCCCCGTGACCTCATCAGCCAATGTAATTACCTCATCAAAACTCAATTGTGGATCTCCGCCCTTTCTCGACATGTTCCGAGTCTTTTCCGTGTCCCATGACCTTTGATCCCCTCTCGACATCATGGAAGAGCAACTCATCATGGCGGACCAAGAGTGGGAGGAAACCTATAGGGCCATTTCTAGGTCACTAGGTACAAGTCCTGATACAAGTGCCGACTTTTCACTGCCTCTTCTCGACGTTGGACTGCCAGAGTATGGCCAGGAAGAGACAATCTCTCCGAGCATACTCCAAACGTCAACTGCGCCACCAAAGATTGGCAATCGCTTCTCCTCAGAGGCTGTCAAGATCTTGAGAAATTGGTTTGCAAGCCATGAGCGACATCCTTATCCAACGGTTGAAGATATCCAGAATCTACAGAATCAGACCGGTCTCGGTCGCCAGCAGATAACAAACTGGTTTGCTAACACCAGACGGAGAGCCAAGGCTCATCTTTCACGACCTGCATCCCCAATGTTTCGGAACGATGAAGAGGGACATTCTTCCGGGCATCAAACACCTATCGATACGCCTCATCGACGACCAACGCCAGCACCATTCGAGCATATGAATCCTCTTCAACGATGGGAGAATTCACCACCCGAACATGAAGCAGCCACCGTTCACGATATCTCTCGTGCTGTCGCAGCCTTCTCTGGACGTCCACGTGGTCGCATGAAGTCTCGAAGCAATGCCTCGTCTGTCAGCAGCACAGGAACGTCTGGTTCAAGTCGTGATTCTGGATCCTGCAGTTCAGCTCACTCTCATCCATCGCGGCAATCTTCTACATCCTTCGACCTATTCCAGAGACGTCACAGTCGACGACGAAGAGCCAGGCTAAGACGTCAAGAGGTCAGGACAAATCTGTTGCAAGCTCAGAACACATATCAGTGTACTTTTTGCACAGAAACCTTCAAGACAAAGTACGACTGGCAACGGCATGAAAAGTCTCTGCATCTGTCTCTAGAGAACTGGGTATGCTCTCCAAAAGGCCCTACAGCGATTCATCCCGAGGAAGGGCTTCTGTGTGTGTTTTGTGGCATCAAAAACCCAGACAAAACTCACCTGGACGGACACAACCAAAGCGCCTGCATTGAACGACCGATTGAAGAGCGAACATATCATCGAAAGGATCATCTCCAGCAACATTTGAGATTGGTTCATGCATCCAAGTTCTTGAAATGGCCAATGGACGAATGGAAGGTCATGACACAAGATATTCGCTCTCGCTGTGGCTTCTGTGGGATCAATCTTATGACATGGGCCAGCCGAGTTGATCATTTAGCGGATCATTTCAAGGCTGGAAGCACAATGGAGCACTGGAAAGGAGATTGGGGGTTTGATAACAAGATTATTGACAGGATCGACAACGCGATGCCTCCATGTAAGTCGTCTAGACACCCTCTTGCTTCCTCCGTCCATGCTGACCATCAGACCTTATTCACCATGAACGCAACTCTCCGCTTCCATTTGCTGCAACAAAGGGGCCAGCAGACACGCCAACAAGTGCCTACGAGTTGATCAAGCTTGAATTGGAGTATTACATGAGGAACACGTTTCACGCATTCGGCAGTCTACCTCAAGACTCAGAGCTTCACTTTGAAGGATGTTCAGTCATTCTCGGCGCAGAAATCATCTCTCCAAACCCAGCCTCGTCTGCTCCGTCGTGGCTTTGGGATATCTTCATGTCCTGCACAGAAATTGCCAATCAAGCAAGGCTAAGACCAACAAAACAGCTTGCAGAATCACGACTAAGTCAGCTCAAGATCAACGGGAAAGGCAACATCTTTGAGAATTGCGAACTCGAGGCTGCGTTACGTCAATACATGGCAGCCCATGCAGCTGTAGGACATTTTCCATCCGATTCAGAGCTACAACAAGAAGCATGTAACGCTCTTAACCGTATCGAGAGCTCATCTCCCAATCCGTCGAGGAGGTTCCTGGACTTTTTGATGAGACTAGTCTGGAGTTCCACTACATGGCTGTTACCTTTACGGCAGCGAGCCCCTGTCGTTGCTTCGCCACCTCTAAATGATCAGGCCCTTTTATGGCCTCAGAATGAAACTCTCGATAATGTCAACGGTGCTGTCTTAGGGGACATGAACGTGGATCTTCAAAACCTCAGCCATTCCTGGATACCCCTGACAGAAACAGACATGGCTCTCGAGAACCGATCCCTATCTCCTGGTATATCAGAAGGCATCCCAAACATGACGTCTCCTTTGATCAACCAAGAGATGCCGTCACACGACTCTCTCGACAGGGCTCTCCTTCGTGACAAGGTCCGAACAGCGACTCCCTTCTTTATCAACGACAACAACAGCTACCGTCGACTTCAGAGAGAACTGTCGAGATTCGTCATGACTACAATGTCACAGAACAACCCCAACAGACACATTCCCAGTGATGACGAGTTAAAATACCAGGCCCGATGGATCTTATACGACGAGTAAGTTTCCCGAAGCAGTCTACGTCCAGGCTAACAGTTCAGTGACGATCCATGGAACCAAACACCAGTCGATAATGCAGAGTGGCTACGAGAGTTTAAAAGAGACGTTGGAATACCAGACGGACAACCATCAACTGGTTCATAGACTAAATAGACACGGGACAAGATCCCAGGTTCCTCTTGACAGGCTCATTCTCAATGGCAATGTCAAAGTCAAAAATGTCCATCGGTATCCCCAGAGTTGTGCACACATTTGGAATGTCAACAATCCCAGCAATCGTGCCTCTGACAGGTGCACTAGACAAGAGGAGATAGATTTGCTCTCCAGAGTAGCCTAAACAGTCAGCATAATCTGTAATCTAGGAGAAACACTCACCATATTGCTTCAGATACTCAATCGCTCGAAGACAAGACTGTCTGTATGCCACAGTTGCATCCATAAAGTGCTGCTTTCCTTGTTCATCGACAGAGAACCCCTCAAAGATGAGGTATCGGGATGGTCCGTATGAAGGTCCCATGTCTCCTGGCTTGAAAACTGGACTCTTGAGTCCTCTCGTCTTCATGCCGTTTTTGATGAGATCAAACTTGATGGTAATGATGCCGGCCTGAAACGTTAGAAAAGTCTCAAAGAGTGAAGAGACTTACCATTTCAATGGCTCCGCAGAAACTAATCTCTCCGTCTCCCTGGCTAAAGTGAAGGTCTCCCACAGAAAACTTGGCTCCAGCGACGTGAACAGGCAGATACGTCGTAGAACCTCTCGAGATGTTGTTGATGTCACAGTTACCTCCGTGCTCAGGCCTTCCAGGAATCGTGCGAGCTCCCTCTCGAGCAATCTTCTCATACACGTCACCACTAGCCTGTCCAGCATGTGCATTCTGCGCATTCGGAGGCTGTGCAACCACCTTGTGTGGATGCGAATGAGCCATGGACGACACCAGATCAGCCTCTCGACGATTCCATTCTGCCAAAACTTCAGCAGATGGTGCACATCCCAAGATTCCAGGATGAATCAAGCCAGCAAAGCGGACCCCAGGGATATGTCTGCTCGTACAGTAGACGCCGTCAAAGTCCCAGATAGCCTTGGAAGCATTGGGATAGTGCTCTTCCAAGAAACCACCACCGTTTTTCTTTGCAAACACTCCAGTAAAACCCCAAGGCGAGTGATCAAAGGGTTGGACATCCGTGATGTTGACAACCAACAAATCTCCAGGCTCACTGCCCTTGATATCAAACGGACCAGTGAGGTAATGGATCTTTGTCAGATCAACGTCACGTACGTCATCTGCGCTGTCATTGTTCTGGATCTGGCCTCCAGTCCAGTCCAGACACTCAATCCTGACAGTCTCTCCAGGCTCAACAACGCCAATGCTTGGCACTTAAATGTCAGCAATGCCTCTATTCGGGTCGATTCATACCTTCTGGATGCCATCGATTGTGCAGATAGGGCTGCTCCGAGGCAGGACGGTCAAAAGAGACAGACTGAGCAGTACGAATTTTGCGAGACATGATGCTTGAGTTGTGTCTGTCGAAGATCTGATGACTCTCTTTTATCTTGACATCCCAATCCCCCTCTTGATAAGCGCTGCAGGCCGTCGTGTGACTGTCCGGATAAAGAAGGTCTGCCAGGGGTGAATGCATCAAGATGATTAGCCCGCATCCAAGCGCCAGATACTACGTGCCGCAAGATGCCGATACAACCCCGACCCCGCGTTTCCATTGACGTGGGCGGACTTAAGAGTTGCCCGTATCTCGGTGTAATTGGGCAGGTATCATCAATCATCAACATGGAGGGCATCAAGACATTTTCTCTGGGAGATTTCGAGCTCCAGAATGGAGTTCTCCCAAATGCTTGGATTGCTTACAAGACGTTTGGTGATCCCTCTTTGCCTGCAGTCCTTTATCCTTCATGGTTCTCGGGAGCCATCTACGACAATGAATGGCTAATTGGAGAAGACAAGACGTTGAATCCAGCCAAATACTTCATCATCATTCCGGCTCTATTTGGAAACGGCCAATCCACAAGCCCATCCAACTCGGACATTAGCCCATTCCCTCAGGTCTCTTTCTACGACAATGTACGAGCTCAGTATCAGCTTGTTACCAAGGGACTCGACATCAAACATCTCCATGCAGTTTTGGGGTGGTCCATGGGAGCTGCTCAGTCCTTCCAATGGGCCACGCAGTTCCCCGACTTTATGGACGTTGTTGTCCCCTTTTGCGGGTCTGCAAGGACATCTTTGCACAATCAGGTCTTTCTCGAGGGCGTCAAGTCGGCACTCTTGGCTGCAAAGGGCACCTGTTCAGCCGGTAGCTGCAAGGACCGACTTGAAGGGTCACACTTGTCGAGAGTGTGGACTGACAAGGAGAAAGAGGTCGGTCTCAAGGCGTTCGGTCGAGGGTACGCAGGCTGGGGTTTCTCTCAGGCATTCTACCGTCACGAACTCTTCAAGAAGCACTACAATGCTCCCGATCTTGAAACATTTATGAGGGAATTCTGGGAGAAATGGGCCCTCAGCAAAGACCCCGAGAACTTACTAGTCATGCTCCAAACTTGGCAGAGCGGAGACGTCGGCAAGCAAGAGCCATACAACGGCGACTTTGAAAAGGCAATGGCCAGCATCAAGGCAAAGACTCTGGTTCTCCCAAGCAAGACGGACCTCTACTTTCCGTAAGTACATACCCCCACGCAAGACAAAGCTAACATCTCAGTCCCGAGGACTCCGAGTACGAGGTTGCCTGCATGAATCCCGAGATTGCAGAGCTCGATGTTTATCCGTCTATCTGGGGGCATTGGGCTGGAGGACCTCCAGGGAACATGGAGGATGTCAAGTGGCTTGACGAGAGATTGAGGAGAGTGTTTGGTGATTCTGTGGAAGGTCTAAGCGAGGCAACCGCTCGGGTTCAGATTTGATGTCAGATAGTTGATGTGATAGTTGAAGCATTATCAATTCGTTAGTCTCGGAATCCTTCAGTCTCGGCATCAATTGCCAATCACCCCCGCACTTCCAGGGGTGTTATCTATCAACATGTTCATGTTCTCGTAAGGCGTAGACCCTGCATCAGATCAATCTACATTAACCACCCGGTAATTGGACAACTTGACCAGATACAGCAGGTCGAGATAGGGCGTCTCCAACATGTCGATTTAAGGCGGAGCTACTGTAGCTTGTCGAGCAAGGGCGGATGTCAAGAAAAGGCGGAGTACCCCACACACCACCACCATCAAGAACAAACAATCAAGGCGGTGTGATTGGTCACCTGGTTATCTAGATGGTGGCTGTTGCCCTCGTGACACTTGAGATCTTGCCCTTTGTACGCAATGATGAGAGCATTGGTTTGGACACGGTGTAAGGGGTTGAGTTTGACAGTAGTTACACAGAGCGACTTGCCATGATAATACAATGAATACTCTAATTCAACGACCATAATTACTGAGATAATACAGAATGCTACCTACAGAATACTACAGACCCATCCAATGCCCAGATACGCGGGGAACCGTTGACACGGACCTGCTCGGCACTTCAGACCCATCATGCACAAGACCACGATCCACCTAGACTATTTCTAATAGTAATTCCAGGATTGGACATGCAGTTGTCACATTGTCCTTCAGGGTATCTTCGGGTGCGCTCAAGGCCGGAACTCTAGGTCAAGTCGAGGCCGGAAGGGTTCCGGCCATTGTCTATATAGACAAAGTTTCCCGCTCACTCAAACACATCATCAGTAACAGCAACACCAACAAAATGGCAGCAGTCAACACCCTCTTCCCCTACCTCCGCAAGGATCCCTCAGAGTTGCCCGCGGGCGAGGATCCTTTCACAATCACTACCCGCATGGGTTATCTCCCTTTTGCCCTTCCCCTCAAGAGACTTCCCTCTCAGTTCGATGCCCTCTACAACATCCTCAATGACATGCCCATTCTCAAGGAAGATGGTGCTCCTGGGTTGCTGGCTACCTTTGAGCTTGGCCCTCTCATCGACAACGGTGCTATCCCTGATCTGACTGACGAGATTGACAAGCTCGTCATTCCTGGTACAGACAAGCGGGATATGGCTGCCATTACTGCTGCCTTCCGCGACTACAGCTTTGTCGCTTCATCATACCTCCTTGAACCATGCTGGGAGACATACTCTGCTGACCGTAACAATGGTTATGGTCTTGGCCGAAGGGTACTGCCCAAGTGCATCGCTGGACCTCTTGTCAAGTGTGCCGAAATGTGAGTACACTTTCTTTGTTCTTTGATGATACGCTAACAAATCAGTCTTGATATCCCCGCATTCATGTCGTATGCTGCTTCATACGCCCTGTACAACTACTGGCTGGTCCATCCTGAACAGGGCCACGACGACTACGACAACATCCGCCTTGTCCGAGCCTTTGAGAAGGGTCTTGACCCCAAGTCCTCAGAGGCTGGCTTCATTCTCACTCACATCCACATGGTTGCTCAGACTGGTGGACTGATTGAAGGCGCTGTCGACCTCTTGGAAGCTGTCGAGAAGGAGCCCAAGGACGGCAGCAAAGACCCCAAGACCATCACCGCTGCCAGGGCCAGTCTTGAACTCATCCTCAACGCCATGCAAATCATCGAGGCAAACATGGAGGGCATGTGGACTCAGTCTCTTCCCAAAGACTACATGACCTACCGAACATTCATTTACGGCATCACCAACCAATCCATGTTCCCCAAGGGTGTTATCTACGAGGGTCAGTACGATAACAAGCCCCAGTTCTTCCGTGGAGAATCTGGAGCCAACGATGCCATCATTCCCTTGCTTGATCACATCTGCGAGATCCCCATGCCCAAGAACCCTCTTACCGATATTCTGATTGAGTTCCGAGAGTATCGCCCAAAGCCTCATCGGGCATTCCTCAAGTACGTCCGCGAGACTGCTTCTGGGCTTGGTGTGCGAAGATTCATGACTGAATCTGGAGATTTGAGTCTGGTCGTTTTGTATCTTCGCGTTCTCGACCATGTCCGAAGCTTCCGATGGAGACACTGGATGTTTACTCGCGAGTACATCATCAAGCACACTCTTCATCCCACAGCCACAGGAGGAAGCCCAATTATCACTTGGCTTCCAAACCAGCTTGGTGCAGTCATGGATCTGATGGAGGAGGTCGCAAAGGGATCTGGTCTGTGGGCAGTCTTGGAAGAAGGGGTGTGGAACGGAGGTGGGTCGTTGTCTGAGGAAGACTTTATCCTTGTCAAGAAGATCATGGACAATGTGGTTACCAAGAAGGCACAGTTGAAGAAGGAGGTGGCCAAGTATTGCCAGGACCGAGGAGTAGAGTCGACTGCTTAGTGTTAGATGGACTGTCAATGTTAGCTCTGGAATGCGTTGCTATGTACATGGGCTGCTGGTGCATCTGCCGATTACTCGTTCCTGTACCCCTGCATTTACATGCCGTGACCCATGCCCATCACAATCTCCGCTCCAATCGCGAGACATTTTAAAGGATCGTCAGCAAATTCTCATTGGGTGGCTTCAAATGACGTAAAGACGCATGAGCTGTGGGTTCGGCAAGATCAGTGGCAACGCCGCAACGGACACGCCGGCCGGTCACGGAGTTACAGTCACGGAGTTACAATCACAAAGTCAGTCACAGAGCCATTCACAGTTCGAGTCAATAAATGCATCAATTATGTACGCTAAACAAATTGGTATCATCGCTTAAGCAAGAGGAGCACATGTAAAAGCTCCACGGACATCGCCGTTACGGAACTTGATGATCTGGTCTGGTTAGCGGGGTCACTGTGAATGAGAGACAAGGAACTTACAATGTCGTCAATGCTGGCATAGGTGCCGCCGACAAGAACAATCATGCCAATGATGAAAATGATTCCATTGGCAATGCTCAGAGGAAGGTTGGCCTTGGAGTACCAAGGTCCCTTGCGGATAAGCATGAACCACATGATGGCGGGGAAGTAAAAGGTGAAGCCCGAGATGAAGAGCGACGAGGAGATGGACAGAAGATCGTTGAAGAAGGGGATAGCCTCGGCAATGACCCAAGCAACGATCGTGATGATGGTGATGAGAACCAACCAAGTGATCCAACCCATCTTGGTGTTGATGAAGCGGATGACAGAGTCCTTGTACACACGGCCGTGGATATAACGGGCGACGACCGTGGTGTTGATGGAACCAGAGATAAAGATGACTGGGAGGGCGATACCAAAGGCAATCTTGGAGATGAGGCTACCAGCAGACAGAAGAGCAGGCGACTTGACCTCAGGGCCGACAAAGGCATACACGAGAGCGCCAGTAAGGGTATAAATGGCAATCTCAATAAGACCGAGAGCCCAGATAGACTTGACAAAGTCGCGGGGAGTGTGCATCTCATCCATAAAGCTGAACTGGCAGACAGCAAAGGAGTAGGCAAAGACAATGTTGGTGATGGCAATGAAGGCCTCAGTGAAGCTCAGGTCATCCTTGGGCCAGGCAGACCAGGCGACGGAAGAGAGACCGCCGTCAGAGTCACCAGCCTTGATGCCAGTAGCGATAATGGTGATGCCGACAGCGAGGGCGATAGACACAAAGTCGATGTAACCAAGGATGGCAACCTCTGCAAAAGAAGGAGGGATAGCGACGATGAGGAGGATAATGGCAGACACAACACCAAACACCAAAGAGCAGGCGCCATTGTCAGAAATATTGAGAAAGGCAATGGTTCCGGTGAGACAGTGAGAGCCGACGAGGAAGATGAGCTGAAGGGAGAACATGACACCGACGAGCTCATAGCCAAACCTTCCCATCATCAATCTGCCAGCATCGGCATAGTGAGAGACTTCAGGGAAGGCCAGCTTGACCTGACCGACGACGTAGGAGGTGTAGATGGCAACCAGACCAATACCGACAGTGAGGATGGTTCCGGCAACCATACCCAGGGTGGCAAAGGCAGAGGGAAGACTGAGGCATCCGAGAGCAATGGCCTCGACGATGAGGACAACGGTCAAACGCTTCCATCCAAGACGGTGGAAGTGAGCGTTACCCTCGGCGGCCTTTTGCTTCTCCATGTCACGTCTCTCCTCAAACTCGGTCATCTCGCCAATGGCAGTGTTGTCAAACATGTCCGGGACAGGCTCATGCTTGGTGTCAGACTGCGCCTGGTTGGCAGAGGGGTTGATGTGGTCGGCCATGTTGAAAGAGATAAAGAGTAATGATGTGAGGATGAATAATGGCAAAGAGGAGGGGGAAGAGAGGCGTTATGTAGGCGAGAGTTTGGCAGAGAGAATGAGAGGAGGACCCGAGAGTGACACCGACAAGCAAAGCATCAGTGGGTCAATATGGTCCACCAAGAGCTGACAGTCTAGAAGGTGATGACGGACGACTACAAGATCCCTGAATCCCCTCAAGCTTACATACCCCAGACCCCAAACGGTCCCCACAGACTCTCGTCCGACACGATGATGCCCTCGTGGTGCCGGATCCCGACGTATCTGTGTGGTTGTCCGAAGGTCGAAGCACATCCAGGTGGATCACCATTTAGAGCCTGGATTCGCGTTACGTTATGCGGGACCGGCATTCCCAGCACAGAGCCTCAACTCGTCTTCTGCTTGGCTGCGGACGGGTTGCGATGTGTCACCGAAACCACCGAGGACGGGGCTTCACCACTCTCCACGGGCACGCCTGGGGAAGTCGGCTGTGCGGCAAAATAGGGGAAACGAACGACTCGTACGGTGGGTTCCTCGTCCCCAGGTCTCCATACTCTTGTCTTGAGATTCTCCGCAGACATGAGAGATTGGGTTGAGGAGACGACTGGATCTTTTACGTACGAGCAACTGAGAGAATGCGGAGCGGACCATGTCGGGCATTTGAAGAGGAATTTCGGGGCCAAGACGGAGGGTATACGGAGGATGACCGGGAGAACCGGCGACGTGCGTCCGATTCTTGGAGAGCCAAGACGGACCTGCGACCGCTCTCTACAGTAGTCCTCCGAAAATTTTTACCGGACAGCCCGATGTTCTTGGTATCTCTTCGGCCAAGGGCTCGAATTGTTCTCGAAGCAGCGCTAGCCAGGGTGGGTACGGGGGATGAGGGTCAGTGGATAGTGGACAGTGGGACAAGGGGTGGTTATCTCTGGTTAGCGCATTGACGGTAAGCAGAGCAGAATCTTGCAAGGACTGGGTGGCGAGAGTATCTTGGCTGTGTTTGCCCTGTGACTACAATACTGGACAGCGAGGCAGCCAGATAATGATTCGGCAGATGGTACGACACATACTCTCTCACAGACGCAAACCTTGCACCTTACGGAGTAACGTACAGCTTGCGGCATTACTCGTCGCTGCGCCTGGAGTGGTACCTGAGCCACTTGCGTAAACTGCGCGCTTTGCAGGGGTTACGGTGGTGACTGGCTGGCTACTCACGATCCGCGCAATAAACATAAGGTAATAGCCGGGTTTACGGTTCCGCAATTGCTACTCTAGCTGCCGTCGGTCGCGCACCGAGGCTTCCAGAAGGCGTCGCACTGCAGCATCTCATGCATACAGGCTGTTTGAGGCTGTCGGTGGTTCGGCATCCGCTGCAACCGGCCTTACTGCGTATCTTTACCTGGTGGAGGCCTATGGAGAGTGCCCCAGGCCTTGATATCCGTCATCGAAACGCTTCCAGTTGGTCAAGCCTCTCGTATTGGCCAGACGACCCTGTGGAGTAGAGTTTACCCACCCACCATCGATCTGTGATACCATGTAATTTCTAATGGAATTGTATGAGTCGAGACACGGCTGACCCCGACTTGTTGGGTGTTTCAACACAAGGGATCCTAGCATAGGTCGTCTGCAGACATTGGTCGTCTACAGAGTTTGTAGATGCCCAATTGAGTCCCTGCAAACTATATTTCTCACTACTAAATCTCTCACATGTGCTCTGTGCTTGTCTGGGTTCCCCTCTTCATGTGAGCTGCCTAATCTGGAGCATCTCTTGGCGAGCGTCGGAGATGACCTGCATGCCCGTGCAGGTTCCGGCAAGGTGAGAGTATTCTTCTTGGCGATGAGTTGATCTCGATTGGCTGTGTAACAGGAGGCGTAGGATAGTCTACCTAGACAGTGTCTGCCTAGATAGCTCAGCTCGCCTATTCTTCTATTCTTCTATCGTCTAGCGTGGCCAGGTTGATGATAAAAATTCTCCGACGCCGTTATCGCGACTAAACTTCAGGTTCAACGTCCCCTGTGTTGGCATAGCCACGTTTACATTACAACGTTGCTTAGATGCTCAAAGTTACTTTTATCCGTTCAATTGACATGTGGTCCAACTTCAAGGGCCCATATCACTTGCACCTTAGCCAGGGTTCCCGTCCATTGCACAAATCAGCTCTGTTGACTCCCTGCTACCGGGTAGTCCTGTCGAACCTCCACTGCTCACGAAGATGGATTATTCGTGGATAACAGCGTCCTTTCATGTCCTCCAATCCCCAAATTTTTAGCAAAACGACCACTTCCATCGCGAAACAATTCAACAGATACCATCACGACTCACTTCCCACCCTACACCTCACCTCTACGGCGTCGAAATAGACATCAACACCTGCAGCTCTCCACTCAGTCCCATTTTCACTTGGCATTATTCACAGTCTCTAAAGATTCACCTAGGTTCATGCGGAGATCGACTAATCTGGGGTAACAGACAATTCTCATTACTATTAATAACAAACCAATCAACTTTTCTATAAATGAATGCTCCCTGGTATCTTGAATCCATCGTAACTCGTTCTGTAGTCAAACCCAAGCGCCTGTAAATGATGCAAATATCAGAATAGACTCAGTCCATAACCACTTGCACCGGAACCGTCAGTTCCACCTTGGTGTCGCCCTCCAGAACCAGTCGAGCCGTGTAAACTCTGGCGATAATGCATGAGTGAAAGGTAGGAATAAACATCTTGTCTGCTGTTGGCAGCTTGAACGGAACCTGAATGGTTGCAGTGTGAAATACTGGTGACCCCTTATCAGACTGCTCCATGTCGACATTCTGCGTCCACTCCACGCTTGGCTTTGTCTTTCGCAGAGATACAGATGCGGGATATGCAAAGTTGTCGGTCTGTCCGCCTAGGTTTGGTAGACGGGTCATCGGTTGATCGCGGAACCACGTGTGCGCTTGGATCTTGATAGAGGCTGAAGTGAACTGCGGGGGAATGACATCGGCTGCAGATGGCTCAAATGTGAGGCTGACAGGAATCGTAGATGGGCTGGCTTCGTGGCCTTCCTTGCTGAGGTGGATGGCGGCAGGCTCAGCAGCCACAGCTGAGATACGTCCTTGAACAGCTGAAAACATGTTCTTGCGGACATTCTTTGTTCGCTCGAGAGCATACAAGTCGTCGCTCTTGGTGATGCTCAGGGGTGGCTCCTCAAAAGTCGAAGGCATCACATTGATGGGATGCGAGCTCTCAGAAATAACCACAGGACCCTGCTTGGAGTTTTTCAGAACGCAAGCCCTGATGCTGTAGCTTATGCGCGCCATATCCGGAGCCAGGTCGTCTTTCTCCCAGCCTCCAACAGTTGGGGGCAAACACATGTGCTTCTCCCAGACATAATCCGACTCGACCTTGTGGATGCAGGCCTGCGAAGTGAGGTGGGCGGGAATGTTAAAGTTAAAGGCAAAAGTGTAACCCTTGCCAGCCTCAAAGACGTGGTTCGCTGGGTACTCGTCGTCATCAATGGGCATCTCCAACCGGAGGAACCGATGAGTCGTCAAGTGTGTGATATCGGGACCATCGCGGCGAGTCTCTCCTGATCCAACAAGAGAAATATCGACTCTGTCGAATTGCATGTTCCTCGAGGGCGAGATGGTGACGTTTCCAGAGACCTCAGAGTCGGTGGTGTAGACCTTGGAGTTAAAGTGGCCATTGAGAGAGACGTTGACCTCGGTCTTTTTGGCCCGGGCACGCAAGATCGAGGCCAAAGCATTCGAAGCCATTCCCCAAGGGTGAGAAGTTCCGCCGCGCTGGATGCCAATGTGGTTATACTCTGGCGGCGTCATGGGCAGCTTTGTCTGGGAGTCGACAAAGGTCGGGAGGGACTTTTCAGCGATCATGGTGACGATAAGCTTCTGTGTACCTGTGATAACTGTGATGAATGAAGTTGATCAGGAGAATTAGGCAGAACAGCAGCAGCTCTTATTATACTCTGTTGACTTGTCAACTTGTGCGCCCTGTTGTGACGCGACCCATCACGACCCATCGCATGGTTGACCCACGGGTTGACAAGTTGTAGGGCGCATGGTGACATCGGACCCCGGGAGTCATCATCGGGAGCGAATCGCAGAAAATTGATGGAGGTGGCTTACAGGTGAGATCTAGCTCTGTAAGCACCGTTAACCCGGCTTGCTGGTAGCTTTTGTCCGGGGAAAATAGCATCAAAGACGATGCTTTTGACCCCGAATTCTCCAAGTCCTCCGCAGTCCCACTGTAAATAAATCTGTATACATGGCGGGTCTTCGTGGATCTGCTACTTAATTTGTACGTAAAAGTTGGGTGAGGCTCAACAAGAAGACATTAACCATGCCTTGATCTCTTGGGACATATACCTCTCCTTCACTTCGTCTCGATATTCACACTCAATTCTCCTCTGACTTCATTTCTCTCATCAGCCTCAAACCATCGTCTAGCGCATTTGTCAGATCATCGCTTACACGATCCGACTTCGGCTCCTAAAGGGCGACATTGACACCTGAGTCACCGGGCACGAATAGAACCTGGATAGAGCAAGCCACAGTTGACTCGAATGAACCCTTGGAGAACCTCGTGGGGGAAATGTCCATTATTAATCCACTGAGAGCACGCCCTTCATGTCGTTGGCGCCCTTGTCAAATTTTCTAGGTCAAGTGTCAACGCCTTTTTGCTCAGCTGGTCCATGCCCCACACACCAGATTGATTGATAACGTGTTTTTGAGCATGTCAACTGTGAGCTGCAAAGATATTTGACGTGATGGGTGTTGTTATTGTCGTATTAATTGACGGCAGTTGGCGACAGGGAAGGGATCGCGATCAGCTCATGCAATGTTGACCCTGTATTTTATGCTGCTGCTTATGACGATTTATGAGTCTATCAAGGTGCCATAATTATGAAGAAAATGAAGAAAGAAATTTCTTATCTAATCTTATCTTATCGTAAAAGTTTGCCCCGCGTCACCACAAAAAATATCACCAAACTACGCTGCCTTGAGGAACAGCAACACCATCAAATCCATCATGGCTTCCTCAGAAGAGCTGAAGCCCATTCACAGCCTGGTCCTTGATACCGGTCCTCTGATCAAGAACGATCCTCCTGCGAATACCCTCCGCGCCAAGGCCGAGCAGCTCTACACCCTCCCCTGCATCATCTCCGAAATCAAGGATGCCGCCACACGGTCCCGGGTAGAGACGACTCTACTGCCTTTCGTTACCCTGCGATCGCCCAAACCAGAGAGTGTCAAGGTCATTCGCGAATTTGCGCGGAAAACGGGAGACTTGGCTGTTTTGAGCAAGCCTGATATTGAGGTGTTGGCTCTAGGGTATGAGCTGGAGATCGAGCGAAATGGAGGAGACTGGAGATTGAGGAGTGAGCCCGGACAGAAGGGGATGAATGGGAGACCACCAAACAAGTCGGTCGAGGGAGACAAGGAGGAGGCTAAGGAATCCGAAGCGACACTGGAGAGCGAAGTCGAAAAGCTGAATCTCGAGCAACAAACGGCCGAAGAAAAGTCAGAGGAGAAGCCAGAGACTACGCCTGCGACCGAGCCAGAGGTTGAGAAGCAGCCAAAAGCAGCTGAGCAACAGCCCGATTCTGAGAAGCAAGAGACCGAGAAGCAGTCCGAGCCAGTCGAGCAACAGACAGAGGCCGACAAGCAAGAGTCCGAGCAACAGCCAACCGAAGACACACAACCCTCCGAAGACGATTCTGACGCCTCCGACGATGAGGGCGGCTGGATCACTCCCTCCAACCTCAAGAAGAAACAAGCCGCAACCTCTGGCTCTACCCCCTCTGCCCCCGTCCAAAAGACCCTCCAGGCCGCCGTCCTCACCTCCGACTACGCCATGCAAAACGTCGCCCTCCGCATGGGCCTCAACCTCGTCGCACCCTCGCTCGCCCGCATCACCCACCTCAAGAACTGGGTCCTCCGCTGCCACGGCTGCTTCAAGATCACAAAGGACATGTCCCGCCAGTTCTGTCCCTCGTGCGGTCAGCCTACGCTCATGCGTGCTAGCTGCTCTACGGATCAGTTCGGCAACTTTACAATCCACCTCAAGAAGAACTTTCAGTGGAACAACCGTGGCAACGTCTACAGCGTTCCCAAGCCCGTCCACGGCTCTGCAAACGGTCGTCTACCAAAGAACGCAGGAGGAAAAAACAACTGGGGTAACAATCTCATCCTTTCAGAGGATCAAAAGGAGTTTACAAGGGCATCGGATGATCAGCGTCGCCAGCGAAAGAAGGACATTATGGACCAGGATTATCTCCCTGACCTCCTGAGCGGTCACAGATCTGGAGGAAACAGCAAGATTCGCGTGGGAGCAGGACGCAACGTAAACTCGAAGCGAAAGCATTAGAATTGAATTGAATGAATCAAGTATAACTCGATCGCGTCTATCGCAGGACTCGGCCGCTCTCCATTGTCGTCTAGAGGCGCACTCAACTCGCACTTTTGTCCCAAACGCCGTACCGTAACGCCATGCCGTTGTCTATTCCTCCTCTGCAGATTGTTAGCCGGGTTACAGCCCATGAGACTTCTGGTACTCACTCTGCTGGGTCAGGAGGAGCTCGAATCGCCGCTTGAGGGTGACGCGCTGTCGCGACCACTTGTCGTCGGGGGAGAAGCGCGCAGGGTGCGCAGACTTGGTGACCTGGCCGTGGGCAACCTTCTTGAGGGTGTAAAGGCGGTTGCCGTTGGCGTCGAGGGTGTACATGAGATGCATTTTGGCGGTTGTTGTGAATTGGCTGTGGTGTTGCGTTGCTGTTTGCTAGTGCAGGCTGAAGAATTGTAGAAAATTTTGGCTTGGATCTGTGGTCACGTGCAAGGCTGAGCTCGGACCAGCGGTCAAGACTGCGAGGAGGGTCATCATAAAGCATCACAAATAGCATCAGAAATGCAGTTAAAATATGGTTAAAATGCAGTATAATTCCACTTCAATTGTGTCACATTATATGGCAGTTCCCTTGACTTCATTGCATTCATTTACACAAGTGATTCACGTAGCATAGGCGTCGTATCGGGCGCAGCAGTCAAAGCAATACATTCATACTATCTCGTCCAAGGTCCAAGGCCCAATCCAAGGCAATCCAAGCCGATAAGGGACGTATAAAGTTGGTTATAAACAATACAAAAACACAAACATTTACTTGAGAGTAGGGCTGGTGGGCTCACCAACTCGCGCATTCTTGGTGCCAGCCCATCCCTCCCGTTCGTAGAAGCGAAAGACGAGATCGTAGTCCTCGAAATCGTGAACAATACGATCAATGCGTCGGTATCCCCGGACAGGATCAACCAGACGGTTGGCTGCCCATCCCTTGGTGTCATCGTCACCCATACCATAAGGGTTGTGAGCCTGAGCCTTGGCCTCAAACAGGGTCACGCTGAAGCGACCAGGCTTGAAAATGTTGACAACCTGCTCAATAATCTCGGTCGTGGTTCGTCCACTCTGACCACCAGGGACGTTGGTCTCGAACGAGGCAAAAGAGCAGTGAGGCTCAGGGGTGACGTGGACGGTAAAGTAATGCTCAGACTTGGCCCCTTCAGCCTGAGGAGGAACAACTCCGTTGGCAGAAAAACCACAAGGGCTGAAGAGGTAGGCATCGACACGCGCGTCAGGGTAGTCGGTGGTCGGGTAGACACTGGAGAGGCCGCAGCTCTCCGACACGACAGTTCCCAGAGCGTGGCCCTCGGTCGTCAGAGCCTCGGTAGAGTCGAGCATGGGTTCCTCATCCCCGTTGCAGAAGACGTCCACTTCGTCAACTGGATCAAGCCCGCCCAGGCTGTTGATGGCCTGGCGGCGGGCATCCTGGGCCTCTGCAGCCAACTTGTCGCTAGCGACCGCACTCGCGTGCGACAAGTAAAACTGCTTGGCATTCTCAGGATCGAGGTCCGTCATGAGGATTTCGAGCGTCTCGTCGTGATGACCGCTGGGGCCAGTACCAAACGATGTCCCGACGGGGATCTTGGCCAGAGGACCATTGACCTCGGACTCGGGGGTCCTTGGAGGAGTCATGGCCTGCTGGTTTGGAGACGTGAGGTACAGGTACCAGTGGTCACCGTTCATCTTGCCCACCATATAGGCACTTCCACCGTCAAACATGTCGTCGAGGTACTTGACCTCCTGCTTCCAGCTGCGATGGGGTCCCTGCTGCTTCTCGGGGAACAAAAAGTTCTTGCGACTGTAAAAGACGCGGTAGGGAGTGGCAGCAGCACGGATATCGTTGACAGAGCTGGCATTGTGGAACGGGAACCCGTACTTGGCCGCAATGTGAAGCATTCGCTGGAGTCCCAGAAGAAGAGTCGTAGTGCCGCATGTCTTGAGAATGATCTTGTGAGGAAAGACAAACATGCTGGACTCGGACAAGAGATAGGCATCCATGTTGTCAGAGTCAAGCACAGAGAGAACCTTGCAGTTGACCATGTCGAGCATAGGGACCCAGGTATCAGCAGGAACAGCCTTTAGGCCATTGGCGGGAGCAGTTGGGGGCAGAGAAGTCGGGCTGGGGGCGAACCAGACTTCAAGAAGCTTCTCGGGGCCCTCGAAAGCATTGGTCGAGTCGAGGTCGGCGGCCACATCATGGTTGATGGTCAGATGGGGAGTGGCCGAGGCCGGCGAGAAGGTACAGTTGTTGGGAACCGAAGAGGGAAACATCCTGTGGACTGGATGAACTCAAGGTACCGATTGTTCTTTGCCCAGATGGCAGAGTCCGCGGAGCACTAGCTACCGCTCAAACAGACTATGCGGCGTCTGTTTGAGAGAGTAGGCCCACAGGTACGGGGACTTGTCAGATGCTGGCGGAGCCAGCAGCAATCGGTCGAGTTATGGGTAGGCTAACGTCTCTCGAGGGGACGTTAAGGAGGGCGGAAGCAAACGGTGTGGTGGAAGTTTTGTGACGGAATGGTGAGTGTGGGATGCGACTCGGTCGGATCGAATCGGGTTTGAGATGTCGACGTTTGTCGACTGCTATGTCTGTAGTAGGGGGTGCTATCGGGGCCTGGAGTCATGGTTAGAGAGAGAAGTTATCACGAACTTGACGAAAACCCACTTGGAAGGTCGCGAGAAGAGGAAGCGCAGAAGATCCGTCGGCCGCATAGAAGCCCAGAGAAGAATACTGGAGAAGTGTTGTGACGGTCGATTACGGCCGTCGAATGTCTTTTGGACTAAAGATTATATGCGTTTATTCGACATTGAAGTGTTGATGGTTGTGATGGAAGCAGACGGTTGCGTGAGGTTTTGCTGAAGTGCTGGACGTGGAGAAATTGCCACGAGAACACAAGAGTTCAATGTTGACAGAGACAAGAGTCCAAATCGCGATGGAAGACAGAGTTTTGATGTACCAAGTCGGTGAGAGAATTTTGGGTCTTGATCGAGGGGCTGGTGGGTTGTTTTGTGAGGAAGCAAAATTTCAAGGTGTGCTAAGGTCTCCGGGAGGCGGTGCGTAGGTGGCCAGGGTCGAGGCTCGGTTCCCCGGGGGGAGTCCCCGGGTTCCGGGGCTTTACTGGTGGCTGTGGTTGGACATTTTCAGTGGATGCTGCAGTGAATGGCTGCCGGCCTGACCATTACTGGCTGTTGTCTGGTGATGCCCAACCAGCCAGGTTTGAATCAGCCAGGTTTTCGACCTTGGTCACCCACACTGTCTCTTTTCGTTCAGGGCTGGGCTTCCACGGCCGACTTCAACTGGCTTCTGTGAAAAAAATCTGTGGGGCAGGGCCAAATCCTTGCATTTGGCCACAATTTATTTCGTCATCTCTATTTCAGGTGCCGTCTCTATTGGCCTGAAGGCTCGTTCTCCGTCTCGGTGATGCTGCCGCCTGCCGCCTTGTACCTGACGCCGGGTTCCAGCAGAGAGGTACCGTGAACTCGTGTCGTCTCGGAACCAAATGTCGCGCATGCAGGTCGGAACGATGATGACCCCTTGATGATGTGTCCCAGACTCGCTTGCCGACCCGTAATATTGCTGACCTGGCGTGACAACATGCAGAGCGTGGTGCAAAACTGGCGACGGCCCGAGAAAGGGGCGTAGTTGTGGACCACCAGACCATCCGTTGCTTGGCTGCTAGGGCATGACACATTGGATCCAGCTCAGGTCTGCGCGTTGCTGGCATTGGCCCTCACCTTGTCAGTGATTGCTTCGAAAACATGGGACAGTGAGCAATCCCGGTATTTATCAACCAAGCTCTCCCCTTCCCCCTGGGGAGTGGACAAGTCTTTTCCGTTGACCGTGGTCCCTGAGGGATATGTTGGTCGTCTTCCCTCCTCGACGAGTGTGATGAACTGAGCGTCCATGGGTACTGATCCTAGGAATGGAACGTTGAACTCTTCGGCCATGGATTTTCCGCCTCCCGATCCAAAGATGTCGGTGCATTCTGAACAATGTGGGCAGACGTAACCGCTCATGTTCTCGACGACCCCAAGGACACGGATGCCTGTCTTGGTGCAAAAGTTGAGTTCCTTGCGAACGTCTGCTGTAGCAACGGCCTGGGGAGTTGTCACGACGACTGCGCCCGCGACCTGTCCTGGTCTGGCATCTCTCTGCAGTGTCTCGGCTAACGAAATGTGTTCGTCGCTTGTTCCGGGCGGCGTGTCAATCAGTAGGTAGTCTGTCTCGTCCCATAGTACGTCCTTGAGGAATTGTCGGATCATGGCTGTCTTCTTGGGACCTCTCCAAACAACGGCATCGCCCCTCTTTGGGAGGAGAAACCCTAGACTCATGGCATGGAGACTGCCTAGACCTTTAGACTCGTCGGCTTCGTGCACGAGCACTGGAGCCCATCCACCCGGGACCTGTGTGACCTTGGATGCTTCAATAGACAGCATGCGGGGAATGGACGGGCCTGTGAGATCAACATCGAGGATACCGACAGAGTGACCAGAAGAAGCGAGAGATAGAGCCAGCTGGGTAGTGACAGAGGACTTGCCGACTCCGCCCTTGCCCGAGAGGACCTAACCAGTCAGCGGAATGGTGGTATAGGGTAAAGAGACGCACCAGGACGATGTTTTTGACCTTGTCGAGGCTCATGATGATGTTTGAGGCAGACAAACGCAGAGTCGCGATGCTGAGTCGAGATTTGATGGTGTTGATTAGAAAGCTGCTCTTTACTAAGCCTCGGGATGGATTGGCCGATCGGAGTACGGTGCGAATTCGGAGAGTGAGGGGGAGGGGTAACTGACGATGTCATAGTGGATGCAGGTACGGACCACAGTGTGTGCATACAATACGCATAAAACCGCTTCAATGCATCTGCATTATCAGGTCACTTTATGTCTTATGCCTGCCACGAACTCTTGCATGGATTGTTGGTATTAGTATCTTATTGACTGGGATGCTGTAGTTACATTTTGCTTATCTGCATAGAGCATCCCATAATCTCATCTCCCTGCATAGCTCACCTAATGTCATAGCTTACGGTATCACCGTTATCTCGTCCTTCACATCAGCCTCAAAGCTCAGCCTGTCGCAAACGATTATTTACTAGGATAACGTATACTATGGGTATCTATCTTAAAGCACTTTTCCGTACCGACCAGTCCCAAGCCTGCCCGACCTCGGAGTGCCGCCTCCATCCAGGGCCCATGCCCATCCGCCGCCATGCCAGTGATGTTCCCCAAAGAGATGAAGAATACAGAACGAGAAGAGAAGAAAGCGTTGACCAAGGAAATGTCCATCTGACGAGTGCCCGTGGGCGATACAAAATACATGTGAACAGTTAAAAGAAATAGAGTGCCACCAGTGCCTCTCCAGCCTTGGCTGTACGCCTTGCTGGGCTCGGCTTGGTCACGTCGCGACGTTGTGTGTGCTCATCGTGACTCTGTAGTAGGCCTGACGAGCACGAGGTGCAACGAGTAAACTCGGATCCTCTCTCAGTCTGGGCTGTGCTGTGGTAACGCCACGAGTCGGTAGTTGTGTGTTCTGTCAATCTGTTGTCTGACGCTGAGGCTTCTAGGGTGTTTCCTTGCGGCAGCTCGGGGCAACCGAAGGTGCAACTGTAGCAGGAGAGTCCATCAAGAATTGCACAGACTCTCGCTTGCAGATGATGATGGGTCGCTTCTCAGCACAGTATCCAAGAAGCTGTGCGTGCTCTGGGAGAGTCTCGGGAACAGAGTTGATGAAGCGGACAATTGGGCCTCCGTCAAACGTGAGCCCAACCACTTCTCCCTTGTAGTCGTTGTCCGAGTCAGACTCTTCATCGGGGTTGACCGAGATGGTGTTACTATCTGTGTTAGTTGAGCCTCGTATCGATGATCATGGTGCTTACGCTTGACTCATGGGAGGACCAATGTCAAAGTCCATCTTTTTGCGCTGAAGCTTCTTCTTAACACGCTTCTTGGTGCAATCGTGAAACAGGTGGAGGACACCGGCGATGACAAGCACCGGAGTACCGAGAGCAAGAGCCCATGGTCTGGATGGTTGGATGGTTAGCTGGGTCAATCGGGATGCTTGAGTGACTTACGGATGGCGTCGGCCTCTAAGCGAGTGAGCAAGGGCAAGGATGATGCCCATCATGGCGATAAGAGATCCAACTTGGATCATTGTCCAGGTGGACCAGTAGAGGGAGATGAGATCTTCTCCATCACAGAACTGAAGAGCTAGGATGGAGTAGGCTTCCATGATGACGATGACGGTCGAGACCGAGACACAGCCAAGACACATAAAAATGGATTGTCGTAGACGTTTCGTTCGAAGTCCGGGGTTATGGGCAAGTTTTTCGAGTGCTGCTTGACCTCTGCTACCTGTTAGAATGATACAAACAATCAAACACAAGACATACCTGATGTAGGTCCATGATGCCACAAACAAGACCAAAAGATTGGACACAAACATGACCCAGTAGATAATCTTGAACTGCCATCTCACCATGTGCGAGGCGAACTGAGCATACTTCTCGCACAACTCCTGGTTAGGAGCCTCTCGTGTGAATAGGGAAGACATGGTCATCGATGATGAGTCTGGGTCTGGATGGTCTGGACCGCATAGGGCGCATCCCCAGATCTAAATAGTTGGCGAGATGAAAGACATGGGGCAGTGCAGAGAAGCTACAGTGAATCCATTGTGCCATGGGCGTACAGACCCCCGCCAGACGACACGCAATGCCGGGAGCATATGTCGTCGCCAAGAGCCCAAGGCGACGATCACCCTTGCGGTTTCGTCTTGGGCTCAGGGAGAAGTGGAACTTGGCGCTGATTGTGTGTCTTGATTGTTCAGACTTTCCACGGTGAGCTCTCGCATCCCGGCTCGGCCCCGACAGCTCACCGCAGCCGGGAGAGGTTCCCGTCGGTAAATGAGGCTCTGTGCTTTTTGTGCCAGGGTGAGTTGGGCAATGATAGTTAAAATTCCATCAGGCTTCGACCACGAGGGGGCAGCAAGGTTGTGATTGGCCGTGCCTGGGCTCAAGGAGGTCTGAGATCTGAGATTATGTGGTTGCACGAGAGATCGGGCACCAGTCAATCTCGCAGCGCCGCTAAGCTTTGTTTGCGCCAAGGATGACTGCCGGGGGTGCCCTTGCGCCAAGATAAGAGGCGATATTGCCAGTCGTACCTATTGAGGCAGTGAGAGAGGGTGAGACGCACGGGAGACCAGATGCGTGCCGTGCCAAGCCGGGGAAGAGCTTATCCCCTGTCGAATCTCGGCCGGGGGCTCTGGTCAGATCCGTTAAGGAGTCGTCCCAGGCGTTCGGTTAAGCCCAGTAATTAAACCATGCCCATGGGCCAAGTGCATGGACGTTTTATAGGCTTGAAAAAACGACAGAAAATTCTGTACCCTGAATAAAACACTGCAAATCGAACCATGGCATGGCTACACAGGCCGTTGGGCACAATTGTGACTCCCGACCTGTCGGCTTCCCTGCATGCGGCATGTGGTAGGACAGGGATTCCTATTCGGAGGCCGCCAAGAGACGGATTGTGACTGTTTGCTCTTCAGTGAGACAGTGCACAAACATGCATACAGTAAGATGCATCCAGTACAGTATCTGGACGATCAGCCAAGACTCAAGCCTCACCCGTGTGGATCTCGGTACTTGGCCGCCTACAAGCTGAGTGATCTGCAGCCTTATACACGCCGTCTTTTACTGGTTACTGACTCGATCCTTCTGCTAAGCCCCTCGATTACGACTCACCGCGTCCTGTTTCACCACATCTTGGCTTGACTAACTGTGAATGTTGAATCTCAACTCTTATCGCCAAGCTCTACACAGGAATGTACAACCTGACGCGTCATTGGTTGAAGCAAAGGATCACAGATACAAACGGAAGCTCCAGGCTAGCTGCATCCTCTGCCAAGCGACGGTTGGACGGTGGACCTCGAGTTAAGTCTATTTACAACCTTAATGGCTGTATCACCGACAGCTTCACGGAGTGTTTCGGTCAAATTCTTGCAAATTCGCAAGTTCTACGTCATTCTGCGGATAGTCGTCGAGAAACCCCAGTCTTATCGTGATCGTCGTGAGATCCATTATTTCATGGGGAATTCCCCAGCCAAGCCTCGTAATAGTCTGTAGAGTTGTCGATCGCTGGATAGACACTGATAGCGTCAGTATTGGTCGAAATTGTTGAGGTGGCTGTGTTTAGGAGATTGAATCACACGCGTCGTCTGAGACAGTTGACAAGAGTAATGATTAAGCTTATCTTGACCGCCAGGAGATCCAATCACCGAGGGTCGATCCCCATGTGCGTTTGTCTATCGCTCGTAGTACGGCTGCGGGCGTGATAACGTCATCTGGAGTTCGAGTCACCCTAAGGAGGATCTGCTGGTATCCGTATGACGCGCAATTCGGGTTCCACAGACGGATAGAGTCTCGGTTGCGAGTTGAGTAATCTGTTCATTGCCGAATCTGGTCTGGGGATGGATCGAGGATCGAGGGGATCGAGGATGGAGTATGTGGAGGATGCGGAGATGGAGATGGAGAGGCGGAGATGAAGAGACGAAGGACGGAGGATCCGGAGGAGACGTGGAGCGTCAACTGCCGAGCCAACAGAGTGCCCACTTCTATTGAAATTTCATTCCACCTCAGTTCATCTGGTCTAGGTTAGTTGAGAATGTCACTGAACGACGGTCTCATTGTTGGCTGCATGCTCTCTTACCCTACATGCATTGATAGAGTGGCTTGAGACAGCTCGAACCGTCATTGTTAAGGAGCAGGTGCTAAATGCATGCATTGTGGTTCGCTGCTCTTATCCATTGTCATTGTTGACCGTCTTTTCGTCAGCTGACTAGAAACTCTGTCTAGATAATCAAGCTGAAAGCATCTGGCCACTTGTCATCTACCAAGTTTCTGTCATTTATCAACTTGGACTTTACTGGTCTGGAATGGTCTGAGCATTATTTAAAGCCCAACAATGGGTCCTGAGGCCCAAGGGGCACAAAATCGATCAAGCAGAAATCACACAAAAATCATTCGAGATAAGGCCATCTATTTATCAAATACCAAAATTGAGGCCAGCCTGACTTATCACGGCGCAAAGAGAAAACAATTGACATGTGAAACCCATGCATCAAGCTGACATGTGCTGAAACCAAATCCACCACTCAGGCTGACGCGTCTACCCGGCTAGTTCTCATCCGGTTTTAGCTGTCGGGTTCTCAACCCCCCGAGGGACCATTCATCCGTCCGGGCCAATAGACATCCCGGCAGCTTCATTCGATAGGCTGGCGGCAGAACGTTGCACCGGCGGTTTGACCAGGGTTTGTGGCTGTGTAGTCGAAACGTTGAAGCCTCCGTGTTGGAGAATTAGATAAAAGCGTGAGATGGGCGATGGAAAAGAGAATTCAGTAGACAAACGCAAAGATGGAACCGTTACTGAAGACCAAAAGAACAGCTCATGAGGCAGACAAGTCAATATCCTCTAGGTTTATTGACCTCGTCAAGGTAAGATCCATGTCAGTTGCACGGCCCAACTAACAAATTAGTTCTTATCAACCCTCAAATCAGATCTAGATCTCGCCAATGTCACTGCTCCGCCTTTCTTCTTGGCCCCCTCTTCAGTTGTCGAAAACCCCGGCAGCTGGGCCCAACGCCCATCAATATTTACAGCTGCTGCAGTCGAACCAGATCCAGCTAGGCGCAGTCTATCAATACTGCAAATGTTCCTTGCTGGTCTACGGAACCAACTCTACGTCGGAGGTGCCCCAAATGTTAGCATCAAGAAGCCCCTGAATGCATTCCTGGGAGAGTTATTTCTTGCATCATGGACCGATTCAGATAGCACGACTAGACTGGTTGTTGAGCAAGTCAGCCATCACCCACCGATTACGGCAATGCACATTGCCAGCAAGGAGCATGGCATAAGAGCAGATGGATACGGAAGGGTGGAAATGACGTTCAACGGCAACATTAGCATCAAACAAATCGGTCACGCGATAATTCACATCGACAAGTTTGACGAGGACTACTTGGTACCACTGCCAAATGTACTTGTCCGCGGTTTTCTATCGGCCTGTCTTTATCCTGAAATCATCGGCACATACAGCATCGTTTCGAGTTCTGGATACATGTCAGAAATCAACTTTTCCGGCACAGGCTTCTTTCGAGGAAAGAGAAATTACTTTGAGGCACGAGTCTACCACAAAGACAAGCCTAAAAAGTCATGTTTCAAGTTGTCAGGAATCTGGAGTGACGGTTGGAAGATAACTGATGGCGATGGGAAACTGCTGGAAACTCACGACGCCTCGACCAACCCTGTACCGATCAGCATCGATCCTCTCGAGGAACAAGACCACCGGGAGTCCCGGAATGCATGGAAGGACGTTATATCGGCTCTTGAGCAAGGTAACTACCGAGCAGCGTCTGCAGCAAAGAATGATATTGAGGAGGCGCAACGACAAAAGAGAAGAGAGGAGGAGAGACAGGGAAAGACATGGAAACCTTTGCTCTTCAGCAGTATCTCCGGAGATGAGCATCACGTCTTTCACCGTCTGGCAGAGGGCACAAATTGGCAGCTACTAGCTGAACAAACCAAAGGCGTATGGAGGATCGACGAACCGGGGAATGGCTTGGCAGATGTAGTCGCGGAACGAGTTAGATAAGGTTGCCCGGCCATTAGGCCTCTATAATGACTATACGAATGAACTCTGCACTCAAGCCTCATGACTCGCAACGTAGGCCAGCTCAGCTATTTTCTTGGCAGCAATTTCCCGTCCCTCTCCACCGGCATGGATCTTTTCAGCTAGTTTCTTGGCCTTTTCCCGCATAGATAAGCTTGCTTCTCCGCCGTCGAGCACCTTGAGTAGGGACTGGCTGAGATGATCGACAGTCCAGTCGGGGTTGGTGCCTCGGCATGCCCAGACTCCGACCCCGATGTTTTCAGCTAGGGCAGCGTATCCGTATAGGTCGGCCCACAGGGGAATGATGATATGGGGAACTCCAGCACTGTGGGGGTTAGCAGGTGACGTCTCTGGGGGCTTAGACATACTAGATGGCTTCGTTGTAGCAGTTGGCTCCTCCGTGGTGGACCGAGGCTGCAATGTATCCTGAAGAAAGGAGAGAGGTTGGATCAACGGTGAGCCACTTTTCCATCTTTAGGCGACCACTGTCAAGATGGGGCTTCAATGGGGCAAATATGTCATCCGAGTAGTCCCCGTGCTTGTTAAACTTCCACAACACCTGCACGTCTGTCTTGTCGAGCAGGGTTGCGAGGGCTTCTCCCATTATGGAAGCCTGTGTTTCTGACCACTACTTTTGTTAGAATCGTCTGCCCGTGGGGGATCTACTTACAGAAACTGAGCTTCCTAGGTTGACCAATAGGGTTGGTGCCTTCTTCAGCCACTCGACCAACTTGGGGTCCTGCTCCTCGGCTGGGGCAGCTGAAACTACGATTGGTCCAGCAAGAGTGACATTGGGCGGGATATAATCGACCGGGATAGTAGCTCCCTCTGTCGTCATGCTGATCCAAGGTGCATCTTGTCGATAAATGGAAAAGAAGTTGATGGGATCCTTGAGGCCCTTTTCTCGGAGGATCTTGCGCTTGGCGCTGAGACCAGGAGTCATGACGACACTGTAGATGAATTTCATGTTGAGATAGATGTTCTCAGGAAGATTCCTCCAAGGCACAGGGAAATCAAAGCCAGATGACATGCTGCAACAGTTAGAAGCGTGACCGAGATAATGTGAGCCACTCACGCTGGATATTTCCAAAACATGCTTCCATAAGGCTGATCACCCAGAAAGTTATCAACAACTGAATTGGGACTGATGATGGCATGCAGACGGTTCATGTCACGAGCCGCATCTATGCCAGGGCGGAACAGTGTATCCAGTACGACAACCGCAGGTTCAACATCGTTAATGATGGCTTGCATCTCTTGATACAGTGAGAAATGGTCCTCTGCCGACCACGGAGAGATCCATAGCTGCATATCCTCACATAGATGATCAATGCCAGCCATACCCGGCGGGTGAGGGATATTGTCAAGTGACTTGCCAACCTGCTGTATCGAATCGGCGTACGAGGGTCCACTTAACTTGTGAAACACGACTCCTCGGGACTCGGGATTGTGTTTTTGTGCAAAATGCGAGATCCTCTCTAGCTTGCTCGCAATCTTGGAGAAGGAAGCAAAATGAACCTCGATATCCGGGTGCTTCTCGAGCAATGCTGACGCCGTAGCGATGTGCACGTTGGATAGGCCATGTTCCTCGTTAACCAGAAACAGAGCCGTCTTATTCCGGCCTTGAATGGGTGTCGGACGCTGCGGGGAGTCCTGGGCAAAGAGCAGGGCCAACGCTGCGATCAGCAACGAGCCCAGAAGAAGCCGTTTGAACATCTTGATGATTATGATGAGGGATTTTGAAAGATCACAGACCGTAAGCTGCGGAAGAAGCGAAAGTAAGATGTGATGACTAAACGGGGGTTTTGTAACGCGACAGGGATTCGTGATCCTTTGGGTTACGCTCTCTCGCACCGACCACGCAGATTAGTTTCCGTGTTATTGGGTTGCCCCCACCGCTTCTTTGAGAGATTAGTTTCCGCATTTGGCATCTTACGAGTGGGATCAAAGGCTGGTCCTGTGCTCTGACCAGTTTACCGATTGGAGCTGCGATAGAGCCGAAACTCTTGGGCTTGTTCAATTCATCACTAAATCACTGTCTCTCGGGAGTCTCGGCCACTTGGTGGAGTGGTGATTATCATCAGCCACTGGAACCCACCCTGATGGAAAGGACGAGTCCTTGTTGCGGGGGGGGGAGGGGTATAAAGAGTCACTAATATCGGACAGGAGATGCTAAGCAATGATTAAATGCTCATGAGCTTTTCAGGGGGGCGAATGACTGATTATTTGGTATTCCGGACAACTTTGGGGTTAGTATAACGTACCAGTGAAAACCTCTGATTGAAACGGGTTGATAGGGACCAATCCTATGATGTTTAGCAATACATGCCAGGGTCTCCGAGTCTATGGCAACTTGGTAGGGCTTTTATAGGGCTTGGTTCTACCTGGCCTTTGTGTAATTGGTGCTAGGGAGAAATCTGCCCATCCGGCTCTGATTCAGGAGCGGCAGTGCATCATGTGTTCAAATCATTTGGTGTGATGAAGATATAATTAAAGTTACTGAATAATTTGACAGGCTATCATACAATCATATCTCAGGCCCCCTCTCCCTGTGCCGCCCCAAAGAACTGCGACGACCAAGCCATGGAATCAATAATCTCTGCTGGCCAGTTCTGTGGTGTTGGCGTTTGTTCCAGTGCCAAATCTCCCTCTAAACTAACGTATTCCAGGGCTGGCATCTGAGTGGGCAATTGGATCGCACTAGACTGCAATGCTTGTGTGATCTCTGGTTGAAGTTGTTTGCTGTGCTCTTGAGTGTGTTAGCAAAGAACTGACTGCTTGAGAGTACTCACTCTTCCACTCGAAGCCGCATTGCTTCAACCCCTTGATCATATCTCTTGCTACTCTCGCACTCTTTGAGTTGACGCTGAGTGCTTCAAACATTTTGAGGCAAGTTTCGGCATCATCTCGAAGACCCTCGCTGTCAAAAACGCTGTGGTCGTCAATAGGGGGCTGGACAAAGATGCTCGAAACAAGTAGAATGGAGCCAGCACATATCAGACATGAAATCATCTGCCACCAGGGAAACTCGTGGACCAAGTCCTTTTCGTCAGATACGTGATGCAAAAGACGGGCGGTTTCTCGTGCTTCACTGGCGCATGTCTTTTCAAAAAGAGTCAATAACGGCCAGTCCAGCGCCACAGATGAGTCGTCTAGTTGTCGGAGAAGAGGGTAACAGAGGTATGGTCGGTGAATGAGTGCGCGAAGATGGTGGTACTTGATGGCGAGCATATTTCGCTAGTTGTGTTAGCGAGTGCAGAGAACAATGGTTTCAACTTACCTGTCTTCTGAATGCAACACTGGGATCAAATGCATGCCCGAGATCGAATCGAAGCTTTCGAGGAAGATTCATCTTCCACTCGACGAGCTGTCGGTCTAGAACCTGTGTACATATCATCATCTCAGCCGTTGGTCTTTCGTGTGCCGGTCCGTAGATGTCGCTCAGTACACGGCCAACAATACGAGAGAACTCGATGACTGCAACAAAGTAGTCACCAGTAGATGGCCCTTCAACAGGCTCAATGATGCTTGATGTCCAATCAATGTCATTGTCTCCTCGTCGGGACGGCATGGGCACGCTGCAATCCTCATCGTGTATAGCCGGTGGACGTCCAAGCTGGAGAGACAGCAGACGATCAAGAACATAGATGGAGTACCATATTCTTCGTCGTCTCTCAAGCTCGACAGGTCCACGAGGTTTTGAAGTCTTGGACTCAACATGCAGCCCAATACTCTGAGCTATGCGGACTGCTTGACCCAATGCAATCCAGCAACTACAGTCGTTAGACATGTCTGATTACTGGAAAGGAACTTACCTGTCTGTCTTGCAAATCGCGAGGAAATAGAAGCACTGCACAAGCAGCAATGTGACTTGATTGATCGAATGATGCTTCCCTGAGTGAATGACGGCGCATCGAAAATAGTGTTCGTGGCTTGTGCTTGAGTCTCGGCCGGGGAACGAGTTGTAATATGACCCAATGGCGCAAATTACATCTAAAACGTCAGTAGGTTACAGGATATGAGAATGATACTCACATAGAATGGCTAGGTCTGTAGAATTGTGATGCGTCTCACTCAGGGGCCCCTGAAACCCGCCCCATGTCTCCATAAACAGAGACTTGGGAATGAAAGGATATGCCAGATGAATCGTCTCAAAGTAAACCTCACAAAGTCTTCTCGCCTCATCTGGTTCTGGCAGAGCAGTCGGTCTACTCTTGCCCACTGATACATCACCCTCCTGCTCGTAACTGTCAAAGTCTTGCTCCGCGCCTGGACTTGTTTGCAAGAAACGCTTGACCATGTTAAAGAAATGAACGTCGCTCACTTCTCCAAGATACCGATGCTGGTTGGGATCTGAGAGTTGGGTGGAGGAGCCGGCATCGGTGTCTTGTGTGAATCCATCTAGAGCTCGCCTTGCTCGTTCTTTTACCTCTTGGAACTCTTTGACATGACATTCTTTCTGAGGAGAGTCAGAGAGAAGTCTATTGACAAGTCCCTCGTAGTGATCGATGGTATCTCGGAGCTCTTCAACGTCGAGGTTCAGAGCGTCGCGTTTTTCTGTACCGGGACTTGGGTTCCAGGACCTTCCCTTGGCATAGGAACATGTGAATCCATAGCCCAAACACCGGCCACATTCGGGTCGCTTTCCGTCGCACTAAAAGGTCAGCTACTGTTTGGACTGCTTGTGTTAGACTCACCTTGGATTTCATCGCCCGGCACGTTTGGCAAGCCTGTGCCACGCGTCTTCGCTTGAAAACGAGCCCATCTCCCGAGATACCCGCCATGTTGTTTGCTAGAATGACGAACAAAGATGGAGAAACGATGGAGACAGGGGTTTAGAAGTTGATATTGGCAAACAAAGTTGTGACGTATCTCCACTCCGCATCCGAGTTATCCGGGAGATCCGGGCTACCCGCTGGGGCAACCAATCGGCTCCACTAGACGGGCTGGGAGAAACCTTGCGGCAACAATAAGATTTGACGTCCGCCGCCAAGTCATCTCACATGCTCAGCCCATTGTAAAAACAATGGCTAGGTCGAGTCGGGCTGAAGAACGGCTGGAACCGACTCAATAAGAGATTGGGAGCTTTCATGGTGGCTTAAGCCAAGTGAGGGGATGTCTCGCCGTCTGAGTTCATCACAAGGAGCCCAGCATAGAGATGGACAAGCTTTGGTCTAGACCATCAGTGGCAGTCTGAGTAAACTGAAGGTTGATGCCGTATGAAGCTTGCTTTGAGAGCCAATCGAGAGCGTGACAAACATATGTAACTAAACAAATGGATTGAGTTTACTAGAGCTCAGCAAATACATTGAGCAAGCGCCGATCAAACGTCCATCATTCTCCGTGACTAACTAGGCAATACTGTGAGTCAAACCAGCTGTAAAACGTGGTCTTGTGTGCTATTGTGATTGCGCGTACTGGAAATTGCTGCCGAACAACGAAATGAGGGTTCAAGACGACACAGTCACTTGCGATGATGACACCTCTGGCACCTATGTCCAGCAATAGATGGTGAGCGTGATTGCATGGTAGCAGAGGCCATTCTGTTTGAGAGGAGAAAGACGCAGATGGCAGGCATCCAAACACAAACTGTCTACCTATTCAACCACAAACACAATACTCAACAATCTCAACATGTTGGGCTTCCTGGATCAATGTTGCTGTTGGCTACATAACGCATATGTCCGTCTATAAAAGGAGCTCTCACGACGGGAGGTTGACAGGATTTATCTTGCTCATAAATGTTCATACAGAGCCCTGGTAATCCTGAGACAACATGGCGACTCTCGACTCCCTCAAGAAAGCCCTTCGGGAGAAAGGCACTGCAACATCGTCTACTACTCCACGGCTATCTGACTCGCAGTACCTCCATGGCTTCAGCATCTTGGCTCGAGGCTCAACTGCCTATCAAGACTTCATCGTCCCCCAGCTGGCCCAGCTGGCTCCTCTTGTCAACTCAGATTCCCCCATCTCAGTTCTCGAAATCGGCCCTGGCCCCAAGAGTATCCTTGGATACCTGCCTGAGCACCTGAGAAAGAAGATTGGGAAATACTCCGCACTCGAGCCCAACCAGCTGTTCGTTAGCCAGTTGCAAGACTGGTTGAATGAATCTCTCCCCTGTCTGGGCAGCCCCCCTGACATTCGTCTATTCCGTTTTGATCTAAGCCGCATAATGCATCATCTCGGAGAGTTCGATTTCATTGTATTCTGCCACAGTATGTATGGCATGACCCCAAAACGTAGCTACATCAGACATGCGCTGGAGATGCTTGTGGATGGAGGGTTGGTGGTGGTGTTCCATCGCGAAAATCCGAAATTTGATGGCTTGGTTTGCCAACAGACAGTTTCTTTTCCTACTGGAGTCACTCGTATGCCAAACGACTCCACATCGCTAGACTTCTTTGCTCCCTTCATCGCTGGATTTCAAGCCCCCGCTCTTCGACTCGAATGGCGCAAGGTATGCCGCGATTTGGGCCGTCGTGAAGAAGCCAACCTAGTGTTCGCTTCACCCGAGATTATGGAGACCTTCAACAAGCATGCCACTGCGGTGCTAGAGCTGATGTTACTGGTTCCATCGCTCAAGGAAAAGACAGTCAAGAATCGGGAGGCTTACCTCCACTAGCCGGCCGCGATTATGAGACCAAGAACGATCCAACAAGTCCAATAATGCGTTGAATGGGCTCGGGAGCATCAAGTCAGCCTGACTATCATCGGAGGAAGTCATAGCGGCAATTGTCTTCAGCCTTGCATCGTCTCGATCGACATGAGTGCCTTCAACAGACTACAAATCCTCAAAGGGGAGGAGGGTTCTCATCTCGGCTCCTTGGTCGTTGCTGGAGCTGAGTGCATGATAGGAGACATCATCTAGAAGACTATGAAGGAGGACCTCACTGTCCCACTGGGCTCCCGACCAACTGTCGGCGCAGGACTCTGGCTACAAGGCGGTATCGGACACCTGTTTAGACTTCACGGCCTCGCGTGTGATGCCATTATCGGTGCTGTAATGGTCAGCGTCGACTCCGGAAAGATTCTCTGTATCGGCAATGTCCCAAGTCAACATCGACCCGCTGATGCCGTGCGCCTCGACTATGAAAATGATCTGTTGTGGGCATTGAAAGGTGCTGGAACCAACTTTGGCATCGTCATCAGCGTTACGTTCAAGACGCACGCAGCTCCAACGTATTTGGTCCGAAACTGGATGCCTTCCCTGACATTCAATCTTAATCTGCAGTGCTTCCTCGACAGTCTCAACACGGCCGCCAAAGGGCTCCCTCGGGAAAGCTCTATTGATGGGTATCTCTTTTGTGAAGACAATGAGCTTCGTCTTGGAGTGATCACATTTGAGGCCGAGCAAATATTTAGAGGGCCGGCTTTCGATCCACTGTTCCGGCCGGAAATCGATTCCAAGCTCATGAATGGTATTGAATTGTTCGGCAACGAGATGTACATGTCCAAGATGCACAGGGGACATGGTGGCGGCAAGACATCCTCGTTCAAGCGATGCATCTTCTTGAAGGACATCGGAGATATGAAAACGGCTGATATATTGGTGGATGTGGTCAAGAATAGGCCCTCACCTCTTTGCTACCTTCATCTCCTTCATGGCGGCGAAGCGGTTTTCGACGTGGCCGAAACTGCCACTGCCTTCGGATGTCGAGACTGGATGTTTGCCTGTGTCATCACTGCTGTTTGGCCCTATGATCAAGACGGCGCCGAAACAGCTCGAGAAGCTGTGCAATGGGTTTACGACGTTGCCGAAAAGTTGTTGCCCCTGAGCGCCGGAGTGTACGGGGCTGATCTCGGACCGGATCCGAGAGACAAGGCACTGGCAGCCTGGGCTTTTGGACCGAACCGGACCCGTCTTGCCAAGCTCAAACGCCGCCTGGATCCGGGCAATGTTTTGGCATATACCTGCCCTTCCCTGGAGGCACCAAAGCAGAAGCTTGTGATTCTCGTCACGGGCGAGAGCGGTTCTGGTAAAGACTACTGTGCAGGCATCTGGGCCTCTGTCTTCGTCATGAGTGCAATCAGAGCTCGTGCTTTCAGTATCAGCGACGAGACCAAGCGAGAGTACGCCACTGCTACTGGTTCTGACCTAGGACGGCTGCTCTCGGACCGGGCTTATAAGGAAGAGCATCGACCAGCGTTGACTGAGTTGTTCGAAGACCAGCTAAAGAAACGACCCGAGCTCCTAAAGGAACATTTCCTGAAGGCGATGAAGAACGTTGCAGATGTGGACGTGTTGATGATTATTGGGATGAGAGACGAGGCGCCACTGGTAACCTTTTCACCTCTGTTTCCAGACATCAAGCTGATTGAGATTCGCGTTCAAACCAGCCAGTGGATACGACGAATTCGCCGAGGGTGTCAAGACGACAGTGACAGTAGCAAGGCGAAGGATGCAGCTACTTTCACCATCAACAATGACATGAACGGAACCGAGAAAGTCGAAGCTTTTGCCAAACGCCATCTACTTCCATTCTTCCACGAGGACCTGGAACGCCTGGCCAGCATGGTGCCCACCATCCCTGACTATCCAACCCCAGTCGACATCCGCCACGTGCTCAACATCGTGTCGAGCCCCAATGGACTGAAACTGTGCACTTCTCTGCTGAAGACTCACTTCGTAGGGGACTGGGCCAAAGTCGATGCCATAGCTTCCTGCGAAGCTGGCGGCTTTATCTTTGCGTCGCCCTTGGCCCAACAGCTCAATAAACCCTTGGTATCAATCCGCAAGGCCGGTAAACTACCTCCGCCAGTTGTTTTGGTCTCCAAGTTGTCATCACACATCTCGTCTCTGGCAGAGCATTATTCCACAGAGCAGGGGATTGAGATGAACCCGGATTTGATCTCCGATGGCGTGTCAGTTGTGGTGGTGGACGATGTACTTGCCACAGGGACGACGCTTTGTGCTGTGCTACGACTACTTTGTCAAGCTGGGGTTTGCGTTGAGAACATCAGTGTCATGGTTGTGGCCGAGTTTCCCTATCACGGTGGCCGAAGATTCTTCCAGGAGCATGGCCTTGGAGGGGTCAACGTTCAGTCTCCTTTGGTCTTTGACGGTGCGTAGGCGAGGAGATTGGTGATGGAGATGGATTGGGATTTAGAATTGGGATCTCTGCTACGGCTTTTGACCTTGGACTCCGTCATAGAGCCTTGCGATAAGGCACAAGGGCATGGTAGCCTTGATAGTGCGGAACAAACGATTCAGCCAGAGAAGATGCCTTATCAGCACACATCTCCATAGAATTCTTCTTGTGCACCAACAACAGGTGCTGTTCTAGCACGTTTCCATCAGCTCTTTAGAAGCTAGCCCAATGACATTGCTGCTTATCCATGCAGGAAAAGCCACCGATATCCAGACCGGACTACCTCGGCCGATGAACCAATCATTTCCAGAGCAACACACTTATCTAGACTGTGGTCATCCCCGCACAAGCACCACCTCTAAGGGGATGTTATCCGCGCCACCACTGAATACTGTCCGTACAAGGTAATTATACCCTTATCTTGACATGTCTCCAGTTATAATTAGAGTGTCAAGCCTCTCCCTGTTCACTGATCAACAACAACCATGGGTCGCTACAACCTTGAATATCCCAAAGACTCCACCAATACCATTAAACGGTACAAGGTTCATGGAGTCTATGAGCTTGAAAATGTCCACCGCATTGTTAATTCTTGTCCAATCCTTCACATATCGTTCAACTCGCCATTCCAACCTTTCCCGGTTGTGCTCCCAATGATTGGGCAGATGGGCTCGTTTGAACGTCCCAGTGCCGATCTCAGCGACCCCTTGGACCTCTACCTTCACGGCTATGTCTCTTCACGGATCATGAATCTGTCCCAGACTACCGTTGTGGATGGACAAGAGCATCAGGGCATGCCAGTGTGCGTTGCGGCGTCTCACATCGACGGCCTTGTCTTGACACTCACGAGCTATTCTCACAACTACAACTATCGCTCGGCGGTGCTTTTCGGTTATGCAAGCATTGTGAAGGATGAGGAAGAGAAACTGTACGCAATGGAACTCATTACCAACAGTGTTGTCCCTGATCGTTGGAGACACACTCGTTTACCTCCATTGCCAGCTGAGATGCAGAGCACCAACATTCTCAAGGTGCGAATTGCTTCAGCGAGCGCCAAGATTAGTGCTGGGGGTGCGACAGATGACAAGAGCGATATGAGTAATGAGGAGCTGGTCAATTCGACGTGGACAGGTGTGTTGCCAATCACTCAGACGTTTGGGGAGCCAGTGCCAAGTCCGTACAACAAGGTCGAGCTACCAGAGTACATTGCCGAGTTTGCAAAGGATTCGAATGACGATAAGAAGAAGCTGTCTCTCGATGCGGCGCAGGGAGAACGGAGGGCACTGTAGTTAAGCAATTGTTCATGAATTGAGACCGTGTTTATGTCTAAATTGGGACGAACCCCACAAACCGTTGACGGCACGGAAAAACTACCCCCGAACTCTTATGCCCCACGTCCTCATCGTGGCCACAGCCAACATTCAACATCGTGATACCCCGCGACAGCTCAGTCGCAACAGACGCCATGGTTCTTCAAGATCTCGGCCGTCGCATCAATGCGGCGGTCAATAATTTGACGCGCGAGCAGAATCTCGACGAAAAGGCACGTCCCGTGACTCCGCCTCTGTACCCTGCTAACCTCTCAGGCCTTTGATGCCATGCTCAAGGAGATTTGCGCCGCCCTCCTCGAAGCCGACGTCAATGTGCGACTCGTTGGACAGCTCCGGAAATCGATTCGAGCCACCGTAAACTTCAAAGAACTCCCCCCCGCCGTCAACAAGAAGCGCCTCATCCAGAAAGCCGTCTTTGATGAACTCGTCAAACTCGTCGATCCCCACGCCGACTCGTTCCGACCGAAGAAGGGCAAGAGCAGTGTCATCATGTTTGTTGGTCTGCAGGGTGCCGGTAAAACCACGACGTGTACAAAGTTGGCGAGGCATTACCAGTCTAGAGGCTTCAAGTCTTGCCTGGTGTGCGCTGATACCTTCCGAGCCGGTGCCTTTGATCAGCTGAAGCAGAACGCTACCAAGGCCAAGATCCCATACTATGGTTCTCTCACGGAGACGGATCCTGCTGTTGTTGCGCGGGCTGGTGTGGAGCAGTTTAAGAAGGATAGATTCGAGGTTATTATCGTTGATACCTCGGGTCGCCACCGTCAAGAGTCTGCTCTGTTCCAGGAGATGATTGACATTCAGAATGCCATCCAACCAGACGAGACCATCATGGTTCTTGATGCTTCCATCGGTCAGCAGGCTGAGTCACAGGCCAAGGCTTTCAAGGAAGCTGCTGATTTCGGAGCCATCATCATCACAAAGACAGATGGTCACGCACACGGTGGTGGTGCCATTTCTGCGGTCGCAGCGACACACACTCCAATTGTGTTTATCGGTACCGGTGAGCACATGCTGGATCTCGAGCGATTTGCTCCTCAGCAATTCGTGCAGAAGCTACTGGGCATGGGTGATATGGCTGGTCTGATGGAACACGTCCAGAGCCTGAACCTCAACCAAAAAGACACCATCAAGCACATCCAAGAGGGTATCTTTACGGTACGCGATCTTCGAGACCAACTATCCAACATTATGAAGATGGGACCTCTATCCAAGATGGCTGGCATGATTCCTGGCATGAGCAACATGATGCAGGGCATGGACGATGAAGAGGGAGGCGCCAAGCTCAAGCGCATGATCTACATTTGCGACTCGATGACGGACAAGGAGCTCGACTCTGACGGCAAGATTCTCATCGACCAACCGACTCGAATGACACGAATTGCGCGAGGTTCAGGAACATCAGTACGCGAGGTTGAGGATCTCCTCACTCAACAGCGCATGATGGCTGGTATGGCCAAGAAGATGGGTGGAAACATGAAGAACATGCAGAGGGCACAGCAGGCAATGGGAGGTGGTAACAAGGCACAACAGCTAGCCGCGATGCAGAAGCGACTGCAGAGCATGGGCGGCGCTGGAGGTGCCGGAGGTATGCCCGACATGGGTAGTTTGATGAGGATGCTAGGAGGCGGAGCAGGTGGAGGCATGCCTGGAGGCATGGACATGCAGGCTATGATGCGACAGATGGGTATGGGCGGCGGTATGCCTGGTATGCCCGGAGGAGGAGGCCGTGGTAGGCGATGAATACATTGATGATCGACGGCGTTTACTGCATGGACTGGCGTTGGGGAGATGCCGGCGTGGCTTAGATACCGCGAATACACGGTCGTTCACGTCTTGAAGCACAGTCATCTTCATCTCAGCCCTGTCAGCCGTCTCCATATTTTGTTGATTGGCGAGCAGCCCAATCACAACCCCTGCCTTGCTCACCTTGCGATGGTGATGTTACCCACTTACAGTAAAGCATTGCTGACAGCAATGGATGGACTGTAGGCCATGTGTGTATATAAAGCAAGTTTTGTCTGGTTCATGTCAATCAACTCATCATCTCTTGTCTTTATCTCTTGTCTTTGTCTTTGTCTTTGTCTTGTCCTTCAGCATGAAGCTTACCTCTGCCCTCGTTGCTGGCCTGGCCACGGCTTCAGCTGAACCCCTCACCAAGCTTGCTCGATCTGCAAAGCCCATCAAAGTAAAGCTCAACAATTGGTGGGACGGTACCGACTACCAATGGTACGGCAAGATCTCTGTTGGCACTCCTGGGCAAGAATTGTAAGTCTTCCGCTGAGCGTCTGCTTCCCCTACTAACAGGTTAGCAACCTCCTCTTCGACACCGGCTCTACAGACCTCGTCCTACCCAAGAAAGGATGCACATCCTGTAGCAACTACACCACCTATGACCCTTCAAAGTCTTCCACGTACTCCAAGGAGCCCAACTACCAGTACGAGGCTAGCTATGGTACGGCTGGCAACGCCGAGCCCCTGGCCAAACCTGTCACCATGCAAGGTCGAATCGTCACGGATGTGGTCACCATTGGCGACGCCACAGCCGAGAACCAGACCTTTTTCCTCAGCGACGAGTATCCCAAAGAGCTTGGAGAGAACCCTCTGGGCCCCAACATCGATGGCATCTTTGGTCTCGGTCCTCCAGGGGCATCTGTGTTTAACCATGACTTCAACAAGACCTTTACGACTACGTTTTGGAACCTTGTCAAATCGGGACAACTTCCGCCAGTATTCTCGCTGTTTCTCAACTCTGGCGGTGATTCTGCCTCTGGTGAAGCCACACTTGGCGGCATCGACTCTTCCAAGTATGAAGGAGAGTTGACCAAGGTCCCATTCAACGCTACTGTTACAGCACTCGTCGGAGAGTGGTTCATCGACAATCCTACCTTTTACATCGACAAGAAATCCATCAAGAACTCGGCCACGGGCAAGCCATTCACTCAGGCTGTGTCTCTTCTCGATACCGGTACTGCTTTCATCATGGCCCCTGATCACCAGACTGCCAAGGACATGTACGCCGCAATCAGTCCAGAGATCAAGCTCCTGGACAAGCTTGGCGTCTGGGGAGCCCCGTGCGATGTGATGGAGAAGCTTGAACCGGAATTGACGTTTACTGTTGGATCTGGCGACAAACTGGTCAACCTCACCATGCCCGCTGATGCATTCAACTTGGGAGAACACCCTGACCACCCCGGAAAGTGCCAAGGTGTTATCCTTCACTCTCCCGAGCCTATAAGCGACCTCGCGACTGTGTGGGTGATTGGAAGTCCTGTGCTGAAGGGCTACTACACTGTCTGGGATGGTCAGAACCTGGAGCTTGGAGTGGGAACTCTGAAGAAATCTACAGGCAATGCTTCAGAGACTAGCTCTCCGGCAAGCACACCTACCTCTGGGGCTGGAGTTTTGGCACCTTACTGGGGGCTTTTTGCGGTTTTAGCCGGAGTATTCTTTATCTAGACATGGATAACTATCTTCTATTCTACCTATACTGTATTATATAGCTATCTACTACTCTAAACTCTTACCATTTCTTAGAGCGGAATTCTTCTACCGGCGCATTGTGGTGGTTGTCGCTTAGCATTACCCCTGTTGGAAAATCGACTGTCAGCTCCAGCCCCCACAGAAAAGTCAACTCACCGTCAGCATTCAACTCTCGCATGTGCCCAAGATGGGATACAAACACCTCCCACTCCAGCCGAGATGCGGTGCTTGCGGAGACGTCGTATTTGAGGGCGAAAGAGTTGTTACGTGTAAGCAGCATCCGCCACTGACCCATCCTTTGTGCTCACAGCGGTAGTGTATGGAAACGATGATTCCACTACTTACCAAGGGACTATTCCGCCATTCTTATTCCCTCGGTACGACGTGTGGACGATAACAAGTGGGCTTTGTCTATGTCGCCGTGCTGGATGCAGGAGCTGTGCCACCGCACCCGAGTTCGTCACTGTCCATTACGATTGCTACAGCATCTTCATCACATGCTCCAAGGAAGTTCTTGGCCTAGAAAAGAATGAGGCCGTGGATCGACTTTGGACCTTGGGTTCCTATAGAAACCCATGGCCTAAGGCAGAACTCATCCGCCTTGCCCAAAGGCATGTTGACCTCTCAGCTTTCCAAAGGGTAGCTGATATTGCGGGCCTTTCTCAACTGGGCTGGCTTCCTCCAGAAATTGCCCTGCTGATTCGTAATTTCTCCTGCCATGGGCTGTTCTGGAGGTCTGTGTCAGTTATAGGCCTTGCTTCAAACCTACCGCCTCCACGACAATTCTCTAGAATCTTGTTGAACCGAGTTTTATCCTGGAAACGAGGAGGACCCCCCATACCAAACCCGTCACCTCAAACGCCACCTTTCGTTAGGATCACCATCGATAATGATGGCATCTGCGAAATCGAAAGGCTCGAAAACCCACCTCCCTATACAGGAAAGGTATTTAAAGAGCTGGCGTTCGTTATTATCTATGTCGCCAACTCCCAGATATATATTGAAGCCAAGGTATGATTGTTTCTCTCGTTGATTAGTCCTGCCAAACTCACTTCTCGAAGGACAACCGGTTTCGTTTACGTCTGCCCAAAAACGTGGTGGGACTTGCAACCTGGAATACAGACACCCCTCCTGTGCCCTCTACTTTACTTAACCCTAGAAGCCTAGCTCCAGTACAAATTGGCCCCTGGCATCTTTGTGCCTTTGACCTGAGTCTATGCTCTGGAGTTTCCTTCTTCTTTTCCTTTAGCAGCCCCGCTGGCGTCCATGTCCATCGTTCCGAGGACTCCAGTGCCGTGGATGAGTATCGGCGAATTTGTGAGAATCATCGACGAACCGTCTGGATTTATATGCCCATAGCTCCAGACGATCAAATAACCGTCTTGGGGTGCCGCTTAACTGACCAGGGTTTTAGCATGCTCGTAAGTAATAGTGTCTCTGGATAGAACACTTCATTGACTGCTTAGGCTTGCCTGGGCCTCGCTGGCGAAATCATTATAGGACAACTGGGGAAGCGAGTTACACAAGATAGCCTGCTAGGGTATGGAACTCCCCTCACAGTGATTTACGGAGAGCCTGTAGGACAGCAGTCAGTTCCAGTCCTTGGGGCTCGCCATGGCACCTTGGGGAGAGACAAGTTCCCAACGCCATTCTCGATGCAGGACTTTAACCCTAATGTGGACGATGCTTATTTTTCGTGGGCTCCCCTGGACGGAATTCAGTCAATCCGCGGATTCTACGACAAGGACACAGGTCTTTGCCGAGGTCTCATTTTCCAGTACGAAAATGGCGGGCTTCGCGCCGTTGGAGAGTGCCGCAAAGACGTTGATGAGAGCGTGCTTGTGGTCAAACCATCCGTGCTCTGCTTTCAGCCCACCCCAAATTTAGCCTCCCAGAGGGCACCAAATGCAATTGGTGTGCGTGTAGAGCTTGGGAATGATGCAGAACATGAGCACGCAGGTGAAGGATGGGAGTGCCTGCGCATTGGACACGGCGTTCTGACATTCTCCTTTACAGAGGATTCGTCCTCGATTTCTCACCGAAGCGAATGGCCTTAAGACCCTTTCTGTCATGTTATTTACCTAGAGGAACATTGTTGGGCAGTCTATTGTGGGATAATGACAAATAATGGAATAGGGGTAGCGAATGGACATGGTAGTATTCATTGACGCATCTCCCCAGATTTCACCGACTGGCCCGGGGTAGCGGGTCCAAAGTTTGACCTTCCAGAAGAAACCGAAGGATTTCAGAATTAATAATAAAAACCACGTATCGAGCTGCTACTGGGTGAAACTCCGCAAATGGCGCGACGTGCGGAGCGTGACTCATAAGATCGGAGCTCATCCGTGAGATTTCGGACATTTGACCCGAGATTTCGGGCCCTTTTATACTCTGTAAGATACAGACATTTGAACTCGTCATACTAAAAATGGCTTCTCAAATGGATCATCCGGTTGTCGACCTTCTCAAGTCGCTTATGTCGATTGTCAGCACTAGTGAGCTGGAACTCGATATTGGTCTCTTTTTGGAACAGCATCTCCAAGCCCTTGGATACACGGTTGAGCGCATTCCTATTTCGCCTGGATCTGACCGTCACAATGTCTACGCTTATCTCGGTTCCTCAAACAAGACACGCATTCTCGTTACAGCACACATGGACACGGTTCCACCGCATATTCCGCTAACCATTGACGGTGACATTATCCGCGGAAGGGGGTCCTCTGATGACCTGGGGCCATTGGCAGCTCAAATTGTCGCTGTTGAAGAGCTGAGAAAGGAAGGAAAACTTAAAGAGGGAGATGTCGGGCTATTGTTCGTGGTTGGCGAGGAGAATGGCGGCCACGGAATGATTGCTGCCAATGATATGGGGATAACTTGGGAATCTGGCATCTTTGCTGAACCAACAGAGAGTAAACTTGCCAAGGGACACAAGGGACAAGTGGCCTTTGAAATCATTGCCAAGGGCTTTGCCTGGTAAGTCACCTGAAGCTTCGTTGAGCATTCGACTAATGAACAGTCACTCGGGATACCCTCATCTTGGAAAGAGCGCAACTTCTGCTCTTCTAGCCGTGTTGAACGACCTTTCTGCAGCAACCTGGCCTGAATCTGATCTCCTCGGCCCCTCTACATTCAATATTGGAACCTTAGAGGGAGGCGAGAAGCACAACATCGTCGCTCCATCAGCCAAAGCCCTCTGCGAGGTGAGGATGGTCAAGGACCTGCCTGGTATCAAGGTCAAGGTTGCAGACATTGTCTCCAAGCACCCAGACATTGAGCTCAAATGGGTCTTTGATTACCCCGAGGCTCTCCTGGACTGGGAGATTGACGGCTTCGAGGCTGCTCCAGTGGCGTTTGGAACTGACGTGCCTCGACTAAGGGACGAGTTTTGTGATAAGAGAGTTTTGTATGGGCCAGGGTCTATCTTGGTAGCACATGGACCGGGTGAGTTTATTCGTGTACCAGAGCTGATTGAGAGCATATCCGGATACAAGAAGTTGGTCCTTCACTTCCTGCAGTGAGTTATATGGCTATCAAACAATGGATCACGGAATAGTTGAAGCCTCCAAAACTCAATTTGTATGATTGTTGAGGCTTTTTGTGCTGATAGTCCCTCAAATCACCGAAATTCTCATCTGCTGCGCATTTCAGCGCCTCTTCTGATCGTATCGCAAAACCGCCTGACACAAAACCTCGGCCCCAATAGCACATTCCTCTGGAGTCGAATACTCTTCCGGGTTATGACTGACACCTCCCTTGCAGGGGATAAAGATCATGGTGGTAGGACAGTGCTTGCTCGTATGAACGCTGTCATGACCAGCACCGCTCGAAATGTCAATCATGCCATCCTTAGTTCCTAGAACAGACTCGGCAGACTCTCGAACCGCCTGGATGCAGTCTGGGTGGAACTTGGTAGCCGTAGAAATGGTGTCAGTCTGCCAGGTCAAGGACAGGGGCAGGCTTGGAGTGGAACCGGCGAGAAGTCCATCGACATCGATGCCCTGAGCCAGGAGGCCAAAGTCTCGCTTCATCTCTTTCTCAACCAATTCGACAGTTTTATCTGCGGGTGCCCGAATGTCCATGGTGAAGCTGACATGTCCGGGGATCGTGTTGGTACTGCCAGGGGTAAGGTTGAGAATACCCGTCGAAGCAAGGGCGTTGTGCTTTGTGGCAAGGCGATGGGAGTGTGTGATGAGTCGAGAAGCCAGAAGAAGAGCATCAGCTCGATCGGTCAAGGGGGTAGAGCCAGTGTGTGCGTCTAACCTGTTAGCTTTGTTGGGATTGGAACAGACTACTCACCTCTTCCTTGGACGTCAATTTTGAACCATCTGTAAGCCTGGACACCCTGGACAACGCCAATATTCTTCTTTTCTCGCTCAAGAATAGGGCCCTGCTCTATATGAAGCTCAAAATGAGCACCAATGGGAGTGGCTTTGTAGCTGGCGGGAGTTTGGCCCAAGTATCCGATCCTCTCCAGTTCGGACTTGACTGTCGCATCTCCGCCGACCTCTTTGGTGTTGTGAGCCTTTTCAAGGGGAGTTGCCCCAGCCCAGACACCAGAAGCCATCATGCTGATAGGAAATCGAGCACCCTCCTCACTACACTTGTTAGATGTGAACTTCTGGGGCCTGGAGACTTACTTTGTCCAGTTGACAACTCCCACGGGAAACTCGGTCTCAACATTATGCTGTTGGAGAAGCTTGAGCATTTCAATGCCAGCCGTTACACCCAAGATACCGTCGTATCGGCCACCTGTTGGTTGGGTATCCAGATGGGAACCCGCCAGAGTGGGAGGTCCATCTTGCCGACCAGGACGAACAGCAAAAATGTTTCCAATGGCGTCGACTGTAATCTTGCAGCCAAGGGACTTTGTTGTCTCGATGAACCAGTCACGGACCTTCTTGTCGTCATCTGAGAGAGTCAGACGGGACATGCCCGTGTCTGTGGGGTTGCTATATCTCGTTAAAGCCATTCGCCAGTCTTGGATCACTCCTTACCTCCCCCATCGAAGTCCAGTTCCCCATGAACATGTGTGGTGAAGAGTCTCCATCATTCGAGATTTGTCGACCTTGAGCTTTTCAAAGTCCTTGGCCGTCATGTCCCGGGTTGCAATATTCCTCCGTTGGTAGAACATTAGAGTGATGGGATGCCTCACCGAGGCTCTGGTTGCTCTGCATTGAACATGTCGGAGGGAGACACGGGTGGCCATGCTGGGCAGATGTTGGAACAAGATTGACCGTTGATTGTATGTATCTATAAAGAAGCAAGTTTCATTCATCAAAAAGCCATTTTATCCAAGTGAATGTCGTTGGAAGGTGCCTCGTCAATGTTTTCAGAGGGTGATGATAACGCCCTCTTGTGACTGGATAAGAAGCACCCCACTTCCCCAAAGAGGGAATGCCTCAAACCGGCAACTCAAGACAATGAGGAGATGGAGGCAAACCCTGTAGCCGATGCATAAGGCAAACAAAGAAAGAGGCTTGCTTTTAATTACTCGGGTATCTCGTGATTGAGGTAGCCAAAAGCCACAGTTCCACGCCCTCCCGAAACACAAGCAAGTGGCTGTCTGAATGTCAGTCATGGCGCAGCTGTGCAACTCTTTCGGCTTTGTTCAACGCAATGGTGTGATAGCTTTGTGAAACGCCCATCTTGGCATTCAGCCCGGTTCCTGATCCGTTCAGCCAACGGTGGAGAAACAAAGTATAATCGTTGGCAAACTCGGTGATCTGCTCCGGATGCGGACGCCAAGCAACGGCTGTACCTGTTGGTGGAACACCATCCTGACTCCTGGAGGATCAACGTCAATATCCGTGACACCGGATCTCAGCTCACGGCGCAGGATGTGGCCCTGCCACGTGGGGATTTGCGATGCCAAAATTGGTTTGTTCTATACGAGATATGAAGGAATACGAACCGCAATCCCGGCACGTAAAGGTCTAGAACCAAAATGGCCACTAGAGCGACCCTTAACTCGTCGTCTCGTATCAAGGGTTCGCAACTCACCCCACTCCCAGACGCGTCAGGCAGATAACTAAGCGGGAATGGAGGTTGCGGACAGTCACGACGCTCCATTAAGCGACGTCTCCGTGACTAGAGAACCTCGCCAAAAGTCGCACAAGACAGCTGTGCCACATGGTACCGATCCTGGCGTGTGGCAGCGCCGCACATACCAACTCGTGACGGAAGCAGTGGCTCCGGAATAACTGAGACTGGACCACCACCAACAGACAGTGTCCAAATTTTGCCTTTCTTTGTTCTCTTTACTGTACCCCTGTCGATTGTTTGATAAAAGAACGTGGCTCCCTGGTTGTTTCTCGTTCTCTCCACGCCACGTCAAGATGGGAATGCTTTTACGATTGCAAGATCGCCACAGGCTTTTGAGGCTTGCCCTCTCTGTCTGCTGTTTACTTTCATTTACCGGGTTCCTCATACAAACTCTCCTTTCCTTTCCCGGGGAGTGGGAAGTTACACGGCCAGAAAGCGTGCCTTCGCCAGAAAACGTGCCTCCGCCAGATGCGCTTGTGAAACCGAATGTCACCGTGAGCGGGCTGGTCTTTTACGGCCGCAAGAGCAGAGTGGAAAGTATGAGGTGTTACATAGAGGTGAGTATCACAAAGGCGCCATAGACTTAATTAACCCCTGCAGCGAAACTTAGTAGACAACGGAGGTTGGCTTAACGAAGTCATCTGGGTTGTCAATACAAAGAACCAGGATGATCTCTCTTATCTAGACGAAATAGTCGCCAGCAACCCGACACGACACAAACTGCTGATACCCGAAGGACACCTGGCGACGTACACATATTGGAAGGCTTGGCAGCATCTGGAGCGTGACAAGTACTACGTCAAGATTGACGATGATATTGTAAGTATCGAAGCCTCTTTATAAGCACCTGCTAACTAGTATAGCTCTGGATAGAAGACGGTGCCATCCCCAAGCTTGTCTCCCACAAGATCGAAAATCCCGACACATTCGTAGTCTCTGGAAACATCATCAACAACCCTCCACTCGGCTTCATGCACTACCGCATGGGTGCCCTTCACCCATATTTGCCCGAACTCAAAAAGCCAGACCACGTCATGAATGCCAGCGATTTCTGGAAGCCCTCGAAACACCCCTTTTGGAACGGTCCCAACGACACCGTCTGGAATCCTATGCGTCCCCCGCCCGAGCACGAGAACGTCAGGTGGCTGAGAGTTGAAGATGAGAAGATGATGTGGCAGACTCCGGTTCACCAGCTTACATATGCTGTCTGGGGTGACAGTTATAAGAGTTGGGCTATCGCTTCCCAGATGCACTATTCACTGTTTGAGAATATCGAGAAGGATACTCTGGATCTTTATAAGTTCGAAAAGCCTTGGACGATGCATGGGGATCGCATACGGATCAACTTTATGTGTGTCTATGCCAACGATATCCTCGACAACGGTGTTGGACACTGGCCGGGGAATCGAGGCGACGAGGACATGATCGTTCTAGATCTTCCAAATACATTAAGACGACGTAAGTAAGCCGCCAGACTCATGACTTGTACTAACGGTTACAGCTGTTGTGATATTGGGGACTGCATTGGCATCCCATTTTCAGTACATGGATCAACCAGATCTGGCAAAGACGGATATTCTCTCACGATATCGATCCCTTGCGCAGGATAGAGCCTGTGATAAGATGACATCCAAGACATGATCTTTCCTTTGTCTGTTATTTTAGTGTTATCACTTTTATAAATAGGGGTAAATATAGAGCAGAATACCATCTCCCTTAGAACGGCAAGCTTTTGCGATATTCGGTACTGAAAAGTGGAATTCATCTCGATTATGGTAAGCAGTGCGAAGGATTCATGAGTGCCGAGATCAGCCGGTGATCAGGGGAGTGATCCATAGTTCATGTGCGGGATCATTGTTTAATCTAACGCTGTAGCTTCACTTGTTGGTCCAATACCTGTAGCTAGTTCCTTGAGAAATGTTAGTTGCAGTTGAACTCTGTACAACCTCAACACTTTTTTATAAGACTCGGCAAAAATTCAAGCCTCTTCGGATTGCATGCTGTTGACTGACCATCACTAGCGCTTACTATCAGCCACGGTCCCGATTGTAATCACTTTGCTTTTTATTCAATTGCAATTATCAGGCAGTGAGATTCGCTAAAAACCCTCTCTCAGCATCCTTGGACTTGTTCTTTGCATCATCTGGAACCCCAGTACCTATTACAGCTCCACCATGACGTCCTGTCTTCCCACTTGGCCGTTGGCGCTATTCGGCGTCATTGAGCCCGCAATGCTGTAGGTCTCTACCAAAGAATGCCTTTCTTTGCTAATTGAATAGCGTCTGGGCATATGTCAACTTTCTCGCGGATCCATTCAAGTACTTCGCCGACCAGACCCCCTTTTTCGCTGCAACAGACGACCACTTTACGCCACAAGCAGTAGCCTTGTCCTGGCAGATGGCTAATGTGTTGCTGTTGCTAGCACCGATAGCTCTCATCTGCTGCTGGACCCAACATCGTGAGATTGCCATTGGATACCTGGTTGCGGTTGGATTCGCCGACTTTGGCCACATCTACGCCATCTATAGAGCTGGCCCCGAGTATCTCTGGGACGTTGGTTCTTGGAATGACATGACCTGGGGAAATGTCGGCGTGAGCGCGTTTCTCAACGTGAATCGATGGCTGACTGTGTTGGGAGTCTTTGGAAAAGTTGGCAGTGTAGATCGGACCAAGAAGACGGTTAAGGGGCATTGAACGAATCACGAGGCCGGATAACTATTTACGGTTCAAGTCTGTCAGGGACTTGAAGAGTTTGTCCAGTGTCGTTAAGAGAGCCTGTAGACCTAGCCGCTGGTGGCTGTTTATCGGCGCTTAAAGGCGACGGTGTATTGGCTGATGGTTCGCGCAGGTATTGAAGTTCTGCGGGGGAATACTTCGAGGGTTTGTGTATAAAAGGCAACAATGAAGCTCACCTGAACATGATCAAATAATGCAATGTTCATGGTGATTGTCAGACTCTCATATCGCTGGCACACGTGGACATTCCGGAGCCATGGCCTTCCTTCACCACGATCGTTACGAACGTCTGGTGCCCGAGAATACCACACTATCCCTTAATCAGCTCTGTCCAAGATGCGACAAACTCACAAGTGAGTCTCAACTCCTGAAGGATATGGCGGATGAAGTTGAGGTTATAGCTGGGACGACCCAAACTGTGCATTTTTGCGCTGCGGATGAGTTGAAATCTGGCTACTTGAGTGGCTGTCATCTCTGCGCCCTGTTATGGACCAATTGCATGGGTGACCTGTTGAAAAAAAAACTCCAGTCGTCCGCATAACCCAAAGGAACGCCTCATACTTAAGATTCATGCAAGGGATTTGGATCCGCCGGCGCACGCAGGGATAGAAACATCTGGTCAAGGTCGCCCAATGTAGGTAATCAGCGCGGTTAGAAAGATACGAAAGCTGACCAACGATAGGGGAAGGTTTGGCACGGTTGTAATGTTCTTCGCAGCTGTTCGTGAGCACGAGGATCTACTCAAAAAGCCTGGAGGCCGCAGTGAGATCTATGTCCTTCCGCCTTCCTGTGAGTATTTTGTGCCAAAGCTGGAATCCTGCTAACTCAAGCTTAGACCCAAAACTCAACGAGAAAACGCTGGGCTGGGATTTCGTCACCATCTCATCCAAAAGTGAGGCTGGGCTGGCACAAGTCAAGAGTTGGTTCGAGAGCTGCGCTAATGGCCACACAAAGTGTGGTAACTTTTCCCGCTTGGTTGCGCAGAAGGGCGAACTACCCTCCCGCTTTCTTGATGTCAGTGGCGGGACTATAAACCTGGAATGTAGACCGTCTGTCCTCAAAGGTGTGCGATATACAACACTCAGTCACAGCTGGGGTAAGGATCCGTCGTTATGCCCCCAGCTCAAGCAAGCCCTCCTGGAAAGCTTCAAGACCAGGATCCCAGAGTCTGAACTGCCCGCAAAGTATCTGGATGCAATTCGAATCGCGAGGTATTTGGGCTTTCGTTACATCTGGATCGACTCATTGGGCATCATCCAAGGCTCCGAGGAAGATTGGAAGAAGGAATCACTCAAGATGGCATCCGTTTATGGACGGACGAGCTGCAATATATCATACATCTACCCCCCTCTCGACGAAGGACAGAAGAGATTTCTACGCGATCCTCGATTGGATCTGCCTTGCAAGATATGGCCTACGCTTTCCCAGACAAAGGGCAAGCAAAACACTGGAAAAACGTCCAAATATGTCCTGGTTCAAAACGCCCCTGGATGGATAGGTTCAAGCTGGGCATCTATGACACAAGACGACCTCTGGCCTCTACTTTCTCGGGGGTGGGTATTCCAAGAACGAATCCTCTGTCCGCGAAACGTTTACTATGGAGGCCCTCGATTACTCTGGGAGTGTTGCGAAGGGGTCAAGGACGAACTACTTGGACAGCTAGTCAATGTATCCCGATCAAAGCAGGACTTTTACTCGATATTCTCGGGTTTTGAGACTATCCTCCATGGTGTTGACCAGTTTGAAACATTCAACGGTCAGTGGTATGGCCTGGTTCAAGAATACCGGCTAAGAGACCTCACGTTCGAGAAAGATCGAGTCATAGCCTTTGCTGGGGTGGCCAAGGCCATACAGAACAAGACGAAACTTACCTATCTCGCTGGTATGTGGAAAGAGTTTGCCGACCTACAACTATTGTGGTCCATTGATCACACTCCGGAAACAAGAGAGCTTTGTCGGAAAGAGTGGAAGAGTAGGCCGGATTATATCCCTTCCTGGTCTTGGTTCTCTGTTCCTCGAACTCCGGATCCTCTCTCAGAACGAGACGCCGTGAGCATCCAGATCACCATGGAGATGTACACACAGCTGCGACATGCAAGTAGTATCATTCAACCATCCCAAGCTTGGCTTCTGGCCTTGGAGAGACCCGGATGTTCTCTTCCATGACTTCCAAGGTCTGTCGATTACACTCAGAACACGAAAGATACCAGCTACACTTCAGTGGGACGACAAGACTCTTCTAATCTTGCCATTTGGGCGTCATGATTTGGGAGAATCCGCCTGGGATCCAAAGATGGCCATGGTATATGTGCATGATGATGTCAGCATGACTCCTGGGTGTTCCCTTCCCGGTGATATTTACATGATCTTGTTGTTGAAGGAAGCGTGGTATATGGGAGCCGGGAGAGAATACTCATATCAGACTTCTGGGAACCATAAGCACGGCGACTATGACAATGGAAGAACGGTGTGGCAGTACACAGGGCTTGCAGTAGCCCGTTCAGAGACCAACAATGGAAGACGCTGCTGGAAGCGTGTCGGAATTTTCTTTTTTGCAGACAGGGTAACAGGCCTCAAAGATATCACAACGCCGTTTGCGAAGGAGGGTGTCAGGGAAGAGGACGTGGAGTTGGTCTAGATGAACTTATGAGTTTGATGTATTCCCTTCATTTTCCTATTCTTGATCAATTACATCTCCAAAGAGGCCGTCAACCAGAGTATTAGAACAGTTATTGATTGATTCCGGCATTAGAATCCAATGTAGCAATGCCGTACAAGACCGTAGTCTGGTGTTGCCATCGAAGCTTGAACAAAAGACAACTCAGCTCCTGCGTTGGCATTTCATAAATGTCCATGCATTCCCTTCTCAAAACCATCTCCATGTGAGTATAAATGAACATCCTATCCTCATTCGTACAATCATGTTTCAAGATTAGGCCAGGCCTAGTAGATGATCAGATACGCCGGTCGCATGGCTCGTGATGTGTAGACAACACGTTCATCAGTATTGAACTGACTGTACGGTCCAGGCCTCGCGTAAACCTGCACCTGTTAGCAGTGAACTCTTTACTCATAACAAACTAACCGAGTCATATCCGTGTGGAGGCTGTTGGAGATAAGGCATCTCGTGCTCTGTGACGTACGAATTCCCTAGCACGACTCGACAGAGCATCAACGCATGGACATCGGAGGGAATTTTGTTGATGGCATATTTTGCAGCCCTATTTAGGTGAGCGACAACATGAATATCTGGATTATGCGCTTACTTGGACGTGTCGTAGGTCGAATAGAGGCCAGGACCCAGCCTGGTGCCGTGGCTATTCAGGTCAGTCGCTGAAGGAATGATATCAGCATCACTTACTATCCAGTACGTCGTTTGAGATCCAGATATGGCCTGAATCCTTCACGAAGCGCCTCGCAAACCTTACAATCACCGTTGTAGCACATTGTGACGTTGCCATCCTCACCAATAGTGCAAGCTCTCTCGGCACCACGGAACCGTTTCCGCTCGTTGCCTGCGTACTTGCCCATAGCGATAAAGTTTCCGCGGCTCTCGACTTGGTCCCTATGCTCAAATTAGATGTGGCACACGCTTACTTGGAAGAGTCATACCGGTACGCCTCAAACTCATTACGAGACTCTCGGGTCCAGGTGACTAGGTAGATGGTCCGAATAGGTGGCGGGGTTCCGTTCCAACCTTCATAAAAGGCGGAAGCGGCTACAATTGCTGAGCTTGAGAATACACAGCCAGAGGTAGGGACGTACCGTTGAGGTACATGACATGGTGACTTGGAATCTCAATCAGGCTTGGGGCATTGTTGGCAGCGTCTCTAGCGCAATCTTTGCAACAAAAGGTATGTGTCGGATCTTTGGGGTAATAGCGACATTGCAAGCAAACGTTGGACATGGCGGTCAAGCAGTCAAGATGTCGTGCTCCAGCAATCGACAAAATTGGGCATTTCCTACAGAATATATCTACATTATCACGCAACAAACAGGGCGACAGCCTCATGCAGTGAGATGGTAGGCAAAAGGTTGCCTTAAGAAACAAATTTAGACCGTATATATTTGCCAATCGCACGCCGAACAGCTCTAGACCTCAGCCCCTTCTTATCGTGGCTTGCCAGCGAACAAGGGTCTTCACTGCAAGTGAGTCAGCTGGTACCACGCTGGCCCATCAAATGCACTAAATCACAAGGCGGACAGCAAGGCAACCGACAGCCTGCTGCCTGATCGAGTCAAAAATGCTCAAATATCGGATCTCCACCGTCAGCACAATCCTTCGACACAACCCTCCACTTCATCTCTTTTCAACCATGGCAGTCGAGCCCAAGTACGTCGAGCGAACCTCCGAGACCGTCCGCGATGTCGCCGCGGACGTGATCCGTCTCCTCAAGAAAGCCGGAGAGACAGTCGGTGTAGCTGAATCGTTGACCGGCGGAGGAATCATGGCAACAATCACCTCTGTGTCTGGAGCAAGCTCCGTTTTCCGAGGCGGCATCGTCTCTTATGCGACACCTCTCAAGCAGCATCTCCTCAAGGTGGATGGAGACCTCATCGCCCAGCACGGCGTCATTCACGAAGACGTGGCTCAGCAGATGGCGGCTGGTGCGCGGACCGCAACCAGCACAGACACGCCGACGACATGGGGTATCGGCACGACGGGTGTTGCGGGGCCGGACTCGCAAGACGGCAAGCCGGTGGGCATGGTGTTTATCGGCATCGCCAGCTCCGAACAGGCCCGAGGACTGGGCCCGTTTCATTTCCCGGGCGATCGGGACCAGGTCCGACAGGCGACGATCTTGGAGGCCCTAGCTCAACTGCGAAAGGAACTTCTTGCGAGGGAGAAGAGCAACTAATGGAAAGGAGTTGATTGGGTTGACTAGAAGTATATAAGCGTCTGCTCGCCACCTACTTGTAAAAATTACCTCGTTGCTTCGGTGCCTGATTTATGAGACAACCTCAACCCCGTTATTCAGGCATGGTCCTTTAGAACACTATATAGGTCCAGCATAAAGCAAGCATCAATTCATCGTTACCAACTTAGCTCCTAAAGCATCGACCCTCAGTTTGACCATGGATGCCCCAACAGAATGTGTCGAGCTTGGAATCATTGGCATGAACGGTGGTGACCATGAATCCGCCGACGTCACATTTGAGTACAATCGCAGACGAATCACTCTGTCCCTCCTTGCAAGCCCTAATCTAACCGAAGAGAACCTCGAGGATCGAATGATCCGTATCGTGAATGAGGCCATCCTTGCTGACGACGAAGAGTACGATGCCATCACTGATCAAATCTACGATGTTATTCTGGATCTCGGACGAATTCCTTTCTCGCATGTTGCGCCCTTGAACACCACCTTATCCAGCCAGAATTTGCATTCGCTTCTCTACCCTGAAACTCTCGACTATCGTCTCCAAACCGTCGGCGGAAAAGCCACCATATTTCCTATCGATCCAGAGGAGTCGGTTTCCGTCCCCAATACTGGGCCAAACCCTGCGGTTGTGACAGAATTCCAGGCCATGGAAACGATACCCCGATACTCGTCTAGGGACGTACATGTCCAAGAAGTTCTTGTCAGCAGTTATGGCACCGTATGCAAAGCTCGTGTTGGGCCCCAAACCATGCTCTGTAAGGCTCACGGCCAAGGGCTCGAAAACCCAAGCCTTGAACGGGAGCTGGTCGCCATGCAGAAAATATGGAATGCTTGCAGCGGCCCTGCTGTGAATATCCGCGTCCCTCACCTCCAAGGATATCTCACATTTGCGGATTCAAGAGATATCATCGGTCTATTACGCGATTGGGTTCAACCAAGTTCTTACGGCAGCACTCTACGGGATATGGATATTTCAGCTGTACCAAAGGAGCTGAAGAAGAAGTGGTCAGATCAGATACGCGAGACGGTAGATAGGTTACATGAGCTTGGTGTGGTTTGGGGTGACGGCAAGGCGTCTAATGTCGTCGTCGATCAAGAGAACGATATCTGGCTCATCGACTTTGCCGGTGGGTGGACTGAAGGATGGGTAGACAAGGAGCTTTCTGATAGCGTGGATGGTGATACTCAGGCCGTCAGAAACATCACAAAGTTCTTGGGTGTGGAGGAATAACCCTTGATAGAGGCATTCACTTCTAGCTTTGGAATGAACTATTCGGCTGAAGAAGGGGAGAAGTAAAAGAGATCTATGCTCTACCTTGATTAAATCCTCTCTACTTACACACCTTTCAAGTGTCTTCCTTGTTCAGATACTAAGGCAGTGAACTTATCCTTGATATGAAACATAGGCGTCTGCTCTCAACCAAAGAACTCTCGTGCAGCTAATAAGATCTCTCTAAGACTTCCTTTCCGTGGACAAGTCACCCTGTAACCTGTGTAACTAGCAATATCTTTCATCATGTAGATGCTCAAGTCTCCCAAAACCACAGCCCCCGACCAACCCAAATTACGTTCTTGAAGTTTAATTGCTTCTTTGTATTAATCAAGTTTCGTAAGCACATGTGCTAACCTCTTGAGGGCCTTGGGCAGTTGTGCTGCTCAGCTGAGCGAGAGCTCTCAGTTTTGAACAAGCCTCTGCACTATGCGCTCTTGTGGCAAAGGATATAGCCTGACTTTCATGTAGTACCTTTTGAAAGGTATCTTTCGCTTTTGTCGAAGCGGCTTAACGACAGTTCTGCTGCCACCAGGTCGCCATTTTGCGAGTGACGGGCGATGAGTTCAGCATCGATTAGAAATTTCTCTTGATGGCATGGCCAGATATTTCTCAAATATTTTGTTCATGTACGGGTGTTTTACAGCATTGGGATTTAATGCTGCTATATGTTGGTTAGTGTGGTCTTTGATCTTGTGTATGACGGAGACGTCATTGAAAAATAAGCATGCGGTTCGTCGGTACGAGGGTAGGTTCAGCGGTCCTGAGCCCTTCGCTGTCAGGCAAAACGTGGCAACAGATTTGGACAAGGGGGGTCGTGCCAAGCTTCATCTCTAGCCGAATAAGATACCTCGTGGAGTCTCCTCAGGCGGAGTCTCCTCAGGCCTCCGTGGGGGTAGAAGGTAGTAATCACTTTTCGGAGTAGGGTGATAGGCTAAGGAAGAAGATTGTCAACTGCCGTCCCCCAGCAAGTGTGGAAGGTAGTCCATCCGAGACCTGTCAACCCAATTCGTAACAAGTACATCACAGTCTGAAAGCTATACCAGAATTGGTTGGCTTTGGCATGCGAGAAGGTCTGACCCCTGGCTGTAGCCAACCTGAAAGGGGGGGCCGTGCAGTAGTTTGATAATCCACGTGGCATCCTGTGTCCAAACTCTGGATGAACGTCCGAGTTGAGATGAAAACGAGCTCTGCCCAACCACCGAACTACCTTGAGAGGGAAACAATCTCTCTGACATGCCATCTTCAACCCGGCTCAGCCGGATCCAGCCGGTCGGGCCTGGAGGGTGGTAACAGGCAGGGAGGTAACCTTGAACGACGAATCAGAGGGGGGAAGGTCTTCTAATTCCTTACCTATAAAGAAGCAGCGGTTATAACTCTTTTGATCTTCCCCTGCGTTAGTTCAGTATCTTTCCCTTCGTCTCGTGGCTGGCTGGTGGGGAAGACAGTGTTCAGACGAACTCTAGATACCTAGCCCGCAAGCTGGAGTAACGTCAAGGTAAAGAGACACGAGACTCTGATTCGAACGGGAGAAACCCCTGCCTATATAAAGTTGGATATGCCTCTTCCCAGCCCCCTTTTAAAGCGAGGCATAACCCTCAACACGGGCCAACCCTGTTATGGTCCCGACGCCGAACTAACGAGTCTCGGATGCCGTTAGCGAAATGGCCTCGTCATATGGCCACATGTTTTAGTCTGCAATTTCGTTTCGACATCTGTTTCGAGTTCATGTCACATTCCTTCGGGTGCAGCCGAGGGCGGGCCGGGGACAGAACCATGTAGCATCCACTTGCACAACACCCATTCTCACTTCCCCCTTACAGACGCCCGCGGAGATACATCTTGATAGGTTCTCTCATTGCCCTAGCGTATTAATAAGCCCGGGGAGAAGATAGGAGAGGTTCGCGTCAGATCTAACCACCCCAGTTCATGCAGGGCCAAGATCAAGCTTCTTGCTCTGGTCTAGCTTGACGTATCTTGACATCAATCCATCCAAAACATCAGGTTATTCGAGCACCAACTAGCCCACAGTGGAGAACTTAAACTTCCCTGCTTAATCGACCGTATTCCACTCCAAGACTACCGGGTGGTTTGTTAAACTCTCACTCTGCTCACCGGAGAGGTGGTATCAAAACCCGCAACCGCGGTGCCTGCCGAGCCACTGTCCACAGATCGGGAGTTGTCTAGAATGGCAAGCATACCGGATAACGCTACCCATTTCTTTTTCAAATGGTGATTCTAGGCCCACTGTTGGACCAAGTTACGGGTTTGACACCACCTCTCCGGTGACGAGAGGCGAGAGCTCAACGTCTGCAGGCCATCAACCCACTGGCAGATCATATGTCTCTATCTCGCTCCCTTTGAATGATACCATCATTTTTCAATCTGTCAGGAGTGGATTTACGAGTTGGATGTCTCGGTCTCCTCAGCACTCATTCCATCTGACGCTATATCTTCAAGGTAAGCCCGTCGATGCATTCTCGACAAGAGTCATGTGCGCAGTGGTTTTATCAGATTCCCTCCACTCCTCTTGGGACGTATCCTGAACATTCTTGCTTCTCATCAACTTGTTTGTCTTGGAGGATTCATAATACTTTACTTCTTTCATCAAAGCCAAAACATCTCCCTTCACAATGGCTCATCCATTCGAGCCATACTTCCCATTTGATATGGACAGCTTCCCCAGTCAGTCCATGTCATACCCTTACACCTCAAGTTTCTCTTCTGCCTCCTCTTCTTACGACCCTTTCACTCCTACATCTCGATTCTCATCGCCATATGAGTTATCGGCTTTGGAACCTGACGGATCTTACAATATCTCTCACGGCGTTGATGCGGCTCCTCGTTCTACTGCGGGCGACTTTATGCTTGACGCTGTCGTCGAGACGAAGCCGGAGCATATCCCTTTTCCTGACTGCCCCCCAAACACGCCCATGAAGCAGGAGCTCGTCGGTTTGCACTACAGAGAGATAGACATGGAACATAACGGCTCTATGGATTCGATGACGCCATCCAGTCCTGGGTTTCCAATCTCTCCTGGGGCTGTCATTAGCGCTACCTCCTTCATAATGACACCCACCCAGATGTCTTCGGGTGTCGAAGCGACTGAGATCTATTCACCCTGGTCCTGCGCTAGCGACAGCCCGACCTCCTACCCACAGAGCAATGGCGAGGTTCTCAACATTGACCACCAGTCAGAGGCTCCCTATTATGTCCACGACTCCTATCATGGCCATGACTCGACTTCACCCAAGCAAACTCGACCCCGGCAGATGGTGGTGAACGAGATTCAGCGCAAGACAGCTGAGCTTCAGCATGCTCAGACCCGAAGAACCAGAAAACGACCCGTCAAGCCCGACTGTGCCCCTGCGGATCCGGTCTGGAGCAGTTGTGACTATCCAGGTTGCAACAAAGCGTTTCGGCGTAAAGAGCACCTCAAGAGACACAAGCAATCGTAAGTTATTAGACGCGTTGTGACCCTCATTATCACTAATAGACTGTGCAGTTATCACGGCGAGGGCCCGAACCGTTTCTCATGCGAGTTCTGCGGCAGAGGCCAGTTCAACCGGAGGGACAACCTCAACAACCACCGCAGGCTTCACACTCGGCATAACAGCAGAAACCGGGGCGTCGAGTTCGTCCCTGGTGCGGTAATGGTTATCGAACAAGAAAAACTCAGACGAACACCGACAAGGCGGAGGAAACAGGGAGCTATTGGGGGAACTAGCCACCGTGAAATACCAACACAGTAATGTATTTGTATAGACGCATCAATCTTGTAATCTATGTAGTTTTCAGTCATTCTTCTTCTTCTTCTTGTTCTTTTTACCTGTTATCTTCAAGGCAGGGACACTGTGTTAATTGGGATATGATGCTATGATGTGTTGATATTGTATTTTTGATATCGTTGAAGCCCGGCCCTTGATGGGATAACTAAGCCAGAAGACCCATCTTCAAGGCGGGTGGTGGCTAGTCAGGGGAAAAGAGGCATCAAGACTGGGGAAAGAGAAAACAAATGTCAACTCTGCTCCATTGCGGAGCTTTTCCTTGTTTCGTGCATGTTTCCCACGTTTTGTTTTACTGTAGGATCTCGGTTAAAAGTGGAAAAGTGGAGGAGTTTGAATGTCCGGGTCTCGCGATGCCACGGTAGACATGCCCCCCTTGTTGTTTGTCAAGCTCAAGTCACCGTACAAGGGTTACAATGGGCGACACCGAGGATTCCGACACGAGGGTAGTGATCCTGGTTTTAACAAGGGGGCTTGGGCCTGTCTAGCCGGGAACAACATATGCCGTCTTCGAATACGCAACCAACACCAACGAGAGGCCAAAAGTCACGCGGTGAAAATCACGCAAGCCCATCTGCCGCTTGTTCCCTTCCCTCGCTGCAGTTCAGCTTCTCCCCAGTCATATTGTCAACCACTGGGGAAGTCTGCTTCGTTCTACAGGTAGCTTCAAGAGGCGAGCGTCAGAGAAAGTGATAATCATCAAATAGTTCCCATGGTCGAAGAGGTGGTATTGTATAAAATAATGACTGAGAATGGCTTGGGTAAAGGAGCAGCAACTCGGGGAGAAAGGAGACAGTAACCATTCTACTCTGTTGTTCGAGAAGTACGAACATTAAAGTGCCTCGAAATAAGCCCTAAAATAATTATTTTGTGACAAACAGCTATTTCCGTGCCGATAACATTCAAGGGGTCCGTTGGCTAGCTACCCTGTTGTACACATCATGATAACACAGCGTAGCACAGCGCGCAGTATGCCTATTATCCTTTCATGCATGATTTATACATGGGAGTTGAATTAAGGGTGAGAGACAACTGCCTAGAAGGCTATATGAACGTTCAACTGCCTCAAACGTCCTGTAGATGGTTCCACCAAGCCTCGGTCGCCATCTCCGAAGCCACAGCAACCCCGCATGGATCTCAACATTTCGATCTTAGAAGGAAGAGAAGCTTGCTTTTACATCGGAGATGGCGTCCGATAGAGATGATATAAACCTCTGAGACAAAAGGCAGCTCAATAACTGTCCATATCGCCAACTGGTCATCTCACCTCCCCAAAGTGCTCAACCATGGCTTCGACTCAGTACACCAACAGCCTCCTTAGATGCGTCACCCGCAAAGAAGTCTGCAAGTCATTCGGCATAAAATTATCGACGAGTCCTCAGATCGTTCAAACGGCTCGACATGCCGGTTTCGACTCTCTCTTTATCGATCTCGAACATGCCTGGTTGACGCTTGCTGAGGCAAGCAATCTCTGCAATGTCGGCCATCTCGCAGGCATTACCCCATTCGTCAGAGTCCCTCATCAGTGTGGCAATGGTTTCGTTCAACGGGTGCTTGATGGAGGTGCTATGGGTGTGATATTTCCTCACATTGAAAGCGCAGGTAAGAACATTGCCAGTCTCCGACTAGACAACAGCTAACCCACGGCAGATGAAGCAAAGGCAGCTGTGAAAATCTCCAAATACCCCCCTCATGGATGCCGCTCAATGACAGGAGCCATGCCTCTCTTCAACATGCGGCCAACACCTCTAAACGAAGCAATCGAGTTTGGCAACAACTCGGGATCAACAGTCTTTGCAATGATCGAGAGTAAAAATGCAGTCAACAACTCTGAAGAAATCGCAGCAGTTGAAGGCGTCGACGTCCTTCTAGTTGGATCATTTGACCTGAGTATTGACCTGGGAGTTGGTGGCAACTGGGACAGCAAGGAATACAGAACTTCAATGGAAAAGGTCAGCCAAGTATGCCGAAAGCACAACAAGATCTTTGGAGTTGCAGGCGTCTACGATAACCCCACACTTCATGAGTGGTTCATCAATACTCTGGGTGCTCGGTTCATGCTTGTTCAGCAAGATCTGTCTTTGATAGCCGGCGGAGGACAGAGAGCTGTCAGAGCCATACCCCCAGTGCGTCTGTGATAGCGTAACAGGGGGGCGATCTTATCTACAAGTCCCAATTTTGTAATCAAGCTATTCACCAACGAGTCATTTGTCCGCCCCGCCTGTGAGATAAAAGCCTCGGGGGCCCCCTCCGAACTCAATCTTGACCACATTTCTTGCACTGCCAATGCCTCGGAGCCCAGAAAACACGTAACCTGACCTTTCAGAACTTATAGCAGACATTACACTCCACTAGGCTTTATCGAATTCTTCGGCTACTCCACACAATGTCGGCTTCGCCAAGACGTGCTGCAAACCCTTCAAAGCGGTCAAGGAATCCCGCCCAAAAGAGTACGGTTGTAATTGCGTCAGTATTGTCCTGTCATATACCAGCAATTCTAGATGCCTAACAGCTCAGTTGCCAGACATGCCGCTCCAAAAAGGTCAAATGCTCTGGTACCGCGCCGTGTCAGTATTGCTCAAAGCGAGGACTGTCATGCTCAATCAGTCCACTTGGTCCGCGGCGGATATACTCGGTGACGTATGGGTTACCTTGCTGTTATCGATCTCTCTAACATTTTCATCAGCAAGATTGCGGAACTCGAAAGTCGGCTTGCAAGATATGAAAGTGAGGGTACAGAGCCGCTCTCCAACAATGGTAATTTGACGATTCCAGCCCCATCGAATCCTACTTACATGAGTCAAGGGACGAGACCTAGGTCAGAGTCTTCGGGTCTGCTAAATTCTGGATCACCAACACCTAGACTCAGCCTAGGAAGCCCTGTCTTGGACGCAGACATATCAATGGCCCATGGTCAATCAACCACCCCGAGGAGCAGCACATCACAGGTCCCCAATGGTTCAAATGAACAACACTGCATTCCAGAGACACAGACTCGAACACCAAATTTAGAGTCGAGATCCCACCATCATGCCCCAACCATCGCTGCCGAATCTTCCTTGAGTTCTAGTAACGAATTCGGGAGAAAGGTTCATGAAGTACTGACTAATTCCGGTCCATCAAGTGCCAGGACAATCCCCATATCCCCAAATCCTGTACAGCCTACGATAAGTTATCCTTCACCTTTTAGAGCTTCTACTCAAGCTATTCCACACCTACCCAGTGAAGAAGAAGCCTTTCGACTACTCGAGACCGTCAGCTTCTACATCGGACAGACGCAGTGTCATTATGACCTTCGAGGCCTGACTGATCGCATTGGGTGGCTGTACGAGAACATGGATGATCCTCAGATTCATGAACTATGGTATATGCAGGTTCTTCTTGTTCTAGCCATTGGGCAAATCTTCCGGGCTGGTAATGGTGAGGAGGGAGAAGATTTACCAGGAACTGCGTTCTTTGAATTTGTGGAGACGCATTTACCTACTGCAAGCGCCCAGTATAGGCTTGGGAGGCTGGCAGTTGAGGTCAACGCTCTCATGGCCATGTACCTTCAAATGGCGAACCGCAAAGAAGAGGCCTATCTTTATGCGAGTACATCAATTACTCATCGACTTCGACTAACTTTACTAGATAAACACTGCTCTCCGACTAGCTATTTTACACGGCTATCATCAGAAGGATTCTGAACGGAACCTTCTAAGGTCAGAAAAGGCACAGATCAACCGACTTTGGTGGACGATATACATGCAAGAGAGGTAAGCTAGATCATTTAAAAAAGACATCGCTAACAAGTCAGGCGCCTAGCCGCAGCAAATGGAAAGCCTTCAGGGATCATTGACAGCGCCATAAGCATGCCCCTACCTTCTGAAGCCCCGGGATTTCCAACTGGCGCTTCCATTCGCACAAATATCAAGATTGCACAGGTGACTGGGCAGGTGATAACAAGTAAGTCGTTGCCTAGCTTGAATTCAAGCCTGACCTCAGTAGTCTTGTATGGCACCAAGTTCAAGAAGGAGCAAGACTTTGTCTCCCACGCTCAACAGATCATCAAGAGTTTGGCCGATATTGCAAAAGAGATCCCATCAGAACAATCCCTAAGTCTTTGCGGAAACTCGGAACTCGCACTCAGGACGTCTGCATCATTACATCTCATGCTCTATCAGGTACGGGTACTCATTATTTGCGTGAATTAGGCTGACGATACAGGCCACGCTGTTAACTATTCGCCCTCTCATGCTTCACGCTGCACAACTAATCTTGAGCGGCCAACCCTGCAACGAGCTCGAGGGTGGCTCACTCGACACACTTTCCAAGACCTGCTTAGAGGCTGCAAGGCGACTCCTCGAGGTTATAATTGCTCTAAAGAGAAAGGGGATACTTCGTAAGTGGCATATTCTATGGAGAATTGTAACTAATTTGACCCAGCCATATTCGGCTTCTTTGACTGCGACGCCGTCTTCTCGGCAGCTTTCATCATGCTTCTCACCATGATCTTTGATTCAGCTTGTGAGCCAAGCCAGAGACTCAACCCTACTCCGGGCCTGAAAGACGCAATGGACATGTTGCATTACATGGCTGAGCATGGAAATACCTTTGCAAGACAGAGATTTCAAGAAGTCCAGAGCGTGCGAGATCATCTTTCGGCTGCTCTGAAATCTCATGAGGCCAACACACCCACATCCACCAATCAGACAACTACTGTATCGACTTCAGAGCACCAAGGATCTGACACAAGCGCCGTTCACAATGCTCACCCTCCACATGAATATCCTTCTTGGTATCCTCCCGTATGGGACATGTCAGATCAATGGCTTCACTCTGTCGATTTAAATGGCGAGCTTGAGGACTTGCCTCTGGGAGACTCATTTGACCAATATCAGTCACTGCTCAATGATCCAGACTGGAGTTTGACGGGACAAGATGTGGGAGACTTTGCAGAACTTAGAAGATATATACAAAGATTAAACTCGTAGGAGTTAAATGACAGACTAGGTATAAACAACAACGAGAATCTATAGTTCCAGAACATCACTCTCAGCGTCTAGCCAAGACATGGGCAGAAAAACTTGCGTGCCGCCACCTTGAGAATCTTATTGCGCACCCTCTTACCCCTCGCCTTGTACTCTGCAGCGTCGTTAACATGTGGAAAAGGTACGTCGGGAACTTCTTTTCCCAAGAAACGACATAGCGGTTCCCATCCATCGGTGAGCTTAAAGTCGAGGAGCCGCTCGTTCGGAACCGCCTCCCGCACGTACTTGTAGTGCCTGACATATGCCGCCTTGAGGTTCTTGACAACATCGTTGTTTGACTCGGACCTCGTCCAGCCCTGCTGCATCCGGAAGCAGACGGGGCCGCTGGTGTAGCCGGTGTAATAAGAGACCTTGGTCACAAAGGCCCTGTGTCTGGGATTTGTCGAGTCCTTGACAACGGGGACCATGCTGTTGTACCACTTTTCAATGTCGCGCTCCACTAGAATGACCTTGGCGTCTGGGTAGGCAGGGATCAGAGATTCGGCGTAGTGAGAGGCAATGTCGGACACGGCATCGTACCGGCCAAAGACCTCATCCCATTCATCTCTCGAAAAGGGCGTGCCCCGGTATGTCGGGAGGTTTGGAAAGGTCGCGTCGTTGGCCCTATCGAAGATGGGCCATTGCCATTGGAGATCGTATTCTTCACAGGCGTCCCATCCGTGATGCACGTTGGGATATCCCAGGATCTGCAGGGCCTTCATTAGGGAGGCCGTCCCGGTGCGAGGTGCTCCTAAGCATAGGATTGGCGGCGATGAAGCAGACTTGGGCTGAGTCTTTTCGTTTTGCTCAGGTGCTCCCTCAAGAGCGACTCCAGCTGCGGGATCAGTGCCGTTAGGTTTCTTGGTCTCCTCCATATTGAACTGATGAATTTGAAGTTGAAAGTGGAATCTTACTCAGATTCGGGGGGCCAAGGTCTAATAAATCTTGTCCATGATCATTGGCTAGGGGTCCGAGCTGGTTATCCGAGCCGTTCATTTAGGGCGGCCCGTTAATTTTGGATCGGCGGCACGGTCTGCATAATGTCACCAAGTTGGGATGTAAGCTGACGGTCGCGCTAGTCGGCAAAACCCCTGAAACGGACTCTACCGAGCTCCCGAAGATCCTTATTGACTTGAATCTCGGATGTCGGTCCTTGAGCCGAAGGCCGGTGGCAGTTTGGATGATGCATCCCAAATAGGGGTCCAGCTGTCAGGTCCAAACTACTATCTCACCCTGCAGACAATTGGTCAACTAGGTATATTAACAGAATGCAAGCAGAGCCAATCGCACGAGGTCATAACTAGAAAACAAATACTGCCCAGTTCCGAGATGCTATCTGAGGACATGATCCAAGTCATGTCGCCATAAAGCACAAGCGCCCCTGTCAGCAGATTTTCTCAGCCCGTGCAGCTGGTGGTTCGAGGCCAGCTGCAGTAGCCAGGATGACTGACCAAAGATCCAAGGGCATCAAAGACCGCAAGGACGAGGACGAGGATAGCTGCATTCTCAAGTCTGGGCAAAGTTTTCTTACACCGACTTGCTGGCAACAGCTGAGTCTAGGAGTCGCCCTGTTTCATGACTGCAAAATGCAGGAACAGGACCTCGGACTGAGTTAAAAGACAGTCCGAGGTTGTGTTGCTGCATGCACAAGTCCGATCAAGCCAATGGCAGAGCGCATAGTCCCACAAACCAAGAACAACTTGACTTGATCAAGTTAGTTTCGATCTTGGCAAGTAATCAGTCAATAAACTTTGTGTCACGATTCTGGTCCAAGCTTGCACTTTGATGAAAGTCCTAATTTCCGGAGTACAATCATTGTCGCTGGTGATGAAACGTTTTCTGTGGATCTACAGGAAATATATAAGGATGCTCCTCGATGCTCTTCATTCATGTAGCTTCAGCAGAATCAACAGATCAGTTCTCTCTCAATCATCACTTGTCAACATCAAGACTTTCAAGATGCGCTTCATTTCCGTCGCCACCGCCCTCTTTGCCCTGACCAACGTGTCATCCGCCTGGACTCAGGATCGTAACGGAGTCTGGACCGCCAACAACAACTGGTACTGGATTCGAGGCGGTAAGTCGGCCCCCTTTGGGCGAAGTAATGCGCCTTCAACTCTGATTTGTGGTACAGACTATGTCCATGAAGGATGCACCAGGATGAACACGGAGGAAACGCACGTTGGACCCTGCGCATACTTCACCAACAACCGTGGTGACATTTTCCGAGGACGTAAGTATTGACCATCCTCACAGGATTTCATCCTTGCTCAGGAGAATCACTGACATTGGTTGTAGACTGCGCGGTTGTCCTGGGCCACAACCACAAGGAAATTCACTGCCGATAAGCAGTTTCGAGACATGGGAGACTCTGCAGATCCCAGGAGACAGGCCATACGACTTAATCCATAGAAGCCCAATTGGGCACCTTCTAAATAGAGCCATGGGGTTGTTGAAATAAGCTTGTTTTTATCATCATATGCCTGGTACATATCCACGTGTCTTCCCGTTTACCTACCTAAAGAGGAAATCGCCTATAAAGGGCAACCCATTGCAAGCTCTCCGAATTCCTGGTAGATGCCTGTGTTATTGTGTTGTCCTTTCAGACTGTCGATTTGATGGGTTTAAAATCTTCCCATGCAGTGTGCAGCTTAAAGGACTGTGCCAATAGGCCTCCTCCCTTGCATTGCATTATCTGCGATCAATGTGTCCCTCTACTAATATCTTCTCCATGTAAGCATGCATCATGATCCAGGATGATACGCATCTTTCGGTTAAGGCATGTTTGAAATACTTCAAGATTCATCCATTCATCTATGCTTCAGTATAATTCCATTCTAAAAATCAGTCTGATTTCCTAATGAATTGCCCACCCCTATAAATCTACGCATTAAATATCCAAGTTAGTCAAAGTCGAATCTAAGCCAGGGCAGTTGCATACCGATAAAAGAAAGTTCTCCGTTCTTGCATCTCATGATTCCCAACTTCCTCCCATCCCCCATTCTTGCTTTACTGTAGGGTTCTGTACAGCACGTGCTTGGAGGCCCGAAAGCCACGCACGAGCAGCTTCAGCGTGGGCATAGTCCTTGACATCTTTGGAATGGAGAGCCGTGATATCAGCAACATCGAGAACGCTGCGTCCTTCCCCGTCCCGTGCATACACGTTGGCCCCAGCTTCCACAAGCGCTCTAGTGACGAGTTTGTGGCCAGTCCGCACCGCGATGTGAAGCGCCGTCTCCCCCATGCGGTTTCGCGCGTTGATGTGAGCGCCTGCTTTCACTAATGTGGCGATGATCTGGCATGGTAGCCTATAATCATCGTCCTCTGGAAGACGTGCTGCAAAAGTCATGAGTACCGTGTTCCCATCTCCGTTATAGTGGTTAGGGTTTACGCCCGCCACAAGCAGTTCTTCCATCACACTCTTGCGCTGGGAAAGCATCTGGAACGAGCTGTCGGTTTGAGGACGTCGGTCGCTGCGGCCATCTTCTCCAACCGAGGCCCCAGGGTTGTCCTGAAGCATGTCCTCTGAAAGAACTGCATCTGCAAGGAAATGCAACCCGTTCCGGCCAGATGAGTCTTCCAGTAAAGGGTTTGAGATTGCAGCACGCACTCCCGATAATAGTCGTGCATTAGTCGTCAATGGACTGTTGCTGGATGATTGTTCAGTTTCCTGTTCAAGCAACGGTATTGGATGGTCCTGTAACCCCGTGGGGATCATCCCGAACGCATCGCGACAAGCAAAATTGCCCCGGCCGACAGTTGTAAGAATACCTTCCATCGCGGATCTATCCGGCAGATTAGCCTGGAAGATATGGAAGAAATTGCGTCCGTAAATATCCCGGGCACAAATATCAAAATTGCGATAGCTCAGCTCGAACAAGAGTCTTGGAAGCAAAGCGCCCTGGGAGGTTACATCTTCGAACCAAGAGGTTCCCAAAACATGGAGGAAAGTCTGATTCGCCGTGTTAGCCGCCATCAAGATCGAGTCTGGTACCACGGCCACCGCTCGTATGAGGCGCAGTTTCTTGGCATCTCGTGCAGCCATGAGGTGCAACATTGTGTTTCCGAAAGAGTCGGCAAGTGAAAAGTCGGAGATGGGCATCCTCGACAAACCTAATGGATGGCTCGCCTTTGGCGTTGGACCTGATGCCGTAACCCAGTCATCAATGCCCACCTCATCCCCCACACGGCAGAGGCACAATCGATGGTCATGCCGGTTCAGTTCTTGGCCACACGGTTCATGACCGACTAGCACCTCATCGAGGTGGAGGAAATCCCCTGAGACTATCGTCTTAGAGCGCCCAGCAGCAGGTGCATTGGCATCATGGAGCAAGTTGTCGCGGGTCGAGACGCCAATTGGCGGCCGCGTCTCATCGGAGGAGTCTGCCTCTGCGTCCAAAGTTTCCTCCAAGCTGTAACGACTCATCAACATCTCGACATCGTTGACATAATCTGACGAGTAATCTGAGAGGATGCGCATGATTGAGGACTTCGGAGGACATGCTGTTGATCTCTGCGAGTGTTCGAAAGGGGGGCCATGTTCGGTTCCCTGGTCGGTCGATAAGACCTCAATCGTCTCCTGTCCAGATACGTTGCGCGCAGAGGCACTTTTGACATCAGAGTTTGATTTGTGACGCTTCTGTTTCTGGCGAAAGGGTGACTTGGCCAGCTCTCGTAAGCGAATCCCCATATCTTCTTCATTGCGCGGGTGAATCCATCTGGGCTGCTTATCGAGCAAGGTATGGATCTTTTTATTTGCCGATTCGATTCTAAGAAACAAGATTTGATTAGTTATTTCAGGCAAAGGAAGTTCGAACATAGAGCTTACCCGGGCACGAGATCTGGGTCCTGGTCACTGTAGATTACCTGCATAATCTCGGCTAGGGAAAGTGTAGTGTAGGTATAGAGCCTTGCCATTTTTCGCATACTGGAGGCTTTCCAAGGAGCGGGCCGAGAGACTCTCGGGGCCAAGCTTCCCATACTGGCCGATTTGAACCCTGTCCATCCAGCAATAGTCTCTGAAGCTCTGAGCTTGAAACCATCTCCCCCCCAGTCCATGGAGCTGGAGGCTGCAGTGGTAGTGGAAATTGGTTGCGAGAATACCGAGGCCGGTGGCTCGGTGCCATCAATCGTGCTGGCCCCAGTCACAGAGTTACTGCCGTATAAATTCCGATCATAGACAGGGGGGATAGGATGGTGGGTGTCCTCCCAGCGCGCCACAAAATCTCGAGCTAAGGACCGTCTCATGGCCTCATCCTTCGGGTGTAGCAGATGGTCGGATGGAAACTGAACAGATACTTCATAGAAGCGGCTTCTGATATCATCGATGATATCGACCAAAGGGATAACATAAGCACCCATCAGGACATCAGTAGCCACCAGGTGGCCGTATACTTCAAGTGTCAACGGATCAACAACCCAAGACCCCGAATCGCCTCGGCGAATGTCTGTGGCGGCAGTTAGTTACCGCTGTACAAGGCTCGACTGTTTTCATGTTCATACCGGAATTTGTTTGCAACTCTACCGTGAGAGCCCATACAAATGCAGTGCCCGGTTTGAGGAGAACACGGCTAAGGCAGGGTGCCAAGGTTGCCCTCTTCAATCCAGAACCCGTGATAATTTGAACTGTCCGGCTCTCTGAAATTTCGGTCAGCCCATCTGGCATTTTCAGTGCCTTGGGTGGTTGCCCTTGGAGCTGGAGCATGTTTGGTTTTGGCTTCAGGTCTCTGGTTGGTAGGGGGAATAATGCCCAGTCGCGAAATGCACCATTTTGGGTGTTTTCCAAAGCCGATAGCTCCACGCGTGCCATCACAGGCTCGAGATCATCGACTTCCGAGTGCATTTCCTGATCATCTCGTGTGGGAACATCCAAGCACGGCCCCAGGTCAAAGTCAATTTGGACCATGATGGTGGGCGAAGCAGGTCTTGATGAAGAATCGCCATAGTCGCTACCTCCATCTGACATGGAGGTATCGCTGTCATTGGGATCCCTTGGGTCTATGGCGCCGTGCTCGGCAGTTAGGCCATACAAGTCGTTGGTGCCATCTGGAAACTCTAGCCGCAGGATGCCCCCCATTGTCGCAAACTGCTTCTGCTCGCTTTTCTCCTGGACAAAGTAGATAGATGTCCCACAGAGAGTGCACGTAGATGTCTCGGGTCGGGGGTTGTTTATGGGTATACCGACTGCGACGCCAGCCTGTTCACTTGGCGGTGCGCCGACGACGTGGACATCAAAAGAATGCTCCGTACTGTCTCGAGGCTGATACAGTTCCTTGACAAAAGATTTGCGCAGGAAGTCTTTGATTTTCTCATGAACTCCGTGGCTATCAGTACAGAAGATGACCAGGCAAGTCTTGGCATCCTCTTCTGTTGTCCCAAGCACGATGGGTCGTATTGACATGGGGGGTGGGTTACGCTTGGGCCTCGACAGGTATTTGTAGCGTTTGGACTTCACCATGTGCTCTTGCAACAGTAGGCTCATCTGCTCGATGACATCGTTGGCCCGTCTCGCCGTGGCTATATCGATTTTTTTCTTAATCGGTCGTATCCGGATTGGCTGTGGTTGCGCCTGAATCGTGCCGGTGTCGGACGGCGGCTGAGGGCGAGAGCAACTGCTAGACGCCGTGGAGCTGGCTTCGGGGTCGAGGTGGTCATCATGTGTCTGGTTGCTCGCGTTACTCGAGCCTCCATAGCCAGAGTCGGTGTCGGGCTGGGCCATGGCACAATCTGCCGTACTTTCCTCTAGCGGAAACTCTTGTTGCGCATCCTGCATGACTGGAAGGAAGTGATTGAAGACGGAGAGTTGGAACTATGCAAGAACCAAAATCTCCATGCTCTGGCGATCTCACCTGCAGGGCGGGGAGTTTCAGCATACACTTAGCCGCCGAGGCGTCGCCAAGGCATATTCGCTGTTGGTTGTAACTTGCCAGTGGCTGTGCCTACCAGGGAGGCAACCCCCGGCCGCGGCCCCTCGTTCCCTCTTCACGCTGACCAGTTCTAAACTTCATCTTCCCGTAGCAAACTAACCTGCTAGGTTAGCAAGCGGGAGCAATGTTCGACATTCCCTCACCTTATCCCCTTCGAGATGTCTCCGAGGAGGATCTTGTAGGTCTCGTCAAGGCCTTGTGGAATTGGAAGCTCTGTGAGCCCTGTCACCTGAAACCTGGTCAATCACAATGCTCGTCGCAGCCTTGTCCGGGAATACGCTGGACTCGGATGAAGCCCTTCTTCGACTACTACAAGCACATCACGGCTGCCTACGTTCCCGATATGGTTGCAGGAACCCCTCCGGCTTTATCAAGTCACAACGAACTATTCGCCATCATACAGGTTCTCAAGGATTACCCGGATACGAAGCGATCAGACCTAACGTCTACCCACTTTGAAAATCGCGGCGGCCAAGCCCCTACGCCCGATGATCAAGACAGAGCTTTCAACCTCGCCTTGAGGGTCATGGCCACAGTGACATGCTGTTTGGACAACCGCTCAGTCGACGCATTAGAGGCCGGCCTGCAACCTATACCTTGGCGGGACGATATGACATGGACGCAGTTCTTGTCTACCGCATTTCCGGTCATTGGTCTCGATCCCAGCGACAACCGAGATGCAACATCTCGTCGTATCAACGAACTAGTCACTGCGCGGAGATTGATGAAAGTGGCCCGGCTTCGTTTTGTGCCTACAGACGAACTAAGGAACCACCTCAAGTTGAATAAGCAAGACGGCACAGTCGAGTTGTATCATCAAACAGCTTTTCTCAAAGAGAGCCTCATTGCTAGTAAAAAAACCAAGGAGTGAGTTTGCATTTCCAGGTCAAGGCTTACTAATACATCCTATTAACCACTCCAGGGGTCATGTTCCCCGACAACTAGCTATAGAGGTTCTCAACTCGATCCAAAAGACTATTTTCCCTTCAACGGCGGATGCGAGAATTCTCTTGAGCTCATTGGTTTCAAAACACAACCTGGACCCCGACTGCCTAAGATTTGAGCCATCAAGCTATCTGCTTGAGGGAGAGGGAGCATCGGCGTATCACTATCTTGAGTCAAGGCTGGTGGAACTTTATGAAGAGCTGGACAACCCAACACCCCGGGGAGTTCTCGAGAAGTGGCTTGAACGCAAAAGCGGAGCGAGGTATGTGATGATGGCGACTCTAGGAGGTGTAGCTATTGCAATACTTCTAGGGGCGCTGGCATTGGTCGTTTCCATCTTCCAGGCTTGGGTTGGGTGGCAACAGTGGCAGCATCCAGTCAGTAATTGATGAGGTGCTTGAACAGTTAAAGGCGGCATTAGATAGATAATCTAGTAAACCTTTATGGGATATTCATTTAGTATTTTATTGAGTTTCGTCTCAGGATACGAGGCGCGTAGCAATAAAAGAGTTGGCAAAATAACTACATCCCTCGAGGAAGCTAATCGATCACAGTGTTTGCGAGTGCGTCGCACATGGCCTTATCGTGCCATTTCAACAGCCAATCATGTTCTCATGCAGGTGCCCGCATTGCATCGTCAGTGACTCAAATCACTCGCCAACACTTCGCCCTTCCCCCATCACAACCACAGCCCGACATCTCAATCAAAGCACACACAAGTGTTCCATCAAGTTCAGCTGGCGGCAATCATCCGAATCTCGAGGATCGTCACACGGAACGCCATTCGCAATCACATCCTTTGAGCCATTTCTCAAGCAACTCCACTTCAGTCATGTCTCGCAAGACCCAAGAGCCCGTCATCACCAAAACCTCGGACCTCCCAGTCGATGAGGCCAAGTGGATAACCCTCAAGAAGATCGAATATGTCGACCAAGTCGGCAAAGCCCGAACCTGGGAGGTAGCCACGAGAAAGACCAGAGGCAAAGCTGGCGTGGACGCTGTCGCAATGGGAAACATTCTCCTGCATCCCTCAAAGCCCGCCTCCACCATGCTCGTCATCCAGTACCGCCCTCCTCTGGATGCATACACCATTGAATGGCCAGCCGGTCTCATCGACGCCGAGGAGACACCCGAGCAAGCTGCGGTGCGCGAGTTCAAGGAAGAGACAGGCTACAACTGCAAGGTTCTTAGCGTCAGCCCTGTTCAATCCGCGGATCCCGGAATGAGCAACGCCAACATGCAGCTGGTCATGGTCGAAGTTCAACTCAACGAGAACGAAGAGGAACCAGAGCAGCGATTAGACGATGGAGAGCATATTCAACGTGTGGTCGTGCCTCTGTCTGAGCTTTACGATCGTCTGGTTGAGTACTCGAAACAGGAACGAACTGTGGTTGCTGCAAAGCTGTTTCACTTTGCTGCCGGCATGCACTTTGCCCAGACGCAAAAGTACTTCTAAGGACTGGATTATCAAGATGAATGGCCCGAAACGTGGAATTTTGGTGGGATAGATGGCTTTAGAGGATTGACTTGTACTCATAGAGTGTTCTAGAAGACAACAGTGTGGTTTCTAACTTCATCCTTCACCATTCTTCAGCCACAACTGGAATAGAAATAGAAAAGGTCATCTATCAAATTCGAACAATTCAAGCTCAGCCAGTATCCAGGCTGCAACGGATCGGAATAACAGCAAACCGAACAAGGTCTTATAGCAAGTTGAACCAAGAAACTTTCCTTCATCCACAGCTCCCCATACAAGAACCTTGATCCTTTCCACAAATGTCTCCAACGAAATCTTCAAGATACTCGACTTCTCGCCAAAAAGCCTGCCAAGCATGTTCAGCCGCCAAGGCAAAATGTGACCGCAGACCTGACACCTGTGGCCGGTGTGCCATGCGAGGTCTGGATTGCCACTATGCCCAATCAAGGGCATCCAACTCAGAAAGTCGAGACACGAGTCTTTTCGATGGGAATGATACAACCTATTCACTTTCGGAGGTTCCCTTGGAGAGTCTACAACCAACTGCCAGGACAGATACGCCAAGTTCAACAGTCCATTCGATAGAATCCATCACTGGCAACACCCCTGGCAGCTCAGCTGCACACGCCCTATCACTCAACGCTATCGAAACAAATCCTCCCAGACAACCAGATCTCGACTTCTCAAGACTGGAGCTTGTGTGCCCCATCAACAGTGATGACATCAAGAACCGCTGGCTCAACACCTATGTGCCGTTCCCCGGGCAGACCTTGAAAGACTATTCTCCCAGTGTAATGGGCTTTGTCTACAGAATCCTCAAATCATACGCATCCGTTGTGGTGCGAGGTCGTGGAATTCCTCCCTTCATCCACTTCTCGCAGATCACGCCAGCAGCAGTCACTCGTCCTCTTTCAACTTGCCTCAGCCTGGTGAGAGTCTGCGAAAACTCTCTCCCTGGGAGCGAGGGGACTGCCACCGATATCCTGCAGCGGGAAATGACCAGCCTCTACGAGCAACACGGAACATATGACGGCATTAATCTCCTTGCCACATTTCAAGCATACTTGATCTATGCACTGGTCTTGTACTTCCATCTCACTCCCAGTCAAGGGCCTGCTCCCTTTCTACGACAAGCCATCATCAATCTCCAAGAAATCGCATGCACAAGCTCCCAACGAGGCCTTGTCTGCGTGGCTGAGCAAGACGGTATCCGACCGAGATGGGAGGCCTGGGTCGTAGCAGAGGCAAAACGAAGAACACTGTACACGATGTACTTTTTGGATAACGTTCTCTCAGCTCAGGATGGGCTTCCAACCTATCTAGGCAGTGAACTACGAGGATTACCAGCACCCTCAAGCAAGGTTTTGTGGCAATCACACAGGCATGGTTGGGAAGCAGCATACAATACTCATCTAGCCGAATGGGCAGAAGGGAACTTCCGGATTGATGAATTGTGGCCTCTTTCGGAAAACTCAGAGAGTTTGGCGGAAAGACGAGACAGGGTGGATCGCTGGTTAGAAGGTGTCGACGAGTTTGGGACGATGCTCTATGCAGTGACTAGTTGCACGCATGGTACTTAATATTCAAAGCCATGATGTCATGATAAGTCCATTCTTTAGTGGTAGATCAATCATAAATGCCCCGTCCGGCGTTCAGGTGGCACCGGAGCTGAGAGCTCAACTCCGGCTGCAGGGTCTCAGCTCCGATGGCATGGTCTCAACTCCGAGTTCGAACTTGAATCAATCTCGTATATAAACAGAACATCTCTTGATCACAAACAGTTCAGACAAACACGACAAAATACATCATGGCTACCGATTCAAATGCACAGAACTCACCCAGCCCGGGGACTACCGAGCAACCTTATAGCATCTTTGACAAACGGCAGAAAGCGTTGATCGTTCTGATCGTTTCTGTCGCTGCAACATGTACGTTCCTAAACTACCATCCGTCCATCTACTAACCATACAGTCTCTGGATTCGCCTCCAACATCTACTTCCCGGCCCTCCCTACCATCGCACATGATCTCGATACCTCGATAGAACTCGTCAACCTCACCGTCACCTCGTACCTCATCTTCCAAGGCATCGCGCCCAGCTTCTGGGGTCCAATCTCGGATGTCAAAGGACGTCGAGTCGCATACTGCTTTACTTTCATCGTCTTCTTGGGTGCTTGCATTGGACTGGCAGAGGCAAAGAACTATGCAACCTTGCTTGTTCTACGATGCCTCCAGAGCACAGGCAGCGCCAGCACCATCGCCATTGGATCTGGGGTAATTGGAGACATAACCACACGTTCTGAGCGAGGAGGCCTCATGGGCATCTTCCAAGCCGGATTACTTATGCCAGTTGCCGTCGGTCCTGTTATCGGCGGATTACTGGCCGGGTCCCTTGGTTGGAGGTCCATCTTTTGGTTCCTGGCCATTTATAGTGGTGTCTTTTTGGTCTTTTTGGCACTTTTGCTCCCCGAGACACTGAGAGCAATCATTGGCAATGGCAGTCAAACGACTTCAAACCCAATGGCCAAGTTCCCCCTGGCTATCTATCAGAGAACGACAAAGGTTCAATGGGATCAGGTGCCCCAAGAACCAACACCAAGAAAGCACATCGACATCACTGGCCCTATCCGGATCCTCATCAGCAAGCACGCAGCCCCCATCATTCTCTTCCTCGCCATCTACTATGCCGTCTGGCAGATGAGCATCACCGCCATGTCCACTCTATTCGAGACGAAATACGGCCTTGGAGAGACTGAAGTTGGCTTGACCTTTATTGCCAACGGAGTAGGCTCCATCATTGGGACTCTGATCACTGGAAAGATCCTCGATACCGATTATCGTCGAGTAAAAGCCCAACATGACTCTTCAGTTACCGACCTCGAGGCCAATCGATCCGAGTTTCCTCTCGAAAAAGCACGTCTTCGCCTCGTGCCTCTCTTCTCCCTCCTCCAATGTTTATCCATCATACTCTTCGGCTGGACCATTCACTACCCTCACAAAGTCCACATCGCTGTCCCAATTATTTCTACCTTCATCACAGGCTGGACGGCTGTCTCAACACAGTCCGTGGTCATGACCTACCTCGTCGATGTCTTCCACGACCGCAGCGCCGCCGCGAGTGCAAGTCTCAACCTTGCAAGGTGCCTTTTCGCCGCAGGTGGCACAAGTTTCGTCATGCCAATGATCAATGGCATTGGAGTTGGACCAGCGTTCACAGTGTGTGTTGCTGTGCAGGTTGTAGGGTTACTGAGCTTGGGTATACAGTTCAGATATGGCAGCAAATGGAGGAGAGAGTCAGAACAGTCAGGGGCCGACCGGGTAAAGAATTCCAGGTGATCAGACGTCGTTTCTTGTCAAGATAAGCCACCTACACACAGATAGAGAGCACTGAGACATCAATTGGCACCCATTCAAAGCCATGCTTCCAGTACACCACAGAACAACGTCAACTCACGTTTCCAAAGCTTCTAGAAATAATCCATGCTCAACATCCCCAAGCAATTCCATGAAATCACCTCGGAACATCTCTCAACCGATCACTTCCACATGAGGATCACTGCCGTTCTAGTGCCCGTCCGGACACGCCGTGAGGGGTCAAATGTCACCGCCAGACAATAACCGGCCAGCGCCTCGATCCCTACAGAACGCCACCATCAAAGCACGTGAGGGGTTGCTGCAGCGGAACAAATCCCCGTCGATGTGAGCTGGCAAAGCGTCGGATCATCTGGCTCCTCAGCCCGTTAAAGGCGTAGGTTTGAGTTCTAGACGCCGCCCGAGAGCTCAGCAGAGTTCGACGCCAGCCGTTAGCCGCAGAGTCGATGAACGGCGGATCGGTGGCTTGTAGATGTCCCCAGATCCAAGCCCACGGGGTACATGGGTGATCCGGGGCCTGCTAGTGGAAGCTTGTCTTCGGCTGGACGGCTTCTCTGATAAGCTGCTGGACCGCACATCGACGATCCCGCCACCGGCAGATTCTTTCATCTTTCGCAACCGCAATGGACAATCTCTAGACAGTCGATTGCCATGTCGATAATACCCTCCCCGAGACCATCACCGTCTTTGCCGTGCGGTTGAAGCCATGTTCAATGCAACAGGCCCCGACTCGAATCGAAATGCGCCTCCAGGTGTCGTGCCTGACTTTGACCACCCCGAAGATGTATTCTGGACGCTCAATGTGGTCATGGCCTCCATCTGCATCTCCTTTGTTGTTGTGTTCTACGCTATTAGGGTGTTTGTCAAGCGTACCATTACCCACAAGATCCTGACAGAGGACTGTAAGTGCTGTCGTCACGATATTGATGTAGCTGACAATTGTAGGGACCTGCAGTATTGCATTCGTACGTTCCTTGGCCAGAAGTCATTTCATTACTGATCTTGATAGATCTTGGTGGTGTTATATTGTTTCACCGTCTTTATGAGTACGTCCTTCCTCTCAATTACCGTCAACTGCTAACACAGACAGTGGCACGATACGGAGCAGGATACCACGCATGGGAGATTCGCAGACCAGAGTACTACAATTGGCTCAAGGTGAGTTCAATGGCTTCAATTGAGGCTTAACTGACATTGCCAGTGGTTCTACGCAAGCACAGTCGTCTACTGTCCCGCCGCCTTCTTCACAAAAGCCACCATCCTCCTCCTCATGGCACGCGTCTTTGCGGTCGAACGAAGAGTCTCCAAAGGCATAAGGATATTCATATGGTGTCTACTCCTGGGCTACGTCCCCATAGAGTTCCTACGAATATTCACCTGCTTCCCGATTCGCACATACTGGGATCCTTCGGTCAATAATGCCCATTGCCTCAACCAGCGCAAGATCTTCTTCTCGAGCTTGTCTCTGTCGATCGTCACCGACTTGATCATCTTGATCGTTCCGATACCGTTGACCTGGAAGCTACGCATGCCTTTGCGGAAAAAGATCAAGATTGTCCTACTTCTGGGAGCTGGAGGAGTCGCTACTGCGTTGACAATGTATCGGACATCCAAGGCGGTCCAGTTTCTCAATTCGGATGATATAACGGTCGACTATACTCCAATTGATATCTTGACGTATGTCCCCATGCTCTTGATAAGTTATCGGGACTAAGTATTGCCAGGGCCCTTGAAATCACCATTGGTTTCGTCTGCGCTTGTCTCCCTTCACTCAACCTTCTAATCGAACACAATATCCGCAAACGCCGTCGCCAGAAGCAAAACCCCAAGTGGCCACGTCAGAGAAACGCAATCTCGTCAATCAAGAGACATTTCCGCTGGGTCAGCTCATCAACAGACCCGTCACTCCAGCGCCCTTCCAGGGCCTGCATAAAAAACCGCAATTCCGACCGAATGATAGATTTCGACGTTGAACTGGCCATGCTTACTGGGCAACCCGTACGCATGAGATCAGCGGGAGGCGTGAGCGCAGATTCTCTACACTGTCGACCCCTGGATCACAGGCTCAGCTTTGGGGACGGTCAGAGGGAGGGATGGCTATCACGAAATCACAAGGACAGCGATGATCAGGATGCCGAGTTCATTATGAAAATGGTTGAGAGCTCGAGGATACGGGCCGAGGAGGGGTCAAAAGAGTCTTGGTGCCCAGTCTGGGATGGTCCAAGAGACGCATTGGCCAGTGCAAGAAGTTGGCAGCGCAGTATACCCACTTGAGGATAACATTACATAGACATAGACTTGCATGATGATAGAGTAACGCAGCATCTATTCCTAGTTCTTTGAATCATCAGGAAAGCGTCTTCCAGGCTGAGTCTTTTGTGGCTGGATGAAGCCTTGAATTGAATTGACAAGTGACCATTTGTATCTGCAATATGAATCAATTCAGGCCAAACTTTGTGATTTATGATAAAGAAGCAGTCAATGCCACAGTTCCCACAGCAGCATGAAATCAAGGTCGCACAACATGGTAGATACCCGGGTTAAGGGGGAACGGCAGCCTGGTACAAGGATTTTGGCGTATCTGTATCCAGGTTTGATAATAAAAATACAACATATTCACTTTGAGAGTTAGAGATGCCCTGCCGTCATTCACCTCATGGCCTGCAAAACTTGGCTACGCATCTATTTCAATTCCCGAGCCGTATCCTGCCACGTCAGATCAAGTTGCCACTAAGAAGTCAGTTTAGCCGAGAAACCTGTATTTCAGTTCAGCTGCTGTTGTTTTTCCTGAACCGAGACAGCCAATGGCTGAGTACATATAATTGGGATGCAGGAAGAACCGCCAGCCTGATTACAGTTCTGTACACACAAGTCGGACAACATGCACAGCTGAGCGCTTAACTGTTTCAGATATTAATGTCTCTCAATGCTTTATTTAGCTGAGGGTTAATATTCGTTGGTTCAGCTCAAAACAGGCGCGTTTGCTGCAAATGTCCACCTCCAACCCAATAGAAAGAGCCCATTACCGCTCCGACTTTTCGGGACATACATGCAGCACAGATGCATGTTTGACTTGCAGCCGCTTTGCATTGCTTCTCCGAAGAGCCCAGTGTTGGTATATACACCCTTTCGCTCTCGCCTTTGCCGCCAGAGCCGCCAAAAACTCTCCTTCTTGACATTCATTGCGAGCCTTTCATATCTGCCTTCACCCCATGCTACCCCTCCCACAGTCATCCTATCGACATCTGCCTCATATCGAGAAGGCACAATGTTGACCTGTCTCGACAGCAGCAACAACGAAAACGTCGATCTAGTCCCCTGCGATCCCACCGGCCAGTTCAAATCATGCTGTTCAAGAGGAGACTCCTGCGCCAGCAACGGTCTCTGCGTGACGAGTGACAAGTACGCTGCTACTCCCTACTTTATCAACGGATGCTTGGTCGAGGATTGGGATGATCCATCTTGTCCAACACAATGCTTCAACGGTAGGCATTTGTTTCATATGTCATCTCTTGGGTGCTAAGATGACTGCAGTCAGCGGGAACGGCGTCAAGCCTTGTGGAAAGGGCCAGTTTTGCTGCTTCGGTTCCAAAGGCTGCGACTGCAAACAAGATGAAGTCTTTAACATGGAGCCCGTCCGTATCATTGCGAGCATCCCTCTCGAAACACAACCATCAATTGCCATCGCCATCACGACCATCAGTTACGAAGTCTTCTCCCCCGTCGATACAACATCACTCACTCCATGCACCTCCACTACCGACGCCCCTGTTCCCGAACCCCCTGAAGACAACAGCAGCCTAGATTTACCGGTTGGCCTTGGCGTAGGGATCGGTACCGCAATCGCCCTTTTTACCCTGGGGACTGGTCTTTTCTTCTTCATATTGAAACGAGCAACCAAGTTGGAGGCAATGTCATCCAAGAACTCTTCACAGCAATCATTCATGTCATTCGATGATGATGAAAAGCACCTACTACCAAGCTTACCTGTGGAGCTCCACTGCAAGCCAGTGAGGGCCGAATTGCCTTGAGCGGTCGAAAGGGGGTTGCCGTCTCTGTTTTTATGGTTGTTTTGAATGTCTGGCTACAACATTCATGTGTTTGACTTTATATCTTTTAATTCAACGTCACTCGTTTGCCTTATATAGTCTACCAATGCACAGATTCACAGTCTTATTTAACTTTTGTCTTTTATTCTTGCTAATTTTAGTTCACAAACGGAACAAACCGTCTTCCTACCTCCCTCAGCGCCTCCAAGGCCGTCCCCCTCGTCCTCGCCACAGCATCCTGGTTCTCCTCTGCCCTTCGAAGCATATACAGGAGACACTCTTCAAAAGACCCCCAGATAGTATACTTGTACACTCCAACAGTGGGAAGAGACTCCTTGGGGACGCTGTCAGATGTCCAGGTGTGGTCCTTCTTATCGGCCACGAGTCCGAGAGAGACCTCATCCGCCATGCCCATTAGCTGAGCAAATGACAGGCTCTGGACTGTTCCTCCGTTGGCGTTGGGTGTGTCAGTCAGTGCACCGCCACTCCTCCAGAGTGACAGAGCCTTTTGCACACTCGCATCGTTGTGAGTAGCAAGCATAATCTCTGCATTCCAAGGTCGTGTCTGTCCAACGGTCGAACCACTCTCTGAGCTATCAACCTTTCCTCCAAACAAGAACCGGACCGAGTTGTCGTAGCAGTCGTCTGTATCTTGCTTGCATTTATGAAGAGCCTCGGGTCGGGCCTCAACATGAAGGTATGCGCCGCGTACCATCTTGATTCCAATTGTAAAGTTTTGGTCTTGAGAGAGGCGGATGTGCTTGATCATTTTGGAAGTTCCAGCTTGTAGATACCTAGCCAGTTAGTTTTTGTGAATGACAGGGCGATGCTGCCTTACATCTGATAAGTGTTGTAGATGACGGCTCTTCCGTTTTGGTTAAACTTGAACATGAGAGACTGGGCAGTTAGCAGAGAACATGAGACAGATAGATATAGACATACCAAGGCAACATAGTCGATAGCAGCTTGGTGCAGAGAAGACTCGGCGTCAATAAGAATCCTCACACCCTTCTTCTCAGCCTCAGCACAAATCCGAGTAAGAGCATCCTCAAAGACTCGCAGGGTCTCGAGATTAGCCTCGTACTCCTTTGTACCAGGCGTAGAAGCTGAAAACGCATCAAGGGCAGCCACAGCAGCAGGACCAGCTCCTGTGCAGCGAAGCGCAAGATAATCTTCGTCTGTCAGGTTCTGAAGCGTCTCCATGTTCATGGAAACCCACTCTCGCAGGTTGGCGTTGGTCTCTGTAAGAACATTGGTCTGTTCTTGGTCTCCAATCTTTGTCTCTCTGGCAAAAGCGAGAACGATGCCATCAAGACCCATCCCCCTCAGGGACTTGATGTTCTCCCTGATCTCTGCATTCTCCGAGCCAATACAAAATGTGTTGTAAAACGTCTTTTGTACAGGCCACCGCAGAAGCCGAGAGTTGGAAAGAAGCTGGCTATGTCTCTTTGTGGTTCTGATAATGGCAGAGAGAATGCTTGACGGCAGGGCAGCCACCGAAAGAACGAGGAGAGATCGAAACAGTAGAGGAAGAGGAACATCTCGAAGAACCCTCGGCGCTTTCTGATGAACCTGAGCGGGGATGTGTGACGACTGAGACAGCCCTCGGCTTTGGAACCCGAGACTACGAGACCGACATGACACAAGACTTCGGTAGCCCTGATGAGTCTCGAGGAGGGCAAGAGTATAACGACAAGGACGAACAAGACCGACTCTAAAGGCCATTGCAAAGAATCAAGTTGCTATGTAGAGTAGAAAAATCGTGAGAAACACGATTGACTTTATCCTTACCGCCTCTGCTGGCGCCTCCCTCCAGACTAGACCAAAAGCTAATCTCCCATCTCCGACAACGGCACCCTCTCGGCCTCCTCGGTATGTGGTTTCTATCGGCTCTGGTAGGTCACAAGGACACAAATCGTCTATAGAGCATCGGCTCCTATCGTCAACTTGGGAAACACAACGACACGCCACGCATGGGTGGAGGAGGGGGAAATGGACCTGGGGAGAGATAACGAATGCGGGGAATCCAGATCTCGCATAGAGAACCCGGTTAGCGTAACCGCCAGATCTCAAGCCCGTGGGATGCCGGTTCCATCGAGTTAGCGTAGCCGCAGATGCGATCCACTGACGAGCTTCCAGATCTTTTTATTGAAAGCCACGACGGGAGCCACCTGACCAGCTTTGGCCTTCTGCTTATTCCGTATTTGCAAGATCATGTCTGCTCTTACTTCTACTGTTCGGTTTTCCCGGTCTCGACTGCTGCAGTCGGCAAAGACTGTCAGGACAATTGCCACAGCTGGAGCTTACAGACTACCCGGTCCTTACAATGAGGCAAACGTGAGTCCATCCTCTGACAATTTTACAGGCTCAACTAACATGTCAGCGCGACTTTGCTCGAGGCTCTCCGGAGAGAGATGGCCTCCTCCTAGCCCTCAAGGAGCTCCGGGGCAAGCTCCCAGTCTCTGTCCCCAACGTCATCTCTGGCGAGAAGCGCACTTCAAGCGAACGTCTCCCAACACACATGCCCTCAGAAAAGGACCAAACATTTGCCCAGTACTCGCCCTCAACACGTCAAGATGTCTCAGACGCCATCAATGCCGCCCTCGAGGCCAAGCAGCAATGGCAGGACATGTCTTTTTCCAACCGAGCAGCCATCTTTCTTCGCGCCGCAGACCTCGTCACTGGCAAGTATCGCGATGCTCTTCTAGCTGCGACGATGCTGGGGCAGGGCAAGAACGCTTGGCAGGCCGAGATTGACGCTGCGGCTGAGCTGGCCGACTTTTACCGATTTAACGTATCATTTGCGCAAAAGATCTATGAGACACAGCCCACCATTCATTCTCCTGGACAACACGGGTAAGATTCATTAATCTCTGGACTCAAACCAAGCTAACCAGTTAGTCGAACTGACTGGCGACCCCTTGAGGGCTTCGTCTACGCTGTCTCGCCCTTCAACTTCACCGCAATCGGCGGCAACCTCATCTCAGCGCCTGCAATCATGGGCAACGTGGTCGTCTGGAAGCCGTCTCCCCACAACATCTACGCCAGCTACCTAGTTTATAAAATCCTCCTCGAGGCCGGCCTCCCTCCCAACGTGATCCAGTTCGTCAACGGCGACGCCGAGATGATCACCGACGTTGTCTTCAACGACCCCCGATTCGCAGCCCTCCACTTTACCGGATCCTCCGACGTCTTCCGATCGCTATACCAAAAGGCCGCCGACGGCATCGGCAAGAAAGTATACCACGACTATCCCCGACTCGTGGGAGAAACATCTGGCAAGAATTTTCACCTTGTCCACAACTCGGCCGACATCAGCAGTGCAGTCAAGCACACGATCCGCGCCTCGTTTGAATACGCCGGCCAAAAGTGCTCTGCCTGCTCTCGTCTGTATATCCCCGCCAGCAAGTCCAAGCAGTTCCTCGACGAGCTCAAGACGGAGTTGAGCAACGTCAAGGTCGGGGCCCCTGAAAAGTTTGAAAACTTTTACGGTCCCGTCATCCACAAGGGTTCGTTCGACAAGGTCACCAAGGCCATCGACGAGGCCAACAACGATCCCTCTCTCGAACGAGTCTTTGGCGGTACATACAGTGACAAGACGGGCTACTTTATCCAGCCATCGGTCTACCTCTCCAAGTCTCTCAACCACAAGATCTTTGAGCAAGAGTTCTTTGGTCCTATCTTGGCTGTTCACGTCTACGAAGACGCCGACTTTGACAACCTGCTAACAAAAATTGACCAACAAGGCGGTGGTTTCGCCCTGACCGGCTCCATCTTTGCCGCCGATAGAACTATTGTCCAAAAGGCCGAGGACAAGCTTCGGTACGCCGCCGGCAACTTTTACGTCAATTGCAAGACTACAGGAGCCGTGATTGGACAGCAGTCATTTGGAGGATCTCGATCGAGCGGTACCAACGACAAGGCGGGCAGCCCGAACCTGTTGATGCGGTTCACTTCGCCGAGGACGTTGAAGGAGGAGTTTGGACCGTTGAAGAGCGTTTTGTATCCTAGTAACATGTAGAGTGCCGAAAGTAAACAAAGGTTGTGAATAATTATGCTTCTTCAGCTTGACTGTGTGCTTCCATGCCTGAATCTCCTTTGATTTCATTTTCAACAACTCCTTGATATCACTCTCGAATAGCCTGATGCTGGAGAGTAAAACCTCCGACTTGTGGCTTATTCATCCTAGCTTGTGAACCGTCCCCGACTCTCAAGGGTTTCCTTCAGCCCCGTCAGCAACATCTACTCCTGACTAACACTGCAAGTCCTCATCCCCGTAGATAACCCAGAGCAAAGCATGCATGACCAATCCCCCCACAAACCAAAGCCCAAATCTCCAACTTAAACATTGACCAATCATTCAAAGATCCATATCTGTATCATGCAGCCCCCAACCCCAAGCCGACACAATCCGTCCCCGCATGTGGGCTCCGCACCTCCTCCAACCGAAGGTTTGCCTCCGGGTTATCAAGGCCCGGTCTCGGATGCCGGACTCGGTAACTGACATATCCCACGTGCCGTAGAAGGATCTTCTCCAGGTTAGCTTTGGCGTCAACCGCTTACGCTAGCCATTAACCACTTCTTGTCTCTGCGATCCTTGTACAACCCGTGTCAGTCGCACCATGATGGCATCAGAGATCCGCGGGGTAAACCGAAGAGCAAAGAATCAACGTGTATATAAAGTAGCGTAAAACAGTGAATCCTCTAACCTCATTAATTCCACAATAATCCATCAAAATGTCTCTCCCCAACATGAATAAGACCTCACCTATCGTCATCGTCGGCGGCGGCTCCTGGGGCCTCTCGACGGCTCTGCACCTCGTCGAATCCGGCTACACCAACATCACAGTCTTTGAGCGGGACGAGAGGATACCTTCGCAGTACTCTGCTGCTTATGACTTGAATAAGATCATCCGCGCAGAGTACGAAGACCCCTTCTACACCGAGCTCACCTTTGTAAGTGATCCAATTCGACACCATCACCCGGAATACTAAGACATCCAGGATGCCATCAAAGGCTGGAAGACCCCCCTCTTCGGCCCCTATTACCACGAGACAGGCTACATCAACTGCGTATCCGGAAAAGCCCCTGAGAAGGCCGTCGCAACCCTCAACAAGAACCGGTCCTCAGTCGAAGCCCATCCCGGCCTCAGAGACGGTGTCAAGTCCCTGCGCTCACCCGACGAGTTCCGAAAGTATGCCTGGCAGCTCACCGGTCCCCTCGAGGGCTTCAAGGGCTACTTCAACAAGACGGCCGGGTATGGACACTCGGGAAATGCTCTAAAGGCCGTATATAATCACTGCGCCACCAAGGGTGTCAGGTTCATCCTGGGTGAGCAAGCCGGCAAGGTCACCTCGCTGTCCTATAACGGCTCTGGCCGCTGTACTGGTCTTGAGACTGCCAATGGCCGTAAGCACTCGGCTGCTCTGACCATCTGCGCTCTCGGAGCCAATGGGGCATCTCTCATCCCCTCACTTGGCAAGTTCACTGTTGCCAGGTCTTGGTCTGTCGCCCACATCCAGCTCACCCAGGAGGAATGCGACCTTCTCCGAGGCATCCCCGTCACCAACGTAAGAGATCTCGGCTTCTTCTTCGAGCCTGACCCAGCCACAAAACTCTTCAAGCTATGCCCCCTCGGCGCTGGCTTCACCAACACCAAGAACGGAATCTCTCTCCCCCCTGAAAACCCCTCATCTGGCCCTCTGCAAGATTTTATCCCCTACGAGGATGAGCAGAAGCTGCGCCAACTCTTGCGGGAGACGATCCCCTGGATGGCTGATCGCCCCTTTGTCGATCGCAAGTTGTGCTGGTTCAACGACAGCAAGGATAGCGAGTACCTCGTCGACTTTGTGCCTGGCACTGACAAGAGTCTCGTGGTTCTCTCCGGCGACAGCGGTCACGGCTTCAAGATGATGCCCATCTTTGGAAAGTGGGTGCTGAATCTTGTCAACAACGGCAAGCAGAAGCTGCAGCGCTGGCAGTGGAAGGACAGCGAGCAAGCCGGCTGGGGCAACGAGGTAAGCTGGAGAGTGGGCACGGCCAAGGAGCTGCACGAACTCGAGGAGGAGAGCAAGAGGATACTAAAAGCCCGTCTGTAATAAGACCACTATATTTGACGTTACGATAGAGACAGTTTCCAGCCAAACTTGTGAATAACATCTCTCCAGTCCTGGTTTGTATATGAATTCGAAGACGAAATCAAATCCCTTGTATGCCATACAGTTCGAACAGCCTGAAAGACTGCCGAGATGTTGCTGATCGGCCACTTGCTGTCCAGCAACGTAAAGTAGTCCAGAACCGGCTTGCGCTGCTCATCTGACGAGCATGCACAGCCGGCCAGGAAGAGGGGCCACATCGGAAACGACCGTCTCGCTTGTCTCTCGGAGATGATATCTGACAGACACGAGAGGAGCGCCTCGTGAGGCTCCAGAATCGACGGGTGAGTGATTGGGGTATTGTAGCAGACCAGCCTGAGGTAAATCTGGGTTGCAATCCTGAATGACTCTGCACTCTTGAGCAGATATTCGTCCGTACTGATGTCCTGGGTCGAGAGCTGGTTGATACGGTGTTCCAGCTCTTGACCCTTGGTATAGAGATGATCCTTGGACACAGTGTCGTCGTGGCCGCCCGAGGCGAGTGACAGAGCAGAGATTTCATTGATGATGTCGACGAGGTCCATGGAACAGCCAATCTGCTCATCAATAATGCCCCGCGTCTCGTGGAGTTTGGGAAGGGTAACCTCGGCTCTAGCTAGACCAGCCATCGCCAGGTCAACTGAGTCAGTGGCTTCCTGTGGCCGTCCGGTAGGTTTTGTCGTTTCCATCAGGACGTAGCGGAAGCGGAAATATTGCAGCGCAAACTGGGCCACGCTGGGGTCAATGGTTGTTCCAAAGCTGTCGATGAGAGCCAGTGCGCCCTGGAGATGACGCAGCCAAGCTGGGCGGGATCCTTGGGCAATCTCTAGAGAAGCAAGGAGGACGCAAGTCAAGAGATTGCCCTCGCAGCTCTGAGGATCTGGTAGAGTATGCTGCAGCTCTTGGAGGGCGCGAACCTTGTACTGCGTCGATAGCGCACGGTAGTCTCTGCCATCCACAACAATATCGTGAGCCCATTCTGCAGCGCTCATGGCTAGAACGGCAGAGAGCAGAGGTCCCTGGTTGTGTAAAACTCGAGGGATGACAGAAGTGCGGAAGCCATTGCGTCCTGTCTGCACGTAGACTCTGCTACTGCTAATGACTTCGACGTCTGCAAGAGTCAGCAACGTCAGTAATCGATAGATGATGCTTACAATACTGCACAAGAGCCGACTCGATGGACTGGCCATCGTACTGTCGACCAACGGTGTATGGTGAGATGACTCGGGGAAATGGAACAAGAGACTGAATGTCTCGCATGTACAAGACCTCCTGAGATTCCTGCTCTTGATCCCCCTGGATCTTGGTCCAAATGATGGCAAGCTCCCTGGGGGACAGATTCAAGAAGCTGGTGCCCTTGTCTGAGCCTCCAACAGGCACAATGTAGTGATCCGGCGAAGCCGCAACAACAAACTTGAGAGGATTCGACGCAGAAGCAGGCTCAGGAAACACGCAGTTGTCACCCATCTTGCGACAACGGCGACAGACGGGCTTCTCCTCATCGCATCGCCGCTTGCGCCTGCGACAGTTGAAACAGCCGTCCCGGCTGCGAGAGCCGTTCCCCGGCATGGTGCATAGTTGCGTGATGAAGCTTGGAGGGTTGTCAAGTCTTATCAAGTGTTAGTCGTGTTGGGGAGGAGTTGGTGGAGTTGGTGGAGGAGTGGAGATGCAAGGTGGAGTGGACTGTCACTTGGTATCCACGTGACAACTGCGATACCGCACAGGCTGCTCATCACCAATAATGTGATACTGACTCTTCATTGGCTTCAGTTGGCCGTGTCTATCTAGGCGTATCTCGCATAGAACTACCGAGTCATGTTCACTTACACCTTATTAATACTCCGGGGCTATATCTTTGTGAATAGCTTCAACTAAGGCAGTGGTAAACACAAATTAGGACGACGTCCACGTAATACCCCAAAAAGGGGCTGTGACGTGCTCTTTGCCGCCATTAGAGAAGTCACGCGCATCCCTACGAATACCCAGCTCCTCCACATCCTTGTGGAACTTCTCTGCCTCCTCGGGACTCTTCTTTGTCGCGTGCAAGACTCCCCTTATCCCGCCATTCCAGAACTCGAGCTCTGCAACCTTCTCGGCCGCCTCATCCGTGCGGAACCGCTGGGCTCTAAAGTCGTCGGGCGAAGTGTGCATCATGGCGTACTTCTTCATGTCCTCGAGTCGCGCCTTGGCCTCCAGTGTCTGATGTGTGAATTGCCTCGCAGAGCTCTTTGCCTTGATGCAGTTCTTGGGGTGCTTCTTACACAGCTCGTCGTATTCGAGTCGCAGTAGACCGGATAGATATTCGGTCGAGTAACCCCTTAGTCCTTCCCCGGGCGAGCTGAAGCTCACTTTTCTAATCTTCTTCTTCTCTAGCTTCTTCTTCTTGAGTCTCGATTCAATCGGGCTGGGCGCGCCCCACCATCGAGGCACCCGGGTCTTGTGTTGTAGCTTGGCTTGCTCCAGGAGATCCTCCAAGACCTCATCCTTGTCCTTGGCCACTTCGCCTTTCTCCTTGGGTATCTGGGGCTTGACTCGTTCCTCGACTTTCTCGATGAGATCCTCGAGGAGCTCCTCATCGGCGCCCTCGGTCGCCTTGCCTTTGTCTTTGGTGAATTTCGGTGTCTGAGGCTTGACTCGTTGCTCAACGTTGTCAATGACATCCCCCAGGAGCTCGTCGTTCTTCTCCTTGTCACAATCCTTCCCGTTTGTCGCCTCCTTGCCATGGTTTTCGGCCCCGGATGCGTCAGATCCCTTGTTTTGCTGCTCAATTTTGCCAATGAGACCCTCCAGGAACTCGTGTTTGTTCTGTTTGGGCTTGCTCTTGGGGTAGATGATCACCCTTTCATTCTTCTTGACTTCATTCTCGTTGGTTCCATTCTTCTTGACCCCGAGATTCTTGGGAATCAGAGGCTTGTATCGTTGCGCGACTTCGTCGAGGGGCCGGAGGAGGGGCGCAATCGCATCCTCCGACTCATCAACATCAACCCTGCTTGGGTCGGGCCCTTCTTGGCGCTTCTCGAGAGAACGAGGAACAGCTTTGTGAACCTCGATGTGAGAGTAGTGCACACAATGGTCAGATTCCTCGCTCTTGTATTGCGCGCTCGTACATCCCTCGACATACGGAACGGGTTCATTCTTCTTGTCTTCAGGAGGGGTGATATGGTCTGGGAGCGTCTTGGTCTCGAGAAGTAGCTTTGGTCTAGACACAATAGGGCTTGCCCGATACGGCTTCATGAGCCCCAACTTGATCACTTCGGCTGGATCAGGTTTAGAATCACTGGGGAGGTAGTAAGGATCCTTGACGTAGTAGCCGCCATCGTCACGGTGTGGTGGATATCTCTGGGCATGGTTGTTGGGGATATACAGCGCATTGGCCGTCGAAAAGACGGTCGTAGCTGCGGCGACAGTGGTGAGCTTCATGGTGTTTGGTGAGGATTCTCGAGAGGCAGCCTGCGTGCGCGAGCAGCCGAGGGCCAGGTCTTATAAGCTGGAGATACATCCATCTTGTAACTCGACCCGCAACTCTAAAGGATCAATTGCGGACAGCGTGTTTATACCTTACAAATTGAGTCTATTGAGTTCTGTTAATCGGCCCTCTGCCCAAGTACACGCATGAAGCCATCACCACTGAACCTAGAGCATGCACCTCGACTCTACCCTAGGTAGATCGAGCCACTTAACCTGCGGGACTGGGTATAAGCCGGTAATAAGCGGTCAGAAATGGCATCACCAAGTCATGACTTGCATTGGAATCCTCTATAAAAATATACAAATACAATCTGTCCTTAACCGGCTCAATTATCCTCGACTTTACCCTCAATGACTCCAAGGAACTTGCCGAGTCTCCCCCGAGGGGTCCGGAAGGGCTAGCCCCAGTGGGGTCGATGGATGAATCCCCTCAGCTCGGAGTCATACCTATACGATACTTTCAGCCATGCCAGTGTACTCTCCTCCTTCAACATTTACCCAGTTTTTGACCAAGTCCTCTCTCAACGCCTCCCATTGCCTTCAACATGGCCAATGATCACATCCTCACCCTCTCGTGCCCCGACAAGTCGGGCATCGTGCACGCCGTGACGGGCATCTTTGCCTCGCACAAGCACAACATCCTCGACCTCCAGCAGTTCTCGGACCCCGTCTCGGAGCGCTTCTTCATGCGCGTCCACTTCGGCCCTACAGAGACCGAGTCGACCGAGCACCTCGTCGAGCCGTTTGACAAGCTCGCCGCCGAGTACAAGATGGACTACGACATCCGCCCCGTCGCCCGCAAGATGCGCGTCCTCATCATGGTGTCCAAGATTGGTCACTGCCTCAACGACCTGCTCTTCCGCATGAAGACTGGCCAGCTGCGAATTGAGGTCCCCGTCATCGTGTCCAACCACCCCGACTACGCTCCCCTCGCCCAGAGCTACGGCATCGAGTTCCACCACCTGCCTGTTACAAAGGACACCAAGGCCGAGCAGGAGTCTCAGGTTCTTGATCTTGTCAAGCAGCACAACATTGAGCTTGTGGTTCTTGCGCGATACATGCAGGTCCTGTCGCCGACCCTCTGCGAAGCCATGTCTGGCCGCATCATCAACATCCACCACAGCTTCCTGCCATCCTTCAAGGGAGCCAAGCCTTACCACCAGGCCTACGACCGTGGAGTCAAGATTATCGGTGCGACGGCGCACTTTGTCACTGCGGATCTTGACGAGGGTCCCATTATTGAGCAGCGCGTGGCACGTGTTGATCACAGTATGAACCCCAAGGAGCTGTCTGAGGAGGGATCCAACGTAGAGAGCCAGGTTCTTGCTGCTGCTGTGCGGTGGTATGCCGAGAGGCGGCTGTTCCTCAACGGACACAAGACTGTTGTATTCAACTAGGCGTAAAATTAGGCGTTAAAAAGTCATGTTCCTGCTTGTATCTTGGTGTGTTTGGTGTAAGTGAGATTCGGCCGAAGTGATGTATCACCGCGAGTGTAAGTGACAAGCCATTGCAAGTGACCAAAACTCATGTACAACCAATCCTCGTCATGATGAGACATTTACCATTTCCTCGGCCTCATCTTGACCGACAAGCGAGCTCATCTCCATGTCCATCTCCACAAACCCCCCCGGCTGCATAGGCGCCAGTATCTCGCCCGTCGCCAACCAACCACTAATCCCCCGAGTAGCTCAGCTGGAAGAGCGTTCGGCTGTAACTGATAGAAATGTCACCGAAAGGCCACCTGTTCGAGCCAGGTCTCGGGGAGTTGTTTTCCCTTTGCGTTCCGTTGGGGCAGGTTGATATTTTTTGCCCCTCACCCCGCCAGTTTGTGCGGCAAGGGTCTAGATTTTTGGAAGGGGGTGTGTCATGGTGCTAAAGAGGATAGATGGCGAATAAGATTGTGAGTGGCTGTGGGTGCAAAAAGAAAGCAGAGCTTCCAAAGACAAAAAGGAATCCCCGAGACCTGGCTCGAACAGGTGGCCTTTCGGTAAGATGCGAAATCAATTACAGCCGAACGCTCTTCCAGCTGAGCTACTCGGGGAGGAACAGCTATCGGAAGATAGGGTGTTTGATGACAAAGCGATCGCCAACACAGAATATGTAGTCGAGCTGGGAGAGGAAGAGAGGAAAATCGAGTGTCTTCTGAGCTTCAGCAACACAAGGAAGCACTGGGCATGACCGATTATAGTTATATGTCCCGAGAAGTCTTCTATTAGTGAAACTGTTGTGCCTTCTTTGACCTGTGCTTAGGTCTCTTTGTAAGGGTGAGTCTGGTGGCCTGTCAGAAGAACACAACACGTCCAGATTGGCCATGTAAAGCAGTGAGTTATTTGAGAGAGAAAGCTATATTTGAAACAAATGGAAACAAAGACCTCGAGTACAGATATCCTCGGCGCCCCATATATACGCTGTCCTTCCATGACACATACCCTGATGGGCAGCAACCAAATGCATGCCTATTCATCCCATGTTGTCTATACTGGAAACAAAGATGGCAACATGACACGGCGCTCAGCTCGACTCTTTTGCAAATGCTCCCTGCGCAGTACCAGGGGTGACTTAAAAACAAGAGAAAAAAATATCAGAGCGACCGCAATTAGTCAATCATTCATCCAACCAGAATACGCCAAACTTTCTCCCTACGTGTTGCTGTCATATCGTCCTCTCAACTTACCCTATGTCCAAAGAATCGTCCATTTCCGCTAGAACACCGTATGAGCCCAATTCTGAGACAGACTGCCAACAATCCCTCTCTTCAACTGAAGCCCCGAGTAGCTCAGCTGGAAGAGCGTTCGGCTGTAATTGATCTCGCATCTTACCGAAAGGCCACCTGTTCGAGCCAGGTCTCGGGGATTCCTTTTTGTCTTTGTGCCTGATATTTTCACCTCTACTGTCAGCATGACAATGGTGCAAATAGACAGTTGATGCATGCTGTCTGTATCCAAATATTTTTTATCTTCTAATTGTTCTTGGACAAGCGGGTATCAATCCCTTGTAAGACGCAGTATCTCTCAAGCTTGCCGTTTTAGAGTTGACGGTTAGGCCTCAGTGTACTCAATCAAGAGCAACAGACCCCACAGAATCACATTCCATACTCGTCATACCCATTGTCATAATTGCCCTTATAATAATCACCCATAATATTGCTCAAACACCACGAGCTGTCAGAGTTTCACCATCAGCTGATGCAAACTTGGCGCGCGCCGCACTGTGGCCTCCGCCCACACCAAACCAAAACCAACCTCGGGGAGCCACCCACAGTGTGAATTCGCCCACCCACCCTCAAATCCACCTTTCCCCTCAGCTTCCGGGTCAGATCACGGCTCACAGGAACCTCATAGTCCTCCGCGAAGAGTAAGACACAACCAAGAGAGACTCAATGGCTTCCATCAACGACCTCGCGACAGCCGCTATAGCGAGCTCCTCGGGGCCCGAGCCCACAACCGGGACATCCCCCGCCCCCGCCTCCTCGGCAGCGAGGGGCGCATTCGTCGTCCTCGAGGGGTTGGACCGGAGCGGCAAGACCACGCAGGTCAAGCTTCTGGAGCAGAGATTCGTCGAGGAGGGTAGCAAGGTCAAGGTCATGAGGTTCCCGGGTGAGTCTACCAAGTAGAGCACATGGGCCGAAGCTGATTCTAGATAGACAGGTCCACGCCCATTGGGCAGATGATTGATAGCTATCTCAAGAGTGATGTCGAGATGGACGACCATGTCATCCACCTCCTCTTCAGCGCAAACCGCTGGGAAGCAGTGTAAATACCCTCACTTAGGACTCTCAAACATCCACTAACAAACCCAGCAAACAAATCCAATCCCTTCTCGCAGCTGGAACAACCATAGTCTGCGATCGCTACTACCACTCGGGCATCGTCTACTCGGCAGCAAAGCAGAACCCCTCCCTGACCCTCCCCTGGGCACGCGCCCCAGAGCGCGGCCTCCCGCGGCCCGACCTGGTCCTCTTCCTCGACCTGACCGAGGAGCAGGCCCGGTCGCGCGGCGGCTGGGGCGGCGAGGTGTATGAGCGGTCCGAGATGCAGCGGCGAGTGCGTGAACTCTTCTGGGGTCTGAGCATGGGCGGAAGAGATGTCACGGCGCAGGGGTTGGGGCTGGACGAGGGGGAGGGGTGGAAGCAGGAGGAGGAGGATCTCGTGGTTGTGGACGCTGGTGGGAGCGTTGAGGAGGTGGCGGAGGAGATATGGAGAAAGGTCAAGGGGAGGATTGAGCAGGTTGAGAGGGGGGAAGTTGGAAGGACAGTGAGAGTTGTGAGATGAGCAACGAGTGAATCAGTATCATCTCAAACCTCAGTCTGCCTGAGTGAGCGCTCATTCATGATAGCCCTACAGGCCACAGAATAATTAATTGCACAATACACATCACTTCCAAAGAGCACGGCATTCAAATAAATGTGAAATTAATTCAAATCAAACAATGCAAAATGCAAATCACAAAACCGATAACAGTATCCCAGCTCTTGGTAGCCTGCAAGAAGAGAATCCCAATTCCTGCGCCATACACCATTATACTCCAGACCCCGGCATCAAAGCATCAAACTCGTACACACTCTTGTTGCGTTGTGCTATGAGCTTGTCGCTGGTTCTGCCTCGTCCTTGGAGCTTCCGCTTTCCCACAGCTCAAAGCTCTCGCCTGTCCCCTCGATGGGTTCTAGCACAGCAGCCTTGGATGATCCCTCTGTTGGCTTGGCCATGAGGGTCTCAATCTCTTCCGTGGGCTCTTCGGCCTTCTCTTCTGACGCATACACAAAGTCCTTGGTCATGTTGGACACCTCTGGCTCTGGCACCTCATCCTCATCCGCGGGCACGATAATGACTGAAGTCTCATCACAACCCTCGGCGTAAAAGTCGGCAGTGTTCATTTCACCCAGCGCAACACGTTCCTTCTCGACAACCATGTCATCAGCGCTGACTCGCGTAGACCGGCGGGATGAGGTCTGAGATACGTCATCGGCGGGGGGAATGTTTTCCTTGTCGCGGCCCTCGGCGCGGTCCCTGCTGCGCTTGCGCTCACTCTCCTCATCAGACGAAATATCGAGAACGCAGGTGCTGTGCTGGAGGAGGTTGGTCATCTCCTGCTCGGGGGTATCCTCGTGAATCTCAAAGAACCAGCTAGCCTTCATCTCTCCCTCGTCGAGAGGATTCAATGGCGCCTTGGGAGCCGGCTTTGAAGATCCATAACCGGGAATGGTGCCCTTGAGAGCGGCATCGAGAGAAAAGGGAGCAGCAGAGCCGAGGCTGAAGGAAGGGGGGTCCACGCGGGTGTAAGGTCCAAGGGCACGTCGGCGGCTCGAGGCCAGACCGGAACGCTTGCTTCGGGTGGGAGAGCGACCAGCGGGGGCGTAGAGGGGAGACGACTTGGTGATGCTTCCGGTGCTAAGCCTAGAGGCGGGAGACTTGGGCTGGAGGGTGCGGCGAGTCTTGGTCGGGCTGGTGAGGCGATCGGGAAGAGCAGAGGGAGCGGGAATGGGGGCAGCCTTGAGTACAAAGGCAGAGGGCTTGAGCATGTCCTTGGAGGAAGCCTTGGAGCGCTTAGCAAAGACGGATGGGTCAATGTTCTCAGAGTCGTCGGTGTCGATCAATTCGGCCTTGCGCTTTCCAGCAGTTGGAGGAAGAGCTGAGGGAGGTTGTTAGAGAGTGATACTGGTATGACATCCATGGATCCACCACATACCATTCTGCCTGTTCTTGAGACTGGTGAGGTTCTGAAGACGAGCCCCATCAAGGGGAGCAAAGGGTTGACGAGTGACGGCAGCCATGGTGACTGTCGTGTCGCAAGTGAGAGGAGTGACTGAGTGAGCAAGATCCAGTGGGCGGGGGCGAGTCCACGTCGAAGTGAGGCAATGCAGGAGGTGGACGATGCAGGTCGGAGGAGTTTGCTGAGTGTTTGTGTTTATTGATTGATGGCCGCGTCGATGTTTATGAGAAGCCCGTCTCAAAGAGGTCGACGTGTAAATGAGTGAGTAGAAAGGTATATAAGAGCAGAGTCAGAGGGAGTGCTCGGGTAGAAAAGAGAGTGGATTTTGGTGCGTGAGGGCGCGTGCGGGAGGGAGGAGAGTCGGTAATAAGGGAGGACGCGGGCGTGGGCGGGCACGTCCACTACCTGGCACTACCCGCAGCACAGCTCGTACCCACTATCCACTACCCACTGTGCCAGGCTGCGGCTGCAGATGATCCAATGGCCAATCCCCACCAAATGAGACGGAATGGAATGATCAGTTTCTCTTTAGAGACTATTCAAGTCGTGTCGTGTCGCTCTAGTCGTGGAATGTCTTGAACGTAATAATCAATCCAAAAACCCTTCCCAAAACCCAGAAGAAGCCTCTCTCTCCCATCATTAACCCCCAGAACCTCAGGCATCGACAACCCAATTCCCCCTCATGCCACTCAACGCGTCCATCCCCTGTACTGTCTCCGTAGGCCCCCAGCTCGCCTCTGCCCGTGTCACCGCTCCACTGCCAAGTACGGGCGCATCTCACCTGGCGCTGCTTGATTCGCCACACGGCCTGGCCTTGCGGGACGCGGCCGGCATGTCTCCACCGGCATCACGGCCAATCGTCGCGTCCATCTGTTGATGTCGCAAAAGCAAGGGAGACAGTCCAATGTATCTCTCACACCAGTCAGCCCAGAGGTACTTGATGGTCAAGTATAATACATCAGACACCGCACGGCTCGGCCCCGAAATAGCCTGGGCGTAAGAGTCGACGCGCATCGCGTAACAACACTTTGATGCGTTCACGATGCGTCCACACGATTCCTATACCGTTGCACCACATCGTCAGCCGCCTGCCGTGCCGTGCCGTTGAACTGGTGATGCTTGCAGTACCCAACCGTCAAGTTTGCCCGTTGAAGACAGGCACAATCAATTGTTCCAATTCATTGTGCACCCATCTTATCTCGATGCCATCATCTAGCTCTAGTCCAATAACACGACTGGTCGCGTCGATGCGGCCTCATCACAAACCCCATCACTTAATATACACCAAACCTCCTACAATTGGCCCATCCTCTATCCAGCTGATCCACGGACACACCGCACCTTGGCCCATACAGCTCCAGGCCTGGTCCCGGTCGAGCCGTATACACAACAACCCCTTCAGCCTGCCTACATAACAAGTCTCCTCCCCGATGCATCTTGTTTCCATTAAAAGGTCCGGCCACCCGCGTCCCCTAATAAACTTCCTCATCGCGTCTATTTTGTGTCGTCGCGACCGTGTCCGTGTCGCATCCGCGCCCGAGGTGCAACACCAGCTTTGCCTAATGCACTCCTTTACATGCAGCCTGGAGGCTGGGGATGGGACCGCAACATTCGTCCCTCAGCCAAGTTTCTCATCAATGACCATCTGATCAGAAAATCTTGTGCTGTTTCTGCTGCGCCGTCGAGACGCCATCTTGTCGTGTTGGCCGTCATCAACACCTCGCCCGGCCACCTGGCTGCATAAGGGCAAGGGCATCGCCACGGTTTGCAGCTGGATTAATTTCATCAGCCTGGCACAATTTCTTATGCTTTCTGTCTCTCCTGCTCCTGGCCCTTAGCCACCGTTACAGGTCCGAGGCCTGCATCTGGATCCATTGGCCTAGTGCAAAGCACCATCCGTCATCGTCTGTCTATCAAGTGATCGACCTGCCCTCTGGCTACTCAGAATTGGATCGACTTCTCACCGAGACATTGGCCCAGCCTCGAACACGACGTTCATAACTGAATATCATTGAATAACTGCCTTGGCCTATGGAGTGATAACAATACTGGCGTGTCTTCAGGTACTAATCGCCATGTAGTCTAATCATGTTGGTCCACCGAGGCCATCCGTGGCCCGTCCTCGACCATGTTCGTCCGCATCGTCAGCCCGTCTTGCCATCCGAGTCCAAAGTCCCTCACTTGTCGTGCTGGAGATGGTGTGGCCCTGGGCCCGCGGACCTACTCGGCACCGACTCGTCCGCCTCGAGGGTGTGTGGCCGGGGTGATTTGGCACGAGAGTTCACCGCATCATGTTGCAAATGATGAGCGTTCGAAGGCGGAGACCTTCTGGGAGAAGGGTTCGCATCATCTTGCAAAGAATGAGTAGTGGGTGATGGAGATTTGACTCGGGTCGTTGGGTCATGATGGAGGTCATGTCCGGTATCCGAAGTCCTTCGTGGACGGAAGGAATCGACTTGATCATGACTCGATCCATGACCCCTGTGCCGGCTGGGATGAGTGTCAGTCCTGGGAGAGGCAACCTGTGCCTTGGTGTCGTCCCTAAGGCGATGGGTAGGAGGCGGATGCGTCAAGGAAGCCGGGTCTTTGCTGAGTCTATGGGGGGCTGAGTGGCCCTTGTACATGGCCGGCGTAGTTGGGTCCTGGCTGAGTTCATGGGCGTTGACGAGGGTCGCATCTGTGGGCGCGACTGGATCGCGGGCAATCGATCTCTCCCGTCTCCGGCTTGCGCTGGTACGGCGACTGCTCATTGAAGATGGAGTTGTAGTGGAACACTCTTCTGGGATGCATGGGAGTGGCTCATCGCATTCCGTGTTGGGAGTGGTGGTTTGACTTGTCGAGCTTGAACTCGAGGAATAAGTCATAGGGGAAGGCGGGATATACCCAGTGGAAGACGAGGCTCCGCTGGCTTTTCGAGACCTGGCTTGTCGAAGAAGGATCTCATTCTCGGTTTGGATCAGAGTCTCGCTGGGACAGCAGCAGCTCACAGCCAAATCCCGGCTCTTGTCGCCCTGGATGTCGTAAAAGTCTCGAACTTGGCCTCGGATGGCAGAGATGAAGCATCCGTAAACTGACTACGTTAGGCTGATCACCAGAGAGGATCTTGGTACTCACAAGGCAAGCAGGATGCAAACATGCAGCAGTTGGACGACAGGAGGCGGACTTGACGTTCTGTGATGTCTTGGCCATCGCGTTCGTCAGAGGCGATCTTGAGACGAAGGTTGGCACGGCCGTAGACGATACAAGGGCAACAGATCGATTCGAAGTAATCGCCACAGGCGGGCGTTTCGGCGTTGTATTGCCATTCGCGTTGGTAATCCATGATGAGTGACGATGATGATGATGCGGAAGAGAAGATGGAGAGATGATGGAGGAAGTGAGTACGAGTGTACGCTGTGCCTAGTTGCGGAAGAACCTGTAGTGGTTGGCAGTTGCGGAGGAAAGAGCTGCTGAGGAAGGAACAAGTGTATGGATGAAGGCATCTCGATGGGAGAAGAGGGCAGTAGCCAAGAGTTTGGCTGTGGAAGGAACCTGAAGTGGTTGGAAGTTGTCGAGGAAAGAGCAAGTGCATCAGATGGAGGCATCACTGGGAGTCGCCGATGATGGCAATTGGGCATGTAGACCAGGTAGGCAAGGTTGTTCAACCTGACGATGATATTGTTCTTATCAATTGCAGTCTATTCATTTCAAGATCGGCTCGAGTGCCTCGCCTCTCCTCCACATAATTGCAGAGTAGAGAGATCTCATTACTTCCACGACCGAGCAATGGGGAATCAATCAAGCAAGAGGGAAGCAGCACGGCACCAGATGAAGACACCGGGGAGGAATCACAAATCAGAGCAACTGGACAAGCAAGGAGCTACCTAGGCAGGTAGGTAGAGCAGGCGAAAGGCATGATGAAGCGGTTCAATTAATTGCAGTATAACCATTGAACGGTCATTCGGGCGCCTTTCCTCCTGGAGCAAGCATTTGAACACAGGAATTCTCATCAAATCGACTATCCAGCATTCAGGGCCACCATCAAGCAAATGCAGAATCAATCGAGCAAGAATGAGGCATCATGGCAGACGCATCGACCAACTTACAAAAGGTCCATCCATGTTCCTTCCCGAGCTCAAACATGAAAGCGCGCCTTGGCTCAATGCCTCATCTATCTGCGACAACGGCATGAACGACCAAGGCATTGAAAACAGGATCGATCATGGCAAGCAGAGCCTCACACCGAGATCACGTATCACAGATTCAGATTTTGACCGACAAGAAGGACAAAAGGGAAATCAAAGCAAGCAGCCTCAAACCTTGTGCATCATCTGTCGCGGAGCAGCCGAAACATGCCAAAAGACGTGTTCCTGACGCGATGTCTGGAACTGTGGACGACTGGAACTGTGGCCAAACGCCATGGAAGGTTTGGATCCCAAGTATTGAAGCTTCGTAGATGGCGTAGATTCCCTCCCGACGGCCGTGATTGACATCCGTCGATTGACAGCTCCTCCCGTTGGCTGCGCCACCAGACGCCCGCTGAGCCATGCCAGTCTCGACTGCTCCCGATGCTGCGAGTGCTGGGGGACCCTGCATTAGTTCACCCGCGTTCTAGACCCTCGTCACACTCGTCGTTGCCCACCGGATGAACTCTCCCTCTCGCCCAAGAGAGGAAGCTGTTAGCACACGCACTCTAGTGACCTTCAAAGGAGGGGAAGAAGCATCGACGGAAGATACCATCGAGCAAACCGTGTCAAACTCTGTCGCGTCATGCCCAGTTGCTGGTCATTATCTGGTTCGGATAATGGATCGTCGGCAGAGGGAGGTGGGAAATTAGCCGCAATCTCTCCATCTCAGTGATAGAATGGGATTTGCATAACACTGCAACACACATGGGAACCGACGTAATGCCTCAAATAGCACCTCTCTGATACGCGGACGATGCTACGCCATACGCGGACATCATGTAGACGCCCGTACATGGCGCATCAGTTCAGTTGGGCATCCACTGAGACAAGAGCCTATCTTTCGGTCTCGTAGCGAGCACTCTCTTTACCGAGAAGACGAACTCTCAGTGGATGCTGCGCCCCAGAGTTGAAACGCAGCGAGATGCGAAAGCGCGCAGGGAGGTCCAAGCATCAGAGGACGCGCGGATTTTGGCCGCTCGAGTTCGTTGCGAGGATAGGATTTCCTCCGGACCAACTGAGCGGGGTCCACGACGAGTTGAATCCAAGTTGCACCATGCCAAGGAAGCATCCTGTTGCATCGGTGGCTGCGTTGGCCCTGTCAAACGTCGAGCAGAGTTTCCTTGATTCGAAGCTTGAGCTTGCTAGCTTGGAGTAGACGACGGCTATGGGCACGATAGAGGGCACAATGACAGTCTGTCTGGCAATGACGGCAATGGAATCCAGTGGCGGTTCACTCCCGTTGGTGAAGCTTGCCCTGTGCCTGGACCTGGATTTACTCCTGAGGCTGTCTGTACCTTGCATCCTCATGTGGTTTCGGCTGTTGAGAAGTCACGGGATAAGCATAATGACCCCAAGTCTTGTGGTCAAGTCGAATGTCGCAATCATGCCATGGATGGAGTCAAGGGAGAGACATGGCAGAGCGTGATGTGATAGATTGTGCGTGCTTTTCCAACGATATATCGAGATGCAGCACACGACTCGTCCCCCCTCCCGGCTGGTCGGCCCCTGGCCAAGACGGATGGTTCCCTCTGGGAGTGAAAGATGGTGGGCGAGTCAGTTCGTTCTCGGGTTCTTCTCCAGATGGATGGACCCATCTCGGTGGCGCTCGCACCGGCCAAGAACCATGGCGGATATCGGGTGAATAGCCTAGGCCGCCGCTAGACTGGAGGAAGAGGAGAAAGTCGAGTGAGCTATATTCTTTGTTGAGAGGGGATTCGTGGAACTGGTTTGGTCTGAAGGCATGCGGCCATGCCACATGGGCGAGAATCTTGGGATGAACGGGTGGCGACGTGCGTGACTCGACCTGACAGCGTTTGGCACTGGATCTGATCTTGGTAACTGGAATCAGGGTCAATATTGAGGCACAGAAGCAGAAGAGATGGGCAGCCAAATGATGCCATCCTATGTCCAGTGGCGATGGATCCATGGAACTTAGCAGTCGCAGCGGCAGCGGCAGCGGCAGCGTCCCATCGCATGGAGTCAAGGTTAGGGGTAGCGCAGCGTAGAGGCCCCCCGCTGGCTGCGCGTTCCCGCCAGGCCCAAAAGCGGCAAGACCGCCCCTAGCGCACCCGCTTTAGGCCCAAGCGTCCAGGCGAGGTCTTGGAGATAGGCTCAAATCTCCCAGCGGGGGCTGCAGCACCTGTTTCTGCTGGGGTCCATCTCCAAGGACAAGGAGGCCTGGAACAGGGCCTGAACGAATGCCCCTAAACTCTCAGTCCCGTCCTCGTGGGCTCGTTCTTGTCTGGTCTGTGGCTTGAGAGGGACCAGAAGGTGCTCCTGTTTCTATTCAAAACCACCAGGTCCCTACCCTGTCCGGGATGATTCTGGTGTCTGGTTGTACTCGCAATCTCTCATCTTGCCCCTTGAGAACGACCTCGAGCTTCTTCTTCCTTCAATCCTCCCGTCTCCATTGTTGGGAGAAGGAAACACGAGAGAGAGCAATATTCAACAATACACCATCTCCTCTCCTTATTTGGCGGCTGATTCCCTTTCCTTTTGGCTCTCCTGACTCCCTCTCGGAACCGCTCCACTAACCGGCCGGACTTGAGCGAACCGAATCGCCAAAACGACCCATGCTCTGAGACCTCCCAAGGACGAACCAGCCCATCATCATCTGCCTTTCTTTGCTTCCTTTCTCTAAGGATTCATTCTCCTTCGCCACTTTCCCAACGAAATAACGAAAGGCATCATTCTCTTGGCCTTTTACTCTCCTTGACCCATACTCTCATCTCTTCTACTCGCCGCTCCTTTGCGAATACGATTCAATTCAGCGACAACATTCTCGCCCTTGGCGTACGCGGCCTCCAACCAACCTCTTCCCCAATCCTCTCGGCGCAAACTTTCTCCCAAACTTTACTATTCAACGTCCTTGTGTCTCTTGACGGGCGATACAAAAAGGTATGTTCCAGCCCTCGCCCGTTTTGGTGCGACTACTCTAGTCGCACGCGCATGTTGATGGTTCCATCTCCTGGGACACGCTCAACATCAACCTCGATCGCCACATTCGCGTCACTTGCAACGAGACTGACTGAAAATAGCTGCCGTTGGATCAGCTGAAATCACCTTGATTTAATTCATCGCCAATTCCTCGTCCTAGCGACTCTACTTCACCCTCTAAAACACATTCATATTCACATCCATCACGATGCCTTCAAACTACGAGAAACTCTCCCGCCCTAGTGGCCCCAGCATCGACACCCTCGCCCTCCCCGAAAAGGCCGCCTTCTCAACAAATACCACCGTCTGCCCCGATGACACTCCCACACCGCGCTCCGACCGGAGCACCAACCCCTTCGACACCGACATCGAGGCCATGGTCACTACCCACACGACCGACTCGTCCTGCATCCAGCACAAGACATCTGCCAGTCCCCTCGCTAGGAAGAGCGACTGCCAGGTCTGGCCCGGCAAGGACCACTGGAAGCAAAAGGCCAAGGCAAACAAGGCAAAGAACCGCTGCACCTGCATGGCCAACCTCAGCCGCCGGAACCGCATCATCGTCAAGGTCCTCCTGGTGTTTCTCGTCGTGGGCATCGCCGTCGGTGTCGGTTTTGGCGTCAGCAAGCCCTTGAACGCCCCCATCTGGGGAGACAGGGACAACAAGCACTAAAGCACCTTTCTTCTCGTCTTTGGTTTTCGGATTTTCGATGCATCTTTAGATACCCCCATCGGCAAAAGCAGCAGCTACACCCGCCAGGGACTCGTCGACTGCGGCCCCTCGAGATCAGAACTCTGTACATGTAATCACCGGGACTTTCTTCTTCTACTATATTCTTTAGCGCGCTGGGGCTTTTTCACTCTTTTCATCATGAACGGCGTTGTGGTGTTTCTTATTTCTCCCTGTTGGAACCGGCGGGCATTCTTATATGGAACGGATTGAAGGAGTACAGAACCTTGGGGTCTTTTTGTTCTTGATTGTTTCTCTCTCTCGCTTCAGGTCTGCTCGTGATCATCTCGAGCCGGTATAGAGGTAGACCATAGAGTCAAAATGAAATATCTGCTCACTTGGCCAAGTGGCAGGAGGACATATGTCCAGTTTCAGCGAGAACACTTCAAGTCCCTTTACAGTATGCCATGAGTTGATCATCTCTTACACCGAGATCAGAGTGCTTACAGTGTAAGTCAGATTATGCATCTCATGCAGCCATGGCCCATGTACGGCTCCACCACATCAAGCCAGCATGCACCAGATCGTCAGGAACGAGATCAAGCTAATCAACCCAGATTGCGGGGAAATCAAAAGGACCCTAGATTCTTTCTCGCATTCCCGTATGCAGAAAAGGAAAAGAAGGCTGGAAATGCCGTCAAGTGGCCTGTCGAGTTCTGATGGAGGGGATCCACAAGCTTCCGCGGGTTCCGGAGGTGGGACGGTATAAGAGGAGCAAGAGGCCCGGCTTACAGCGTGTAGCGGTGAGTCCGATGGTTACCGTTGTACAGCTTTTACTCGACTGATTGTTTCTTTGGATGTTTGTGCTGTTCACCGCAGTTTGTGCTGCTATGCCGGTTGTGTGGCTATTCTCGACTACACCGCTGGAAACTCGACGCTCGTGACACTGGAACTGCGGCATCACATGGTTTGAGCAAACTTGGTTATTGTGATGCTAACACGCCTCGGCTGTCGTTCACACAGCCTCTTCATGCAAACGTGCCTTCTCCCCACTCATCATTGTGCTTCCAGCTCGTCCGTCTGTTCCCCGATCCCCATCCCGTCCCCCGAGGCGACGTCGGCAGCAAAGGCTCAGCGCCATCATCTGCAACCACCTCCGTCTCCCGAAGTGCGTCCTTCCACGGAAACTCCGCTCTCTTGGTTCGAAAGGGTCGTTGTGTAAGGCGTCCGACTAGTCGTGCGTGGCGATCCCGCTGGAGGGCGATGGAGATGGAGAGGATCCAGCAGAGGAGGACCACATGGATGATGATGAAGCCGGCCACGATCCAGCGGTTATATGGTTGAAGATCCATGCCGCGTAGTGGTGGGTGTGTGAGCGTGTTGAACCGATGAGGACGGAGGTAGGTGTTTTGAGTCTTGAACCTCATAGTGCTGGATTTTATACACTGAGGCTCTCGGCAGGTGTAGCTCGTCATTGTTGATGTAGGCCGTTTCTCACGGCGCACTTCGCCTCTGAATGGAATTGCCGTCAGTGATTCACGGCTGGAGGAAGCACCGTGACCTACATGATGGTAGAGTCAGGCTCCCGCTCGCACGTATGCCCTCGTGGTGTCGTAGTCTGAGACAAGACCGCACCCACGGCAACATGACTGCGGAGGAGTCCGCATACCATCAGCCTGTTCCGGATGTGGTTTCTTCATTTCTGAATAGCGGTATCTTCCACCTGGTGTGATTCATGGACGTTGGCTAGGTGTAATTGGCAGCCTTTGTTCCGTCAAGTCTTAAAGCGCAAACAAAGCACCTGGTCACAAAGACACAACAAAAGAACGACCTAGACAGGGCATGAAAGGCCCAGCAATTGCTTCACTATAGATATTTAGCACATCGTTTACGCAGTTCTTGCTTGAATACTACCTTAGAAAATCACCACCCTCAGATCTATACAAAATGACACGGTTCACCCACACGCCCTCATTCTCCCACCTCCTCTGGCCACCAACCAGAGATGTGAGCAGCAGCGCAGCCAGGGAAGAGTCCAAGAACAGCTCTACAGTATGGGCTATTATCGCCGTTGGCCTGGTTATTGTACTTCCTCTCCTTGGGGGTGGAGTCGTCAAGCTTTACCAGCATGTAAAGAAGAAGAGGGCTCGTAGGGCGGATGTTGAGCAGGGCACGACCAGTGCATAGAAGACGTAGAATAATTGAGAATTCTTGAGACTCCCGAAGTACAAAGTTTTGCTTAAGATGACGCGAGTGTTGACATTTGTCTTAGTCAATACACAGGAGTTTCGATGCCTACCTACATGCTAGACAAAGAAAGCTATACAAGTGGACGAACTTCACCACAAAGAGCTACGTAGAGCGGGAATAAGTATATTGTACCATGCCTCACCTCCACGAAGAGCCGCCAAAGTTGCTGTGCACACTGAAGAGTCCTAATTGGCCGAGCTAATAAGCCTCTATTTGGGTTAAATTTGCAGTGAAGAGATTTGACTCACTCAAGTACCTATGATCCAAGGCAGCCTCACTTTGACTGACGACGCAGCACGGCTACAATAGATACCTTAGGTAGTGGAGAGTGTATAGCACTACGTGTTCCGCGAACAGCCCTGTTCGAGGGACCTCGGCGTGGATTAAAATTGCGGTGCAATTCCACTCGTGGCAATGGTGTCGCAGTCGTCGCCTCACTTTTTAGGAGCTGCATATTCGCCAAATCAGGCGATGCTGCCTTGTCCTTGAAATCTGCTAGAAACGCTGCGTATGTGTCAAATAGCTCAAATTGGCCGACTTAATGACGGAACGCCTAGTCTTTGCGTGGGTTAAACTTGCAGTGAATGCGATTCTCACATCTGCCAGTGCGTTTCTCACATCTGCTAGCGCACTTTTCACAACTGCGCAACACAGACTTCCTGTCTTTTGTAAGGGATCTACGTCGGTGCCCCATGTTGACCGCGTAGATCCATCCATCAGTGGGCAAATCTGTTGATAATTCCGCGTTCAGGAGTACAGCATCGCCTAACTGTAAAACCGCGCTCAGTTGGGTCAAGAGCCGAAACTTGAGTTCTGATTCATCATGCCTTGCCATTGACCATGTTAGAAATTACCATGTAGTGCAGTGCTGTGAGTGTACTATGAATGGAGGGCATAGGCGAAAAGCCCCGTTCGAGGGACCTCAACGTGGGTTAGTTTTGTAGTGCAATGTCTAAGAAACACGGACGGATGACGGGGTGTCAGATCTCTACAGAGGTTAAATCTGCAGTGAAAGTGCCTTGGGCTTCTTGTACGGTATCGTGCGGCCACCGGCACCACTCATCTTTAGTGAGGCTGTTTGCGCCTTTGGTCGTCTTTTCCTCCTGGTCCTTGGTGGAAGATCCATCTCGGCCCTCCGAGTTGACGATGTTAACTTGTCCAGCACGAAATAGGCGATGAAAGCACGCCAAGTTTGATGAAGAGCCGGAATTAGAATTGTGCTCCATCATGGCTCGTACACATGTTAGGTATCCACACAATGTAGTAAGGCACCGTGAGTTTACTATGGGTGGACTGGGTAGGCGAAAAGCCTTGTTGGGGGGCCTCTGCGTGGGTTAAAACTGCAGTGAAAGGTAAGGAGGCAGTGCCAGCGGGGCTTTCATGTAGACTTTGGGTAGGCTTCTTCTGTCACCAAGGCTTGATAGTTCTCGTGTAGTGTCCCGTCTGCGGAGATACTGGGTGTACCTGAAGCGCTCTGTATTTGCTCCGGAGAGCTGAGACAACTGTTGCTCTGCATTGTGCCTCACCTTTGTGAACCTGAAGTCTCTTTGCGCCATCAATAGTTCTAATTGGTCGACTAATAAGGCCTCAGCGTGGGTTAAATTTGCAGTGAAAAAAGTTACAACTAATGTGACAGCTAAAGTTACAGCTAATATGACAGCTAACGTGACATCTAACTAGTGTTTGCCCTTTATCCCATCCCATGATGCCCGAGCCCCTGCCATTGGACATTGATTCAAGTGCTCCGAAACAGAAACCACCAATGGATGAGATACGCCCATTTTAGCTATTCTAAACAGTCGACAGCATTAGCAAGGGCCCAGATGTCCTCACAGTAGAGGCCTCCGTTGCCCACAACCTCATCTTGGTGGGCAGATCCCTAATAGGCCGAGGCTTGTTAGGTGCTCTTCTCTCGTTCTACGTGTCGTGTACACAAAGAGAAATGAGGCGTCTGCTTCAAAGGTCATGTACAACTGAAAGAGATCTGCGGAGACGGCGCTGTCGTGCTTGGGTTAAGCTTGGGTCCACTACCTGGGTTGCAGACAACAAAGACAGTGAGCTCGTAGCCAACTTGGCTATTTCTCTTATTCTCCTCTAATATTAAGAACTTGCTTATGTTCTAATGAACATTATTTAGAATACGTGTTTGTGGGCAACGTTCTGCACTCAATGACGCTTGTTCTCCTAACAAACTGCCTTCATTGTTCTCCAACCCACTAAATCACTACGCCCATCCCTATATAACTCTCCAACTACACACACCGAACCAACCATCGCAACTTCCCATAGACCTCTCCGCACGAGAGATCAAGGTAACTCCCATGGCCCCCTGCAACGCACACCAAAACACCCCTTTTACACCCCCCTTCCGCAAGATCCCCTCATATCACAACCTCACAACTCGCGAGGAAGAGCCCCCAGCAGAATCTCACATCATCGCCTTGGCAGTCATCTTTGGCATTGTAGTTCTTCTCTTCCTGTTTGTCTTCATCATGTCTTTCGCCCCCTGGCGCAAGACCTCCAGGAGAACGCAGTATGAGCGGGTTGACCAGGAGGAAGCACACGAACTGGAAGGGGACGCACGCCAGGACTGGCCTCTTATCATTGATACCCATCCAGTAAACCCCCCACGCCCCCGTTTGGAGGAACAGATTCGAAAGTTGTGGGAGTCGTCACGCGAAAAGCAGTGTTCTCCCGCGCGGGCGGCAAAGACTCGAGACTCGATGGACCTGTGTGACTTTGATGACGTTGATTTGGCAACTCCTTGGAAGAAGGATCAGACGTATGGCCCGAAGACAAACTACAATGACGATGTGGAGGACAAGGGGGAGAGAAAATGGGTTAGGCACCCGGTCAAGGGGCAGGGAGCTAATCACAAGTCCAGTGATGAAAGCGCGAGTAACACATCGGTCAACACCAAGAAATTGGCTTGAACTCGTATCAGACCGCATAGCCTATTATCTGACGGGCCTGTATATTAGCAATCAACTCTTATAACACCTTGTCTCATCTTCGTACAGGAACCGCTCATTCCTCATCTAATGCTACCTCGTCTCTCATCCTAGCATACATCATCCCCCTGAGCCAACAATACGATTAACGTTGCAGCTGTTTCATGATATCCTTCTGATATCCCCTGTAGCTCCTCCAGGACAGCAATAAAAGCCGCTGAGCTGAACACACCCAGCAAGCAATGTAGATGCGCACCCGCGCACCAGAAGATACCCATGTGATTTATCTATCCTTGAGAGGTTATCCCGGCCTCTCCATTATCCGTAAAGTGTAATAAGACAATTGAGTTTAGTGCAGAAACAGAGCCAGTAAGTAATAAGGAAGGGAAGGGAGTCGATCCAGTGGTGTGTAAGACAAAGGGAAAGTCGCGCGCATCAAAGGCAAGTTACAAGGACAGTTTTACTATTTCATTCTTCCTAGCTGACTGTAGATAAGCCGGCCAGTAGGCGCATCGTGTGGCGCCTGCGAAGCTGTTCTTCCAGCTCGCGGTGTATGGTTCGTCATTGTTGTCGGGTATCTCGACGTGATAACATAAGATGGCCTGTCTGAGACATGCTTTGTCTGTGACATGGTCTAGACGTAGTCTTGGTAGGATGCGTATCATCACACAGACTGATATAACAATAGGGGCTCGCCGACGTTTTCGATTTCGGGGATTGTGCACTTGAGGTCGAATGCCTTGGATAGAACGATCTTGAAGATCTATAATGGTCAGTGGTTGCATGAATAGGGGTATGATGAACTAACCTTTTGCACGTTGATGCTATGACTTGTACTTGAAAAGATCAATGCTGCCCTCATGGCCTTGGCAAACCGTCTCGCCTATTTCCGTTAGTCGAATCCATATGATGAGCCAGCCTACACACCTGATTTGAGATCTCTTCTTGGTCCTGGGGGGGAAAGTTGACGAAATGATCGTACTTGGTACCCACAAGAATGGGAATGGCCGTCTTGTTGAAACCTCGTCCCTGGCGATACCACTCCTTGATGCTATTCAAGGTGCTCTTGCGCGTGAGGTCAAACATGAAGAGTATGGCGACGGCGTCGTTGCACACTAGCGGCAGCATGTTGACGAATTCTCTTTGACCGCCCAAGTCCCAGATGGAAAAGGTGATTTCTGTATTGCGGATGGAAATTGTCTTTTCCATAAAGTTGACACCCAGGGTCTGAATGTAGTCCTCATCCCAGCTGCCCTCGACGTACTTGACCATGAGCGACGTCTTGCCGATTTGGGCATCGCCCACCATGCCGACCTTGATCACGACATGGTTACGGCCGTTGGATGAAGGTTCGCCTGCGCCTTGCCGATAGTCATTGTAGGCCTGGTGTGCGGGGTTGGACAGGCCGCTAGCTGGTCGGGAGATTGGAGGTGCCGGTTGGACAGGAGGGGTGTATCTGGCCGAAGGATCCTCCTCTGGTTTGGGACTATTGGCGAGGCCCTGGTCGAGGGATGTGCTCTGTTGATGACGGAAGCCGTTGCTGCTGGAGGCGACATGCGGAGAGCCCTCGATACCGCCTAGAGTGTCGTCGGGGACTTCTTGTGGGGGAGGAACCTCGGTCTCCATGGTGTCAACGGCGATGACGGGAGCGTCGGGAGGGGGAGGGATGGGGTCGGGGATGGTGGCCGTGGCCTCGGTGATCGTTGAGTCGTCCAGGGTGAATAGCAGTCGATGTCGCGATGGGGAGAGTAGTGGTCAAGGCTGAGTGAAGCAGCGGTTGGACGGAGGCGAAGGAGCGTGTGGGGGGACGAAATGAGCGAGAGTCAAGGTCGGTAGAGAACGTGGTTGGAGCGGACGAGGCGCCTATATCGGTCGGAAGAAGACAAGGACAGGCTGGTCAAGAGCTTGTGCGAGGCATGAAGCTGAGATGGAGTCGGCAGAGTAGCGTAGCGTAGCAGTGGGGAGTAGTAGCGGCGGCAGTGGGAGCTGAGCTGAGGCCCAGGCCAGGCACTCGTCGGTAAGTGGTCGTGTGTGCTCCGAGAAGGCTGTCGGTGGCGGAAGCAAAGAGACTCCACGGGATCGTGTCTGGGGCCTAGGGACTCGAAACGAAAAGCCACCCGACAGGCTCAAGAGGGAGAAAGCAGACAGGACAGGCTGTAGGGAGCCGACGTGGTGGCGGACCTAGTGAGACAAGGTCTCGGAGGGGGTTACGAGGAGAGGATGGATCCAGGCCTGGAAGGTAGACGGCGGTAGGGAGAGAAAGAGGGAGACGCCTGGACTGACAGTCAGTCAATCTCTGGCGACAAGAACTTGAAGTGAAGGGACCGAAAGGGACTGACAAGGGGCGAGGGGGATGGCTATTCGTCGCTGGGCTTTTGGAAGAGGTGATGGTGGTGAGCCTCTCACTTGGCCTGGGCGGTTGCGAGTCCCGGGACGGAATTTCAAGGCACCGGTTAAGCCACACGAGCAGGAGATTTGACTTATGCTGCGCTGTGATGGAGTCGCTGCAGCAGGAAAGAGAAAGAAAAAAGAGAAGAGAGAAGAGAATGGAAATTCAAGACACGGCTCTCCTCTCTGATCCACCCCGCCCGAGTCGGTCGATTAGAGTTGGCTAGACCTTGGTCAGCCCGTGTTGTTAATGATGGCGGCCTTTGACCTCTGGGCCATGTGGAGTGGAGTTTTTGCTGCTGTTTAGTTTCGGGAGACGACGCGTTACAGAGCTAGACGCTCAGGGCGCGTCTGCGACGAATGGTTGGTTGAGACACGGGGCAGATGGCTGGCTGACGAGCAAACAATGATGCAATTGGAGCCAAACCGTCTGGATCACAATGACTCGACTCGGTTTTATCTGAGGGGCTTGGCTTGAAAATGCCCGACTATTGTTGTCTCGTAGTATTCAGATTGAGAGTCCACGCAGCCTTTACATGCTCAGAGCACGGATAGTGGCTATCCTTGGGTATCATTTACCATCAGCCCAACTCATCATGCATCGTCAGTAAACAAGCAACCAATGTTTTCATGTTGTTTGTTTGCATCCGCCTGTGCGACATCATCGCTTGGTCAATTGGCCCCGTGCCCGCACGTACATATAGCTGTCTACCTCCACGGATAAGCAAAGAGCCTTGATCTCGGGATCATCATCATGCAGAGCCAACTCATCACGGCTGTCACTCTTGATGCTCATCAGATCTAATCTTGACTCAAAAGACCCTTGACCCTGCATCTGTTTATACATGTTGCAAGTAAACAACTTGACCATGTTGACTTGTGAAACTTGTCCATTGTCCGACCCCTGATTGGTTCAACTCCCTCCGTCAAACATGTGCATCATGAACAAAACTCACACACGGGTCCCGGGCTGACTAAGCTTCCGGGTTCAACCTCCGAAAACCTGCCGCTCGGCCCATGTCCTCCGTAGTGCCGTTCCATTCGGTTGCTTGCGGGCAGAGCTTGTGAGAACTTGACTGATATCACCAACTCGGCAGATCTCGTCCAGCCCCTCTCACCAACCCATCCACTCTCCCACACTCACAATGGCCTCAATTGCCCGGTCCCTGCGCGTCGCTGCGCCTCTGGCCAAGGCTTTTGCCCCTCGAGCTGCTCCTATGGCCCGTTCCTCCATGCGAGCATTCTCCACCACCAAGCTGAGTGAGTTGCGCCTATCTCTCTACAATTGCGACAGAACTAATTGAGGACAAGGTCTTGCCCGTAGGTACACCAAGGACCACGAGTGGATCGACCTCTCGGCCGACAAGAAGCACGGCTTCGTCGGCATCTCCGAGTACGCAGCCGAGCAGCTCGGCGACGTCGTCTACGTCGAGCTCCCCGAGACTGGCGTCCTGGTTGAGCAGGGCGACCAGGTCGGCGCCGTCGAGTCGGTCAAGTCAGCCAGCGACATCAACGCCCCGATCCGACTGCGCGTCACCCAGGTCAATGACAACCTCGAGGAGAAGCCATCCACCATCAACAAGGTCCCCGAGGACGACAGCGCCGGCGGCGGCTGGATCGTCAAGGTCGAGGTTGACGAGGAGGGCGCCAAGCAGTTTGACGAGCTGATGGACATTGAGGCCTACAAGGCCTTTGCTGGCAGCGACCACTAAAGAGTCAATTCAATGGCTATCACGGAAATGGGTTACGATCGGATACAAGAGAAAGGAATGAAAGACAGTTCAACCTGCAAGCATAGACAGAAGTCAGGTGTACCATATGGTGATTCGCGTCCCGGGGGTATATTGGGTTTTATTTTCATGTGCCGATTTGCGGCTATGCATTCATGCCATGTCCTCGTCCATTTTTGTGTCTACTTGACCGTCTCAGGCACTTGCCTCTTCTTGTTAATGGCATCCAGGATCTTGCTAGCTCCCCGGTCCACGAGATCCTTGGCCACCTTCTTTCCAAAGGTGTCAGCCTCCTCTTGTGTCTTGATCTCCTCCGTCATCTCAGAGTCGACACCCTCGTCTCCCCGCAGAGAGACGACGGTAGCTCTGAGCCGTAGCTTGCCGTCCACCCACTTGGTCTCGACTCCAATGGGAACGCTGCACCCGCCCTCGAGCGCCCTCATGACGGCGCGCTCCGCTTCGCACGCCAGCATCGTTTGCTCATTCTCGATCGTCTTGAGGAACTTGAGCACCTTTTCGTCGTCCGCCCGGCACTCGACTCCCAGAGCACCTTGGCCGACGGCGTGCAGGATGCCTCCCGTGTCGGACTCGAGGAATTGGGAGATGTGGTGGCCGAGATCCATGCGCTGGAGACCAGCCGCGGCAAGAATGATGCCAGTCAGTTCCGGATCGTCCTCGAGCTTCTGCAACCGGGTCTGGATGTTGCCTCGGTGGTCCTTGAACTTGAGCGTGGGGTACCGTCGGACCAGCTGAGCAATGCGACGCACACTGCTGGTGCCGATGATGCTGCCAGCCGGCAGATCAGCCAGAGTCTTCCAACCGTGCTTCTCCTGCAGACTCTTCTTGATCACCAGTGTGTCCCTCGGGTCCTCGCGGGACGTCACACATCCGAGGACGCAGCCCTCGGGCAAAGTCGTCGGCATGTCCTTGAGCGAGTGAACCACAAGGTCAAGCTCCTTGTTGACGAGTCTCTCCTCAAGCTGCGACGTCCACAATCCCTTGCCTCCAAAGTTGTACAGAGCCGTGTTCTGGTCTCGATCGCCGGTCGTGGTCATGCCGTGGATGGGGAATTCATGATCGGGGAACTGAGCCTTGAGGGCGTCGACGACGATGTTTGTCTGAGCCAATGCAAGGGGCGACTTGCGCGTGCCGACGTTGATGACGTTCTTGGGGGCGGACTCGGACATTGTGAAAGGCTTTCGGAGGATGAGTTTGCGGATTCAAGGATGGCTGAGCGGCTGAGATGCGCTTGGAGGGGCAAAGTTATCAGCTTTTCGGAGCACAACGGATGGTGGGGTTGATACAGTTTCAATGGCACAGTGCGGGGGATTAGCACGGTACAAATGCCGATGCCGGCCGGGACCTGGATGATGGTAAGTTGGTATGGAACTTGTTTTCTTGCTGAAAGTTTGTTATCCTTACAAATGTTTGTCTTTAGTATATACTTACACTAAGATATCAGTTGAAGCAAACATGTGCAGGTGCATATCGCACAATTGTCGCACTCTAAGAGTTCCATGTCCCACTTACGACCGAGCCATCAATCTAAGAACCCCAGGAACACCTTTAATTATGACAGCAGACAAGTACGAGGTGTATAAAGTGAACATGTGTCTGTCATCATGATACCTCTGTCACCGTCCAGAAACTTGATCGGAGCTTCTCGCCCTCGGAACTTGCCCATGCCACGTCCAGCTCGTCGTGATACTGGACCAGGAACAACACCATGGACTTTGCTTCTACGTTTGACCATCGAACAGGTCCGGACTGCCGATGGCTCCACGATGTAGGACGCGCGACGTGTTCGCAATGCTATTGACGGAAGCCTTCGTTAGCGAGCAAACGCTTGCTTCTTGGGCGACCTGGATATCGGATGTCTGCTAGATATAAGGATGGATAGCCATCATCTCAGACCAGCTCAGCATCCCGACCGACAAGTCCATACCTGGACAGATTAATCCTTCAAGCCAAACTATCGCATTCGTTACCAACATGAAGATATACTTCATCCTCCTCGGGCTGCTCGCCTTGGTCATGGCAAAGCCCCAGGTCCCTCCACCTTCATCCCCTCAGCCTGCGCCTGTTCCTCCTCCATCTCAACCACCAGCTCCTCCAGCCGATCCCCCAGTTCCCCCAGCTGAACCGCCAGCTGAACCACCAGTCCCGCCCTCTCCACCTCCAGCTCCGGTTCCTCCTCCTGACGAACCGGCTCCCGCACCTCCACCCTCTTCTCCGGCCCCTGTCCCGCAGCCTCCGGCGCCAACGGATCCGGCCCCGGCCCCACCAGCTCCGAACCCTACGGGTGCACCACCACCACCAATTGAAGGTCCAATCTGTGAATGCGGGTATACTTACTGCGCAGAAGTCCTCATGGCAATGGGTATAAACACTAATCCCCAAGTCACCGTGGAAACGCTAACGCCTCAGCAGCAAAGCCCTGGAATGAAGCCCAACTCTCCGAGGCGTACTGCAAGACGCCAAACGCCAACTGCCCCCAGGGCTCTCCAGCCACCAGCGTCGACTCGGCCCTGTACATCTGCCTCTGCGACCAGATCGACCAAAAGGTCGGAGACCACCTCGAGCTCCTCTGCGGCTGTGATACGTGCCTCAATGTCGGGCCGGACTTTAGAGGGCGATGCAAGACGCCCTGCCTGCCTGGTCACGGTGGAGGGAGCGGGGCGGGTGATCCGAACACCAGGGAGGGAGACAAGGGGGAGAGCCCGATGCGAGGGAGTGGTCGGTTTGGGAGATTCCATATGTAGTATGGTTGTGTCTGGATGTTGTTAAACAGGCAGACTGCAGCGGTTAGTGGATGAGAATAATGGTGGATGAGATGAATGAGGCCTCTGGAAGTCACTCATTAGATTGTATTGTCCATCCTTTATTTCAGCAAACATCAAACTCATGATCGTCCTTTGTCGTGATTCAAACTGAAGCAGACCTGCAACGCTACTAGATTAGGCTCTAGCCAACATCAGCCACTCCATCCCAGTGACTGGAGCGCTAGAAACATCGGAAACACCCACAGCCCACCCGCTCATGTTGCGAATGCATCATGCATCATGATCTCGGCTCATCTTGAACCGCCCATGGCCGGACTCTGAGGCCGGACTTGCAGCTCCGAGTGAGGGGAACCCGGCCGCCAAGTCCTAGGGAGGGCACCCAACAGGCAAGTCCGCGGGATGAGCAACCCTTCCAGATCTCGCTATTGCAATTCCCCCGAGCCATCCGCCGTCTGTCCATGATGATCCTATGAGAAACCACACCCTATTCTTCCATGGAACAGTTAGAACCCCCCGCGCCCAAGAACAGATGCCCCGCCCCCAGATTTTAGCGGCATTAGCGTCCTCGGGTCCCACTCTCAGCGCCCCGTGGCCCACTGCCCGGGGCGGCTAATAGAACCCCGGGCCAGGGCTTCTAGGTCCGAGCTCCAGCGGGCGGGCGGTAGGAGGTGACTCGAACGAGGAATGCCGAGTGACGTCCCAGACAAGGAGGGAAAACACATGACACGGAGACGAGGTCAGCCCCTCTTCGGATGACCCTTGATGTCTGTCTTCTTTTTTTCTCTCTCTTTTTTTCTAGATTTTTTTTTTAGAGGTGTCTTCCTTTTGTATGTTTAGAGACGCGAGTCTCAGAGAGTACTGTATCAGCTAAAAGCAGCTCTTCTCCGATCTCGCTGCTGGCCTCCATGGGCTTTCTCCATCATGGTAGCCAACATGCTTCGTCCGCTGGCCACGACCGCGGCTCCAGCCTCGGCTTCTGAGCTGTGCGCTTCCTCCTGCTTCGTGTCAAAGCAATTGAAGCGTTACAAAGTCCGAGGTGAGCTCTCTGAAGCTGCTGGAAGCTCCTTTGACCCGAGCTAACTAGAGCTTTGCTCCAGATGCCATCCTCTCCCGTCGCAAGCAATGGCAGAGCACGTTTGCCTCGTCTCGCCAGCGCGCAATTGTTCCTGCAATCTCGAAGCCTCTGGCATTGATTCGTCATGTCTCGGTTCCTGTGACTCCTCCTCGGACTTATTCCACCGTGGTGCTCCCCAAGACGACTCCCTACGATCACCTCACCGTTGGCGTCCCCACCGAAATCTTTCCTGGAGAGCGCCGAGTTTCTCTGACACCTGCCAATGTAGCCCTCTTGAAGAAGAAGGGCTTCAAGCAGGTCCTCGTTGAGCGCGGCGCTGGTACATCGGCAGACTTTCTCGACGCCGCTTATGAAGCGGCTGGCGCAACTCTCGTAACTGGTCCCAAGGATGTCTGGTCCAACGCCGACATTATCCTCAAGGTTCGCGGTCCTGGTCTTGGTGAAGTCGACTGCATGAAAGAAGGTCAAACCATCATCTCTCTGCTCCAACCCGCTCAGAACAAGGAACTCGTCGAAAAGATTGCCGCCAGGAAAGCCACTAGCTTCGCCATGGACATGATCCCCCGTATCTCTCGCGCCCAGGTCTTTGACGCTCTCAGCAGCATGGCCAACATTGCTGGTTACAAAGCTGTCCTCGAGGCTTCAAACGTGTTCGGTAGATTCTTGACTGGTCAGGTTACAGCCGCTGGAAAGATCCCCCCCTGCAAGGTTCTGGTTATCGGTGCCGGCGTCGCTGGTTTGAGTGCTATCGCTACTGCTCGTCGCATGGGAGCCATTGTCCGTGGCTTCGATACTCGATCTGCTGCTCGTGAGCAGGTTCAGTCTCTTGGAGCCGAGTTCATCGAGGTCGAGCTTGAAGAAGACGGATCTGGCGCCGGTGGCTACGCAAAGGAAATGAGCAAGGAATTTATCGAGGCTGAGATGAAACTTTTCAAAGAACAAGCCAAGGAAGTCGACATCATCATCACCACTGCATTGATCCCCGGAAAGCCTGCCCCGAAGCTCCTCAAGAACGATATTCTCGATGTCATGAAGCCCGGTAGTGTTATTGTCGATCTGGCTGCTGAGGCTGGAGGAAACTGTGAAGCTACCAAGAAGGGCGAGCTGGCTGTTTACAACGACGTCAAGATTATTGGTATGTGGCTCGTAGAAAGCGAGATCTTCTGCTAACTTGGACAGGATATACTGATCTGCCTTCTCGTTTGCCAACTCAGTCTTCTACGCTCTACTCCAACAACATCACCAAGTTCCTGCTCTCCATGGCCCCTGAACCCAAGGCTTTCGGTATTGATCTCTCGGATGAAGTTGTCCGAGGCGCCATCGTCACTCAAGACGGAGACATTCTCCCACCGGCTCCTCGGCCTGCACCTCCTCCTGCACCCGTCAAGACCGAACCCGTCGAGGCAGCCCCTGAACCCGTAGCTCTGACCCCCTGGCAAAAGAAGACCCGTGAAGTCGCTGGCGTCACAGCCGGTATGGGCGGCATCATGGCCCTCGGCAAGTGGACCAGCCCTCTTCTCATGTCCAACGCCTTCACTTTTGCTCTGGCTAGTCTCATCGGTTACCGTGCCGTCTGGGGTGTTGCGCCTGCGCTGCACTCTCCTCTCATGAGTGTCACCAACGCCATCTCTGGTATGGTCGGTATCGGCGGTCTGTTTATTCTCGGAGGTGGATTCTTGCCAGAGACTGTTCCCCAGGCTTTTGGTGCTCTGAGTGTTCTCCTCGCCTTTGTTAATGTTGGTGGTGGCTTTGTCATTACCAAGCGCATGTTGGATATGTTTAAGCGTGAGTTACTCGAGACTCTTCGGAACTTGACTAACAACGTATAGGACCTACTGACCCCCCTGAGTATCCTTGGCTGTATGCTATCCCCGCTGCTCTTTGCGGTGGAGGCTTTGTTGCCGCTGCCTCTACTGGAGCTGCTGGTCTCGTCCAAGCCGGATACCTCATCAGCTCAGTTCTCTGCATCGGTTCCATCTCCAGTCTTGCTTCTCAGGCTACTGCCCGTATGGGAAACATGATTGGCATACTCGGTGTCGGCACTGGTGTCCTGGCTAGTCTTCTTGCTGCTGGCTTTACACCTGAGGTTCTCACTCAATTTGGTGGTCTCGCCGCTCTTGGTACTATTGCTGGTAAGTATGCCCGAAATAAGAAGTACGACTTCTGACAGTATAGGTTTCCTCATTGGCAAGCGTATCACTCCTACCGATCTCCCCCAGACTGTCGCTGCTCTTCACTCCGTCGTCGGTCTCGCTGCTGTCCTGACCAGCATCGGCAGTGTCATGGCTGATGTCATGGATCCCTCAACACTTCACCTCGTAACAGCCTACCTCGGTGTTCTCATTGGTAAGTCCGCCGATCCTGGATCTTATAAATACTGACCTTTTAGGTGGCATCACATTTACCGGTTCCATCGTTGCCTTCCTCAAGCTCGGTGGCAGGATGAGCTCCAAGCCCAAGATTCTCCCTGGACGTCATGCCATCAACTCTGGGCTGCTGGCTACCAACGTTGCTACGATGGGAGCCTTTGTTACAATGGCACCAGGAAGCCCCATGATTGCAGCTGGAGCACTCGCTGCCAACGCTGCACTGAGCTTCATCAAGGGATACACAACTACCGCCGCCATTGGAGGCGCTGACATGCGTAAGTAGTTACAAGCTCTTCAAATTCAGATGCTAATCATTCGCAGCTGTCGTCATTACCGTCTTGAACGCTTACAGCGGCTTCGCCCTTGTCGCCGAGGGCTTCATGTTGGATAACCCCCTCCTCACCACCGTCGGAGCCCTAATCGGCGTCTCCGGTTCCATCCTCTCATACATCATGTGTGTCGCCATGAACCGCTCCCTCACAAACGTCTTGTTCGGAGGTCTCGGTACACCGACAGCAATGCAAGAGTACAAACCCCAAGGTGAAGTCACAACAACATCTGTAGAGGACCTCGCAGATGCCCTCCTCAACTCTGAAAAGGTCATCCTCATCGTCGGCTACGGCATGGCTGTGGCAAAAGCCCAGTACGCCTTGTCCAGCATTGTCTCGTCTCTGAGGGCCAAGGGCATCACTGTTCGCTTCGCCATTCACCCCGTTGCTGGCCGTATGCCTGGTCAGTGCAACGTGCTCCTCGCTGAGGCTAGTGTGCCGTATGACATCGTCCTGGAAATGGACGAGATCAACGACGACTTCCCCGACACGGATCTTGCTGTTGTCATTGGTGCTAATGACACTGTTAACCCCATTGCCCTGGAGAAGGGTAGCTCCATCGAGGGCATGCCTGTGCTTCACGCCTGGAAGGCCAAGCAGGTTGTTGTGATGAAGAGGAGTCTGGCCAGCGGCTACGGTGAGTGATTCCGGTCACTTTAGTGATTGAACGCTAACAAGAGCAGCCGATGTCCCCAACCCCATGTTTTACATGCCCAACGCCAAGATGTTATTCGGAGATGCTAGAGTCACTTGCGAAGGTTGGTATCTCGTCCATCCCCAAGTCCCTCGCTAACCAGTCCAGCCATCAAATCGGCCATCGAGTCCAAGTCGTCGTAGAAGAATCTTGAGCGATTTTCATATATAGTCGATCGATTTCTTTACAGGAAAGACCATGTGGAGGAGCTCATAGAGTCCAAATGTTTTGCTAGATCCTATACCATTATCATTCACTGGCTGCAAGGGACAGCCCACGCAGCGGCTCGATTGATCTGAATGAATTCAAGACCCTTTTTTCGGGTTCGTCTTTTTGACAGTTTGATTGTCTAACCGAGATTCATATGTACAGTGTTCAGCTCGCTCATGCCCGGGGAGCAGCCACAGGCTCCCATGCCGTGATCTTGGACTTGGCCCTAGAGAAAGTCAGCATGCCACCATCCATAATTTCACACCAAACGCACGTGTTGTAGGTCTTAAAGGCTCCTCGGCTCTGGGTATAGTTGGGGATGGCCTTGGTGGGCTCAAAGTGGCGGGTACCCGGGGTCAGCAGGGCATCCTCGGTTGGGGGCTTGTCGACGGCGTAGCTGATCCACGAGTGCCATCCGGGCTCGATGTGGGCGGCATCGTAGTCGTGCTTGGCGTACTCGACCCAGCGCGTTCGGAGGGGCAGTTCCTCGTTGTTCTCAAAGTACTTGTTGCCCGCGCGATCGGTACCGATGAGACGACCGTACTTGGTGTCACCTGCGCTGGTCAGAGAGAGTCGAGGAGAGTCAGAGTTGAAACGTACCGATGTACTATCCGTAACAAACAGACGTCGTTAGTCAAGCTCGAGTGGTTCGGTCGTCGGCACATACCAGCATCTGTCGGAAGTAATCCTACTCAGGGTCAGCATTGGAGCTCAATGGCGGTTTTCGAAGGGACTCACCTTGATTCCAACCTTTCGCAGGTTGGACAGCGTTCGCGTAATCGTCGACATGGTTGCGGTTCAGCGACAATTGACCTCAGCGTGCAACGGGGGATTGAGGGTCTTGATCGGCCTCTGGCGATGAAGTGATTACCGGGACGGAAAAACATCGGCAGAACCTCTTTGTGACGGCATGCAGGTACGTACCCACAGCTTCTCAACCAGAAATATCCAGGCCATTAACAAGCAAATCTTCAACACCACGTCAAGCTTCGACAGGTACCCAATTGAGCTCCGAAATGCTCGCACGGAGCTGCACGCGATGCACGACTAGGCTCCGAGCCGCACGTCCCAAGCCGAGCGTCCCACGACCGAGGATTCAGCGAAGACAGTATGGAATGTCGGCTGGCGCCCCGGGTCCGGCACCGGCGTCGAGCCCTGCGAGCGGCGTAGGTGCTCTGGCGCCGTTTGTCAACGAGTTGGACCGTCTTGCGCCGAGCTTCGATGTTCGAGGGGACCAGATACAGATTATTAGGACGCCGACCGAGTTCTACGAGACGCTAAAGGTATGAATCTCGACGGAGTGTAGTGGAATATGGCTGATGGGATTAGGATCGGATACGAAAAGCCCAGCGACGCATCTTCCTGTCGACACTATACATTGGAAAGTCGGAGCGAGAGCTCATCGAGACGCTACAAGAGGCATTGAGGAAGAACCCCGAGGTCAAGCTCAGTATCTTGACGGATGCCCTCCGCGGCACTCGAGAAGCCCCAAACCCGTCATGTGCGTCCTTGCTGGCGCCCCTCGTGCAAGAGTTTGGGGCAGATCGAGTCGAGATTCGCATGTACCACACGCCGAACTTGACGGGTTTGAGAAAGGAGTACATTCCCAAGCGTATCAATGAGGGATGGGGACTGCAGCACATGAAGCTATACGGAGTCGATGATGAGATCATCATGTCTGGGTAAGTCACCAGAGACATTCACATGAGCTTGACTGACTTGTTAGGGCAAACTTGTCTACCGACTACTTTACAAACCGGCAGGATCGGTATCACCTCTTCTCATCCAAAGAAGTGACGGACCACTTTTGGAAGATTCACTCAGGGGCCACATCGTTCAGTTTCCTCGTTCAACCCTCAGAAGAACCAGCAGGCTTCACCCTCTCATGGCCAACAACAAACTCGGCTCCTTCACCTCTCGAAAAGCCTCAATCCTTCATCAAGCGAACCACATCGACGCTGCAGGCCTTGATACATCCCACCTCTAAGCCGACTCAGGACATTTCAGATACTAGGGTTTACATGCTCAGTCAGATGTCCCAGGTTATGAAGCCTGATACATCGACTGAACTCCCCATCATCACTCACATTCTCAAAACCCTCGCCTCGCCTGCATATCGCGACTCTTCGTGGACATTTACAGCCGGTTACTTTAACCCGGCTCCCTCTTTGACAAAACTCCTCCTCAGCACCGCCTCGACTTCAAATACAGTCATCACCGCTGCCCCTGAGGCAAATGGCTTCTACAAGTCCAAGGGCGTGTCTGGACTCCTTCCAGATGCTTACACCCTTCTTGCTCGTCGCTTCGTTCATCGCGTACACCACGAAGGTCGTGATGAAGACATCACTCTCAAGGAGTGGCGTCACGGCATGGTTGGCCAGCCTGGAGGATGGACATACCATGCAAAGGGTCTTTGGGTAACCATGCCTGGCGATAAGCACCCCGCCATGAGCATCATCGGAAGCTCCAACTACACCAAGCGAAGTTACTCTCACGACCTCGAAGCTGGTGCCCTGATTGTTACTCGCGATGAGGGTTTAAAGGCTCGGCTCGCAGACGAACAGCTCTGGCTCCAGGAGCACGCGACAAAGGCGACAAGAGACGACTTTGCGAAGAACGAACGAAGAGTAGGACTCAAGGTCCGTGTCGCCATGTGGATTGTCTCCCTAGTTGGTGGAGCGTTGTAAACATATTGTAACATACTGTAACACTTGATCTTGTAGAATAGACAGTAGATGGAGGCGTTGTTGACGGGTCTATGACATGATACCCAACTTCAACCTTGCTCGAATCAAATCTTTTGACGTTCAGGTTGTATACACAATAATACAAGGCTATTCCTACACGGCTCTTATGCCCCAATCACCCTCGTCCCCGTCGCAGGTCCTCCCTTGACGAGACCCTGCATCACGACCCGGCTCACAAGGTCGCTCTGGTGCTGCTCAATCATCTCCTTGAGCACGCTCCTCTCCAGCACCACCTTGCCCGTCTCCAGAAGATCCTTGACGTCCACGTCCTCGAGATCCAGTGCCCGACCTTCCCAGGGGACTTGCTCCATGGCCTCGAAGAGGGCCTCGCGGCGGTTGCCCGTCACAAAGAGGGTGCGGCCGCTAGCCCGGCCAAGACCCAGGTTGCCCAGCATGCCCGTCACGTACTTCTTGAGATATGTCTCCTTCATCCCATCCTTGAGGTACTTTCCAGCAAGCAGCTCAAAGTCGGTCGGCAGAGCAAGATCCATACCATCCTCACACACAATCAAGTCGCCCTTTCGGTAACGGTAGCTCAGCGCAGTGCGCCAAGCCTTGTCGTAAACCTTTCGGTTAAGACCAGTTCCAAAGTCGCGGGGCTTAGGTCCAAACACCTTTCCACCACCTCGGAGGAGGGGACTCTGCTTGGTGCCGAGACGGGCGCGGCCGGTTCCCTTCTGAGGTCGCATCTTGCGGTGCGAGCCGTTGACCTCCCAGCGGTTCTTGCTCGAGGCGGTGCCCTGGCGGGTGTTGTCGCCCTCGTAGACGACGGCGAGGTGGAGGATGTCGCGGCGGAGGGGGAGGTAGAGGTGGTTGACGGACCATTGCTCGAGGGCTGTGGGCTCGAGGGAGGGGAAGCTGTGAATTGTGAGGGGGACGGTCGAGACTGGGTGTGTCAGTAGAGGTTGGTTTAGACAGTAAGTGGGAGACTGACTGGGCTTCCATGACTCTAGAATGCCCTGAGGGGTATCGACAGACTTAGCGACAGCAGGAGCATCGGTAGAAGACACCTCTGTAGCCATTGACCTTGTGAACGTCTTGCTAAGAGCAGCCGGCTGGAGAACGTTAGATGCGAATACCTCGAAAGACTCTTCCACTCACCCTAGCAGACACCCGCAGCGCACCCATGGCCTCGGCCAGGCAACCAATTCCCTTGCCCGCCATTGCAACAGTTTCCACGTATGATCCTTTTGTCGTGGATTGGCGTCGGCTTGCAATAGGCCCAAAGAGTGATGCCGATGTTGGTTCCGTTTCTCAAAAACCGTGATGCTCGAAAAGTGGTTCGGCATCTTCCGCCTCCGGTCCCCGACTTTTTTGTGGGGCTGAGCCAGTGCAAACCATCCCCAAGCTTTTTCTCGATATTCGAGATATCCAACCGAGAACGACGACCTCGAATTACCCCTCCACAACGCTTCAACATGTCGCGTTGCCAGGCCGTCGTAAGGCCGCTCGCCCGGCAGCTGCGGCCGCAATGCGTCGTCCGACCCTTCACCACTGCCATCCCCCGGCCCGCCGAAGTCGAGACGACACAGACTCCCACCGAGACAAACCCGCTCGACCTGGATCCCAATACCGTACTCCCCGAGTTCGAGGCGCAGGTCATCAAGGCTGGAAAGATGCCAATTGGCTCCCGTCGTCGTCGCGTCGCCATCCGCACCACCGGCGACCTCCCCTTTGAACACCTGCCCTACCAGGCTTTCCAGGAAGCACGCAAGATTCTAGCCGCGGACCGGGAGGAGAAGTTGGCAAAGATCACGAAGGAGGTGGAAAAGATTGCTTTCCTCGAGAAGAAGGACCCCAATGAAGTTCAGGGCGGACAGAAGATGAAGGATGTCAAGCTGGCTAGTCTGCGGAGACATGTCGACAAGCTCAAGATTCTCGCCGATGCCAACGATCCCATTGTCAAGAAGCGATTCGAGGACGGCCTGGGTATGCAATTGAGCCAATTGAGATACTGTCACAGTCACTAACAACCCCAGGCGACATGAACAAGCCCATCTACCGCCACTATGCCGAAAAGAAGTGGCGCTCCTACGACCACCGCCTCATCACCCAGCGAATCAAGCAGTTCAACATCGTCCCCGACGTCCTCCCCAAGCTCGAGCCAACCGCCGACGTCCAGCTCTACTTCCGCAAGCTCAAGATCCCCCCGGGACAGATCGTCGACAGCCTCGTCAGCGAGAACGCCCCCAGGCTGCGCGTGCAGGTCTTTGACAAGGGAGAGCGTCTGGTCACCGTCGTCGTCGTAGACTCGGATGTTCCCGACCCGGAGAGGGACACCTTCTCCAAGCGCTGCCACTACTTGGCTGCCAACATTCCTCTCAGCCCCGCAGACACTTCGCTGCCCCTGAGCAGGATAAAGGCCGAGGACCAGCTCGCCGTGCCCTGGCTGCCCGCCTTCTCCCAGAAGGGTGCCCCCTACCACCGTCTAGGCATCTACCTCCTCGAGCAGAAGCCCGGCGAGCGCGTCGATGTAGCCAAGCTCAAGCAGCTCTACTCCAAGCGCGACGGCTTCTCCCTCAAGTCCCTCCGCGACAAGTTCAGTCTCACCCCCTTCGGCTTCAACCTCTTCCGATCCGTATGGGATGAGAACACTGCATCCGTCATGAAGCGCCACAACATCGAGGGCAGCGACGTCGAGTTCCGACCCACGCGCGTGCACAGCATGAAGCCACCCGTCAAGCCTCGCGGATGGGAAGCCAAGCGCCAGGGACCAAAGTACCGCCACCTCTGGAAGTACACCAAGAACATCAGGGGCATCTCCAACTCGAGGGGCTGGATCAAGAGGAGGTAGAGCGGAGGGGTCATGTGTATCATATCACTGTACATTTAGATGGAGTCAATGTAGGACTACAAGACAAAAAAATATGCAACTCATGTGCTACGATGAATGGAATGATGTGGATAAGAATGGTATTATATGTAAATTCACTGTGATGTGGCCAATGTTGGTGATTGTTGCTCAACAAAGAGTTATTTACCAATATCAAAGACCAAAGATATACCATATTTAGAGTTTAACCACAGGCATGCCAACCAGTAATCGTCTCTCAATCTCATTCCCTTTCCAATCAAACAGTTTCAACCGCTAATCATACCGTTTTACCTCTCGGGAGCTTTCCCTTTTGATAGAGTTCCTCTGTGGCAACCATATCGCCACAACCTTGCCTCTCCAACTGTCAACAACCCGGACAGAAAATCCCGATAAGGTCGATCAATATCCTATTTCATCTTAAAATTCGGGGTCCATTAAGGCCCAATGAGGGGTCCAAGTTGTGGCAAAATAGGGGTTTGCCACCCACCATGGCAAACTCAAAAGTTTGATAAATCCCATATCCCCGGGATCTAGATTCTCAACTTCATCCTCACGTGGACACCATCATCTTCTCTTGGAACCGGTAGTTCTCATCGGCTTCAGTTGTCTGGTGGCAAGTTGTGCTTGTCTCCCGTGTTCAGTGCTGATGTCTATCACAGATTAGCCTCAGTGACAACAAGTCGGAGGATATCTTCTAACGGTCTGAATCATGACAATACATGGTAAGGTTAGACCTTTCCAAAGTTGGAGCCTGTTCCCTTTGTTAAATATTCGAGACTGTTTGTACAATCGCCACATACTACACATCTACCCTTGCCTTTGAGTTTGATTCAAAGACGAGACTCTTCCCCAGTTTCCTTATCTCTCTTCAGTGTAGCCCATATTTCCCCTTCGAGTCAGTCATGTCAAGAAATAAGCTCCATATGAGGCCTGTTGGTCACCCGCCGTGGCAGATAGCACACTCCACGAAAAACACGTCAAATCAAACTCAAACATTCGTGAAAGCATCAAGTCATAATCCATCACAACACGCCTTACCCCCTTTCCCAATCCTCATGCTCATCCTTTCATACTCGTACTTGACAATCATCTTCCAGCGAAGTCGCCAAGGGTATAAAATTCCTCGCAGAAGAAACTCCATAGACAGAGTTTCATTCAGAAATCTGTCCGCTGCCCAACTCCGTTTTGAGATGATACCCCCTGTTCTGTCCCCCTCTTGCCCAGTATCCTCTATAGTATGGTCGTTCGTGATCCGTTTAGAAGGACATGTGCCCATCTTCTGCTTCTGCACCCATTGATTTGCCCTGGTATAACACGTTACTTGGGAAAATCAAAGAAATATAGACGCTCGACTCGTGATCGACATGTTGATCGAATCTAGTGGGGCAGAGTCAAGTAACTAAGATAGTTATCTTGTTCCACCTCAACCCCTGGCTGCTTGATTGTCGAGCATCTTGAAGCAAGTGCACCGCCTTTCTCATATTATGTCGTCGACTCGTTATTGTTCATGGCTCTTAATCCAACATATCGTCGGGCATGTGGTCATAGTTGATCTCTGACTCTGTCGACTTCGGTATAGTTGTCATGACTAGAGCACAGCACAGTTAGCATTATCCTCCGAGTCTGGAAAGGTCGACTCACCACTTGAACTCCGACGACGGTGATGGTGGCAGCAGTTAATACCATTACAGTGCGCCTGGCCCGTGTGGTACTCGGCTGCCGTCCGTTGAACAAACTTTCTTGCCTCATTCTCTATCCACTGGTTGATGTTGGAGTCGTTGCAACCAGCATGCTGCATCAGTTGGTTCTTCATCTTGCTCACTTCTCCGAGGAGATCGTTGTATTCTGTCTGGAGGGTCGAGTGTTGGTGCTCCAGTCCATATCTCGTCTCCTCCAAGTTGTTCACCCACTCCTTTTTCTTCTGTCGGCACTTGGACGCTGCTATCCTGTTGCGCTTCAAAAACTTGCTCCTTTTTGACGACTGTCCGTCATCCATATCTTCCTCATCTTCATCTTCTTCGACAACTGTTTCTTTTGCGGCTCCTGGTCGGCGTGGCGGAGATGCAGCTGATGCTCGTCGACGGTGCGAGTTGGTGCTCCTCGTGCTCTTCCGAGCCTTGGTATTCGTCTCGCTCGCTATCGAGTTGATAGATGGTATGGAAGACTTGCTCGAGGTACGTGATGTCTCGAAAACCGGTTCGCTTGACGTGGTTCCAGGCGAAGACTGTGCCTCGGTCGGGGGTCTCGGACTATCCGTGGAGGTCGTCGGTACCACGGTCGACAGCTCAGGGGGAAAGAAGCCAACGGGGTTGTTCAGGGCTGGATTCCACATGGCAGGATTCATCATGAATTGAGTATCCATGGGCCTGGAGGGGTTTGGGATCGAGCCCTCGGTCGTGCACGCGTTGAGCATGGGGTCGATGTTCGCGTCGTCCGTGGCAGCCAACATGTAGTTGTTGCCAAACTGGTTGGTCTCGTCTGCAAAGTTGTTGCTGCTGTTCATGATGACTGTCCTGGCACCCGTCTGAAAGGCCCGTTCAACGTACTGTTCCTGGCGTGGTAGCCCAGGCCCCAAGGGGCGAGGTTTGATTCTCTACGTTCAGAGTGCGCGAGACTATCGCGGCAGATCTCTTAAACGATGGCAAGCTGATGTTGTCTCAGGCACAGATACAGTTCTCGATCGAGCTTCGCGGTACCGGTTTGGGTCGAGGACACAAGAGGCGGATAGGGAGGGGTGTGTGGTGGGTTTCGACAATGTCTGAGCGACCAGCTTAGAAGGGTAGAATCCAGGAACGGGTGGCAAAGTTGGCAACCTAAAAGGGGCGATATTGTCGATTTATTGCCCGAGATATTGGCCGAGTTCGGGTCCAGAGCCCGTCGTTGAAAGACCAAGAGAAAAGGATGCAGAGGGAGGGTTGTGTCGCAACTTGAGAGGGTGGAGGAAGGCCACAGAAGCCAACCAGGTTGAACCAGGGCCAGCGCCAGCGGAGAAACCGATCCGGCTCAAGGAGACACCTCCGATGACCGATGAAATAGTCGATTTCCAAGGCACATGTACCTTGAATAGAACGGCCAAGTCTGTATTTCAGTTGAAGGCGAATTTGCCTTGTTTCGTACTTGTTGCTGCTGTTCGATTATTCGTCCGGAGAGGCCGTAGACGTCCGCCACACAGCCAATCGTCAACAACTGAAGCTCTATTGGAGAGATAGACTTGAAGATAGGATTAACTGAAGCCACACGGCTAAGCCACGAACTCCAAAAGAGTATATGTTCTCGATCGATGTTGCTGGGTAGAGATGAGTATGATGGATCCACAAGCTGGGACTGATGTAACAAGTCGACGGTTATATCATGTTCACGCGAGACGCGACCATTAGTAACGGGTGCTTGCGTCACTTGGTCTCTAGTCTTGGAGATCGGTGGGCGGACTGTAAGGATGTATCGATTGATTCTTTACAGTGACAACCGGGGTCGAGGGAGTAAAGGTAAGGGGGTGGCGGTCCAAAGCACAGTAGAGCAGCATGTACAGTCGACTCAACCAGTGAGGTCTGCAAACGGGATATGTCCGGGGACTATCATTCGCAATTGACGGGGAGAGCTTCTGGAAATGAACCAGGGTGTGGTGGATGTACTCTATAAACGACAGTGGGAGTTGACTGTGGAACGCTGCAAGTGACTTTGAAGGCCGGATGCCCCGCTTTGTTGACTTCTTTGTCGGCGAATGGCAAGCAGAGCGCAACAATTACTGTACGGTACGGCGAGGAACAAGCCGTCGTGTGATACGCCAGGTAGACTTGGCTCTGGAGATGTCAGCTTCGAGAGTGGCGGTACGCTAATGGAATGTCATCCCGCCTCTGTCCGCAGAGGAGAAGTGGAAACGAGGCGATGGTCTATCTAGATGATGGCGAGCCTGATGCTCATGACGGAAAGGTGTCGACGCTAAAGCGTTGCCGGCAGAATAAAGACAACCGCAGCTAAACTATTAGCAACTCATCTTCGGTGGTATCTTCACTAAATGTACTGCGTCTGCATTTCTTCCAACCAGTAACCCAGGACGGATCTCCTCCGTGGAGGTGTCGGTTCCTGGAGGCCGACCAATGGTTAGCCTGGAGCAGAAGCCATGTACTCCGCAACCTTTGGACAGTGCGGGAGAGACTGGGCTCTCGAGACTCGCCGCCCATACGCGGCTCAGAGCTGAGGGTGTGGTTACATCCTCGGGATACGGCCCTTCAGCTGTGGCGTTCAACATCTCCGGCCCCGTCTCAAACGGCGCTTCGGGTGAAGATGTCTTCCTGTCCGGCGTCCCGGATGGTTATCCTCGACGATGAGGGGCACATATTCCCAGACAGGGAGGTCCTGGGTAACTTGGACAGTGTGTTTTTGACTTGTGCTGCAATTCTTCCATCTAGGCACAAGCTCGAGTCAAGTGAGGGGTCGAGGCATCAAGGTGATCAAGCGCATTCAGGGTCCTTTTGCGGCGCAGTTTCATGTCCGATCCCAACTGTTGGACACAGTAGCCAAGAATTCCACAGTATGCACAATGAGGTGGCTCTCCGGGAAAAAAGTTGACAGATGGGCGATAAATCTTTGCCATCTGAGAGGTGGGTTTCTCAAAAGAAATCTGCCTGCCGTCATACCGTACCTATGAGCGGTCCTGTGTGCCTGTGTTACCGCGGTGCGATACTTTTCTCGTTCTCGCCGACTGAGAAATAATACCAGTCGATCTTCAATTGGCAGGTTTTCAACAGACGCAACGAGTAACGATCGTCTGGGGCCGCCTTTTCTTCAGACTGACCACTGAACTGCGAGGGGGTCATCAGATGCTTCTCAGTCAGATGCAAAAAGCCGTTTTCAGGGTCCATCCAACTCCCACCAAGGGTGGTGGCACCCTTGAGTGAGCCGGGTTTGCTGTTAAAACGGTCCCTGTACCGTTTCTCCTCTGTGGCTAATGGAACCAGGGGCAATCGCAGGGCCACCAGTTCGCAGGGCCACCAGTTCGCAAGCAATTTCTTACACACGCCTCTCGTTACATCGTTGTAGATGCTCCAGCTTTTCAACAAGAAAATTTCGAATTGTTTGTCGTGGAAAATGGTTGATCGCACTCAATCAGGCTCCGGAGGTTTTGATCCGGAGTGTTTGCTCCGGGGACTCTCTGCACGCGGTGCGGGGTCCAGTTGAAGCGACGCCAGGATGGCAATGCTGGAAAGACACAATGGAAAAGTCTGCAAAGAAAACAGGGAAAACCGGGAAAACAGGTTATCGAGCGGCTGACATGGCTTGGCTAGCGGGATTATCGGGGAATTGGTTCGAGCCGGCCTTCAGGGGAGACGGTCGCTCCGGGGAGATGCCTAGGTTGGTGATTTTGATGTGCTCGCTTTTCATGCCGCAACAGGCAAGTACCAGGTCATCCATGGCAGGTTCATATTGCAAGATTCGTGCAGATCTGGGCGTCGACATTGATTCTTGATGCTTGAAGATCCTGTGTTGGATGGAGCTGTCTGCCTTGGAGCATCAGGGTGCTCTTGGAGGTGCTGCACCACGTGCACAGTCACCTGACAAGATCTACTCTCAGGCATTCACGCCACGTGACCTCGCGACATCCTCAAACGCGCTCTGCCCCTCCCACGGTTATCGCCAGCTGCCTCACCACTTTCCTTGACGCCCGCGCACTTCATCGCCCACAGCTTTCATCTTCTTCCCGGCCAAACGCGTAGAGCCACTCTCTCGGGCTCTTCGCACGCTCTTATTACTTTTCTCTCCATATCCGTTCTTCGCAGGCGAAAACCAAACGCAAACATGGCCGAGCAAATGTCCACCCCGCGCATCACTGCACCATACCTCGACAACTTTGTCGGTCGAGTTATCATGCTCGTTGGCAAGGTCACACAGCTTCGGGGTGAACAGGCGACTCTGGACTCGGACGGAACAGTCACTGTGCTGCTGAACAGGGTACGTTTAGCAATCCGTTATCAGCCTCCCAGCGGCAATGTAACCTCGACATGGAAAGCTAACAAACACTCCAGGATGCGCATCTCGCCAATGGAAACTCTGTCCAGGTCATTGGAAAGGTCAACCCGGACCTGACGATCAAAGTTTTGACGTCCCGGGATCTGGGGAACAGTGTGGGTAAGTACCATCATCTGTCGTCACCATGACCGTTGCGCGCTTCTCAGCTGCGCTTAATGCGCATGTCTACCTCGACACCTTTCTTCATACCTCAGCGTGACATGTTGTATGAAAGCTCTTGTAGCTAACTGGCATAGACTTTGGCCTTTACTCCTCTGTCGTCGAGGCTACACATCGACACTCTTCCATCTTTGTTGGGAATTGACTTGGGCAACCAGATCATGGCCCTTCCCAGTCACAGGCTTACACCACCCGTGTGGCCATGGTCTGGACCTCCCCTGAAGAGTCTAGGACTCTCTCTCTCCCCTCCCACCAACGACAAGCTTCTTACGATGAACGAAACGCAAATTCAAACACCATCTCCCCTGGCTCCCCCTCAACCTCCACTATCAGATCTTCTAGACCTGCCCGCGAGGCGTACGCCGCTGCCCAGAGATTGCAGCGGACGACGCATGGAGACAGCAGACCATCCACATCAATGTCCTTTACAACTTCGAGCTCCGACAGGATTCTTGGCCGCAGCTTTGAATCTCGATCTCCCAGCCCCTCTCCATCATACATATCTCGAACACCAACTCCAACGCCGCCACAACCCCTCTTACCGCCCCTCCCCTCTCCTCCAGAAGATGACGGCTATCCATCGTATTCGACAGACAGATCGCAGACATCGACCTTTACTCCGCAGTCGAATCAGAGCCAACAAACCTCACAACAAAGTTACCAACAAACCTCCCAGCAAAGCTCTCAATCTATACCCTCCGCTCAGCCTTACACCCCCGTGGCTCCTCTCTCCCCTCAGTCAATGTCATCTCCAAGCCTCCTCCCCTCCTCCCCGCCCATGACACAGCCACGAGACGACCCCTTCCAGACCTCTTACCCGGCGCCAGTCCCCGCAATTTCTCTCCTCTCCCCGCGACGCCACCCCCGTCCGGCTGCCCACCGGTTCCCCGCCGGCCCCTCGACAACAACTCCGAATCTCAACGACCCAGACTCTGCGCTGCTCGACTCCGTGGTCGAAGGAATAGGGCGAATTCATGTGACAATGGGCAGAGACGATGCAGGGAGGTGGCGAATTAAGAGACCGCCTGGCATGAGATCATAGCATGCTCCCCGTCTCGGTCCCATTTGCCACTTGGTATACTGGGGATCCGGAAGATTTTATCAGTAAACATGACACAGTATACACTGTTCTCTCACGTCCCTCGATTTTGACAGGACCCCGCGTCGAGGCAAAAACGATGCTAGGAGGGATCGACACTCGAAAACCAATCATTGCCGGTCATGCGCACTTGAGAATTAAGGGTCCAGTTTGGAATCAACAAATGGGTTATCAAAGTCGATTTTTTGGCATGGCATTTGGGACCGGTAAATGCAAAAAGGGGGTCGAGATTTCAAATACCCCAAAAGGACCTGTCACAAAGACGTCTCTCCATGTACATACTACACAGTGAGGATCGACTTTTACATGTGCAGGTTCCAGAACAGATGACAACCATTGCAGACCCTGCATTGATGATGAATGAAAAAGATTATCAATTTGCCCGATGGCGATACTTGGCCCCAAGTCTTGATATCCATACACCTCGCCACCTCCTGACCTTGATGCTCTAGACTGATGTGAATAATCAAAATGTGCCTGCTATAGCCGTCGCCACCAGGGGCTCATGACCAACTCAATGGATCTAGACCCTTCCTGCGCCTTAAACTCCCTCCAATAAGATATGTCCCTCGATTGGCTGCCTCCCATCGTGTGTCAAACGTTGCCCCTGTTCCTCCTCGAGATGTAAGAGTTCCTGTGCCGCCATCCAAATTTCAACGGCACTTTGGTTGATATCCTTTGCCGCTCTGTTAGAAGCGTTCTGGGCCCGTTTAGCTTCAGACAATGGAGGACTGTCCGGAGCACCATCCGTCTTTCCCGGACCATGCAGACACTTGCGAATTCGGGCCGTGACAACGCCAGCGTCCTCTGTTCTCCTAGAACCGTCGCTCTCGTACTTCGCAGTTCTTCTTCCCAATGTCTGTCCCTCTCTCGATTCATCCTCGTGACCCGTGTCGAACGCGTCGTCACTCAAGTCGTGTGGCTCTGTTACAGTGGCTGCCTCTTGAATACCCCTGAGTCGAGCTGTGAATCGTTCAAACACCTTGATCCTTCGTTCTGCGGCTTCTGCCCTCTCCTTCCACATCTGTGCCTCCCTTTTTGCCTCTCTCAGTTGCTGACTTAGTGTTCCCACGTCAGCGTCTTCTTGAACCTCGAGTTGTCTTCTTAGGTGAAGTGTCTCTTCTGTCTTCTGGTGCAGGTGGCGTTGGAGGGTTCGGATCTGTGCAAGCAGAGTTGTTGCACTTCCGGGTCGTGAGATGAGGGTTGAACTGTCATGAGTGCTCCTGGAGGTGGATTGGCCATCTTGGAGGTTAGAAGACGATGATGAAGGCCGGACAAGGTTGAGGTGGTGAGCAATAGGGGGTTGCTCAGGGTGTGGGATCATGGTACCCAAACTTGGTGGGTTCTGCAAGGAGACCTCAGGCGCGTTGTCTCCTGGCACAGGCTTCCTGGGTGGAATTGTCTGACGGTTCGCCAACATTGCAGGATGTTCAGACTGTTGAAGTTGGACTGCTCTGAGAGCTGCCTTTTCGCCAATGGAGGCTCTTAATTCGTAGTCGCGAATGTTGGGGCTTTCTGATGGGTGTTGAGAGTGGGTTGGTGTCGAAATATTGGGCAGACTGTGCCGTCCCAATGTCGAACCCGAGCTTGAATGGCGCATGGTCTTGGCGGGAGACGATTGCGAAAAGCGAGGTATGAAGCTGTGTGTCATGCTTTCGGACTTTGTTCTCGGTGGTGATGAATCAGTAGAGCATGTGCCACCTTCAAACCTAGCAGCTATGGCTTTGACGCTTCGTGGTTTGTTTGCCGCTTCGGATGCACACCGTCGCAGGGACGTCAGAGGTTGTCTCTTGGGGATAAGAGAAGCCCATGAGGGAGAGTCCGGCAGAGGTATTTCCTCTGGTGGTTTGCCAGAATAGTCCGTCTCTTGGTGTTGAACATCTCGAATACCCTCATCCAACTCACCAGGGTGTCGGGCCTGGGTAGAAACGCTTGATTCGTGAATCTTGGGTAATCCTCCCCCCGGTGTTCCTGGAAAGGCACTCTAGGCCGCTCTAAGAACCTCGGGAGAAGACACCCCATGACACGATACATTCTCTTCGGTTAGACTGAGAGGTGTTTGCATCGGCGAGTAAAACTCCCTCGGCGTTGGTACAAGGGAAGCATGGTCCGCAGGTGCTTTGCTGTCTCGTTGTGTAACCACATTTGAGGCAAAGTAAGTGTTCTCACCGTTCTGAATGGGCTCTCCCATCTTGATGTCCGGAATTCCTTGCCTCTCAGTGTGGTGACTGGCAACAGAGTTTCTTTGCTGCTCTGCTGCATCCAACGCCTCCAACTGCTTCATATCCTCGGCATGAGCTTTAATCGCTGCCTCCAGGGCCTCTTGTTCTGAAGAGAACTCGAGATGAATAGATTGAGAGTCGCGAAAGTCTGTCCCTGTTGATGATTCGGTAGTTGTCTCTGGCCACTCGACAGCAATTGGTTGATGACCAGATTTCTTTCGATGTTTATCTTTTGCTGGGTTCTTCTTCCTTCGTATCGCATTCTTTCGCTCAATGGGAACATCCTTGGATGCTTTGGGGGGCTTGGGTTTGGAGGTATTCGTGGTATCTGGTCTTTGCTTCGATTGCAGGCGAGAAGGCAAGCTAGACCTTCTCGAGAAGCCCAGCAGTGTCGGCTCCTCCAGCTTGCCACTCAGAACATCTGCTAGGGTCTCTCCAGTCTCTCTAGATCTAGTAGAGCCGGCTCTCTGCACAAGAGGTGGCATGGATTCTGGTCTCGACGAGGTGTTGACATGCCCAGGTCGACAGCAGGGTGTGCCATCCTTCTCTTTACCAGAGACAGGGCGTCTGGCCAGGCTCTTTGCATCTCGAGAACTACCATCATCTGGGCTGGTCTCTTCGACAGTCGGACTGAGAATACCAACGCTAGGTCGCGTAACAAGTCTTGTCGATCTTGGACTGCTGTGGCTCCTCGACCGTTGTCTTGATACTCCGGGCGTCGGCGTTGCCAAGCTTGGGCTTCCCTCTCTAGGTATCTCTTCGTGTCCGCTGCTCCAGGTCTGATCCCAGCCTTGAGGTTTGGTGAGGACGAAGTTGGACTGAGATGATGGCAAAGGTTCGTGTTGTCGGCCAGGGTTGGACAACTGTTCTTGTCGATGAACGTCCAAAGACTTCATCTGCCGCACCACATCCCGCCAGTTGGAGATGAGCATCTCTGCAATAGTGTTTGCAATGTGGATCTTGTCTACCGTGGGAGGGCGTGAGTCCTTGGTCTCGGACGCCCTTCCCCTGCGACGGTCTTTGTGAAGTTTCGGGGATCTCAGGGGAAGCACCAATAGTCCTGATTTCGGGGTGGCCAGCTTCATGGTGTAGTGTTCCAGCATGTCTCCCAATAGCAGTGGCCCAAAGACGATGCCAAGCGCATTGTATCCCATCAAGTCTGTAGTCGGCAGTGGGCGTCCTGATTCATCTTCCCTTGGCGTAGTCTCGGCGTGTCGTCCAATCAAGCTGAGCAACCCAAATACAGCGCAGATGAGCTCTCTTCGAAACTGCGACTCAACTGTTGCGACGGCCAGGGCAATGAGTCGTGCCCGTACCCTGGACTGTTTCGTGCGAGTGAGCTCAGGATCTCCTTGGAGCTGGGAATTGACAGCAACAAAGGCATCAAAAAGAGGCAGCGACCCAAGGATGCCGCCAGGTATGACCGAGAGAAGACGTTTAAAGGTTGAAGCGACATCGTTGACAGAGGCATGAACATGTGTTGGCAGGGTAGGACATCGGACAGTGCCCGTGATGCCAACATTGCCATGTTCTATGCAACAGTAATAGTCGTATAGGGTATTGACAACCCGAATAGATCCTGGAATGCGAAAGATGCCTCGAGTCGGAACATTTTGAGAGAGGTAATGCGCAGTAGCACGGATGCTGGTCGGTAGGACGAGAGCAGACGGGGCGTACTCGGAGGGAAGATAGAGCGTACTCTTGCCGCAGATTCGTACCATTGTCTGGAGGTCAAGCCTCTTGGGGGATTCGTTGCGGTGTAGCAGACTGTGGGCAAAGTCCGAGACGCTTCGCTTGTGACGGGGAAGTTGATGTGCCGGTGGCTTCATCGGCGTAGGCTGACTAGAGACGGACCGTAGGATGCGCCGGAGCCATGATGGTTTGCGAGGGCTTGTAGGCTGGTTTGTCTGAGTGGTTGTCAGTCTTGAGTAGCAAACAGGGGATGGAGACTTACAGAGTTCCGAAAGTCAAAGTCCTCAATGACCAAGATCCTTACTCCGTGCTATGGTCGTCAGGTATATTGATAGTCCCATATAGAAAAGCTCCTCACCTTGGTCGCGAGGCGATTGTACTCTTGGACAAACGATGCGCGGTCTTCCCATTCGTCTGTATCACTCATGATACCATGATCGCCACTGCTGGTCGTCCATGTTCTGCTGGTATGCAATGTTGGTCCTCGATCCGGCCGGGAAATAGGACCTTGAAGAGACCGGACACTCCTTGACGGCATCAATAGACTCCGGGAAGCATCTGGAGGAGAGTCACAACCCAGAGAAACTGGGGGAGAAGGCTGATCCATGGATGGCCAAGATGAGGGATCCAACACAAGTAATATGCGGCTAAAGCTGAAGATTGGGCGTAGCTGTATTAAGATATCGCGTCTCGATGCGCGCAGAGAAACAGGGACAGGTCAGTTGGTGTTGAGAGACGAAAGAGGCAGGCTCATGTGTCACAGCGGCGATGCGGAGCTCGAAGTAATGGCAGCTTCATTGCGAATAGAATTGGGAAGGCGCCGACAATAGCGAAAGAACAATAGCAATAGCTTCAAAAATGGGTGCAGCTGCTGCCAGTGGCTTGACAGTCTATCGCCAGCAGTTGCAAGCAGTGAAGAGAAGAAAAAAAAGGGCAGACGACGTCAGCGATAAAAACCAAGAAATACCAGCAGACGACGATGGGGGATTGGAGGGAGCACAAGGCGAGAGACGAGCCACAGACGATGAGCGGCAGGCGAGGTACAAGACACTGACGTGCACGAACGGTTGCGAGTTGATGATGATTTGGGCTTCTCTTGATGACTTCTGGAAGCTGATAAATCAGTCATGACGAGGTTAGGTTCGAGATATAAAAAGAATAGGCATAGGTCGTCAAAATGCAGCCACCCGAAGACAAATCTATCGACGGCCCGTTAGGTACCGTCCGTCGCTCACTCAGCTCCAGCTCACGTCCACCACCTGACCAGTACTGTACCCCTCAGACGGCATCCATCCCTCCCTCCATCCATCCATCCATCATGAGGCCCCAACCAAGCCCAAGGTTCCATTACTGCGGCACGCTTGAGCTCACATGAACCGAACCTAACCTCTCGGCCTCTCATGGCACGTGCATTGCATCAGGCCGTATCGTGGTCGCCTGCAAGTCTATAGGTAAGGTAGATAAGTAGTCAAAGAAATCCATATCCACCATGCAGCACCATCCATCCATGGTATTCATTCCATCCACATGGTCCCCCTTGCGCCGTTATATGCTTCCCCATCCCGACTTCAGTGTCGCACATAGTCGTGGATAACATGCAGTCGTTGGCTTCATCGTCGTCTTCAGCATGGACATGTCATGCTCATGCAGCTCATCAAATCAGAGCCAGTTGGTCGTGTCCTCCACCCCGTGCAGCAGCACATACTTGAGAATGTCCGACAGAGAGATGATGCCCTTGAGCTTGTTGTCGTCGTCCACCACGATCAGACGGTGCACTCTACTCTTGCGGATCGTGTCAAAGATCGAGTCTAGCCGGTCCTGCTCGCTGCACGTGTAGATGCCAGGGCTATCGTCTGACCTCTTGCATAGCGCCTCGCCCACTGAGCCGTCCAGGTCGTCATAGTTGCCGCTCTTGACACAGGGGATCACATCAACCGCCTCAAATACGTTGAGCACCCGGTTTTCTGCATCAACGATGGGGATGCAGCTGATGTTGCGGTCAACCATGAGGTGGACAACTTGGAGCACAGAGCTGCTCATGCGGGCAGTGACAATGCCTCCTCCATAGGTGCCCAGACCGATATCGCGAACCGTCTTCTTCAGCAAGACCGTGTTGTGCTCGTTGTTGACGGCAATGAACTTGAGGATGCGGTACTGCGTAATGACCGAGACAACCATCTCCTTACCTGTCTCGCTGTCGACGTCTATGAGGGGAATACGCCGGGCGCGCGTCTTGAGCATGCGACGGCATGCTTCGAACAGTGGCTTCGAGGGGTGGACCGATACGGTCTCGATAGGGATTGCGCCGATGGCCTTTTCAATATCTACACTCATTTTAGCGACGCCGTACATATCTAAGTCCGCGATGTGGACGGGCGAGTTCGGACCGACCTCGCAGACTGCTCAAGCGGAACTGATCGAGCTTGCTAATCTCGTCGGGAAACTGGCAGTAGTATTGAATCAGATTGATAAAGTCGGTACTCGTAAGGATACCGGCGAAGCGGGAGATCTTGGAGTCCCATAGGGGAGCTGATACGATAGCTGTTGTCGACCTGTTCAGCATGGACACGCACGTTGGGTATCGGGCGACGCACAGTTCTGGGTCAGAATGCCGATACTCTTCTTGATGAGTAGGTCCGTATCGAGGACGATGAGGCGGAACGATAGAGGCAAGACATCGTAGCTAGTGCGGACCTTGAGGAAATCACGAATGGCATTCTATCAAAACATCAGTCTCCTAGCCTGAGAGGACGGAGAAGGCTCCGGCGACAGCCCCGCGGTGGGTGATGCCACCCGGCGAGCGCAACGGAACGGGCAGGCGGAAAAAGACTTGGCTCAGGTACACGACACGAGACAGCCTCCCTTGTTTGGGCAAGGGCACGAGGAATACGGGCACATACCAGACCCTGCAACTGGTCTCTGTCCAGCGGACTCGGGGGCTTGGGCTCGGTGGGCGCCATTGCGCTCCGGTTGGAAGTCCTTGGTCGGAGGTAGGATGACGGAGCGACAAACTGAGGGACGAGGCCATGGCCAACGGCGGTGGTGGAGGTGGAGGTTTCTGTGGAGGGGCCAGTCCGCATCCGCCCGGGAGCTGTTGGAGTCACAGCGACGGGGGGTTCTGTAGGCGCTGCGCCTGCGCCTGTGCCTGTTGTGTCTGTCGCTGCAGCACCATCATTGGGGTTGGCGCCGGCGCGGGGCACCTCATCGTCACCCTCTCTGTCGCCGTCGGCTTCGGCCTCATCGGCCGCGGGTTCGATGATTTGAGGCTCGGGCGGAGGCTGCTGAGGCTGAGTCTCGATCTGGTCCTTGATCCACGACTGCACATGGGCCTTGGCCGGGTCGTCTTCAACCGCGTCGATTCGGACCTGCACTTGGTCTCGCGTCTGGGCTTGGTTCAATTTGTCGCCGCCCGCGCCCTCGAGGGAATCATGCCCGCGCGCGGGTTCGGTTTCTGGATTCCCCTCCATTCCAAGCAGAGCCCCTGTTTCCTGGTGTTGCACAACGTCGCCGCAGTAAACCGTCGGCGTCGCGCACTTTTGTCTCTGTGGTGGTCAATTCGGAGGTGATGGCAAGGGGGAGATTGCTGGATTCTGGTCAAGGGCCAAAGACGTGCGCTAAGTTGCGACGCATCACCGCCTCAAGTGAGGTTGAGGAGGCAGAGGTAGAGTGAGGTGATGTAGCCAAGTTTGTGCCACCACGACTAGAGGATGGGATGGGAAGGGGGGTCGTAAGTGCAAGTTACCTACAAGACTTCCATATTATTAAGAAGTTGGGTTAGAAAGTCTGTCTAACAGGAACTGGGAACATGGAGGGAATAAGTACGAGGGCAAAGCCCAACCCAAACGTAACGGCTGGCCTCTGACGTCTCCGGGCTCCAATGGATGGATGGATGGATCTCTGCTGCCTCTGCCATACACCTCCAGCTCTTATTAGCAATCGCCCCGGGCTCGGGTCGGCCTCACTCATGATTTCTGATAAGAGAACTACCTCGACAGACAATTCGTCCAGCATGCTTTCTACGGCTAAGCAGACCCTGGCATCCACATGCTAACTGCGGATACTGTACGGACGAGGGCGTCATGGAGGGATCGACGATGAGCTCTTGCGTCTTGGCATGCCCTTGGTGCTTTAAACGTCCTTTTGCCGCTCATTTCTCCGTCCAGGGATTGGTCGACGTCGATTCCGGCTCGCACGACTTGGTCTGTTTGAAGGCGTCTGCAGACGGTTCTTCTCAACCGTCGGTACCATTATCGTCCGTCATGGCTCGAGTGAGTTTATTTTATCATTTATTACCATGACGCCAAAATCCCGCAACGTCTGTTGCATTCGACTCGGGGAGTCGGTCTAGGAGTTCTACCAAGGAGGGATCGCCAAGTTTGACGCCTCATGTCTGACATTGCAGCCATTTTGAAGCCGTGTTTTGTTGGTTGCTCTCCGGATTCTTCCTCTTGGCGAATTGGACAACAGGCAAAAGTCTCAAATGCCATTCCAAAGGTGACATTGGGGCTGCCACGTTTTTAAACCGGTTGGGTTGGGTTGGGTTGTTGATGGGTGGCGGCTAGCTCAACATTACTGTTTGACATTGTCTGGCATGAGCAATCATCGTGTGATGATACTCTAATCCATTTTCATATTCCATGGGAATCCGAGATAGGCGAGTCAGTCATGACAATCGACCGAGTCCAGCACCACAACCCACCATCACGAGCTGTCAACGTGTTGGTGCAGGGTAGATCGGCAGCTCCTGCAGCTGCGGTTCAGTTGAATGCGGTGCAGCCCGTCGCAGGGGATTCATCACAACATCCAAAAGCAATATTGAGGGACCTCATGTTACCCATGACAAATTGAGGTGTTGGTTAGGCTCATAATATGTAGGTAGTCAATGTGCTGGGTCATTATGATTGTGCCGTATCCATGCTTAGCTATTGCGAGCAAGAGCACCAGATTAGATTGGATGCCCTCCGTGCTTTGTTTGTTTGGGTTGTGATACTTTCCCAGCACTATTGGCCGCACTATTCTTGAGGCAGCATTGCTCGAGCCAACTAAACCTCAAACCCCTCTGCCGCCAGTTGATGAGCATGTTGGTTGGCCTCCAAAGCATCCCAGGATTCCCATACGCGGATGTGATAGAGGTCTTGGCGAGTCTTGGAAGCCTTTTGAAGTATCAACAGCGACGTTCCGTCCAGGATACAGGTGTTCAACATGGACCGCTTGCTCTCGCATGCGAATATTCTCGCTTACTCCAAGAAACTTGAAAAATGAGGCGTTGGAATGACAGAGATTGGGTCAGAGGGGGGATTCCAGGATGGCCCCAGCTCTTTGGACGACCCACACAAGCACCGTCTGTCCGACAGGTACCTGCAACCGCATAGCAGCGACTGTGCTTCCTCAGGTACCCTTTCGACAGCAACCTGCGTCCCCTGTCCGGCGGTCCACTGCGGCGGCCATCTCCAGGGCACTAGAGACGCAAAACAACAGCGCACGTCTACCGCCACAGCGTCCCTGCGGTGGACCCTCCATCTTGAATGACCCTCTAGTGAGGTCACTGCAACGACCTCGGAAATCCCTGTAGTTACTTGATGGGGCACGCGCCGGGACAGCTCGAGCTTGTACCCACCAAGTAGCTCTCTTCGGGTTCTCGTACCTGCCTGACCGTGCGCTGGACTTTCAGGGTACCTTCCTGGGTCTTTACTTGCCTCACCTGCCCAAACAGCTTGCTTCCACTCGGGCCTGGAGCTCTCTAGCAGGTCCTGCCCGGCCAGTCGCCTGTCCGTCCTGTCCGCAGTGCCTGCCCGCCTTGCTTCTTCCTGGCGCGCGTCTCGATTCTCCATTCTTTCCCTCGCCAACCAACTGCATGGCCCGGATCAACTCCTCTCGAATTCATCTCTCACTTCTGCGTCCGCCATCCAAATTTCCCTCCTCCATCCCCGGCTCAGCCTCCCTTGACTCTTGTCGTCGCGCCGTTAATTGGCCTTGACCGTCCCTCGCGCCTTCGACTCCTCCTCTCCGACTTGGGGCCTCTGCCTCCGGATACTTCTTCAACCCGCCAACCGAGCCCCCCGATCGTCGTAATTCGAATCCCGTCTGGGTCCGCGTTGCCGTGACGTTATTTCCGACAGTGGCATCTCGCTTCGTCAACAACTGCATCATCAGCGATTCTCCATAGCTTTGACAGCTACCTGACGCCGTTGCCCTCGCCGACATCGAGACCTACCGAGTGACGATACTAGAGGCTTTGTGCCCTTTGTCGAGGCCATGGGTATCTGCAGCTCGTCCTGCTGCGGAGGTATGCTCCATCACCTCCCATGACGATGCCTGTCTGACAGCTGCCTAGGACGGTCCCGCGATGGCCTTTACGAACCCGTCCTTGCCGACAGTGAGCGGGAGGCTGTGGCCGACCTGCTTCAGTACCTCGAAAACGTACATACCCACCATTCATTCTACCGATGTCATACTGACTCGATGCCAGCGCGGCGAGACCGACTTCTTCTCCGGCGAACCCCTTCGTGCCTTGAGCACCTTGGTCTTTTCCGAAAACATCGACCTTCAACGTAGTGCCAGCTTGACATTCGCCGAGATCACCGAACGAGGTATGTGGATAGTCGTTGGGACATGCTCAGCGACCTTGCTTCATGCAGTATACTGATGCCGTTCTAGATGTTCGTGAGGTCGACCGCGATACCCTCGAACCAATCCTCTTCCTTCTCCAGAGCCCCGATATCGAAGTCCAACGAGCAGCCAGCGCCGCCCTAGGGAACCTGGCCGTAGACAGTATGTTTCTAAGCTGACCGACCTTTCAGCAACTGACATGTGCTGTAGCCGAGAACAAGGTTCTTATTGTACAACGCGGTGGTTTGACCCCGTTGATTCGCCAAATGATGTCTCCCAATGTCGAGGTCCAGTGCAATGCTGTGGGATGTATCACGAATCTGGCTACCCACGAGGAGAACAAGGCCAAGATTGCCCGCTCCGGCGCTCTGGGTCCGTTGACGAGGTTGGCCAAGTCCCGGGATATGCGAGTTCAGCGGAACGCGACGGGCGCTCTCCTCAACATGACACATTCGGGTATGTTGTAATGCCTGAGTGAAGGGGTGTTGCTAACGAACGTAGACGAGAACCGACAACAGTTGGTCAACGCTGGAGCTATCCCAGTACTGGTTCAGCTTCTCTCCTCGCCCGACGTTGATGTCCAGTACTACTGTACCACAGCTCTCAGCAACATCGCTGTCGACGCAAGCAACCGACGGAAGCTGGCACAGACTGAGCCCAAGCTGGTTCAGTCATTGGTCAACCTCATGGACTCGACATCCCCCAAGGTCCAGTGCCAGGCCGCTCTTGCTCTTCGAAACCTTGCCTCGGACGAAAAATACCAGCTTGATATTGTCCGAGCCAACGGTCTGCACCCGCTTCTCCGTCTCCTACAGTCCTCTTACCTACCGCTCATTCTTTCCGCTGTCGCCTGTATACGAAATATCTCGATCCACCCTATGAACGAATCTCCTATTATTGAAACCAACTTCCTCAAGCCCCTCGTCGATCTTCTTGGATCAACCGACAACGAAGAGATTCAGTGCCACGCTATCTCGACTCTCCGAAACTTGGCCGCTAGCTCTGATCGAAACAAGGCTCTCGTTTTGGATGCTGGTGCTGTGCAAAAGTGCAAACAGCTGGTTCTGGATGTCCCAGTTACTGTTCAGTCTGAGATGACGGCTGCTATTGCAGTCCTTGCCCTTAGTGATGACCTCAAGTCGCATCTGCTGAACCTGGGAGTGTGCGCTGTTCTGATTCCGCTGACGCACTCGCCGAGCATCGAGGTTCAAGGCAACAGCGCTGCTGCGCTAGGCAACCTCTCCTCTAAAGGTTAGTGACAGACAAACATGCCATTTCGACGATGACTAATAATAGTAGTTGGCGATTACTCCATCTTTGTGCAGAACTGGACGGAGCCTCAGGGCGGAATTCACGGATATCTCTGCCGGTTTCTTCAGTCCGGCGACGCGACTTTCCAGCACATTGCTGTCTGGACTCTGCTCCAGCTGTTCGAATCTGAGGACAAGACTTTGATTGGGCTCATCGGTAAGGCCGAGGATATCATCGAGCACATTCGAAACATTGCAAACCGTCAGATCGAGCCCAGCGACGAATTCGAGGATGAAGACGAGGGCGAAGTCGTCAACCTGGCCCAGCGCTGTCTGGAGCTCCTGGGACAGAGCATGTCCAAGGCGCATATCGAGGGCTGATGTGTAGTCACGGAGGTAGATGTTTCTTTTCTCATGTCAAAAGCGAAAGCGTTTACGGAAGGTTCAGCAAGGCACGGCGGGACGGAACGGTGTACGGCGTCTTGTACCTTCAAGAATGATGTTTGGTTCTCGGGGGCGGATCGTTTCTTTATAGGGTTGGCATGGCCCATTTACTGGGCTTGTTTTATCAGTCTGTTTCTTTACCACGTCCAACCACGGTGTTTGACGGACACGATGTAGGGAAGGGCGGGAGGGTGATGGGACAGAAGCAGGAGGGCCGGGGCTTTTATTCTCTTTGTACTTTTGACGACGCGTATGTGGCGGATATGGCTCCGCAGGATCAGTGATTGGGGAGGAAGACGAAGTGGAAGCGAGAGATGGGAGAGCAGTTGTAATTAGACAGGGAGACAAGTTTCTATACCCAGATAAGAAGATGACTTGCATTATTATACATGGATTCTAGATGATAGGGAGATGATGAGAAGTAGTTTGAGGTTTAGTCTAAATTTGGAGGGGTCTCAAGACCATTCTTTATCCATTTTCGCTCGTTCCATGGCAGGACCTTGGCGATGGTGGTGCCGGCGACGAGAGCTAGAGGCAAGGGGCCGAAATGCCTCGAGTCTCGAGAAGCAGGGAGGTTATCTCCTGTGATCCAGCAGTGGCCTTCAGGGACCTGGAAAGTTAGTAGTGAAGAGGCTGGAGGGGAAGTTGGAAGTACCTGGATCATCAACTCTTCACCTGGATCTCCCGGTGTCCCTACCGAGACGTAGTCGCCCGGCATGCCCGTTACTCGTTTAACACCCCATTGGTTGGTAAAGACGGGAATGCGGTAGACAACAAGATCTCCGACAGAGACCCCACGGCCATAGCGACGGGTATGATCGCATAGAATCCAATCGCCGTCAACGGTAAAGGTCGGAAGCATAGAGGGACCTTGGGCTGGACTGATGGTGTAGCCGTAGGTGATGCCGAGGTGGACGAGACAGGCCGCCTTGACAAAGGATACCGTCGCACGCACCGGGCGGCGCGCAAAGTGAAAGGCCATTGGGGAGGATGCCCCGACGGGGGCCCTTTATGTGATGAATTTGAGTATTAGCTATGAAGCCATTTACACGGGGTCGCGAGGGTATGCGACTCTGCCGGTTTGGTGTTGAGATTGACATGTCTAAGAGCTCAGATTGAAGGGTCTCGTGAGCTTCTACGTAAATGATTGGTTATTGTGTCTGATGTGCCCCGCAGTGACGTTTCTGCCGAATCCAACCGCCCAGTGCATCTCCAATCCAAGACGAGGGCGAGCATCAGTCAGTCTTGGTACACTCCGTGATCGGTCTCTTGAACAAGGCCATTGCCAGAGATACACACTCTTTTTCGACTGTACAATCACACTCCTTGCACGAAAAGGTGCTGCCGTAATCATGAGCACCTTCTCGTGCCTTCAGAGCTCCCGCAGAGCTCTCTACCGGGTCTTTGTCTTCCCGCATGAAGCACTCACCCGCCAGCTCCTCCCAGCAGCTGGAGCGACACTCTTGCCAATTCGTCAGAATCGCCTCTTCTCAGCTTCTCCTGCTCAATTGAAAGCTGTGCGCGCCGCCTCCGAGCCCACAATCGTCGACCCTGATGAGCGAGGCTTCGACCGTCGGTACATGACCCAGCAGGACTTTGTCAAGTCTGGCCGCGACCGTCTCCCGCAGGACTTTGAGATCACGGACCCCAAGATCATGGTCTTTGACAATGGAAACTTTGATGGTCCCCTGCTCACGCGGCACGTCATGAGCCGTATCGACCCCTCCGAGTCGCTCCGCATGATTCAGCCCTACGTCCCCGCCGACAAAAAGGAGAACAAGCCCGTACAGTACGCCGTGTGCAAGGTTGTCAACAAGAAGGAGGAATACGAGCGTCTGCGCGAGAAGAAAGAGAGAGCACGCGTGTCTAAGCAGACTACTGCAAAGAGCAAGGAGCTCGAGCTCAGCTGGGGTATCGGAGAGCACGACCTGTCGACCAAGCTGCGACAGCTAGAGCAGTTCCTCAGCAAGGGAATGAAGGTCGAGATCATCCTCGGGTACAAGAAGAAGTCACAGAAGAGAGTCGACGAGGCGGCTGCAGCTGACGTGCTCGCCAAGCTGAAGAAGGGGATCGAGGAGGTTAGCGCGAGGGAGTACAAGGCTCAGAGCGGAGACGTGGGACGAACACTACGATTGTATGTTGAAGGCAAGGCCAAATAAGTTGGGTTCTTGGACTGTATGAATTGGGACGTTTGAGAATTTGTGAGTGAAACTCGCAAGTTTGATTGTATCACTAGTATCTATATCTGGGTATCTCTTACCAGATGACGAGTCTATAAGCTTGAAAAAATAGAAAGAAAGAAAGTTCATGAGGTCGTTCCAGGACCAATTGTTTGAGGAACCCAATTTTGCACACCTAAACTCCAGAACCCATGTCCCAGCTGTCGTGATAGCATGTCGTTGTCCTCATAGGATCTCGTCGTCGTCGTCCACCGGCAAAGGAACCGCAGCCGGCGCAGCACCTGGTACTACAGGCGCTGTCAGAGTCTCCTCGTCGGCACCACCCATGTCCTCATCCAACTCGACGGCCGCGTTGCGCTTCTCGACCTCATCCTCTTCGACCTCTCCCTCAGTAGCAGCAACCTTGTTAATCTCCTCCCAAGCCTTACTCCTAAGCTGAATATTCCTCCCCCTTCCCTTGCTCTTCTCAACCTTGCTCTTTGTGCGCTCAATGACAGCTTCAGCCATCTCGAGACCCTTCTCGTGGCGTCGACGAGCCTTGGCCGACATGGCGGTCTTGCGCTTGGACTTTTTAGAAACGCCGGCAGAGTGCTGGGCGGCGAGGACGGAGGGGCGGTGAGGAGCGCTGCGAGGAGGAGGCTTGACGTCCTTTAGAGACTTGTCGGCGTCGATGCTCGGGGAAGTTGCGCGACGGGCGGCGCGGGAGTGAACAGAGGGTCCTGGTAACTAACTGTTAGCATGGGGTTTTGAGGGCGATAGTGTGTGAAGTACCTCTCTTCTTGGCCATTTTGATCGTGTGTGGGAGTTTGAAAGGTTGTGATGTTGAATCAGTAACTGTTCGGGTTTGGTGGGGGTGGAGGATTGGAAATTTTGATACCCCACAAAGATAAGAAATGCTGACCGAGACTGACCGAGCTCACCGAGGGCGGGAGTTAAGTTGATGTGACAACTGATTGAACAGAGTAAGGAACTAAAGAGAACTTTGGATCTAGTTTTGGACGAAATTACGGTGTATTATAACTCAACTTTGACCATTAAATGCATTTTATATCATCGATATTTGACCCTTGGTAGGTAACCCAAGATCGCCCGTCTTGATGGTTTCCTGGGCTACCCACTCACGTCTCACAACTTGCCTCCATCAACAACACATCTTATCCCTGCAAATTTACGCCACTTCAGCTCTTGTTCCAATACTTGTGTGCTTATTTGATATCTAACAAGTGAATTTCTCCAATCTATAACGAAAATGCCCTTTCAAGATAGCTCCGAGTCCTACCCTTGACCGTTCATGACCAGCTTGCTGCCTACCTAGGTAGCCAAAGGCGGCAACGATGTTGCCCTTCACCATATGTGTTGTCGCTGGGCTTCAGTATCTAATTCATCCTCAGAAACTGGTGAATAGCTGACACAACTTGCGCCTAATCCCGCAAAACCATGCTAACCTGTGCCAGGGATCCATCCAAGAAACTATCAACTCGGATGCCATCATCCCCATCACTCTGCTCACAACCGACGAGGTCTTTGGTGACCTTGAAGGAATATTGCAACTGTTTGACTCTTATGACGACGTATTCAACTTAGAATTTGGCTCTGTCCTCGTGGAAAAGCCCGGGAGTAGCAGCAACGATGTTGTCAATACGACTATTACTGGGCGACCGGTCTACCATCTGGATCAGATCACGGCCTTTGAAGATATGGCAGAGCTCCCATCTGGGCCATACTTTTTACACGGACCCAACCTCCATCAAGCATGGCGACTGTACGACGACGAGTTTGGTGCCTTTACTTTTGGTGTGATACCCGACGACCTGTACCAGCCCGACGAGTATGTTGTACCTATAGAGTCTGTATTTTACTGACATGTTCCAGATTTCAATCTCTCGCATCATCATCTCTCCAAGGTGACTCGCAGGCAATACCCGTACCCTCGCGTCTCTACCATCCTCGGCCTTCTCCCCGGAAACCCCTCTCCGGTATCCGCGTCTCCATCAGCGACACAGTTTCTCTCAAAGGCACCCATACCACATTCTCTAGCCGCGCTTGGAAGTCCCTCTACAAGAATCCTTCAGATTTTACGGCAGAGTACGCACGCAAGCTGCTGGATCTCGGCGCTGTTCTTGTTGGAAAGACCAAGACGTCGCAGTTTGGTACTGGGGCGGAGTGGGTTGACGAGCAGGCTCCATGGAGTGCACGAGGTGATGGGTATGAGAGGCTGAAGGGCGGTTCTGTTGGAGCTACGGCTGCGCCAATTGGCCATGAATGGTTGCAGCACAGTATTGGTGTTGACAGTAAGTTTTGTCATCTCTGAGAGAGCTGGGACTGACGATGATAGATGGAAGGATTGTACCTGATGGTGGGATCTATTCGATTGCCACGTCTCAAGGTGGCATTTCCGTTGATGATATATGGACAACCTCCAGGTAAGTAAAAAAACCCAATCTGTTGAAGCTATCTGACAATTGCAGCTCGGACAGGACAAGATTGTTGAGCAGGAGCTTGGAGGATCTGCTCGTTCTCACGACCAAGACTCTTTATCAACACCCACGGGAACCTAAGTCTCCAAAGAGGATTCTCTACCCCGTTGATCTCGTCTCAGTCGATGAGGCACAACAAGAAGCTCTCGACGGTTTCGTGATGACCCTGGAGGAACTTCTGGGGGTCGAGGCTCAAAGAATCGATATTGGTGCAGCCTGGGCAGAAAACCCCCCGGATGAAGCCTCGGATGAGGACATGCAGGCATACATGAAACATGTGAGTATTCACTCCAGAGGATGCCAACTTTCTAACATTCCAGGCACCTTTTCTGTCATGGTGTTATGAGTATTTCCACGCCTTTGACGAGTTTCGACACGAGTACCGGCAAAAGACCGAAAAAGAAGCATTCGCCGAGTCCACGCCGCAATTCTTCTGGTCCGTTCATATCCCCTTTTGACACCCAAAGCAAACTCACCATTATACAGGGATAAATGCAAAGCAACAACGGAGACGGAACACCGAGAAAACCTCAGACGGCTCGAGATATACCGGCAGTGGTTCCACGAAAACATCATTACCCCCAACGCCGACGCTATCCTCGTCCTCCCGTGCGGCAAGTCGTCTCGGGTTGAGCATCGGGATGAAGCTGTGGCGTATGTGTTATTGCTTTTGTTTGCAGTGGTCTTGGCTGACGGGAGGATTAGTCCACCAACCATCTCTGAGGGAGTCGGGCCTGAGATCCTGGCTTCCATCTTGGGGGTGCCGCATCTGGCAGTTCCTTGTGAGTTATAGTTTGGTCAATATTGCCGGAATGGTGCTGATGTGTGCTTGTTGTAGTTACCCAAGTCCCCTACGACTCCCGTATTAGTGGAAGAACCGAGTATCAGACTGTATGCGTCTCCGTCATTGGACCCCAAGGAAGCGACACGGACATTATCCAAGTCGTCAAGCAAGCATTGGAGAAAGCACATGTCCGAACAAGGGTAGAAACCGGCCGACTCGCCTTCCCAGCCGACACTCTCAGGAACGGCAGATATTCCAAGCCTGTGCCTCAACCTCCGAGCCTATCGGATGAGCTCTAACGTATATGCTCGCCCCCAACGTCACACCACCTGGCGGGGAGCGGTCAGCTGCAGCGGGCGTCAACAGGAAATTTCTTTCCCCCAGATGAAGTCCCTTGCCTCCCCCACACGAGATTATTGTACGACGGCATACAGTTCGTAAGTGTTTGGGGTCCCCGGACGATGGCAGCGGCCGGTTAAGAGAAGTCCGGGGCCGGGCCATGCGGGGGGGCATATGCTCCCCGCTTTTGTGTTGTTGGCATGATGGTGGATATTTGAGAGGTTGTGCTTGTATTGAATGTTTGATGCTATTTCGATGCCATCAAGTCTACTATTAAGCTAGCTAAGCAACACAATTGGCCTAGTCTCAACTAAACAAACACACCCTCATCTATAAAAACCCGGCGCTTATCCCGGTCCCCTCGACAAGGGTCCCGCCGTCAAAACAAGCCTCAGAGCTGAAGGGACCGGCGCCCGGGGTCCGGGCCGTGGGGGTCACTTATTTGGAGAAACAAGTGAGTGCCCAACCAAGGTGGAGAGTCTTTGTGTAGCATCGCTCCACTTGAGGCCCATCGCTGAGCTGGACACCTTGTCTGCGGCTCTTGTCCTTGTTGCCGCAACTGGAGTTGATCTTTCAACTCTCTCAACTCTTGCTATAGCTGTGCCTCACCAATTTTACGCTTACTCACTATATAACCTACACATCTCCCGTCATGGCGGAACCAACAAACACGCCGGTACCGGCTTCTACACCGCGAGCCACATCCCCAGCGCCTCCCGTCCCCGTCTTCTCCCACCCCGGATCCCCCTACCAAACCAAGCTCACCATGTCTTCTTCCACCTCAAGGCCCCGGGTCCTGCACATCGGTGACCCCATCAAGTACAACCCGGACACGTACATCCGCTTCATCGGCCAGTGCGAGCTCGTGAGGCCCTCTGCCGAGGAGCGGCAGCGCCCGGCCTTCATCAAGGCCCTCAAGGAGCGCCGATGGGGAGACTTTCAGGCTATTTTTCGTCCCTTTTGGGGTACTGGGGGTGAGATGGGTAATTGGGATGCCGAGTTGATTGATCTTTTGCCTGAGAGTGTCAAGGTGTTTGCGAGTGCAGGCGCCGGGTTTGACTGGGCAGACACGAAGCTCCTAGGCGAGCGAGGTGAGTTAAACATGAGCCGTAACTTGATCAACGGCTGATGGGAGCGTAAGGAATCATCTACTGTAACTCTGGTCTTGCAGCCGCCGAAGCAGTAGCCGACTTTGCCATTGCCGCCATCATCTCTACATTCCGTGTTCTCCCCTGGTGTATCTCGGCAGCCATGTCGGGCGACGAGGAGGCCTTTCAGATCAACCACCGCGACGCAACACTGCAGTCGTATAACCTACGAGACCAAGCTCTTGGCCTTATCGGCTTTGGAAACATTGGCCAGCAGATTGCAGCCCGCGCATTTCACGGCTTCGGAATGGATATTCACTACTACGACGTACTCCCTAAGCCAGCACACGTCGTAGCTCCCCTTCGAGCCACACACCACGAGACGCTCGCCAGTCTCCTAGCTAAAGTAGACTGCGCCGTACTCTGCACACCCGCTGGAGACGGAACCCTGATAAACGCCAAAACCCTCCCGCTGTTCAAGCGCGGCTCCCGCTTCGTCAACATCGCCCGCGGCAGCCTGGTAGACGAAGACGCCCTAACAACAGCTCTGCAAGACAACCACATCTCCAGCGCAGCCCTCGACGTGCACGCCACAGAACCCAAGATGCACGCCGGTCTTCTGGAGTTGGCTCGCCAGGGGAGAGTGCTGCTGACGTGTCACAATGCGGGCGGAACGGTGGACACGCATAAGGGGTTTGAGGAGCTGAGCATGAGGAACATCATGGCTGTGTTGTCGGGAGGTGAGGCGATTACGCCTGTGAATTTGCAGTTTTTGAAGAAGTGAGGTGTTGGATTGGGTTTGAAGTAGGCGTTTTGGGCCGTGTATTGGTGGGAAAAGAGGTATAAGGGTAGAATCTAGGAATAACTGTATATGAAGTATAACTTTCTTAGCATAAATGATATATGTGTGTTTGCTCATAGGCCGCCTCCAACAGTGTAGTAAACAAGGGGATATACAGGCGTATGTCATGGGCTGTTTGCCATCCAACATAGTGTAGCTGTCAACTCATTGTACCAACTTGTCTAAGAAGAACCTGGCCACCTATTTGACGAGCATTCCAACTTGATGTCAGCGTAAGAACTAAACCAGGATTCGGAAGGGTCATTATAAGCTCTACTTTACATTGCGCCTCTTTCCTCTTCTCTTGAATTACCATTTCACCCATGTAACACAAAGGAGAATGATGTGGGTTTGCCTAAGTAGGCTTGATGATTTTGGGAGTATGTCAAATAGGTAGCCAAGTGAGTGTGCCAAACATCCGCTTCCCTTTATTTACCTGCATATCGGCTTGTTCAACAACAACAACAACATCGACCTATAGCCTTCCTACCTAAGACCCGAAACGACTACTCTTTGCACACCACCAAGACAACCTTTCGGGCTGCCCAACTAGACCCTGCCTCTTTCGGGCCTTTGACCTCTCACATGGACTCGACAAGAAATAGATATGGACATCCCAACATGTGCCTCGTTCAAGACCTTTCACAGAGAAAGTTATGCCTAGGCGCCCTCATCACGTCTGTTGGGGGCCAGAATGTAACTCGCAACGATCTCATTCTGGAGATGGCCCCCACTGATGCGTTTTAGACTGGCCCAGCCGGGGTTTTCAGTTCGTCATGGTGCGCCGCGCTTCTTGCGCCCGCTTACAGTGTGCATCTGGATCTTCACTGCAATTTTAACCCCCCTCAAGGGAGGAATTAACTGTCATGAATGATACCAGGGGGATAGACTCCGACGGGCTGTTTAAAGTCAGATAAACGCATGGCATATGCTAGAAGAATAACTTGGGGGCCATCTAAAATAGGACTCATTGCTGTTAGAGATATTTTTGATCCCCTTCCTTTTGTTTGTCTGTATGTCGACTTGTTGAACATCACCAACTTGCAATCCTGTTGCCGTGAACTTGACGGTAGCCTCTCCACACTGGTAAACCAAGCACTGCCCACCCGGGGTCTTTGCCCTCTCTGGTGGACTTGGCAAGAGCTTGAAACTCCTCCATGTATGTGCCTCGTTCAAGGCCAATCATTCGGAAGGCCCTGTCTGCCCAAGCCACGTCTCTTTGGTGCAAACGTATGCTTCGCAAGGATCTCTTCCGGGGTGTGTCACCTTGCTGCGTTTTTTGACTGGCTCGGCTGGATTATGCATTGCATAGGTAATGGCTGCAGAATCCTGGATGGATGTTAGGTTTCGTGTATCAACCATTTTTTTCACTGCATTTTTAACCCTTCTCGAGCGTCAAGTTGGCGGCAAGATAGACTCTCCCTTATGCGCAGTTCAAAGTCAGGGAAACTCATGACATAATCAAAATATGTATTAGTTGAATTTAGACAACATAATGAAGTATGTGATGTGATATCCAAGACGGCGCTTGGCTATTAGTTGGATATGACGTTTGTTCCGCTTCCCTAGGTTTGTTTACATTGACTTGTTGAACAACACCAACTCGCACACTGTTTGCTTGAGGCCTCAGGAGACAACTCTTTGTCCGCAGTCATAAAATATTTCGAAGCTAGCCAATCACATACTGTCTCTTCGAGGCCCTTGTCCTCAACCAGAGGGTGGTATTCCTTCATGTCAGTTCAAGCTCAGGCACAGACGACCACGCAAATCAGGCCTAGGCTCTTGTTTCGTCACAACTCCAGAGGAGCCAGACTTCAGCTCTCAGGGATACTTTCGGAAGAGTGTTGCCCTGTTCCGTTGCTCACTGGTCCGGCTGAGCCATTGCACAGCCGCCTTTGAACCTTGCGCGTGAAGCAGTGATTTCACTGCATTTTTAACCTACCTCAAGGGACGTTTTAGTGATAATAAACAGAGGTAGCTCATTAGGATATCTTACCCTCAGCTAGAGGTCGGTATCCCTTCATCTCTGTTCAAGCCCAACCCACTTAGAGGCCCATACCAAGCAAGCCCAGACACCTTCATCGCACCTTCGGGAGACGAAACTTGCAGCTTGTGAGGACCTCTTTCAGAGGTAATTCATCTTACGACACTTCCAACAGCATAGCCATATTGCCTCTAGCACACAGACTTGACCTGGAGCCGCGCGAGCCAGTAACTTTTCGCTACGTTTTTAACATCTCTCGAGGGACGATTTGGCTCCACCGAGTATGATGAATAACACCAATAGCCGGCAAGGATGCGTAGTCCGAGACCTGCATTGCCTCTTTTTCACTGCGTTTTTAACTGAACTCGAGGGACTACACAGTACTGGGTTGATGAACAGACCCGGGCGGCTTACCTTGCTGCGTTCCTGACTGGCTCGGATAAGCTATTGCAGAGTGAGCCACTGCAGGCTGAAGGAGTCTGTCTAGGGGGTTGAAGAACAACCGAGAATCGTTTGGCTGGGACATGACCTCGTTCAGACTCGATCATTGTTCGATACCCACCACTGTTGACAACGATGTCTGGTACCCACCAAAACTCCACACAGTGGGCAATGTTTGCCAAAAGCTTCACTGCAATTTTAACCCCCCTCATGAGACGACTTGGCTGTGATGACGGGGTTGGCAGAGGCAGACTCACTGATGGGGGTTGAGTTGATGATCTCAGGTTTCCAGGTAGACACGTATTAATAGCCAATCCAGAGGTCATATTAAAGGATAGAATGGAATATGCAAGAGGAAATTTTCATAGCCACGCTTCACTGCAATTTTAACCCACCTCAAGGAAAGATTTGGCTGAAAGGATGGGGTTGGCAGAGGAGGCAGACTCTTCCCGATGCTGTTCAAGTTGATGATCTCAGGTTGCCAGGTAGACATACCTGAACTTTCTGCTTGAATAGTATATCAAAGCGTGTGGCAAGCTATCAAAGGCGACGCTTTTTATACATACCGACTCATTGAAAGAGCCCACCTTGAAATGTTATTGCTTGAAAGACTGCTCTTTGCCCACGGTAATGGCAGTCACCTTTTCGACGTCTCTTTTCTCTCTTCCCACCTTGGGCAAGTGCCGGCAGACAGCCGCCATTTTCACTGCACTCTTAACCCACCTCAAAAGAACGGGTTGACTATGATGAACAGACCAATAGCTCGCAAGTATAGATTCGTGGCTTAAGTTACTTACCTCGCTGCTGTCTGGCTGGCCCAGCAGAGCCGCATTGATTTGCACTGCATTTTTAACCCAACTCGAGGGATGATTTGACTATGATGGATACACCAATAGTTCGGAAGGATATATTGGTGGCTTCCATACCTTGCTGCTTTTCTGACTAACACGGTCGTATATTGATTGGCTCGCCTGCGTGACTGCAGAGCACAGCTACGCCCGATCAGAGGTCATGGTGAGGCTAGCTGACTGCATTTTTAAGAGATGATGTGGTGGCCACGATCAATGTCAGGCAGAGTTGACAGAGTGGGCAGGCCTCCCTCAAGACGTTCTGGTCAAGCAAGCTCGGTTTTCTTGCTGGGAATGTCTCAACTAGCGGTTTGGGTCTTCATTAAAGCGTATGGGGGGACCTTTAAGGCGGCTCTTTGCCATTAGTTGACTATGATCTTGGCCAACACATCTACCAAGGACATTGGCAAAGCAAAATAATGTATATCACTTAAAAAAGTCTCTTGCTTCCTAGTCAATACAATCCAAACTCCAAGCCCAACCCATACCCTATGTGCTGTCCTGTCCAACGCCCAGATCCAATACAATAATAATACATCTTCATTCCTTGGACTTTTTCCTCACAAGTCCAGCAGAAAGAATATTAACACCGGCATCCTCCTTTGGCTTCTTCTTGACCAATCCGGCTGCAAGGACGTTAACCTTGCCCGGCCCTTCGTCAGTGGTTGAATCCGTTCTCTTCCTCTTGACAAGCCCGGATAGATTGTTCACCTGCTTATCACCAACAGCCTCAATCTTCACAGGCTCTCGTGTGCCCTTGACGACGACACCCCATTTAGCTCTTCCGCCGACCTCACTGACCCAGCGACGGGTACTACCCACAGCCTTGTTAAGGGTCGCAAAGTCCAGGTGAAGCAGCAGTTCCACTATGCGCTTGTAGTCATTCTCATCCACAATCCTCTCACCCCGACCCTCAGATGTCCACGAGTAGTAAGCCGTCGTAGCAGGCTTGTCGAGGAGGTAATTCCGGCTCTCGGTCTTGATACGAGGTTGTCGAGCAATAACCGGGCCCTTGAGAGTCTTTCTCTTGGCCTTCTTCTTCTTCGGCTTGGACTTTTCCTCGGCGTCGGTCTTTGAAGGGAAGAGCTTTCTCGGGGTGGTGTTGGGTGTGATCTGAGCGATGCGCTGCTTCTTCGGTGTCTCTGGTGCCGGGAGGGTCGACTGGGACGACTCGTTCGACTTGGGAGGTTGAACTTCTTTCTCGTCACCAAATACAAGCCAGATAAAACCCGTCATGCGTCCACTCGAGCACTCTTGCCTATACGCCATCATCTCCCAAAACATATCCAACGTCTTGACGCTCTTCCAGCTCCCCGTCGTCTTCATCGCCTGCGAACTAGCGGCCTCCTCCTCAAGCTCATCCCAGAACCTCGACTTGGGATCATCCGGAAAGTGAGGAATCAGACACCTTGGAGGAACCCAGTCAAACTCCTTGGAGTAGTGCGAGATGCGCTCCAGAGGATGCGTAAACTCCCAGCGAGAGTCGCCGCCCCGGGGCGTCAGGGCTCTAGTCTCGTACGTCTCCAGGCCCGGGACGACAATGTATCCCCTTGCGCTCTTCCACGTCTTTGTGCCGAGGAGGGGATCCAGTACGCGACACCACCACTTGATAAGACCTCGATCGTCTAGGACATGCTTCCCGCTGTAGTCGACACTTCCAGGGAAGAGATACTGATCCTGAGCGCGGGCGAACAGGTTGACGACGAACTGAATATCCTTTCTCCTCCGCTTCTCAATCAAGAACCCAACAAACGCAGCGCATATTTCCCTAATCGGGCTAGAAGTTCCCTTGGGAAGCTCCAGCAGGTTGAGGTACCCCGTGGAGTCGGCCTTAGAGACGAAGAGGGTCGTCGATCGAGCAGTCGTGTAGATAAAAACTTCGACACCAAGAACTAGGACTTGCTTCTTAGGCTCGTCCGCATCTTCAGCGTCGTTCGATTCGGAGGCTTGCGGGGGTGCATCAATGGACACGGCGAGGAAGTGATTCTCGCAGTAGGTTCGTTCAGGGCGCTCGTCTGGGGGAGGAGAGTAAAGGGGATCGGTCTTTGTGGGAGGTGTCGAGATGTGGTAGATGGAAAAGTCGTAGCCTGAAGGGAGAACAGAGGCTAGGCGACTCTGGAGATCGTCGTCGACTTGCTGTAAAGAGGCCATGTTGGAGTTGACGATGACGCAGGTTCAAGAGCTTGAGGTTGAGATGAAATGCAGGTCCAGAGTTGTTTAGGTGGTTGGTCGCTGTAACGGTCGCTGGGGCAGCAGCACGGGGCGGGGTTTAGTGGCCTAGATTCAGGGGCTTCCGTCTGGGGATCCAGTAGATTACAGGGGTCGGTCACTAGGTGCAGATTTTGGTGGGTAAACTCCATGGGATCAATTCATTATCGACGGGACGTGTAAAACTCAGCCTCATCCTCACTCATTCTCACTAATACTAGAATCCTCATCATCAACCAAAACGGACCAGATTTTTGCCCATTCAGTTTCCTTCAGCACACACTCCTTGCACGTTGGACATGTACAGGATGCACACCAAGGGCATCCGCACGAAACTGGGTACGCATGGCTGCCTGGTCCATGTTGGATATCGCTGTTCGTTGTGGTTTTGTACCACTTCTCGACAGACTCAAAGAGACCCTTCGTAGCCATATGCGGTTTGAGCCAGGTCAGGACGGCAACTTCAGGCATCGATTCATCCGGAGAAGATGGGTGGGCGTCCTGTGCCAGACGAAATATCCTGACCATCTCCCCAACCGGCCCATCATCATTTGCCATACTTTGGCAACACCCAAGTCGATAGAGGAGCCGATAGACCTCAATTGCATCATGGTCGGATATCGAAACGAACCATAGTTGGCCTAGGCCAAGACGATAATCATTTATGCGCCGACGATCCCAGGCCTGGCAGACGATCCAGGCAAGGAAGCAGATGTGGTAGACGCCTCGCTTCGTTTCAATGTCGCCAGCGTCATTTTGCTCCTAGATTGACCGGAGTCCTGCCCGTTGGTACATGTTGAAGAGTGCACCCCCATGAACTTGTCCCAAAAATGATTTGGCACAGTACATTTGAGCCAGGGATCGGTTGACGATATTGGCCATGCCAAGGAAGAGGGACAGCATCCTCTCGACGATATGCTCAGCAGGGACTTTGGCTTCTGACACGAAAAATTTTCCATCTTCCCATGTCTGCAAGGCACGGCTAAGATTTGTACCATCGCCGGGGTTGAAGTAACTGCACTCGCCATCCAGGTAGACACACATCAGGAGATCGTTGACGCCACCTGGGCCTAGGAACTCGAGGAGATGGTTCCAGATGATGAACCGTTTGTCCAACTCGTAGACGTCGCGCGCGGCGTAGGATGAGGCAACTATAGAAGCGAGACACTTGATGGTCGCAGCCTGGTAGAGGTCCTCCCGGAGCATCTCATCCTCTTCCGGAATAGGAGTCGATTTGCGAGATTCGTCGTTGTCGCGAGCGTTTTCAAAGGCAACAGCCTGAGAGAAGTCGCTGAGGCTCTGTCTAAATTGGAGATCGTTCATGAAGGTTTCATTTTGTGTCGGATTAGGATAGTCGGGGTCTTGAAAAGGGATGCAAGTCTCTCCTGTGTGAGGACTTTCCGGAGGTGTAGGCTCTGCCATGATGGGCATATTGGGTTACCAAGAAGACGGTGTAGGCGATGTTAATGTAGATGGTGATGATGTGAGAGATTATGCGAGGAAGAAGAAAATGAGCTGGAGAAGTGCGGGCCATGGTAGATAGAAACATCAACTCGAGGAAGGAGAGATTGCATCAATGGAGGAACTGGAAGGTGGAAGGGTGGGTTGTTACAACAACTCATCAACACGCACATCATCAATTGGTAGGAAGTTAGTATCCAATTTGAATATATGGACCTCATCAGAAGAACAGAAAATATTCATCATCCAAGTGAAGCCAAAAATGCCATCATCACCAGCCATTTTTGGTGTTGAAGACTCCTGGCCCAACGGAGCCAAGCCGGAGTGGGGCCGCCGAACACGGAAGTTAGCGGCCCCAACACGTGACCTTGAGAAAATGTTCGCCATGAGCTTCAAGCATGGCAAACCTCGAATCCAGCGCATATCCGACCAAGTCCCCCCAATTCCCACCCCCGCCATGGCCCTCCAACCCTGCCGCTCCGGCCTCGCGCGGAGCAGACAAGCCGCCCGCTCCCTCATGCCCTGCCTTCGCACCTACGCCACCGACTCGACGACCACAACCCCAGAATCGTTCAAGACGCCCGCCGCCGGAGCACAGAAGCCAGTCCCGAGATGGAGCCAGACGCCCGTCGGGATGAAGGCACCCGTGCAGCTCGACTTTGCAAAGAACCCCCACAACAAGGTCTGGACCGTCAACAATGACCCCAGGAAGCTGGACGAGGTGTACGAGCGCCTGCTGGGACAGGGCGGTAGCAAGCTTCTGCCCGAGGAGCTCAAGTGGCTCGCCGTCACGCACAAGAGTTTCGATCAGGGAAGGAGAGGGTTCAATGACCGATTGGCACTGCTGGGTAGGCATATACTTTGCAATTGAGGCGGGGAGAGACCAATTGGCATGCTGACGCCCCGCTAGGCCGAATGACCTTGATCATGGAGACCACCAAGTCGATCGTGGCCAAGGACCCCATTCCAGGGTCGATTGTTCCCGACGAGTTCGAGCGCACACCGTTTGAGCATCCCCAGCTACAGTCGCTAGACAACTTGACCATGGAGGGACCGAGGGATGTTGCCGGCAAGGACAAGCTGTACCACCTGGCGGCCCAGGTTGGCTTGATTGACGTTGTGCGGTGGAAGCCTCGATTGGTAGGTGGGCAAGTCTGTATAAACTGTACCCCGCTAACAGAAACAGGTGCGAAAACTCAAGGCCTCGGGTCTCGAGGTGGTGCTCAACGGAGCCATCATGGCCATCATCGGGGCCATCACGCTACAGCACGGGGCCGTGGTGGCGTCACAGGTTGTCAGGGAGCGGATATTGGCCAGGCTGCCAAAGGATTGAAGAAGGGCGTTGAAGCGGGACTAATCTGTATCATATATCTGTACTGTACCATTTGGGGAAATAGGCCTGGGAGCTGTACAAAGCGTGACGACCGTCTCGACTGAACAAGACTTGTAAAAGAAATGATTGATGTATTAACGTGATATATCGTTCTATGGTTGTATAGTGTATCTTGTGGGTTAAGGTTTGCCTTGCTATTGCAACAAAGGCGTCTCTTCATCAGCAGGCTCAGCATTCTCCTCAGAAGCCTCCTCGTGATCATGAATGAGCTTCTCTCGATAAATCCATCCAATGCAAGTTCCCGCACCAGGACCAACCAAGACTGCTGTGGCAACCGTAGTCAAAGGAACCCTCCATCCAACCTCCACGAGCATCCAGTACAGAACGGTCCAAAAGATGAATTGGGTGTCAACCTCGATAAACACAATGGTCGACTTTGTCATCTCCTTGCGGTCGTCGGGAAGGGTGAGGCTCCAGATGACGAGGATGTGAGCCAGGATGGAGCAGATGACGGGGAGGGCGTAGACAAAGATTAGCGAGAGTCGGCTTGACGCGAGATGAATGGTTGTGGGGTCAGCTCTCTTGACGAGGTTGACGATCTTGCGCGTGGCTTGGCGGATGAGGGACACGTAGATGGGGAAGAAGAGCCAGATGCCGATAGAGACCGGAGATGTGAAGAAGAACATGAACAAGGACGGCAGAAAGTATCCGAGGGCGACGCTGACGGGAATAGCCACGAGCTCGCTGTCAGGAAGATGCCGGCTCGTGACATCGCAAGATTCCCCATCCTCCTCTCGTCTCTCCTGCTCAGCAATGACCTTCCTCGCGCGATGCAAAAACGCCGGAATAATAACAAGCTCCCAAACAACAGCACCACCCACAAGATCAAAAACAAGCCACGGACCCGTAGGATATGCAATAAGCACATTCGGCGCATTACATATCCTCGCCGCCTCAACAGAGCTGACGGTCAACAAACCGCCCAGAAACGCGAGCACGACGGCCATGACGGCCGAGCTGCGGACCGAGTGCATCGCGGCGCGGAAGAAGCTCACGACGTAGCACAGAGGAGTCCCAATCCCGGGAATGCGGCTGAGGCCCGGGAGACGCGCGCGAGAGTGGCATTGCGACCAGAGGAGAGCGGCGTTGACGTCGGAGTGGATGAACAGGGCGATTATTGTTGCCAGGGCGAGGAGGATTGGGGGGATGATGAGGTAGCGATAGGAGAAGTGGTGGATGGGTGCTTTCCAAGGCATGATGCTTGCTTCTAATTGCTTTTACATGCGTAAATGTTTTGTATCTTGATAGGAAGAAAGAAGAGGTGAAGCGCGAGGGAGACAGTCTTTGTGAGACGAGGGTGTCATGTGGTGAGGTTGAAAGTGGTTCCCGTGATATTATCGGAGCCGCCTGGGTGCCCAATTAGGAATGAAGCCAACGGCACGCGCTCATGACAGGGGATTGGCAGAGAAGTGCAAAAGACGCATTTGGAGGATTTGCAAATTTCTGTTTCATTTTTATGTTTGTCTATTTCTTTGATTTGGTATTTAGTAAAGGTACTGTGAGGTGAGAAGAGCATCTCGCATCGCGTCAAACATGGTGGTCGCCTGTAATGTCTTGTCTTGCTTTGGGCTCCAGCACGCATGAGGGAGACCTCTCGCTTTGATACTAGAAACACCCAGTTATTTAATAAATTTGGATTAATACCTCTTGCAATATCTCTTTTATACGATACAAACCGCAAACTGCCTATATCCACCAGAACCTCCAGCCGAACTCTTAGATGACTTCGGTCAATTGTCATTACATATCCTATCAAATACGTGACTAAACCTTATGCTACGAAGATATAACCCTCATCTCAAAGTCCTTGCCCTCCCGTCCACCGTCGACACAAAAAGATCCAGCGCCGCCTCGTCCCTGGCCCTCAACCCATCTTCCATCTTCCACATGGAAAATATCTCCTCGTCAGAATCCCACTCCTTCCCGTTCTGCTCCCTCTCCGCAACAAAGTCCCGATATTCCTTCTCCCACTCCCTCCACTCTCTCCACTCGTCCGCAAAGTAAACGTACAGCAGTTGGTTGCGCCTCTTCTGCGAGATACCAGACCCAAACCTAAAGATATCCTTTCCCCGGGTCTCTGGTTCGGGACAGTCAAAGTTCCTGAAGGCCTTTTGGTCCTCCCAGTGACCGCTGCCCATCTTGAAGACTTGTAGGTTCGTCATGGTCTCTCGCCAGTGGGAGAGTATCATATGCCAACGCACGCTGGTGGATGTCGTGACATACGGTCCATCAGGTTCTTTGTAATCGTTTATCGATCTGTAGTATCCTTCGTTGGAAATGGATATATCGTTGCCGCAGTCGTCCTGTCCTATTACAGTCTCGCCGTGATCCATGTCAGACGGTCGACCGTCGTACTGATGCAGGACAGCGCAGTCGTCCAGGTAAAGCTGTTCCAGATTCAACGAGGCAAACCAATTGATCTGCCATTCGTGACTGAAGGTGTATTTTCCCAAGGCGAGAACCTTGAGATTGGGCAACCCTCTCCCCTCCCCGACACGGCGAAAGTCCATCCTCGGCCTGAACCCCCACGGCTCCTGACAGTAGAGGGAGAGTGTGTGGAGGTTTGCGACCATGTCCGGGCCCAGCCACGTGGTGTGCAAGTTCTCAAACGAAACGTACTTGGTGATGGAAGCATTGTTGGTCTTTCTCTCTTCCCCCACTGTCTCCGTCGTGATATGGAGCCTTAGATCACCGAGTGCCGAGCCCACGGCCAACTTGAAGGTCTCCGAGGAAGTGAGCTCTGGCTCGTGATGATCACCCAAGTTGCGGATGGTAAGATTCGAAAGCTGAATAGGAGGCCCGTTTACGGTTGGCAGCAGCTTCATGTCGTCGTACCATTCGAAACTCAGCAGATCCTCACCCGCCTTTGCCATTCTTTCCTTCTCTCTAGACCAGCTGCCTGCCAGTGACTGGAATATTTTGACGAGAATGTCCAACCGATCATCATTGTATTCATCAGCGTCGCCGTCCCCCAGTTCCGCGCAATCCTCGTGGAATCTGAGGTGTAGACTGTCGAGACTTCGAAAGCAGGATAAAAGCGGGAAGCAATTGATGAAATCATCCGGCAGCTCCCACGCATCGTTCATTCGATACTCAAAGTCGGGGCCGAGCCAGGTGTCGACTGTCACATCTTGGACATGGACACGAAGTTGTGAATCGGCCAGGGCTCTGAGCCTTTTGGAGCTGTCGCCGTGGGCTACCAAGCGGATACGGCGAAATGCGCTGCGTGTAGCCAGGGAGTTCAGGTGACGGTTGACGAGTCGCGTTTGAAGCAGAGTCTCCTGGGGTAAAAAGGATAAAACATGGTTTAGAAGCTCTGGAGGGAGAGCGATGAGATGGGGGGTAGAGGTCATCTGGATGGACAACAGGCAAGTTGATGGTGACTAGTTGGCAGTCACCTCGGTTATCGTTTACTCTGGCAAGTTTGTTGGTCGAAGGAAACAAGGAGCTCACCATCCTTGCCCCCAAGTTTGTTTAGTTCTGATGCAGGGTAGGTAGACCATCTCGCAGTGTATGGATGCCGCATGCAGATAGAATCGTGGTAAAGCGCCTTTGGGACTTACTCTTGATAATTAAGAGTAAGATTATTGTTTTTAGTCAATTAACAGTTTTGAGTAGCTGTCCTGCAGGGGGGTATGTTGTGTTTTGATGCTCTTCGACTATTGGGAATGGCACGCCGCAGCTCCAAGAGACCATTCTAATCGACATGAAGCAATGATGATCTATACAGCGGCACTAGACTATCGGTCTGCCATTGAGTTTAGAGTCTCGACCTATCTTCCTGACCCTAGGGTGCAACGTTAAGCTCTTAGGAAGATTAAGGAGTCAGGGACTATATAAGACCCCAGAACAGCAAACGAAGCCTGTATAAGTATCTAAAAAATCGCATCAAGTTATTAAAGAGATACCCTAATTTACCTAAGCCCTTTCTTTGTATCATATTATTCTTATGGCTACCTTTGAGGGTGAATAAGCTAATATCTTTGTCCTAGAGCCTTGTTTCCTCCTTGCCCCGTATGCTTGCTTTACAACATTACGAATATGAAACAGCGACTCAGACAAGTGTCTCATCTCAGCTCAAGAAGCCTTCAATGCCTTCACCGCTTACAAACCTCCATCGCCATCATAACGTTACCAGAAGATTCAACATGGCCTCTGCTCAACTCAACCTCGAGTCCGGCCCCGCCACGGCCGTGCCGAGGCCCCAAAACTCCCCACCCGGCGAAAGATGACCCTTTAGAGCCGGCGCTACGAAGCGGAGACTCCTTCGGGGCTGCATGCCGAGAAGGGACGGCTACGCCCGCGTGCGTGACGTCAGCTTTCTACAAGACTGCTCAATGGTTTGTCATGGCCGGGTGAAAGAGTTGTCCCGATTCCTGCAAGGATACGAGAAAAAAGTTTATGAAGCGGTGGAGGATATGCAGGTGGTTATATAAAAGGTGTGGCAGTCCGTAGATCAACAGTATCATCAACATCCAAAACTCTTCTTTCATCTCAATTCATTACATCTACACAAAAGCTACAAGCTCAATCTCATCAAAATGGCTCCCAAGGTTCTCGTCGTTCTCACTTCCCGCGATAAGATGGACAATGGCAATCCCACTGGCTGGTATCTGGTAAGTTTCACCCCGCTTTATACGTCACACAAAAAGCTCACCTCCTTAGCCCGAGTTTGCCCATCCCTACTATGACCTCGTCGGCGAGGACGAGTCCAACCCCAAGGCTGAGATTGTCGTCGCTTCTCCCGCCGGCGGCAAGTCTCCCCTTGATGAGGTGTCCATCAAGATGTTTGAGAATGACCCCGAGTCCGTCAAGTTCCTCAACGAGAAGAAGTCTCTCTGGGAGAACACGCGGCCTCTGAGCGAGTTCCTCGGCAAGGCTTCCGAGTTCGACGCCGTCTTCTACCCCGGCGGCCACGGCCCCATGTTTGACCTCGTCAAGGATGAGACCTCGATCAAGCTCATCGAGGAGTTCTACAAGGCCGGCAAGCCCGTTTCCGCCGTCTGCCACGGTCCCATCGTCTTTGTCAACGTCACCATCGACGGAAAGCCTCTCCTGCAGGGCCGTGAGGTCGCTGGCTTCAGCAACTCCGAGGAGGACGCCGTGCAGCTGAGCAGCGCCATGCCTGCTCTCCTCGAGGACGAGATCAAGCGCGTCGGTGGAAACTACGTCAAGGGTGAGGACTGGGGTGAGAAGCTGGCTGTTGACGGACTGGTCATTACTGGACAGAACCCTGCTTCCGCCCATGCTGTTGGCAAGGCTCTTGCCAAGGCCATTGGTGAGTGAAATTGCATGTATGCTTGAGAATGAGTTGCTAACATTTTGACAGGCATTTAAGATGTCGAGATCTTTATGAGAAATGAGCTGCACAGATTAGCATGTTAATGAATAAAATAAAGATGAATACCCGTCTTATAACTTTCTTTTGCTCCATGTCATTTTGTCAACCCATTAGAATGAGTACCTTGTAGGCTCTCAATAGTCTCCTTCCATGTGCCACCGTAGTCTGGACCCATGCGGCGATATCCTTGTCAACCACCAGCTTGAAGACTCTGTAGACCTCGTGGCTTGTTCGACTGCCGAGATAGGAGCCTCAGCGGAACTCGTCGCCGGATCTCGTATCAATGAGTTACATCGAACCTGTTGATCACCTCGGAGCCCCCGAGGGCAATTCCAAATCAACAATTGTACTCGCAATTTCTGATAATGCATACGTGGAAGTCCCCAGGGGCGTCAAGATGGCCCAATAGCCTAAAGGTTGTGTCCGCGGAACGCGTGAAACGCGCGGTGGTAGCAGGAGAGATGGAGCCAAGGCGATTAACTGGTGGAAATTGAAATACCGTGGGAGGCGCGCACTACAGGCGTAGGCGACACTAAAGTACCGAGAGTTTATTCATGAACAGTTGAATATGGCCTTCAACAAGTTCAAACCTCGGTATAAAGGCACATGGAAATATCGTGTAAGTGGATTCATCGCCTCCCCTGGCCGCGCGCTTATTTAGGAAACCGGCTCGGTAGATGGCGTGGTACCGGCATATAGAAGCCGACTAGAAGCTTGTGGGGAAATACCTGGTTCGAGAGTGACGTAGGTCAGACTTTTCAAGTTCGAGTTTTGCACACTCTTTTTACATGAACATGCATGGAAGGATCTTAGAGAGTAATGAGCTATCATAATGAGTTGTTACAGTTGAGTGGAAGCAGCATGATCAGAACAACCTTCTATCAATTGTAGCATGTGAATGCCTAGGCTGACAAGACATACTTCTCAATAACAGGATAAATCTCCTCATACAACCTACACCGCTCATCCAAAACCGTCTCATCAACAACCGTAGCCCCCGCTAGTCCTCCCTCACCCCCCAAGCTCACAACATCATACGGCGCATACTTGGACCCGACACCCGGCCATCCTGGTCCAGCTGCTGGGTTCCTGATGAACTGGCCAGCTACGCCGCGGAGGTACTTCGCAAACGTGTACAGTTGAGGAGTAAAGGGTATTCCACCCGCTTCACCTTCAAAGGTAGGGGTGCTGAAGAGGAGGGCCACATCGGAGCCGTGGAATTTTCCCATCCATGAGTATTTCTCGCCAAAGAGGCTTGTGATGGATGTGTTGAAGTAGAAGCGCCATGCCGGGTTGTCGATCGAGGCTGAGATGTTGGCTAGGATTCCCTGAGGCTGTCACATCTGTTAGAAGTGCTTGGTTAGAGGCGAGATGATGAGCACTTACACACTGCCAGAAGAAATCCGTATATATCGCCGCAGCAATGTCAAAGTCATTCTTCAGCTTGGGATCTGCTTCGTAGACTTTGAGAATTGCTTCTTGCTGCTTCTTAGTCGCCAATGGTTCGGCGAGATACGCATCCAGAAACGTCTTCATGGTGATGTTCCGGTTCACCAGAGCCCGTCCCTCCTCGGCAATTGTGCCCATCAATACCGAAACTTTGGCATTCTTTCCTTCTCGCCATCTCTCAGCTCGTCCGCTAGGAAGAGTAACGTTATCAGTCACTGGAAGAAACGCCACCTGCGCCGTGCTCATGGCTTTGACGAGATCCTTCTCCGGGACATCTCGCATACACTGCAGCTGATCCTCTGTGTCATTGCATCCGACCACACCGGCCAGAGAGTCCCAATTGGTCGTGTCTTCAGGATTAGCTGTGCTGCCGAGGAGACCAACTGACATTTGTCCTGAAAACATCATTGCGCCGCGGAAAGGAGGTGGTGACTTGGAGCCATAGGCGTTGACTTGAATATCAACCGACATGGAACCAGCTGACTCGCCCCAGATGGTGAGCTTTCTTGGATCTCCTCCAAAAGCACGAGCGTTGGCCTGAACCCATTCGATAGCGAGCTGTTGATCGTACAAGCCGAGGTTGGTGTCTTCAGTCGGTACATCAGGGGAATTAGGAAACCCAAAGACTAACACTCCATCAGTGAACTTGTCCAGCGTATAATCACTCGAAACTCACCATTCGTGCGATAGTTGAAGGCAAATGCAACAATGTCTTCATAACCAGCAAATCCACTCAGGTCAATCTGCCCATTCCCCTGCTGCCAGCCACCTCCGTGGATGAACAGCACAACAGGACGACCCTCTGGCGGCCGAGGACTTGTTGGCGCAAATGCGTTTACAAAGAGACAATCTTCGCTCTCTTCAGAACCCGTGCCGAAAAAGTTCTTGAGGATGTCCAACCCAGGAGTGAGTTCTGTCACCTGGTCAGATTCCATCTCAACTTTATACATAGTAGTTTGCTCACCATTGTCCACAAACAACTGCGGACACGAAGGCCCAAACTCAGAGGCATTCAACGGTCCCGTCCAAGGCTCAGGTTTCTTGGGTCGACTGAACCGCTCTGGTTTAGCAGCATAGGGAATGCCCAGGAACTTGTTGACGGGGGCAATCGCTGCTGGAAGAGTGGTGGTCTGGCCGACGACAGGTCCTGAGTCGAGAGCAGCTGTAGGGAGAGAATGGGATGTATAAGTCGGCTCTCCCTTGGCGCCGACCAAGACTGGGAGTACAAGTGGTGTTAGAGTTGTAAGAGGCTTCATAGTGCTGGAGTTGGTTTAACCGCCCTGCCTCTCTATTCATTCCCTTGTGGGAGCTCATCACTTATATACTTTCACGCTACAAGTACAATAGTCTTATAAGTTCAATTCCCAATTACATAGCCCCGCCGTCAAGAGCCGGAGGACTCTCAGAACACGCAAGTGATTCAGCCCTGTCCCGGCTGAGCAACCGCCATCCACCTTACTGTCTTGAAGCCGTCTCGGAAAATTGCAACGCTCTTACTGGCCGATTCATCTTTGCCAATGGCTTTGCACAGGACATTAAATGATAGATGACGTGGGCTGTTTTCGTTTCATTGCCCGTATCCCTCGCTTCCCAGGCAGATTCAAACGGCCAAGTCAAATACGACGAATGCGAGCAACATGGTACAACGACATTTGGTGGAGAAGCCACCAGAGAACCAATCTGCGGGATTCGATCTGCATGCTACGCAAGAAGCCCAACCAGAGTCAACGTGGCTTGAGTGAATGCAAGGCCGAATGCATGGCGATCCCTCAGTGTGTCTCTCCACACTTCACCTCAGACAAGCTGAACCAGCCGCGTCGACATAGCAATTCCCCTAGCCGTTGATCATGACAATAGTCAGCGCGAGATCATCCACGTCGGCAACAAGAAATGTCATGGAATACCATGTTGAATAACAAAGCTCAGAAACAGCTCGCTACAACATCGCCATGAGGCCTCCCTGCCGAGACAAAGCATCAACCTTGTTGATTAACCTCCTCTACGACTGTCTTGTTCCAGCCAGGCAGCCCAGCCAGAAACAGTCAGCCATCGTGTAGCATCCAAGACCATAAAAAAAACAACCCGAGACTGCAAAGACAAGACAAGACAAAGCAGCTCCCCAAGTCAAAACTCAATGGTTTTTGCATCCACATCCAAATCAAATGGAAAACCCATCAACACTCTCCTGAATACATCTCACAACACTCCTTGTCTCTTCCATGTTATCAATCAACCAGTAACGCCCTATTACCTATACACCAGGACAACCAGACAATACCCAAAGAAAAGTGTCAGTAAGACAGTCAGTTATAGTCAACCCCATCGCAACCCTCGGCTCATCGTTCGTTTCCATCCATCCAGGGGGAACCATTGTAAAGGAACGCGCATTCTCCGCCTCTTGCGGGACTGTTTGGTATCAAATCATCCGCCCATGTTCGCCAGTCGCCTGTTCTTTTGCCCTCGAATTCACATCCCAGAAGCTCCAGGCTTGTTTGCGATCCCCTTATGTTTTTGTTTTTCCGTTTCCATCATCACAACTCCACCATCTGCGAGCTTTTCCGCCAGAATGCGGCTTCAGCCCATCTTGACATCGCCATTATACTCAGGCTCAGTCTTGGGCAACACGGGCTTCTCTTCATCCTGCTTCTGCCTTCGCTTGCCCATGCGATCCAGCCACTGTTCGGCGCTGACAATGGTACCATCGACAACACCGCTCACTTGAGTCACCATGTCCAGACCCTCCTTGGCCAGGACAAGAACCTTCTGCGCACTCTCAGTAAGGGCCGAGTCGCTGGCTCGTTCTCCATTCTGGGAGCTGTTGTCCGACTGGGTAGCGACACGGAACCGTTGGGGCAGGCTGGTCAGATGACGGCGCACAAGAATTCGTGCGTTTTCGGGCAGAGCACCACCTGCATATTTTGACACAGTCAGGATCGCATCCTGAAGAGTCTTCAAGACGTCGCCCTTGAGAGTAGAGATACGGGCGGCGAGCGCGCTTCGAGATTGTTGCTGTGAGTTGTCAGGCGCTTCATTGTTGGCCTCACCCTGCAAGAGCTGCTTCTCTGATCCATTCTGCTGTGCGGCAGATGGGTTGTTTGCCTGTTCGTACTGCTCGAGAGTGGTCTTCAGGGCGCTGATTACACGAGCGATGTGACCGTTCGCCCACCGAAGCCATTGCAGACAGTACTTCAGACTGCGAAGACTCTCCTCGCTCATGGCGACGCTCAATCCCGACGTCGACATGATCAGCCGAGATTGCCAAGCACCACTAGACCGCGAAGTTGGTCGTGATGAGCTTTGAGTATCAGCTGTTTCGGTGTAGGCGGGGGATCGCAGCTCATCATAAGCCGGGAGGGTATCAATGGTACTTGTTGTTGACATGCGACGAGAGCTCGCCCTGGTAGGGGGCGAGAAGGGCTCTTGTTGTGTTCCAGCGTCGGCTGGAAGCTGCTGAAGGCCAGCGATCTGCTTCATGCCTTCACCCTCAAGGCGTTTGTTGCTGACCGGTTCACCCTCGTTGTCCACCTTTCGTCGCTTTTTGCTGTTACCGGCCTCCAGATCTGACGCCGAGCTATTCTGCCTCCGACCGGCACCTAAAAACCATCGCACACCTCCTTCGACACCCGTCACTCTACCAACAGAGCCGACAGTGTTGGCGATAGGCGTCAGGTAGCCTTCGACGTATTCAGCTCCTGATCGGAAACGTGGAGAAAAGTTCTTGGCGCCTCCGTACGCCGAGGTAGCGCCCTCAATGGTGCTCGCCAACAGGGGATGTGTCGTTGTAAGAAGGGATAATAACGGTTCCGGTTGCGGGGACTGCGGTTGAGTTTGATTCGACGACTGGAAACTGTGAGAAGTCGGAGGGCTCACAGGAAGCGATGTGTTTCTGTGAGGGGGTGATGATATGAAGTCTATGACAATTATCAGTCGATCATGATCCACGCATCGCGCATCGCATGCATGAGGAACACAAACCCGCTCTCAAATCGCCGAGGGCCTCGGCGGCTAATCGCACGTCAGGGTCATCCAGACTGACGCTGCTTGACCTCGCATCAAGGAGTCGATCAGGGGATGGAGCGCTGACGACGCTGTTACTGCTCGCATCGAGATCCATTCGAGTCGGGCTATCCATAGTTTGAGGCCCCAACGGTGCCAGGGGATGGTATGAGTGAATGGGATTCAACGGAGGCCAATGGTTCTTGGGAGGGTCGAGGGCCATTTCGCTAGTCAGCGAGCTAAGCGACGGCAGCTTGATATCGTTGTCGGCCTCGAGATGCGACAGTGGTGGCAGCTCAGTGTTGGGAACATCGGGGAGCTTTATCGCATGGGCGGAATTGGAATAAGCTGGAGGGGAAAATCCCATGAGAGAGGGCGGCGGTCGAGCAGGCGGTGGCCCGAGGAGGGCTTCGCGAGAGGAGGAGGTCTCGCGATCGCTCGTTGGGGCAAGCATGTGATTGCGCTCCATGGCGGCGCTGGGCGTCGGTGATAAGACGGCTACGTCAATCGGACATCGGGACTGGATACGAATAACAGAGCGGCCACGGGCCGTATACGCAAGCGTGAGGTCGTCGAGACGAAGGAAACAAAAAGATTCGGCGATTCGGTTCTCTTATGGTGGAGAGGGAAGAAGCGGAGGAGAAAATGGTTGGGGGGGAAAAGGAATATGGTAAGGGCGCCTCGTGTGGTGGATGAGGTGACGGCAACAGGAAGGGGAAGGAGCGATCGTGGGGGGGAGAGACAGAGAGAGAAGCAGAAAACGTCAGGCGCCCACGGGTCGCTCCAGCTGCAGGGACCGGCTGAGAACTGGCGCACAAGACGACGGCGCGAACCCACTAAAAACCGGGCCGGGCTTGAAGGGCTTCAGAGGCTTTCAGAGAGTGGGATGCCCGTGACTCTTCGCAGTGGGTTTTGCTTGCAAGTTCAGTGGGGAAGAAGCCTCGCTAGAACCTGGAAGCCTGTGAGACGGTCAATAAAGGATGGACGGGAACCTGTGTCGGTCTCAGTCAGCAGGTACCGCAGGGGTAGACGACCAGGTTATCGGGGCGACAACACTCGCTCCGCAGACGATGTTTGAGGTAGGATGATCTCTCAGGAAGCAGGGCAAGGGCAGTGGGAATATTAACGTTCCTGACCATCACAAGATTTAACTCGCATTCTTCTCTCCTGGCGCGAAATACTGGGGCTGTACCTGAAGAGGAGGACCTGGGCGGGACTCCCACCTCGAGCACGTGTCAAAGCCCGGGGCAATGATGATGATGGCGGCGTTGGAGCGGGAAATCATTTGCGGTTTGGATCACATGCAAAGATTAAATCTGCGTCGCAGTACGTGCCAGCCGGGTAAACGTTGGTAGGCCGCCCACCCGAGTCATGCCAGAGTCGCTAACAGGATCAACTTGCCGAATCTTGTTTCCTTGGACGCCGTTGCAACTCAACTTGCTGATGTACGCAACACTCGTTATCCCGCGGAGGATCATATCCTCGTTCAATCAATGCGCTAGAGTTCATTAGGTATCCTGCCACCAATCCTGTCGCAATGCCAGTCGAGCAACTCTGCTTGCTCATGGCTTGCTCATCTCGGGCTGAGCTCTGTCCGTCTTGACGTTGTCACCATCCACGTCCAATCCCCTCGAGAATCACACAAACCAGTCGGCATTCGGCCCGCTTGGCAAGTCGCGACCTTGTGCCTGATGCCCCCTCAGCCAAGATACATGTACCCGGGCTGCCGGTCTTTTCTCTTGGGGGTGGAGGGCTCACATCGTCAATGTCCGACTACACCACACCAAACACATGTGAGGCATCTGACATGTGCCAACGGTGGCAACTCACATCCAACAAGGTCGTGGCCGCAACACACCTCGCTGTCGCAATAGGAAATTTCGTGACATGACAATTAATCAACGTGCAAACTCTGGTTCCCTCCAGCCGAGGCCGAAGCTCTACACCATCACGGACTTCAGTTCTGGACAGCTGTTGGAGTAAGCTTCTTGTTTAGGTTTAGTGGGGTCGAAGCTGATGCCGAGGAGATGGTATCGCCATCCATTGTTTGGCGAGCAGAGTGCCCGATACGGAGTGCAACATGCGAGATGTCGACTGGCCCCTGGTCGATGCCATGGGAGCATCTTTCACGATACAATGCGCTCATTCCAGCGGTCGACGCTCACTCACCGAGAGATCCATTCCCCAACAAAAGGATTCCAATGGCGAGCTAAAGGTCGTGTGCCTTTACCACATGAACGGGCGCCACCCAGAGGCTAGGGGGTTGATGAAAGTTTGCAGCCCATGTCGACACTTCGGATCGCATCCCGGCATCGTGTTCGAGGTCAGCTATAAGCTGGCTTGATAATGCCCTCTCTGGATGCCAATCGGCAGTTGTCCAGATGATCCATGAAGCTCAACAACTCCCATCACATGATAAATTGTGTTCTGTTGAACTGAAAATGTCCGGCTCCTCTGACACCGCCCAAGCAACGAGAAAAGTAAATACTCGGGCAGTTCTTATGGAACCACAATGTCTCCTTCTCCGCACCACGAAATCGCAGCTTCATCAACGGCTCCACGGCTGGTATGACAGAATGCCACCCTGTTGCGGGCTAGATGATGGTCTGCACTGTCTAGAGGGTGCGTTATAGAGAAGAAAGAAAAGAAAAGGTCTGGTAGCTCTGCAAGTTTTTTTTTTCTACAGTCCCGCAAGCAGCTTCATCACGTGACTGTGCTGATCAAGCTACCCCACCACATCCGACATTTTACCGACCGCATCCACCCCAACACCCTGTCCGTCAACGCTCGGCCAGGCTGCTCCCAAAAGATGCCAGCGAACCTCTGGCTTGAAACTGACCAATACCATATTGCGCTGCGGACAATCATGACTGCCTGTGCTCTTGTATAACCCCCTAATTCTTCTATTCCATTCTCTCTTTTCTTGTGCTTCACCCTCTGTATCGTCGTCCCAAGTTCTAGATCCTCCCGCTCGAGCTGTTCATCCTCGCGCTTCTCCTGTCGCATCACCAATTGACGACGATATAACGACCTCCTTTCTACCCCTCCGACCTGCGACCTCAAGTTGACTTGTTTCTCCTCCAACATAACGACCTCTATTGCTCCTCCTCCATAAGCTCTTCATCATGGCGTCCGCATTATTCTTCCTCGACCTCAAGGGCAAGGTGCGTCCAGCTTATCCCCTGTCGCCGCCATAACCATCGCCGACATGACGCTGATATGGCCTTGCGCAGACCCTTCTCGCCCGCAACTACAGAGGTGACATTCCCATGTCGGCCGTCGAAAAGTTCCCTGTCCTCCTCTCAGAAGCCGAGGAGGACTCGTCCGCCGTCCCGCCATGCTTCTCCCATGAGGGCATCAACGTGCGTCATCCCCTGGAGCTACAGCTGTAGCTTCGCTGACCAGCTCCCCAATGCAGTACCTCTACATCCGCCACAACAACCTCTACCTCCTCGCTCTCACAAAACGAAACACAAACGCCGCCGAGATCCTCCTATTCCTCCACAAGGTCGTCGAGGTCTTTACCGAGTACTTCAAGGCTCTAGAAGAGGAGTCGATCCGCGACAACTTTGTCATCATCTACGAGCTCCTCGACGAGATGATGGACTTTGGCTACCCCCAGACCACAGAGTCCAAGATCCTCCAGGAGTACATCACCCAAGAGTCCCATAAGCTCGAGATCCAGGCCCGCCCGCCCATCGCCGTCACAAACGCCGTGTCATGGCGTTCCGAGGGCATCCGCTACCGCAAGAACGAGGTCTTCCTCGACGTCGTCGAGTCCCTCAACCTTCTCGTTTCCGCAAACGGCAACGTGCTCCGTTCCGAGATTCTTGGCGCCATCAAGATGAAGTGCTACCTGAGTGGCATGCCCGAGCTACGTCTGGGCCTCAACGACAAGGTCATGTTTGAAACAACGGGTCGAGCCACCCGTGGCAAGGCTATCGAGATGGAGGATGTCAAGTTCCACCAGTGTGTGCGTCTTTCGCGTTTCGAGAACGACCGAACCATCTCCTTCATCCCTCCGGACGGCGAATTCGAGCTCATGTCCTACCGCCTCAACACGCAGGTTAAGCCCCTGATCTGGGTGGAGTGTGTGGTCGAGTCTCACTCAGGTTCCCGTATCGAGTACATGCTCAAGGCCCGCGCCCAGTTCAAGCGCCGCAGTACCGCCAACAACGTCGAGATTGTCGTCCCCGTCCCCGACGACGCCGATAGCCCCCGTTTCCGCACCAACATTGGATCCGTTCACTATGCGCCCGAGCAGAGCGCCATTGTCTGGAAGATCAAGCAGTTCGGTGGTGGCAAGGAGTTCCTCATGCGCGCTGAGCTGGGCCTACCAAGCGTGAGGGGTGATGACGAGCAGGGAGGTGGCATGATGGGTGGTTTCGGTGGAAGCATGGGTGGTGTTGGAGTCGGCAAGGGTGCAAAGCGACCTATCCAGGTCAAGTTTGAGATTCCTTACTTCACCACCAGTGGAATCCAAGTGCGGTATCTCAAGATTACCGAGCCCAAGGTACGTAACTGTGATAAATATTCACGGATCATACTAACTGTCCCAGTTGCAATATCCCTCTCTCCCATGGGTGCGATACATCACCCAATCTGGAGATATTGCTGTGCGACTTCCCGATGCCGTCTGATTTCAGTCTTGAACGGCAGAGACAAACCATTTATTTACACATAAACAACCTATCCATCCAACCGAGCCGTGCCTCTCAAGCATGCCCATCTCAGCGTCACCGACATGTTTATGCGATTGCTCAAGGCCTGCATCGAAAGCGCAAGGACCCTTGGTCCGAGGTGATCAAAGGTGCATCGAGATGAAGGAGATGGACAACTGAAGGGAGCTAGCTGCAAGAGCTGAGTAGGAAAGGGGACGGGACCATTTTATACCGAAAACTCAGCGAGAGGAATGAATAATAGAAACCACAAGATCGATCTTCACACCGTCGTCGTCAATCTGATTTCCATGATGGTCGAAATAACCACATAACGTATTTAAAATTCAATGAATCAGCGAGAGGCAGGGCAATCAAGTTACCAGACCCGGAGACTGGGCAAGAAATCCATAGTGCCAGAGTGCATGGATGGATTGAGTCTCAGTGCGATCTACTTGACTCGCGGACAAGAACGGAATTCCACTCAACCCATTTGAGGTGCTCTGTTGTGCACCCCGGATTGTCTGGATCCATGAAGACCTTGACGAGAAAGGCACAGGGGTCGTCCTGGGCAGTGCCTGGATCTATCAAGACCAGGTCATCAGTGGTCAAGGAAACAAGCCAAAAATGGCGGGCAGATACTCACAGCCCTTTGGTGCGTCGTTTCCACCCCTCCACTCGTTTCGCCGCCACCCATTCCGTCCTAGGAACATTTGGTTCGTAGGCTCATTGTCGTCGTGATTCTGCTCAGGGGTAAGCGCCATCAACCCCAGGATGATAGGCAACTCTCCACCCAGGCCCATCGAGTCTGGTGAATGCAGATGAGGTGAACGGTATGTCCTGGGCAATAGACCAGGCATCCAGCTGGGCGACTTGCCAGCAACATAGCGGACCGGTGCGCCCCCTTCTCCCATGGGACTGTCAAGTGTGACCACTTGGGAGAGGCCGCGATAGTTTCGGGGGTGAAAGATGCGCAAAAGATCCCAGCTCTTTTGAGAAACGAGGGGGTCGTGGTCGACGACCATGATGGGGAGTAGGGGGTTGCAAGCAGCGACAGCAAACGTAGTATACTCGTTGGCGCAGACGTAGTAACCCGTAGCTGGGTCCGGAATAAAATTTCCCTCTTGGTCGAGGCGTAGGAGTTGTCCAGGCGGGAACGTTCCATCTGTTGGTGATCGCCCATCTCGATACCAGTGATATCCCCAAGCCTCTGAGACGTCGCCATCAGAGTACCGCATCACCTTGCTCGGGAGCTCATCCGAGTACCCAGCTGGCGATCGTGGTGGAATGTAATGATGATAGTCGTCTAACTCTGGCTCTCCAATTAACAGTTTGTTGACAACAAAGAGGAAGCTCACTTGAGGAGCTGCCTGGCTCCCGGAGCTTCCTCTTCCACGGCTCGAGCCGCTGTGCTTGGACCTATGCTGTGAGCTGTAAGCCTAGTTACGCTCCAAGATATTAGTGTCATGACCTACTGATTTGGACATGATCAAAGTCGGAAATGCCTCTTGCGAATAGTTCAAGATAGTCGAGATGGGGGTGTATCGTGCTCGCCCTCTTCCTCAGCCTCGTCAACCCCGAGTAAACCCCCATCTCTTTATGTCCTCTCGAGACCGGATCCGCTTCAACTCGGCGGCAGAGCCGCAAACTTCGCTGCCCAAGAAACTTCCGCGTGAGGCCGGCCAAACTTGGGCCGCTATGCTGTGTCCGCCGTGATCCTTGACAGCAGAGGGCATCCAGGACCGGCCAGCTGCTCCACCTCCCCTTGACAATGGAATACAGCTTCAGAGGCAGCAAGAAACGGCCGAATGAGGTGCATCACTATGACGTTGCCCCACGTCGACCCGAGGGAAACTGTCAGCTCGACGCCATGTGTCCGGGTGCATTGTCTGCCAGACATCCAACAAGCATGGACCGATTCGGCAACTGTCGACAGCCCTGCCGTACCATTGGCGAGCAGGGCCCTGGTCTTCATCTCAACTTGACCCCAAGGATTGGTGCCACGCCTGCTCCACGCTATCTCTCCGACTCTGGTGTGTGCGTGCGTCCTGCAGTCCAGCATGTGTACGTGATGGGGGAGACCAAGCCAGACCCCAGTTCATGCAGAGCGGCTGCGGGCCGGACCCTCTCACTTGTTCTTTTGTCGACACCGGTCTCCCTCTGTTGCTCGGCAAGTGTGGTCGGGGGGTTTCTCGAGCTGAAGAGGACACCAGTACCTGGTGTGTGGCCCAGGTAATGTCATCCCTTGCTAGACCGGTTGAACGAGATGCAGATGCGCTTGCTCGCGGACCAATGGAGCTGACCTCCAGATCTTTGGCCGTCGATCCATTGTTGGCGCTAGCACTCTTGCTTCCCCAGTTGATGGCACCATGGTGTCTTGCTGCTAGCTAGGTTCTGCGGTCATGGTGGCGGTTTCAGTTCAAGATGGGAGCTGAATCGCGTTTGAGGCCAGAAGACTCCCATGTCCAAAAGGCATGCATGGGCATGGTAGATCTTCCCTGGGGTTGAAGCACAACAGGGTCCTGAGTAGTCTGACCAGAATCTCTTGGTGAGGGACTTTAGGCGGGTAACCCTATTGCCGAAAAAGCAACCAAAGCCCAAGCCCAAGGCTTTGAGCGTGCGTCGAAGCGCGGAAATCTAGCAATGACATCCCGAAGGCAGCATCCCGAGCCGACCTCGGGATAGTCCGTGTCGAAGCCAGCCGCGAATCCCTCGTATCCCAGTTGCAGCTGGTTTCTCAGAGGGGGGCACAGCCATGACGACTGTTGGCAGCATCCACGCCATCGACCAGAATCTCGGACACTTTGAGGCACCCGACGGTAGAGGTTGCAGCGGTTAGATAGATGATCAGTTGATTCCAAGACTAGGTAGTGGGCAAACCATCTTGAACTGGCAACGTTAGCGAGGCTGCATTTATCCTATAAGCCATTGGTAACGGCGGCACACTCGTGCTCGCCGTGACAGCCAATGCCGACCATGCTGATATGCAAGACGTGGTTGCCTGAGAGGATGAGCCGCGGAAAGCGATGAATTAAGGTCTGTCAGGTGTTGCTAGCTATCTCGGGCAGAAACAGATCCACCCAATGCTTTGTAAAGGAGACCTTGCTCGTGTCGGGAGACTATCCGTGTACAGTTGACAGCTCTGTCAAGCACTAGTACTAGCCGTCGGGTTCCAATGCAGTCTATGTTATTTCAAAAGAAGGGACTTTGGTACACAGTCGATATCTTTTGTCGTACTGCATGAATTGCAACTTGTTCCTGTTTCGAACCACGACGTGAAGATCATGGCCCGCTGTCAGTCGCGGTCAATTGCTGTGGTTAGAGTCGTGAGGCTGAAGTGCAAAGACACAGGAAATTTTGGGGCAAAAGGTCATTTAAATAGGAGAAAAATTCAGTCGCGTCGATTGTAATTTGATTTAGTGCTTGTTGCCTCGTCGCGTTGGGCGGATGGTTCGCAATTGGTATTTGATGCCTTCTGCGCCTCTTGCATGGGTTGCGATCCCATAAAACCGGAGGCTCAATCACAATCTCGGGATGCTCCAATTGCCCGTCGATCGACGGTGTTCCGTTTTAAACGGTTCAAGTCGAGGAATAACACGACCTATGTTCTTTGTCAACTCGGATTCATCCTCAACCCGACCGTTTAGCCCTCTTTGCTGGACCAGTTTCATCATCAACTGTCATCTCAACGTCAACCGAGGATGTCGACGCGATCGCTTCTTGGAGCAACTTCTTCTCTCCCAGTCTGACCTCGATAGCCATGCGGGTCCGCTGGCTGAGGTCCTGTCCCTGGAGCAGAATTTGGTCCTCCGAGGTACTTGTTGGGTATTTCGATGCAAGAGCTTGTAGTGTCTTGGCCAGCACAGCATGATGGATTTCGTCCCGTTTTCGCTTGTCGGGAATAGCCTCAGGCTGAGCCTTCTTCACCCCCTTAAGGAACGTCTTGAGCTGTTGCTGAAGGTCCTCGGGCATGCTTTCGAACCGGGCATGGCCTGAAAACGTGCCATCCGAGTTCACCTCTCCAGTTTCACGCTCCAGCACAAATGTGTCTTCAAACTCCTCCTCCTCTTCGAGATCGTGACGCTGGCCCAAGTCAGCAAGTTGACGTTGATTTCATTTTCAAGACATACCAGTTTTTCCAGTACTTGACCGGAAATGCCAAAGTTGAGCCTCATCACTGACTCTACGACGTCCCAAGGAATCTCAACAACGTCATAACGAGAATGTCTCTCAGTCACGTAGCCGTATCGCCTGAGCAGCTCCGAATTGGGATGCGGCCCGTAGTAATTGAGGATCTCCTCACCAGCCTTGATTGGCCTCAAGCTCGTCACCGTAAGGCTCTCTTCTTCGTGGTTCACATGCGCCTATATCTAAGTCAGCTGTGTCACTCTCACTCACTCACTCACACCGACACATACATTGAATTCCGCATCGGCATTCAAGATGTCGGCCATTGGGACCATGCCCATCATGGATTTGCCTTCTCGGTCCTCCACCCAGCCATCCGCCTCTTCCTCTTCCTCATCCTCATCGTTCTCAAGATCAAAAGCGTACGACATGATGGTGCTGCCCATCCGGTGCGCAATCTCGACAAGATCATCGTCACTTCGGTTCTCGCCGCCAAATACGCTCGAGTTGTTTCGAATGATGGGGAGAAGAGTCTTACGGAACATGTTCTCCGCGTCCGCCTTGCCGATTTTGTGACGCATGTGACTGGCCTGTAGCTGGTCTAGTTCGTTCTCGGACCAGAACATGGGCGTATCAAACGAAGAGGGGAGCACGTCAAAGTAGGGCTTCCACTGTGACTTTTCACCCTGCAGGTACTCGTACATCATAACGAGGATCAAAGAGCTCCATGAGTCCAATCGCGGCGCCTCATCATCGTCATCAATGGGCTTGTCGAGATCAAAGACGTCGGGGAGCTTTTTAGGCAGCTCTGAGGTTTCAACATTGATGATGCCCTTTCTCGGGATGGTGAAGAGTGTCGTCTCAGCAGGAATGTCCTGCAGGGCAACTAGAAAAGTCAGCATTTTCGAATAAACCAAGGAATATCGACGTACTTATACCACGGCCCGCATTGCGGTCTCGAAGGTCAACAATTTTGATAGCGTCGGAGAATGAGGCCCCTGGGAGTGACTTGAACCAGAGAAGAAACTTCTCACTGCCGGTATTGAAAGATTCAGAATCCATTGTACCTTGATTTTGCAGCGAGACACAAGAAATTTGTCGGTGTGAGGTTGGATGAGAATATTGCAGGTGATGGTCAAGTCTGAGGACAGTGTAAATAAAACTTTTCCATTAGCGTGTGCTCGATCTGCACTGTGCATTCTAGGGTAGAACGGCACCGACAAACCAAACAGAAACCGACGCAGGCCGTATGTGAATAACTTCATTACTACACTTCTGTAGCCTTGATAAACCTAAACATAATTCATTACTCTTAATATGCTCGCTATTAAAGACTTTTCAGAGTCACAGCTATTGATACAAGTCTCGCAACGCCACCACGTCCAACACCAATACAAAACATGATGACGCTCTTGCCCATGCCAGTTTGTTCTGTCCATGATCCAATTGAAAAAAAAAAAAAAAAGGTGCAAATCCTCATTACTGATCACTCGGCTTGTCCCTCTTGATCTCTCTCTTCTTGGGCTTAAGCCACTCCTCCATGCCCTCAGGCCAGTACACTCTGTTCTTGGGCCCTCCCATACCAAAGTCCTCGGCGCTCACGATCTTCTCGGGCACCTCTATCTCATCTTCTACCTCACCGTTGACGCCGTTAGTCTTCTTCTTTCCCTTTTTGGGCTTCTTCTTGATGGCCTTTCGTGACTCATCTTCGCGCTCGTAGGGAACAACGTTATTGAAGGAATCCCAGCCTGGCAGCTTAAAGGTGCGCATCAGCTCGAAGACGGCTTGCTCCTTGTCCTTAGCTTCAATCATGAGGTCCATATCGTGGGCACAGGGCGGCAGTGTCTTGACTCGCGCAGAATGTTTGCGACGCTCTCGTGGAGTGACAGCGCCAGCAGTCTGCTCGCTGTAGTGCATCTTTTGGGTGATACCCTTTCTTGTCCATGTCTTTTTGATGCGGTCATAAAGACCTATGATATCTTGGGTGCCTTCTCGCATACTCGAGTCGAAGATGATGTTGTGATGGTGATAATCCAGTACCAATGGAATATTGAGCTCCTCGCATATAGGGAGTAGATCATGGACGCTCCACGCAACGTCGTCATTCTCCAATACCAGTCGCCGTTTGACGCCATCCGATAGTTTGGCGTAGTTCTCGCGGAACCGATTCAAAGTTGCTTCCTTGTCGCCATAAGTACCTCCCATGTGTAGGATCATGACTGCGTCGCGGTCCATTTGTTCAGGGAGCTTGAGCAAACTGAGCATCTCATCGTGGTACTCGAGGTCGCGAATGGCAGCGGCAACAACTTCCTTCCGTGGGCTTCCAATCTGGGTAAACTGGCCAGGATGTGTCGTAAGGCGATGCCCTAGTTCTGCTGCAACTTTGCCAGCCTCGGCTAGGACATCAGCTGCAAAGGGCGCCAGCTTATACCCATATTCCTCGTGACTTGCAAAGGGAAACATTTCGCTGCTGAGCCTCATGAACTTGATGCCGTACTTGTGGTTCCATCGGATCATCTTGACAATATCTCTCGCGTTGGCCAATCCTAGCTCTTGCACATACTTTAGCCCTCGCTCGGGATCCGCTGGTTTACTCTTGTCGGGTCGATTCTTAGTAGGGTGCTCAGGTTCTGAAGGATGTTGGAGGGGATGTCGATGGTCGAGGATGGATGCGATCCGACAGGTTCTTGACGAGAAGACAGGAGGGCTTGCATTGCGCAGATATGTGTTTAAGCAGGCCTATGCGAGTCAGTTATCGTCATGTCTCCCACTCAGCTGGAGTGAGCGGCAAGATCTTGCCTCATGGGGATGCGCTCACATAACCAAGCCGCCCCGACCACGGCAGGGGAAGTCTGTCGCTGTTGACGGGGGGAGGTCTGTTTGCGCCTCTCTCAAAACCCTCATCGTCGGCCTTGGCATCAACAATATCACCTGCCGCCAGCTCGGCCTGATAACCGTCCATTGGGGCCTTTTCAACGCTCTCCGCATTTCGTCCGCAGGTGGAAGGGATGGTGTCATTGGGTGGTGGTGTGCGCATCTTGGGCCGGATATTTCGTTCCATGACCGACTCTACTTTGACATGAAGATCTGAGGATTCAACCGCCTGTCGTTGTCTCCTCACGGCGTTCTGTAGTTTGTGTTCCATCTCGCTCAGCTCGCGCATGGCTTCCTCGACGCCCTCTCCTGTATCCCATACTGCCTTGTGCTTGCGTTTGTCGGGGATTTCACACTTGATTTTCTTGCTGTCCTTGTCAATATCCATCTTGTCGGATGCGAGATGATCAGCCGTAGTAGCAGCGGCATCCCTCAGTCTTCGGCTACTTCGTCTAGGGGCATTAGGTCGTTGCGGCGCTGGAGGAGGAGGATGAGGGCCGTCTCTCTTTCGTTTCGGCGTCATCTTGGCGAGCCCTCTGCTGTGTCGGTGCTTTGGTATAGGGGCAAAGATGCTCGCAGCAGCAGAGGCGAAGAGGCGTGATCGCATACAGTAGCGCAGTCTCAATGTGAAGGTGACATGCAGGGGCAATGTCTGAGATGGATGCAATGACTCGAGGGCCTCAGGTGGTTGTGGAAGGTAGAGGCGAAGGTGAATGATGAAGGAGTAGTGAAGAGCGCAGTTGCCTTGTACCTTGTTATGCGTGCATGTCTCTCTTGTATCTCTCACGACCTCGAGCTATGAGGTTGTAGTCGGAGGAACTGGCCCGAAGAGCCAATGACGCACGTCGCGTCATGCATGGCTTTTGGGGCGACGATGTAATAATGGGAGGGCATAGGGCTATCCGACGAGGGCCCCAAGGATGCGATTGGGGGGTCTTTTTTGGTGCAGTGCGGTAGGGGCATTTCCGGGGCAATGAGTCCGCTGCAGGGCCGGCCGGGGGCCAGCTACAGTACAATAGGTGTCAATTAGCAGTGGATGGGTTTTGGGTTGCCCCCCGGAGCTCCAGTTCCCGGCGCCTGCGCTGTGCTGTGATGCGCTGTTAAGCGCGGGCGAAATCGATCGTTGACCGGTTTTCTCGATCGAGGCTCCTTTGATGGCGATGAAGTCATCTCGACTTTTGGTGTGAGGTCACGGATCGCCGATCGCGGGCTGGCCAAGGGTACGTACCCCGAGGGCGTTTGCTCCGCTCTGACGCCTTTTGCCAGGTCCAAGCGGCAAAGATCTTCGCCGTGAAGAAAAGAAGAGGAAACAAACGTCTGAAGATCTGGGAAACAGCTTGGCAAAGCATTCAGAGAGCTGGGGTGAGCCAATCGCAAGCCCAGGGGGCGTTCCGTCGTGTTGGAAGAAATGCTGCACCACTCACGTCCGAGCTAGGTGTGAGACATGTCGCTGACTTTTTGCATCGAGATGAGCTCAGAAACCTCCCAATTGAGCAGCCAGCAAGCTGTCCAAGCCCGCGGCTGGCTGGTGTGCTAATCAGCTTCCTTGCGTACCTGGTCTACAGGCCTCATGCTTGTCTCCATGTTTGGTTAAAGAGGTCTCAGTCAGCACCCGGAGAAGCATCCAACGTCAACCAGTGCTTCGGATGTTGCCCTAGCACACGACTCGCACGAAAGCCGCGTCCCGTTTGTCGTCCCGTCTGTGCCATCATTGGCCGCCACCGTGTGGTTATGTTGTGAGAAGCTACGAGCCATTGACCGATGCATCATCCTGGCTCCTGAAACAGAAATATGATTAGTGATTAGTGATCTGAGAGGATGGCCGCATCCCTCGTGACCAAGATGTTTGGGTGATCTCCTAACGCCAGTCGTCTTTGTTCATCTTGCCGTGGATCAAAAGAATGGCGGCACTGTCAAAGTTCGCTCGCGCCGCGGACCTCCCTTGTAATAGGCCGTCCTACATACAGGGCAGTCGTGCCGCTCGATCAAGAACCATGATGAGAGACATTTGGAATGGAATGAGTGACCGCAGGTGTTTAATGTCAAGATGTCATCGTCTTCCATATCCAAGTTGGTGTTAGACTGCGCGGCCGTGCCCTCTCCCTCGCTCCGTGGCTGGGTCCTAGAAGCCACCGTTGAAGCTTGATCAAGAGTCCGGGGCGGATCATCGCCAACGGTATGTGCGGGTTCCGGCATCAAGGGACCGACCAAGGGACCGATGCAAATAGGGCTGCATGATATCAGCCATGATCCGTGGACAAGTGGAGGGCCCGCCGCCGAGGAGCCCCGGCCGAGCCGCAGGGAAGCGGGTCAGCCGGGCCCTCGGCCCCGGGGATGCACTCACCATTCGCCGAGCTCGGACGCCGAAGCTACGGCTTCAATATCGGCATCTTCAGACGGAGTAGATCGCTGAGCGGCCGATGAGCAGGTTGTCACGGTGCTAAGCTTCCGGCGCGCGCGATCCAGCTGATCGGGTTGTGGATTGTAAATCTTTTCCTTTTCATTGCGAGATCCCAACTTGACGCAGGTTCTGGTAGGTTGGGCGGATACTCAGTCGAGGTACACAAGACAGGGATGCGATTGATACGTACATAGGACCTATGATAAGAACGAATAAGAAAAGAACGAGAAGAATTATGCCGACGGGCTCCATTTCGTCGCTCGGTAATGAATTCGGCTTCGGTATCAGTATCAGTGACTCGGGGGTGGTGCGATGATTCGAGGTGTCGTCACCCCGCTGCGTGGGGTCAAGGGTTGACAGCGCCGGCACTCAACGTCGTCTGGCAAGAGTCGACTCGAGATATATTGAGAAAAGTCAACAATTCACGCGTTTACATGATGCGTTGTTATCGCAACAGAGATGGTGGCAGTGGTCAGTTATAACACCCGTTGCACCGGCCGCGCGGAGGCAATGATGGACAACGGGACGGCGTGTCCAGGCCTCGAACGAGGATGGATTGAACCACTAGACCCTTGGTGCAGTGACGGTGGCTTGCATGCCCAGGCGACACACACGACCACCTAGCGAGGGCCGAGAACGCTATGCTCAGGTGCTTTGCCTGACCTTGGCTGTGTGGTGTCTAGTTCTGGCAAGGGAATTTCTTGGGTGGTATCACGCAACATGGGGCTGTGTCGGTGACTGACCAAACGAGAACTCAAGGTGAAGCAAAGATCAAGCTTTAGCGGGGATGACGAGCGAGCAGCGATACGTTCTTGGCGGGACTTGGCGAGGACCATCTTGGTCGACGACCCGACAAGTGTTGACTGACATTGGTCAACGACTCGACAAATGTTGACTGTCACTGAGGGCGGGCGCTGAGAGTTTGCTTGGTGAGGGGAGGGGATTGCGCTTGTCCAGACAAAGTCATGGCAGATGACAGCCGCTAGGAGACGAACTGATGCAACCTTATCGACAGAGACCCTGATTTCAGGTTCCCTGATTGTCCTGATTGCAATGGGATGCTTTCTCATGTTGTTTGATGATGGAGTTGTAGCAGTGCCGTACGGATATCATGACGGTTACTATTGCTGGTTAGGTCCTCTACCTGTAACGGCTGCACATCACGACATGCATAACTGCACAGAGTCCCATGGCCAAATCACCTCACATCACCGCACAGCGAATATCCATGTGAAAGTGAATAAAGAGAGGACTTGACTTATCTCGTCACTTGCACAAAAAGCATCCATCCAGCCGATACAGGCAGACAGGGGGTCTAAACCAATAATGGGAGGTCCTTTACTTGGTGCAATGCATGTGTCATAGAATAAGAACACGATGCTACCAAGTTTGCCGGGGTATCTGATAGTGCTCTAGCAGTGGACCCGATATTCTTGGTTAGAGTCTTGGCGTTCTGGAGGAGATAAGAGATGGCCGCATCCATCGTGAAGCCGGGAACAGCGTTTCGCCACTACACAGTGCAGGAGTAATCTCAACTTCACATGAAAAGCAAAGCCAAGTACAGTGCCCAGAAACGCCAAGCCTTGCCTCAACACCATCACAATCTCAGCCCATGGATTTTGCACGCCCACGTGCCCAACCCGGCAGCGTCAGGTTGAAGAGAGATTGGAAAATACCGCTCGGGGCGGAGGACTCCGGCGGCCCCACCCAGCAGCTGGAGGACAGGAGCGGTCACAGGGGGCCCAGGGTCTGTCTCCGCTGGCTCCTCTCTCCCCACACCGAAAGCAATAAGCTCAAAACGAAGAGCGTCGCGTAACCCGGGGTTAGGTGATGTGCGGTGCATTGCCATTACCCTTGAGCCAATACGACTCGCATTTGCCGAGCCGAGAAGCGTCCAAGCGGCGGCATGACGTCGGGCTAAATGTTCATCTCCATCAAAGAAAGGCCCGAGCATTAGCTCCCTAAACTCAATTGAAACCGGACTCGTTCTCTGCCGCGTCAATTCCTTCTGGAAGACCACCGCGTAGCGTCACGGCCTGACTTCATCTCTGTAGCATACTGGTCCGACTGCCAATTCCTCATTGTTCTTGCATGCGCAGGTACCTTAGGCATATCTCGGCTTTATGCCTTCCGCTCCGCCCCCCCCCCTCTCCCTCCGCTCTTGATGGCGACTACTGCGATTCCGCTCCACACTGAAAAATTCTCCTCCATATAGATTCCTCTCCTGGCAAACATGCACGGCTAGTGTAACATCTTCCTCCACTCCGCCTGCACCTTTCACTGTTGGTCGGTCTGGGCGTCTTGGCGTCTGTAAGATTTGCATCATGGCTCCTTCCTTCTTCTCCTGCTCTTGAGTCGGATTGCCACCTGCCATTGGCTTCTTCAGCTCCCGAGTTCCACCAGCCTCATTTGCCGGTGTTGACCGGCTGAGATAGAGAGATACCTAGTAGATCCATGGCTTCGAGGCCAACTATAAAAGCCATCATCTCCCTTCCGCTGCCTCGTCTCGAGACTCTTTTCTTCCTCAACCACTCTCGATCGCACTTGGATCTCTCATCATGAGCCAGAAACTGATCGAAGAGCCTGCCCACGTCTCGGGCCAGGCCAATACGCCCATGACAGCTCCCGCCCACGCCCTCACCTACGAGCAAGTGGCCGAGCAGCTTAATGCCAACCTCGAAGATGGTTTGACCTCTGACGAGGCCAAGGGCCGTCTCGAACAATACGGACGAAACGAATTCGGCGCCGACAAGGGCGTCCAACCCTTCAAGATCTTTATCGGGCAGATCGCCAATGCCTTGACTCTAGTGAGCTGCCCCATTAACATGCATCCCCCCAGACCTGGATCCCCCCCCCAGGATGGTTGGGATTGCTTTCGAGAAAATGGTAAAGTCGCTCATTTGCCGTTTGGGGGTTAGGTTCTCATCCTCGCCATGGCTGCCTCACTTGGCATCCAGTCGTGGATCGAGGGTGGTGTCGTCGCCGCTGTCATCATCCTCAACATCGTAGTGGGCTTCCTCCAAGAATTCCAGGCTGCGAAGACTATGGACTCTCTGCGCTCTCTCAGCTCTCCTACTGCCCATGCTGTCCGAAACGGTAACAATGAGGTTGTCGTGACTGCTGAGATTGTGCCTGGAGACTTGGTTGAGCTCAAGACCGGAGACACCATTCCTGCAGACATTCGTCTTGTTGAGGCCATCAACTTTGAGACCAACGAAGCACTTCTCACGGGAGAGTCCCTGCCCGTTCGCAAGGAGATCAACACCACCTTCCCTGACGACACTGGCCCTGGTGATCGCCTCAACGTTGCCTACAGCTCCTCGACTGTCACCAAGGGTCGTGCTCGCGGCGTTGTCTTTGCCACTGGAATGTACACTGAGATTGGTCAAATCGCTGCTGCTCTCCGTGGCAAGGCTTCCAAACGTCGACAGCCCAAGCGTGATGCTGATGGCAACACCAACTTTGGTCGGTGGATGCAGGCTTGGACTCTCACCTTCTCTGATGCTGCTGGACGCTTCCTGGGCGTCAACGTCGGTACTCCTCTTCAGCGCAAGCTCTCCAAGCTGGCTATCCTCCTGCTTGGAACAGCTATTGTTTGTGCCATCATCGTCTTGGGAGCCAACGAGTTCAACACCAAGAAGGAGGTCATCATTTATGCCGTTGCCACTGGTCTTTCTATGATCCCGGCTTCTCTTATTGTCGTTCTCACTATCACAATGGCTGCCGGAACCAAGCGAATGGTTCAGAGGCACGTCATTGTTCGTAACCTCAAGTCTCTTGAGGCCCTTGGTGCTGTTACCAGTATGTGGACCCACCCTTGAAATGCAGACTATTGCTGACCAACCTTTTAGACATTTGCTCTGACAAGACTGGCACCCTGACTCAGGGAACCATGATCGTCAAGAAGGCTTGGATCCCTGGTCGTGGTACTTACTCCGTTGGAGCTACCAACGAGCCTTTCAACCCTACTCAGGGACAGCTTGGCCTGGTTGAGGCTGAGCCCAAGGACATCAACTTCCAGAGCGAGGACGCTGAGGGAACGCCAATTGATCCCCAAGCCCTTGTCTCCCAGGATGCTGGTCTCCAGGAATACCTCAACGTTGCCTCTCTGGCCAACCTTGCAACGGTCCATCAGGTCGACGGTGAATGGCACGCTCGAGGTGACCCCACTGAGTGCGCTATCCAAGTCTTTGCTTCTCGTTTCAACTGGAACCGTGCCCGCCTGTCTAGTGGAGAGAAGGCCCGCTGGCACGAGGTTGCTGAGTTCCCCTTCGATTCGGATGTGAAGAAGATGTCGGTCATTTTCAACGACAACGAAACTCAGAAGCAATGGGTCTTCACCAAGGGTGCTGTCGAGCGTGTCTTGACCTCGTGCCCTGTCTATGCTATCGGAAACGAGACCAGGCCCCTCACCGATGCCATCAAGGATGACATCATCAGCAACATGGAGTCTCTTGCCCGACTTGGTCTTCGAGTGCTTGCTCTGGCCAGCCGAACCGATATTGAGCATGTCATCGACAATGAGGCTGAGCTTGACCGCGCCAAGTTTGAGAGCGACCTGATTTTCCGTGGACTCATCGGTCTCTATGATCCTCCTCGCCCTGAATCTGCTCCCTCTGTCGCCAAGTGTCATGAAGCCGGCGTTAGCGTTCACATGCTTACTGGTGACCACCCTGCTACCGCCCGAGCCATTGCCCTGGAAGTTGGTATCCTGCCTACCCGAATGGCCGAGATCCCTGAAGATGTGGCCCGGTCTATGGTCATGGCTGCTTCCGAATTTGATAAGCTGTCGGATGAGGAGATTGATCAACTTCCCCTTCTGCCGCTCGTGGTGGCTCGCTGTGCTCCCCAGACCAAGGTTCGCATGATTGAGGCTCTTCATCGTCGCAAGGCCTTTGTTGCCATGACCGGTGATGGTGTCAACGACTCTCCTAGTCTGAAGCGTTCCGACGTTGGTATTGCTATGGGATTGGCTGGATCTGATGTCGCTAAGGAGGCGTCTGACATTGTCCTGACCGATGACAACTTTGCTTCTATCCTCAACGCTGTTGAGGAAGGCCGTCGCATGTTTGATAACATCCAGAAGTTCATCCTCCACGTCCTGGCTGAGAACATTGCCCAGGCCTGCACCCTTCTGATTGGTCTTGCTTTCAAGGATAAGAACGGACTGTCTGTGTTTCCCCTGGCCCCTGTTGAGATTCTCTGGATCATTATGATCACCTCCGGCATGCCTGACATGGGTCTCGGATTCGAGATTGCGGCCCCTGATATCATGCAGCGTCCTCCCCAGAACGTAAGTGTTTGTCCTCGCTTTTCTCAGAGCACAGCTCACAGTTCCCCTAGTTGAAGCAAGGTGTTTTCACCCCTGAGCTGCTGATTGACATGGTGGTCTATGGCCTTTGGATGTCTGCGCTCTGCTTGGCTTCGTTCGTCCTCGTCCTTTACGGATTTGGCAATGGTGCTGCTGACATTGGAGAGAACTGCAACAACAAGTACAGCGAGGACTGCAGGGTCATTTTCCGTGCTCGTTCCACCACCTTTGCATGCCTCACCTGGTTCGCCCTCTTCCTGGCCTGGGAGATGGTCAACATGCGCCGGTCCTTCTTCCGAATGAAGCCCAAGAGCAAGAAGTACTTTACTCAGTGGATGCACGACGTCTGGCGCAACCCCTTCCTCTTCTGGGCCATCGTCGCCGGCTTTGTCACCATGTTCCCTATCATCTACATCCCTGGACTCAACACTGTCGTCTTCAAGCACGCTCCCATCTCTTGGGAGTGGGGCATCGTCTTCATCGAGGCCATCCTCTTCTTTCTGGGCATTGAGTCTTGGAAGTGGGCCAAGCGTATCTACTTCCGCCGCCAGGCTCGTAAGTCGACTGGCGGTGTCGAGGACTTGGAGACACGTGTGTTTGGCAAGTTCTACAACATGGCCGGTGGAAGCCAGGACGAGGAAGCCGGAGCTGGAAACCGGGAGAAGACTGCGGCTTGAAAAAAGCCACTAGGAGCTAATGGTGAGCAAGCGACTGGAAGAACTGACGACGACCAAGGGGCGCTCCCTTAGAGGGTAGAGTGTTGCTGCGGTCTAGTACATGAAAAGGGATACTAGTGTTTGGACCTCAGGTAAGTTGTCATATAGGACTAGCCGTAGATAGAAACAGGTCTGGTCTACACATCTGTATGTAGGACGTATGTCGCAGATAGATAGACTTTATACCTTTTCACCTTATTTGGTCAGTCTTGATGTGATTTGTGAAGAAGATTGCTTCCATGTGATTGTGTAGTATTGGATTGGTGCGCATGCTGTGTTGTTCGCCAGTGCATGTCTCTCCGACTAGCGAAGAAACCGTTGAAAACCGTCGATCAAGCGGGGACTGATCAGCGTGGGCACTATTCCTTTGACGTAATCCAGGACTCTCGACCTAGACCTTGAATAAGCCCGAGGAGATGCCTCTCACCGTCAGAGCCCGTCGACCAAGCTAGGGAAGGACTGTCATTGAGCCTCGGGCTTGTTCCTCCGCGTGGAAAGAAAGCTTGCCTTCCCTGATAGAAAAGCTTCTTCTGGCTGGAACCCTCTAGCGCGGCAAATGATTGTCAAGTGTAAACCTGTTACGGTCTAGTACACCCCCCCCCGAACCCCCTGTCCTTGACAGGATTGCCAATGCCCAGGCACCGGAATCCAGGGCTTGACATTCCGACGGCATTTGCCGTTGAACAGACGCCGACTCGACTCAGCCTTGCTGGGTTTGTTTGCTGTCTCACTATCACGAGCTGTTGTTGACTACTGTTATGCAGTTGGGCTGTGGGTAACTCATCCCCGCTCAGAATGCGAGAAATACGCTCATACGCTTAGAAATCCCATGGAAAAGCAACACTGCCATGTTTTACCCGCGCGGATGTAACCCCCTCGAGGCTTAAGGTTTCGGCTCTTTTCTCGTAATGCTGGCTAGTCCTCAAACATCATATCATCAGTGCATATGGAGGGCCACTCTGCCTACCTATTCAGAGACCAACCTAGTAACTAAAGAAGAAAAGAACCCCAAGCCTCGCTGCGTCCAAAAGGGCCCAGGCTTGGCGGGTAGAATCCAACTCAACCGCCACTAAAATAGAAGCAGGGCGCTAGAGCGGTCTGAGCAAAGCTCGTGGTCCTCTTCCCCGAGCGTCCCGTTCGTTCTGCAGATTGGCGATCTCCGACCAGACTTCTTTGTCAAGTTGCTGTTGCATCGTCTTTTGCTGCAAACTAGTGGGGAACAACGAAAAAGATGGCTGTAGCTCTTGGGTGCATACCTAGTTAATATGGAACGTAGCAGCCGGAGACTTTTTTAAACTCTACCATATTTCCCATCTTTGAATCTCGATAGTTCATCTCTTCCTTCAAAGATATCCATCTCGCATATCGTTCCCCCTCCCCCTCCTCCACTTTGTGCGGATCTCGTCCGCGCCGATCCATTTCAACGTTGAATCCGCCTCACGTCAGGGAAACTCTACAACGTTAAAATCAGTCTATTTCGTCTATCGCCTGATCGCCACTAGGTCTTGGCGAACCCTGGCCTCTCTCCTCCTCCAAAAACAAAAAAGATCCCTCGTGCCTCGGCTTAACCGGCTGTCAGAGGCCAAGGCTTCAACTCTTACAAACAGGGTCTCCAAAACACAGATCCCTGCTCTCAAATTACGACGAACCACAAGGGCCCGAGTGTTTTTGTCAGCCAACATCTCGAAACAACGGATATCCCCTTCTCCAACCCTCACTCAAACCTGTTCGTCCTTGATCTCGGATGCCCATGGAACTAGCTGCACAGCTCGTCTGCTCTCTGCCAGCTTCCTCCTCCGGTTAAACCGCCCCGAATCTCCTGGAGGATTTCAACCCCTGGATAACCCCCCCTTGCCCTCACCTCCTTGTTGGCAGTCTTGTTTCCTTTATTATCCAAACCCTCAGCAAGACCCGAGCAAAAGGAGCCGAACAAATCTCGACCCCTGTGTCTGTTTCTTACTCTGACCCAGCCCAGATCTCCATTTGTCAGACAAAAAGAATCCTGCTTATCCCTCCTTCGCTTGTCAGACTCAGCCTTACGCCTCTTCCGGAAAACCAAGCCCCGGCCCCCCTGGCTGGCTCGCTTCCCGCAGCGGGCCGCCTTTACTCAAAGCAGACATGCCGCAGCAGCGCGAGGTCAAGACGTGCGATCGCTGCCGGCACTTTAAGCGCCGCTGCGATCTTGTCAAGCCCTCGTGTTCTCGCTGTCTACAGGCTGGTGTACGATGCAGCTTTGACACTGCCGCTGTTTCCGTGGTATCTGCTTCTCCTGGTGTCTCCACCATCACCGTCCCCATCATAGACATACCATACTCGGCGTCTCCTACTCCTGCCTTCATGTCTACCACAACGCCTACCTCAGGTCCAGCTATTTCATCAACATCTCCCGCCCAAGACTCGCAACAGAGTCTTTCTGCTGGAAATCCTACCCCTCCAACCACATCGACCGATAGCCCGGCGTCTTCTACCCAGGCTTTCGGCTCCGGTGAGGCCGGGGCGGACCCGGTCACGGAACCCGATGGCCCGGAGCCCGGAGAATCAAGCATGCCCTCCGCCCAACGCGTTGTACGAAAACGCAAGCGCAACTGTCTCAGCTGCTTGAGATGTCACCGGCTAAAGGTTAAATGCGACAAGGAACTTCCATGTGGGCGGTGCAAGTCGAGCGGTAATGGCCGTGACTGCTACTACAGCTTCAACAAGGGGCCAAATGGGGGCAAGTTTCCCTGTCCAACGGCCCCAGTAAAGGGCGACGAAAGCAAGGGACCTCAGGCGGCGTGGCAGATTCAGCACAAGGTCCGGGGATCCAGCCATTGGAGGGATCTAATGACCAAGGTATGCTTGTTGGACTCATGATATGACATGCGCTTACATGGATGGTGCAGATCGGCAAACTGACGAGTATGGACTCAACACCACTCGCATTGGCTCTCGAGGATGTTGCTACCAATGCTTGTCTGGCCAATTTTTCATTACCAGGCAACTTTCCCTTTGGTACCCCTGGCGCAGCCAAGTATTTTACTCGAGAAGCTGTAGTAAAGCTTGTTGAGGGAGAGAAATCCAAATGCCAGTCTTATATCGACAGATATCTCAACCTGCTGGAAACAGTAAATCCAGTACTTGACGTCGAGTTGTTCAGTCGGGAAGTGGAGCAGTACTGGCAAGATCCTTATTCTGCTAGTCTCGACTGGATGTCACTGTTTCTTATGGTGCTCGGCTTGGGGTGTTTCTCATCCGTCGAAGAGCCCCATCAAGCGACAGAACTTATGATGGCTGCCGAAGCCTGTCTGGTACAAACTCCCGTCATGTTCCGACCAACGTTCTTATCGCTACAATGCCTGACTCTGATGGTGGTTGCAAAACACATATGCAACCCCACATGTTGGGCTATCGACTCCTGCTGGACTCTACTTGGCATGGTGGTGAGAACAGCCTTCATCTACGGACTACCGCAGGAAACAGGCGCCGAAGACGGCGAGGCGCTTGATGTTAGCGAACGAGATGCGAGGCGGAAATTGTGGTTGACCATCCTCTATCTCGACATCAAGGTCTCCATGTGCAACGGCATGCCGCCCGTTACAAGGCCAGAGGATCTGTGCAGTATCAGGAACACGCCTAACTGGGACCAACCAGATAATCTTCACATGGTTCTCTACCGAGCTCTTCCCCTTGTGTTGGAGATTCTGGCGCACGTCAACTCCAAAGACAGCCAGGTCTCTTACCCAGAGGTGCTTCGGTACAAGGTGCAGATTAGGGAACTCATGGCATATGCCAAGCGAGTCTGCAATAGTCAGCTCCAACGCATCACAGTGGACATCTTTCTACGACGATGCATCATGGTTTTACATCGACCATTTGCCATGCACCCAGAAGGTCCTAGCATGTTTCCAGAGTCATACTGGGGATCTCTCGAGTGCTCTCTCGCCCTGCTAGTCCACTATCGGGAGATGTGGTGCAGCGACAAGAGCCTGCGCCTTGATCTGGTAGGGAGAGCCTTTGTGCTCGACTTCTTCTCTGCCTCACTGACGGCGTGCCTCCACGTGCTGAGAAAAGATGCGCCCCTCGCTGCGGCGCCGGTCATGGACTCGCAGATCCCACCTCGGCAGATTATCCTCGACACACTGAGGAGTTGCTTCGAGATCTGGAGTGTTGAAAAGGAGTCGAGTGTCTGCTACCGAACGGGATATGCGATTCTAATGGCGGTGTTGGAGGTGCTGCCAGAGACGTCTGAAACGAATTAAGGCATTGGCGGAAAATCTTTACCAGTTGGGTATTAATTGAAGCGCGGAGCGGCTATGATTTGATGTTCAATTGCCTCGGCCACGCTGTTAGACGTACAAACGTATAGAATCAAGGGCCTCATGGATGCGCTGGCATGGGCACAGACGAGTTCGTGCATACGGAGTGCATTCTGCAGATGCGTATCGGCCCTTGTTCCGGTAATCTCTGAAGTGGCTGCTAAGATGCATATGTCGGCTGATGATGAAGCATTTGGTGTGCGTGAGCGATTTTCGTTCGTGGTGAGATTACCCAGGCGATATTGCCCCCTTGTCAATTGACAATGCATTCTCTGGTGTTGGACATGCCTCGATTCCTATACTCTCATCAATGACGACTTGTTTGCTCAGCGTTACACTGCATCTGGCCAAACGCCTTACACAAGCCATCTGCCGTGTGACGACCTCATATGCCCTTTCCGCTCTGGGGATGTCGCTTCCAACAGATGACGTCTTTCGAGGCCCGCGATCCAAGGCCAGGCTGGACAAGAGGGTGTAGGTGGTGTGACGGTTTGGGTATAGATCCTTCCAGGCTCACGATGGTCTCCGACAACACATGTCACTGAGGGCGACGGTCAAGCCACAGAGTGGGATGGATGGAGTGGCTGGAGCGGAGAGCGCCGCAACGGCCTGCTTATTGCTCGCTGAGAGGTACCTGCAGACAGTGGGTTTGACAAGACGCGAGGTACTTTTGCCGTAGTATCAGCCGCCTGATTTCCCGTGCAATATTCTATCTTACATGAGTCCCCTTTGCCTTCTGTCTACCTCTTGTCCAAGTCTCTTTGAGCTTCCACTCTGGCGGGCCGACCCAACTGCAGCGAACGTTGAAGACGGGTACGTACCTTTTTACCGGAAACTGGAACCCCTCCAAGCTGAGGCCAGTGCGTCATTGGGCCTTCCACTGAACGACCTTATCCTCCCCGCTGCCCGCCTCCCTCCGTGGTCTGCTCACGAGGATTCAACCTGAACACGCTGCCTTTTCTGCATCTCGCATTTGACCTCAGGACTACATCACAAGCGCAACAGAGCACACAGGATACACCCACAAGGTCACTCTGCTACTCCCCTATTGACTATTGAACCGACCTGCTGCCATCCTTCACTTTCGCCTTGCACCCGCACCAACTGCACACACGACCGCCGCCTCTTGAAGCCCGAGCTCACCGATAAACCCTCCACGACCTAGCCTCGCCCGCTCGACCAGATACCAAAATGGCTTCAGTTGTGGAATCTCCGCCGGTGCACTCGCCTCCCGATCACCCCGCCCAGCGACCTCGAGGTGAGCTTATTCCCGTTGACACCATGGCGCCATGTACTAACAACCTCTCGTAGGTATCCTCAAGAACTCGTACCAAAAGTCTCCCCCCACCTCGCCAAACCAGGAACGCTCTCTGACCGACAAGGAGCTCACCATCGCAAACACCCAGATCAACGCCGGCCACCGTCGTTCGTCTTCGGGCGCCCGCCCCTCCGGCTCTCGCCGCCAGTCCGGCTTCAGCTCCATCGACGATCCGCTTGAGTCCTCTCAACGCCTCAAGTGGGACGAGGCCAACCTCTACCTCACCGAGCAAGAGCGCTCCTCTACCATGAAGATCACCGAGCCCAAGACTCCCTATGCCAAGCACTACGACCCATCCGAAGACCCGTCTGACGACGACGAGGATCCTCTGGCGAACGCTGGTGCTCGTCTTCAGAATTCACGTCCGGGCCGTGAAGATGACATTCCGGGCCTTTCTCTGGGCGAACCGGAAGAGGCGATCTCGGAAGCGGGCGCGCCGTCGCCCCGCAGCGAAAAGAGCGTCCACGTCGACGACGAGAGCAGCGTCGGCCACAACGCCGAAGAGGAGCTTGCGGGTATGTCTGCCGAGGAGCGTGAAAAGCACCGAAAGTTTGAGCAGCTCCGCAAGAGACACTATGAAATGAAGAATGTGGCCCAGCTTCTGGGCCACCCCGAGACGATCCCCGACGACGAGGACGAGGAAGATGAACAAGATAACGGCAGTGCCGTGCCGCCTGTGCCACCGGTGCCGCGCATGCCCAACGGCTCTGCGTAGACGGCTGCTCGCTGGGAGGAAAGGACACGACAAGGGATGTGATTTGGCTGGAGGGTTGTCTTTGAACCGGAGTTTTGCGGAAATCATCACAGGGCGTTGGCACAAGAGGGGGCAACGTGGGGGGACAGTGGGTTTATCAGATTACTCACTCGCTTTGAGGATTTTGGTGGATGAGCATCGTCACCAAAGACGGAGAAGGAGGAAGAACAAGGGCATATCATGGACCCGGTTTCGCTTGCACAGCAGATGAGGGATATCTAGCATTTCCATTAGAATTGATTTATAACTTTCAGTCTAAATGGCGAATAGTTGACGCATTCCCAGTCATATGCGCCAGAACTCGATCGTTATTCATGCCCGCTCTTTTGTACCATCTCGATGGATTCACGCTTTCGAAGTAATCCATGCTATGCTGTCGACATCATATGAATCTAGACATGACGCACATCACAGCAGACCCTTTCGGGCCAGCTCAAGCTTGCGCGCCGTCTCGCCCTCGCGGAACCCGCCACGAGAAACGCAGATGCGCTGGCCCTCAGCCAACTCGAACTTTTCCTGTTGCGCATCCCAGGCGCAGGGGCAGTGGTGGGGGAAGTGGACGCAGGCGAGGGTATCGGGGCAGAGGTACTTGTCGCAGACGGCTGTTGTTTTGTTAGCCCTGTACTAGACAGAGATGCCATGATAGACATGGAGCGGCGCATGAAGATGAATATATAGTGGAAAATGGGACTGAAGAGGGTGTACGCACAGTTATCGTACTGGTTGCGGTAGTGAGAAGCGTCGCTGGGGTTGTTCTGAGGTTGGCCGTGGTGCTGCTCGTGGCCGCCCTGTTGACCAAACATTTGGTCAAAGAAGCCGCCAAACTGGGCGTTGGCGAGGCTCAGGAGAGAGAGGATAGCGATGAGGTAGCGCATTTTGGCGTTTAAGTGCGCGAATGGCGCGTATATGATTTTTAAACCTCAATTCAGGAAAAATGGTATGAAGAAGCCGTGAAGATGGTTAATAAAGCAGATAAAGAGCGTCGTGTCGAGTATGTGATGCTGTCCACATTGCTCCCCATGGAACCTCTTATCGATAAGCCCAGTTCGAACGTCCCGCGGATGACTAATCGCGAAAACTCCATCCATCCAGAATTGCACTCTTGCGGGAACCATCACCGCAAGCTCAACCCACCTCAGCCCACCTCCGACGAACGGCCATGCGGTTCCTCACGATACAGCGGCCGGTCCTGGCTGCTGTGGCTGGCCTTGCCCGTCCGGCGTTTACGCCCATCGTACCATTGGGCGCCCAATTGGCGAATGCCCTCGTCGAGGGTCGAAGGAATGCCTCGGTCAAGACCCAGGGAGCGTATAGGAAGAAGAGCAAGAGGGGAATTCCTAAGAAGCTGGGTGCCAAGAGGACAGGAGGTATGTTTGGCTGGGGATTTTAGAGGTTGTGTTGGGTCAATTGAGGTTCTGACGGTTTGGCAGATCAGTTCGTGATCCCCGGCAACATCCTCTACAAGCAGCGCGGTACGCACTGGTGGCCCGGTGAGAACTGCATCATGGGCCGAGACCACACGATTCACGCCATGGCGACCGGATACGTCAAGTACTACCGCGATCCCGCACGACACCCCGACCGCAAGTACATCGGTGTGGTGTTCAACAAATCCGACACCCTCCCGTACCCCCAGCACGCCGAGCGCAAGAGACGCCTCAACATGACTATGTTCCCGATCAAGGAGGCAGCGGCCAAGCCCGAGCTCTCACCCTCAGGCATCCCCTTCCAGGTGACGCGAATTGAGGCGGGCGAGCCGGACCGTCTGCTCAAGCTGCGCAAGGACTACAGCTACCGCGAGGACAACTGGGCGATCGGCCAGCTGGCCAAGACGACGGGTCTCAAGACGAAGCGGTTCAGGACGCGCAAGCAGTGGTTCCGACACAGGAGGTGGAGGCGTGAGAGGGAGCTCGAGGGACAGAGGAAGGCGGCTGCGAAGAGGGCTGAGAGCGGTGGGGATGTCAAGATGGCTAAGCCGATGAGCAAGAAGGCGGCTAAGAAGGCTGCCAAGAAGGCTTCGAAGAAGAAGTGAGCGTGCCATACTGGATGAAAGAGTTATCTGGGCATGTAGGATTTGTGTAGTTACTGTACAATAAGACAAGACACTTGAGGTGTCTATCCAATCATGATGGATGCATATGCAGTTCATGTCAGTTTGCATGTCGATGATGATGGGGAGCAAAGTACTCGAATACTTATAGGGAGCTGATTCAACACAGATATAACACAAGGATTTGAACCAATGCTTGCTTAGAAGGTACTGTATTAGGATTCCTTCATCAGTACCGTGGATCTTTCTCTTGCTATTGGATTGTTATGAAATAATGTGATAAAGTGGTAATGGCGAGAATTTGCATTGAAAGGTCATTTGGGCCCAATGTCCTCATTATCTGGGCGTGTTGCGATGGACTTCCATCGGTATGATACAGCCATAAATCAATGCTATGGCCCCGAGAATTTAGGGGGGTTCTAGCTCATGGGGTCAAGTACTCCCCACCTCATTCCAGCACTGGGCTACCCTCCTCCCCCCACCACCACCGCACTAGCCTTCAACACCTTGATCACGTCGGCGCGTCCCTTCCACTTGCTTTCACTTAACTTCAACGACAACTTGTGCCTCTGCCAAGAGCTTCCTTGGGGAAATCTCGTGCAAGCGATTAATCGAGGAGGCTTATGACTTCTTTCTATTGCAAACACCGGTTCGTTTGCACGCACCAACAGCCTTTGAGGCGCTTGGCGTCGAGTCTTGATGCAACCTACCTTGCTCCCATCTCACATCTACCTTTACCTCCAACACTCACTTAATACCCTTCAGATCTGAACCCCTCAACTACTTGGCTCTCCGGGCCGATGCTGGAAGATAACTCTGGCCAGCCCAACATGGCCTCGCAAGAGGATCCCGCAGCCAACAAGATGAAGCGCACCAGTTTCTCACCTTGGAGCTCTGGTATGATGGGCAGCCGGCCCGGCACGGTGCCGAAAAGCCACGCCCAGGGCCCAGAACCACCGCGAATTGTGAGCGACATCCTGGAAGGCGCCGCGGTAAAGACCTCTGCGGTTGGGGGATTGGCCAACAATGCCAAGATTCAAGCTCTGCAGAGACAATGGGAGCAGAATAATGTTCAGGCTCAAGGTGAGATAGTTTAGACTTTATCTCGACTACTGATCACAGAGACTGGATGAAACACCCATCGGATGTTTGCTGACACGAACCAATAGAACAGCCCATGCAATCTACAGGGCCTTCTCGGCCTTCTTCTACAGGGCCACCTGCAGTGCCCTCACTCAGGCCTCCCCCGCGTAAAAGGGACTCACCAGCCTCTGACACTCCTGCGGTCAAGAAACAGGCCCTAGGTGACAGACGCCCTTCTCCTAGCAGCGCGTCGGATGGAGGAGCCCAAATGGTTGACAGCCAGACTCGTGCCAACGCCCGTCGCTTTACGGAAGCAGAGGTGGCAAGGCAAATGTCAGAGCTCACGGGCGCGTCCGTCAAGAAGAGTGCCATGCAACCCGCTCCGGCCTTGACGGCGACGGCTGGACCGCCGAGGGCGCCGGCCAGACATTTTCCCACCGGAGGAGAACTTCTCAAGAAGATCATGGATGCGCAGGCAGCTTCCAGTCCTTCTCCAGTTCCCCGGGCAGAGACTTTGACGCAACCCCCTCCAGTACCCGCACCAACTCCCGGAGATAGGATCGTTGCGATTACCATGGCTGAGCCAAACCGGGCCTACGTCAATTATCTCTGTATGATTCCCTAGAAGCATCACAAGGCATGAACTGACACGTCTAGGCCCTGATGGTACGATGGTCTCTGGGCGCGGTGCCCTGATTCCATCTAATTACAAGTTGTACGACAACAACGAGTATCCTTTTGTCTGTCCTGTACGGGACTGCCGTCGCCTCTTTGCTGGGCTTAAGGGTCTTGGTGGACACTTTGGAGCTAGCCACTGCTCAACAACCTTCAACGACAATGGTGATGGAACGCTCACCAAGGTTAGTAACTATGTCAAGCACGGAGGCGGTGGCTCTCCTGGTATCGTCATCTCGAAGCACCCACTCCCATCGAATGCTCCTCCACCGACGGATGCAGGTCTGCCGTATGTCACTGCGGCTCAGAAACGGGCCTCAGGTGTTGGACTTCCGGAAGCGCCTGAGAGGAAGCCTTCTACCAGACTGAGCGATGCTATTCAGCAGAAAGCTGCCCTGCCTGCGCTCACATGGGACGTTAAAGACTATCTGCACCAGTTTCTGAGTCCAGCCCAGAAGCATCACCAGCGAGAGGATGTCACTGCAATGCTGAGCCTTCCACGAAGACGAGCCCTCCCTGACACCTGGATCCAGAATCACCGTGGGGGCGATGTTGACATCAATCACTACGCATGTGCTTTGGCCTACCTCACAGGAAAGGAAGTAACGGGACCAGAAGAATGCGTGGCCAATACTCGATCTAGTTCACGACCGTCGGCACGACTCTCTCACCCCTGCATCGCTCTGTGGCCTGGCATGCCAGCATCGGCCAAACAGGCCTTCTTTGGTGCGGAAACTTGCGTAGGATGCAGGTACTGGTGTCATCTTCAGCGCCAGCGGAACTGTTGTGACTGGGGACCTGAGTCCAGGTCTGGACGGGCATCAAGCGGGTCGAGGTCGTCGTCAGGATCTGAAGAGGCTACCACCAGGCCTGATGCCATGGAGGTCGACCAGGACTATCAACCTGAGAAAGTCAGCCAATCTAGGATGGCAACCGAGACGGCACCGGAGCCGAGACAAACCAAGAGGGTTCAGTCTCAGGCTGCCTCGACCGGGCTCACGATGAGAGAGCAGCCTGTGGCTGGTGTCGTTGGTGGTCCAGGACAGATGGGGGGCGTTGAGCTGGAGATGGAGGACTGGGAGGTTGCGCCGGGAAGAGTCAAGGACGAGTCATCCGAGAGTAAGTCAGCTTTTGCTCTATCTACTCCAAGCGCTAACATGATGTGCAGACGTTGCGTTCTCCAACTCGTACCTGACTAACGGACAACCCATCACCGTTTCCGAGGATGTCAGTTTCAACGTGCTTGTCATCAAGCCCGGCAGCGCCAGCTACTGGAGTGTGGAGGACGATAAGCTGCGAACCTGCTCGGTGGCTGCGGGCAAGGTCCGGGTGACGATGGGCGAGAAGACATTCCAGCTGGGACCCAACGGCATGTTTGTCGTTCGTCCTGGGCAGGCGTGCAAGGTCGAGAACCGGCTCTACGTGGATTCCGTTATCCATTGCACGACCATTGACAACTTCTCGCTCCAATAGAGAGAGGACTAGGATATGGGATTAGAGGCTACGGTGTACGAGAGGCTTGGGTTTTTTGGAATGGGATACAGGCTAGGCATTGCCTGGGAGTTTGGGCAATAATAGGGTCCATCAGCATTTGCGTTTCGGGCATTTTCAAGACTTGCTGAGAGCACGGGAGTCGGGACATTAAGCGGCATATGGTTTCTTTGGTAAACAGCATGGGCAATAATAACAGTGTAGAATAGGGAGAAATTTGGCGGTATTAGCCTACCTTGCCGCGGATTGCGAACAGAGTTGACGATATTAGGCAGACGCGGAGATGGTGGTGGTGGGTGATGTTCATGTGCCACAGTCACGATGAGGTCCTGTCTCAGATATTAGCTCACGCACTAACAGAGTAACAAGTCAGCCACGGTCGATAACTTGAGCCCATCAGCATTTCAAGGAGACATCGCGCATTTTCTATTTTCAAGGATGGGGCTCTTGTCACGGGGGAGAGGCGGAGTCGCAAGGTGCAGGCAGAAGGTGAAGCTCGTGAGGGCGGTCGTGGTGGGCTAGGTGATGTGCCTTGGTGAGAATGTGACTTGCACATGATGATGCTTTTAGCTGACGACCCATGAAAGAATACGAGAGCTTTTTATTATTTTTCCATGGGAAATGGAACAAACGTCTGAGATTTCATCTTTTCTCAAACACAGACTGAGCGGCGTTTTCCCATGTCTCAAGTCAACCCGCGAACAACAATCCCCAGACAGCAGCGGCAGGAGAATTACAGGGCCTCTACCGCCATGGCCCCAGGCGGTTTGCAGGCGTCGCCTGAGCTGAGCAACGACAGGGACTCTATCAGCGTCAACCCGGGAAGTCCGCCAAGTCCGCTGCCGCCGCTGGATGAGTATACTCTTGGGAAGAAGAAGGAGAGTAGCGATGAGACGGCTGTGGAGGCGGATGCAGAGACGGAAGTGAAAGGGGAGGAACAAGAGCAGAAGCAGGAGGAGAAGCCAGAGGAGGAGAAGCCAGAGGAGAAGAAGGAGGGGAAACTTCCTTTGCTTCCGAAGCCTGAAAGGGGAAAATTCATTTTGGATCCTGAAGGAGAACTCACTCATGACCAAACTACCGTCGACATCGTCACTGTTCCTTGTCCAGGTGGTGATCCCCTCCGGACGTGGAACCGCGACGGTCTCATGGGTCGCTACTTTGGCGCCCTGTCCATGCGCGACGCCGAAGGCTCTGCAAATCCCGACCAAGACCGACCAGCTCCATCATGGGTTCGACAGGGGATCCGGAGAGAAGCTGACCGTGCGAGGATATTGCTGTATGAACATCCGCCTGCTGAGGAGGGTGCTACGCTGAGTTCACTGGCTGATGCACTGCTGGAGGAGTTGGAGAGGTTGAGGACGAGAGAGGATCAGAATAGGCCGGTTGTTTTTGTCGGACACAGTGTTGGGGGGGTTATTGTCAAGATGGTTTTGGTGAAGGCGAGCAAGAATCCCAAGTATGAGGGCATCTTTCGGCAATGTTATGGCGTTGCATTCTTTGGTAAGTCGTTCATCTTGACGAGGAGTTACAAACATTGTCCAAGTCATTTGACAAGGAGCTATAGACATCCTCTAACAGTATACAGGAACTCCTCATCAAGGGTCAAGCTACTTTGCCATGCCCAGCTTGGTGTCCAGCATCCAAACCCTTCTTCAGCTTTCGTCTCCCATACCGACTTCAGTCACCGACGAGCTCCGCGTTGGAAACAGCTTACTTCTACGTCTTGACGATGACTTCAAATGTATTTCTCACGACTTCCGCATCTGGACGCTATACGAGACCATCGACTCGAGGCTTTCAGGCAGCGGATCGGGAGATGTTTATTTTACGGCGCCCCTGACGTCCATCAAGTCGGCCATCCTCGGCATGCGCCAGGAAACGATTCTCCCACTGCAGAGCGATCATGCCAATATTGCCTCGTTTGGTAGACACAATGTGCACACATTGCGTTTGTTCTTGAAACAGCTGTCGGCTCTAATTGAGCGTGCTGACGAGTACTCGAGCGAGGACGGCCACTGGGCGCTAGACCTGGAGCAAAAGGTGAATATCGAAGTACACGGCTTCTTTGAGGATCCTGTTGGGCCCTTGGAAGTGGCAACCATCAGGGCGTGGTCAACCAGGCTACCCCTGAGGGAGTTTCTCAAAAAGGGACCTGAAGAGTGTCTGGCTGATCGGTTGAATGAAGTCGAGAGTGTTGAGGAGGGGAGGTTCCTCAGAGCAAGGGGGAGAACATCGCTTATTCCAGACAGCGAGAGAAGGGAGAGCAACAATGTCGTTTCTGGGGAAGCAGCCAGGAATCCCCTAGGGATTAACAACCAAGAGGGAGCATATCAAATGTCTCCCCCAGCTTCGCCCATTATACGACCAGTGGACGCCGAGCCAAGGCCACGAACAGAGTCAGCTCCTCAACGGCTACCAGGAGGTCCGCTTACACCTCCATCACGCGCGACATCACCACCAACACACTATTCAACTCCAATGCGTCGTCCTTCGCCCTTGATCCGCGCAAACTTTGACCAGGACCTCGCCGTGGATCGTCTCTCACCTCCTCCGCGCGGAAGGATGGGCAGATCGCTCAGTCGATCTCTCAGCATGGGAAGTCAAGTTTCTCAGTACGAGTATCGCGACTTTCCGCCCTTTTCGCAGCGCAGTCGAAGCACCATCGAGCCCAACTTTAGCGAAGATGACGACGGAGGACTTGAAGGATCGCCGCGACTTCCAGAAGCTGTCATTGCTATCCGCAAGGTTGCAAAGAATGGAGAGCGAAGAGCAAGCGAGACGGTGGTCGTTGATGAGGTACCGGTTGCGTTCACAAAGCCAGAGGTTGATGCTCGAAAGTTTGTGTGGATTCATCTGGCGTACAATAACCCGAGCTGGGTCACGGTGAGACTAAATGCCATGTTAATGTGATGGCTGCTGATTCTTGGATAGAAAGTGTTTGAGACGCTGCAGGTCTCGTACAATCGCAGCTTCACGCCTTTGTTCAGCTCCGACTTTTGGGCGACGAGGCATACGCGTGGACGACATTCGCAACATTATGCTTATTTTGCGAAGCCAGGATGCTACTTCTCGGCTCCGCGTCACAGTAAGTTCCCTTGAATTTATGTTCCTCAGTTATCTGACAATAGCAGTGTCTCCTCGAGGTCGTTCCTCCAAGGGATCAACATCGTTGTCACCGAAGCCTGATGGGGGCATCTATACCTGTCTCTTCCTACCGTATCTGCACTTTGACACCTACAAGAGGCTCATCCGTCGACGTGAACTCATTCTCGAACGTCTAAATCACGGAAGAGCTCGTCCAGTTCCTGAATCCGTCGCCAAGTCAGACTCGCTCGAGACACAGGTGATTTGGGAGTTCCTAGGCCATGACCCGCCGCTTAACACACGACGAACGCTGGACCAGTATGGATACCCTTCACTTCGAGATACACGGTCAAGGGACGATGATCAAATGCTGTACAAGCTGACAAAGGAGCGAACCTGTCTTCCTGGTCTGGGACCTGGGCTGCAGGGGCAAGTATCGGATAGTAGTGCTGGTAGCGGCAGTCGAAAGTCCAAGGCGAGCAGTCAAGATGGGGAGAATGAGGAGGATCCAGAGGATGTGATTCTCAATGGGAATGTGCTCATGGTGGATCAGATTTGGCTGTGGGCGATTGATTCTCGTAAGTGCAATCTATTACTTGATGAACTAGGGACTAACCAGTTAGATACACTGCTTTCATTCTTCCCCAAGAGAGAAGGCGATGCTATTGAGGGGCCCCTGTATCAGCAAGCCGATCTCAGGGACAGCATCTTTAACGAGGTCAACGTGGATCTTACGAGGCAATGCGAGAATGCTCTAGATCTTGCCGCATTGGCGGTGTTGCATGCAGTCACTGTGCTTCTTGACAGGTCATCACATCCTGACCTAGAAGTATTCCGCATCTTTGAAGAGGCAATCAGTGTCCTTGTGAGTACATACACGACAATTACTTGAGCTATGCTAACAAACAATTAGACTGAGAAACTCACATCATCACTCAAAACCTTCCGGGCCGAAGGCTTCAGAGACAAAGCCGTCGCATACGAGCCTGTAGAGAACAAAGCCCGTTCAATCAGAGCACGACACAAGGCTGAAGGTCGACGAGCAGAAGAAGAGAACCGCGATAACACATCGGCACTCTTAGAACTCCGAGACATTGAAGATGAACTCCTCATTCTCCTCCACCTCTTCGAACGTCAGTCCAAGGTCGTAAGCTCCATGCTCTCAACATTCGCTCGTCCCGAGATACGCGAACGGACGACGAACGGGAGGGTTTTTCTTAGTGAAGCACTCAAGAGGTTGTCCGAGTATGCGCATCAAGCTCAGGAGATGATACAGCGGGTGCGGAATACGAGGAATGACTATGATAAGCTGCTTCAGATGGTGCAGCGTCAGGCGCAGGTTGATGAGGTGCGGCTTAGCAGGTTGCATGCTGATCTTGCGAGTGCGCAGAGTCGGAGTGTCATGATTTTCACGACTTTTACTGTCATTTTCTTACCGCTGACTTTCTTTACTGGTTTGTTTGGTATGAACACGCAGGAATGGGGTGGAGAGAATAATCTCCCACTCAAGACCATCGGGGCTATATCGTTACCCTCAAGCTTGGCTCTCATTACGCTCTCACTCATCGCAGCTTGGAGCACCAATGCCCGACGCCTCATCAAGTGGATGATCCGCGCCACCTTGAGACTGTGGACCAAGTTTGGAGATCCAGCGGTGAGGGCAGCAGTGAGACTCATCCCACAGAAGGGAAGAGGAACACAGGGACAGAGTCAGGATAAAGAGTCTTGGGGGAGGAAGACGGGGTTAGGAGAGGAAGTGAGTGACTTTTGGGAGAGGCATAGACTAGAAAGGGAGAGGGGATATACAGTGCCGGATAAGAATAGGAGGGTGGGTAAGGAAGGCAAGACGAAGTAAGGTCATGGTGTTGACATAGACGGTAGAGAAATAATACACGACTAGAATCGAGATGCTATGATTGGTCTTTTCCTTGAGTGTAAATATTGACTCAACTTACACGAGGACAATAAAAAATCGAATCATCGTGAGCTTCTGGAACTCGGATCGTGTCCTGCATACCCCAAAAAGCAAGCCTCTAGAACAGGTGAATACAAAACAAAGCAAATCCAGTCGAAAATCACGCTATATCTGATATTAAAGTGAGATGCCGCAATCTCAGAATATCCATCAAGAGGGCAATGGCTCATCAAAGGATGGCATGTTTTTCTAGAGGGGCGAAATGTCTTGCTCATCGGATACTTGCTTTTTACACACACACATCTTTGAGGCCTTGAATAAATGCCGAGTCAATCGGCATTCCTCGGGTCCGTGGGCCTCGTGGCGTCCGAGCTGAAGTTGTCGTATCCTCCTGGGTATGGCCTTGCAGGACTTGGTGTGACGAATGCACGAGGTGCCTTGTCTGTTGTCATGGCTGGTCAATTGACACGCATCTAGATCTTCCTTTGACCGTCTTCTTCCTCGGCCGACCCTTTCTACAAATGCCACCTCATCGAAGCTCTCCCCGCCGTCTACAAGGATCTCCCCGTCTTCAACACTAAGTATGCACGTCATCGTTGTTCGGGAGCTAGGAAGTTTTGGAAAGCTGCGTGTAACGCGCGCTTCAGCTTTGACGAATAATGAGACACTCTGTGGGGAAACAAGGCAATTGCCTTGCATGCCCGGGCATTCCCGCTTCGTATGTACTCCGTATACTTGCTTCATATATGTCTCTGTGAGCGGCAGCCTCCGCTTGCTTGCCCCTGAACACAGGGATCTAGGCTGTTGTGCAAGCAGAGACATGCATCACATTGGAGCTGAGGGCGGCAACTTGCAGCAAGAGGCCGTGAGCTGTGAAGGAAAAGAAAAAAGAGAGGTATATATGCCGCAATAACTCATAACTCAAACTTTCCTCTTCCTCTTTCTCTTCTTTGTTTCGGTAGCTGGGAGTTATCTTCGTCCCTTCTCCTAACCTGTCTGCATCAACTGGACCGTCTTTTTCCTTGCCTCTTGTGATTTTTTAGTTCTCTTTCATTTTAACTAGCAACAATGGAGGACGCCCCTGATTCCCCTCGCTACGCCATGGGCACAATGGCCTCGAACCGCCGTACGAGTCCCATCCGCAAGCCCCAGCCCGACCGGCCCGGCACCCCGACCCGTCGCCCGACGACACCCACCCTGGGCCGCCGTCCCACGACCCCGACTCTCGGACGCCGGGGCTCCAACGCTTCGCTGCGTAGGCAGGGTTCTAACGCTACGCTCAATCGGCCTGTGACACCTACGGCCCCCGAGAGCCCAGAGGCACCTGCCGGAGACCCTGTCAAGGCTGCTGTTAAGGATGTTCCTGTTACTCCGGCGCCTGGTAGCCCTGAGACTCCGGCCCGTATCCTCCCGGCCATCCCCGAGAGCCCGTTGGTGATGCCCTCGCCTCGGTCCCGACAAGTCTCCCGAGTCGGCGGCCCAACTCCCCGGTCCCGTCAAGTCTCGAGGACCGATCTCCCGGCTCCTCGCTCTCGACAAGTCTCGCAGACCCTCGAGGCCCCTGCTGTTGAAGCCACGCCCGATGTTGCAAAGGCGCCAGCCGTCGAGGCCACTCCTAAGGTTGAGGCTACTCCTGAAGTCGAGGCCACTCCGGAGGTTGCCAATGCTCCTCTTGTCCGCGCGACTCCGGCCGTTGTCAACGCTCCCAAGGTCCGGTCAACTCCCGATGTTGCAAAGGTCCCCAGAGTTCGCTCCTCCCCAAGCCTTGCTCTTGTCCCCTCGGTCGCCAAGACCCCGAAGGCTGCTCGTGTCCCGGCCATCGCCGCTGTGCCTACCGTTCGTTCCCATCCAAAGGCCGCTCCTCTGCCTGCCATCCAGCCAACCCCTGCGGTGCGACCTCGACCTGCTGTCCTCCCAGCCCCCGAAGTGGCCGCCCAGCCCGAGATTGCTCCTCAGCCGGCCGTGAACTCGGCCCCGACCGTGGTCCGAAGCCCCGAAGTGGCCGCAGCTCCGTCCGCGGGTCCTATCCCGCTCCCGGCTTCCCGCCCTGAAGCCGCTGCTCTTCCTATCATCACATTGGCCCCCATCGTGGTCAAGGCCCTGGTTGCTGCTCTCGCCCCGACCGTCGCAGAGGCTCCCAAGTCTGCCCCTGTCCCTTCAGTTGGTCGCCTGCCCTCGACCCGCAGCGCTCCCAAGTCCATCCTCGCTTCAGGCTCTGGAAGGGCTCCCAAGTCCCTTGCTCCTCCTCCCACTCGCTACCTGATTACCCAGGCTTAAGCAGTCGAGGGGTGTAGCATGTGAGGGGCTATCTGTGCTGGCTGGTGACTGTCATGGTTGAGAGTGCCTATAACTGGGTATCTCGAAACCAGGCATCCAATACCATCTTCATTGAAATCAATGGCAAATTGTAAAGCTTTGGTTGTCCAAGATTGGGTTTGCTTGTTATGATTTATGATTTTTTGCAATAGTTAGCCGTGTCCAGTTGTTAAACTATGTCTTTTCTTCAGAGATTACAGCCCGTCTCACCAAACATACTCGTGACTGTTTTCTATAAGTGAATCCCTTGTATCATCCAACAACAGTTTTGCCAAAGACACAACGTCACATCGCTGGCTTAAATGCCTACGTTCTAACGGTTTGCAGTTGAATGGAGTACCACAACTCATGGGAAAGGACGTATCGCCATTATCACCGCAACTGATGTTTTTCATAGACCAGTCAGAAGCTCACAATCAGCCCCCAGTCCGGGTAGCTTGAAAAGCCAAGGAAGATAGCTCCTGCAGCAGCTGGACCTTGTTGGTGGCGGGGAAGCAAGAGACATGCACGTCGGGGGCTGGTCTGATCTCAACCTCCCGCTTTGACACGAGACTCCGCTCACGCGCTATAGGTTGACATGGTTTTCTTATATATCGGCCAGGTTGTGACCCTGTCACCAGCATGACATGAAACATGACTTAACAGGGGTCGATTGCGGAACCGGTGGCACTATTGGTGTGAGATACCATGTTCCATTGGCGTCGAGGACCTGTATCAGGGAGTCTGGGCGCTTTACGATCCTTGCTAACTCGATTGGTGTTTTATGTACTTGTGTTCAACGATAACTATGGACCTAGAGTGATGAAAGTAGAGACCACGGCCAGGCATTGGGAGCACTCATGAAACATACCCTACGGCTTTGCGATATCGCGCACCCTATAGTTAGGACAATAACGACATAGGCAGATATGTCTTCTCCTATCTTTTACGGATACAGGCGAACCTACATGTCGACTATTTACCTGTCGAGAAGACATATTGGTATGTCTCCTCGCTGGCATAATGTGCCATTTAAGTACGTCAGCATCGACCCCGATTTCTCAAAGCGAAGTTCAGACAGTACAATTTCACCTCAGAAAGCATTAATTGTTCCTGAACTAATAGCTTAAATCTGAGGGACTGGTTCACAGTTGGCTTCGTGTTACATGGTTCCAGAAACTGCCTGGTTCGGAGTTGTCCCGTGAGGCAAGTCAACTTGTTCCACTTGGCGCGTCTTCCAGCTATCAATTGAACTTGAGATTGCTCTTTTTTTTCCCTGCGCAGACGTTCTTGTGATAAGACGGCACTATTAATCGGGTACATACTCACACTTCTTTGAGTGAGAACATGCCATGGCCTAGTTTCTCTTTATGCAGCTGCACCTCTCTTGTGCAAACTTTTGAGCTCTCGGCAACTAGTCGCTAACCATTTTCCCAAGTTTATACTCGATCAAGAGACAAGCCACTAAACTCATGTCGCCATAATCCTCAAGCTGATGCCATGAAGATCTACACCGGGTATCCCACCCGGAAATAGTCGGGGGCGGCCCGACTCCGGTCATCACCACCAAAAGAGATTCACCATTAACAGCCAAGGAATTTATTAGTCCTTTTGAACAGAGGGATTCATTACGACCATATAGTCTTGTATGACTGGTGGATGGATGACCTAGCCGTCCACTCTCTTCTCCGCCTTGAACTTGTTGGCGTCACTAGCACTCCTCACAAACGGCTCCAACGGGAACACCGTCTTTTCCTCTTCGATTCCTTCGTAGACGTTGTCCCATCTGCGACGGAGGGCGTCTGGGGTCTTCCATGCAAACTCGGGGTCTCGGAGCCATAGACGGACGAGATGTCGCCGGTGTTCTGGTGAGCCTGTGGTTCACATTCTGGAGAAAAATGTTCACTTACTGCTTCTCGGGAGAATCCTTGAATCCTCCTCGGGCGTGGAAAATGCTCAAATTGTTGACGTATTGAATGTCGCCCCTATATCATGTAAGTTTCTGCCAACGTGTAGGGGAACAATTTCTTCTCACTTGTGAAAGTCCAGCGAAACTGCATGCTTCTCAGCAAGGAAATGAAGAGCATCTAGAGCCTCTGCCTGAGCTTCACTAATAGGAGGAATATCAGAAGATCGAGGGAGGCTCCAGTACCCCGTGTACCGACGACGAGCGTACTGGATGATCAGACGCTCCGGGTCTTGCTCTGTCGCAGGTTGGTGGTACAAAAGCGGACGCAGCTCGAACCGCTTTCCAACCTTGCCGAACCTAGACTCGCGGTCATTACCTGCTCTCTTGAGTAGTAATCAGCAGGCAACTTACTCCTCAGACACCCACTGCTCAGTCAACGTGTGGATGAGATCAGGTCTCGTCTTGGCAAGCTGGTTATAAACATTCCAGCTGCTCGACAGGTAACTCTGACCACCCTCCTCGGCCTCCCCAAGAGCAAATAGAGCAATCACATCACCCGAGTCAGTGTGAAACACCTGCTTCTCAGTCGTGTACGCAGGAGCACCGATCCTATGGGCGTCAATCTCTTGGGTAATGTCCTTTATGTGAGCGACGGCCACGTCTGCCCGCTTGCCCTCGTACTGGTGGTCCTGACGACCGCGGATGGGGGCGATGTGGGATGAGATTCCGGCGTAGACGGTGATGTTTTCTTCTCGGGTGTATTTGTCCACGGGAACGCCTCGGACTACCTTGAAGCCGTGGCCCTGGTGAATCTCCTTCGAGATGGCACGAAGCTTGTCATGTAGCTTTGGCAAGACAAATGTCTTTTGGCTGATGTATCCCAGGGGAAGGTTGAGAGCTAAACGTTCAACTCATCACTAACCCTCTCAAAAATCTCAAGTCAACTTACATTTGAAGTTCTTGAGAGCCTCATCAATCTCCTCAATATCAGCCTCTGTCAAGTGGTAATTCCAGTCATACTTGGCCGCCAAGTCCTTGCCATCCCACACGAGGTCCGAGACGAGCTCTTTAGGAAACCCCTCAGGCAAAGTCGTCTCAAACTTTTCAGTCTCTTGACGTCTCTTGACTCGAGCGAGATACTTGTCGAGGTTGGGAGTGTATCCAATATCCGGCTGGCCTGGGGGGCCGGTAGTAAGAGGAGGTTGAACTGCTGCTGCCATGTTGTAGAAGAGTGATTGATCCGCGTAGTTTGCCTTGAATCGTTACAGATCAACCAACATATGGCAAGGGATGGCCTCTATTTGAAGTCAGCCATTTGCTCCTATTTCGGGCAGATCCCATTGATGTGTCATCTTGGCTACATACAACCCCGCGTCGTATTGCTTCTCAGAAGCTATCCAACGGGTTAACACGCATAATTGATGTCGTCATCTGCAATCCCCATTCTGCCATGGACGTTATACCCGTAGTAGCACCATCAAAAGATGCAGTGGCGTCATCGCCTTCGAATCAAGACTGCAGTATCTGAAATGCATACCACCGTAGAGTGTCACTCAAGGGTCCTTTATCGGCGGTTCTCCGATCAAGATGCCCCATATCGGGGTTTTTATAATCGTCTCGGTAGATGGGTCGGCGCATCGAGTACCGAGACGGACTACCAGCTTCTCCGCGGAGTGTTATTCCCAGAGTCTGGGGTATGTAGGGCTGACGCTGTCTAGCGCTCCAATCAATCTGTTCTTGTATGCAATACTATTGGGCGAAGTGTCCGAGTTGTTTTATGCAGACGGATACATGCTTCCTACTTGACCAAGCCATGGTTCTTCGCCCTTAATCCGATCTTGGTCTGCTACTGACCCTGCCATCCTATCCATAACTTACAATGGAATGCCCAGTACCTAATTCGGTTCCCAGAAACACGCACGCTATATATCATTTTCTTCTAACCAACAACTATTCCCCAGTCTGTGCCTGAGACTGGGCCCGAGCCCGAGCCTCATCTTCTTGATGTGTACGCCATCCTCCCACCATCATCGACACCCAAAGGATGTTCCACCGCGGTCCATCCCCAAAACACACAAAACTCTGCACCAACGCTTCAACCAATGGCGTATACTTGGCAAGCGAAGCCCCTGTTCCCCGGCCTTCAATCAGAGCCTGCAACTCGACGATTTCTTCGGGTTCTAGGTGGCGCTTCACAAACGCCTCGACTTCACGGGGCGTCTTCCACCACTCCAGCGTCTCCCCCCTTTCAGCATAGTCCAGCTCAATCTTCTTGGACAGATCTGGCACGATCCGGTCCCATTGCGCTTGGGTTGCGGTAGGCGGAAGGTGAGTGTACCCCTTTTGGTGGTACTCTAACCTTGCAAGCGCCATAGATACTAAAAAGTCATGATCGCTGAGATGTTTGGAGTGGTTGAATAATCGGTCAAGGTTCGACTCAGTGCGCGCCACCTTTCCCATCAAGCTCAACTGTTTCGCCTGCCAGAGAGAAACCGTATTCTTCGTGCAGGCCCAGTATAACGCCCCTGCAAAGGTATAGAGGTTATCCCCGAGATACTGCGCCGCATCCATGGGAGCCTCGTAGATACGCACCAAACGGTCCGTATCGAGCCACACTTGCTGTGGCAGTCCAAGAGCTTGCACGTTTAGGTGGTTTCCATTTGCGATGCTGAAGAAAGCCGGCTGAGCATTAAACATGGCTCTTGTTGACGCTTGTCTTGCAGGGGTGATGGTTCTTTGTGATGGAGAGGGCACCCGTGTCAGAGCGCTGCTATCATCATCCTCGATATCCGCAATTTCTCTCGCCTCTGCCAGCGCAGCCTGGAGCTCTCTATCATGGCGTGCGCGCTGCGAAGCTATCCGATCAATCTTCTTGAGAGCATTCCGAAGCCTCCGATTCTCATCCTTGAGACTGGAAAACTTGGACGCATGCCGCTTGCGATATTCGCGCTGAGCGATCCTACTCCTCTCTCGCTTGGGCTATCATGGAGTATTTAAGTCAGTTGAAAAGGCCAAGAATCAGAGACGACTTCAACGTTGTTCAACAGGCGGATTGGTAATCACAGGTAAAGGCCCACTCACGTCTGGGGTGTCTCTGCTGCTGCTCGACGGAGACATTTGCGGCTGTAGGCAATATCGGGAAAAGGTACCAGGTTGTTATTTCCAGGGCAATTGGCTCGTTGATTCAGAGATGAGGAGACATTGGCAAGTTGGAGTGTCGTGGTTGAGGAATAACGTTATTGTTGGTGGTGGTCTCCATGGGATAACGTTATGCGCATTAATAATCCGGGGGAGCACTAACAACACCACGGGCCAGACCGTGAACCACGGAGATAAGGTGGAATTATCAGGACTTTAAGCCTCAATAACGTTGATCGTAGGGAACACAATCCTGCGATAACGTTGAAATGGAGATATTTCGGCCTCAATCAACGTTATTCGAACAGAAGGATTCGGTTGGCATCAACAAGATGTTCCTATCTATGGGTCCTGATGGCCTCATCACCACGATACAAATAGGTCCAGGTGAGAATGGACAGAGAACACAATAATTGAGAGCAAACCAGCGACATTTCAGTATCTTGTCAAGATTCAGCTCATCACTACAAATATGGCGCCCATTCCCATCAAGACCGTCCACAACACCACCTACCCGACCATCTCGCCGACTCGCCCCGAGCTATCCACCAAAGGCAAGAATGCTCTAATCACCGGAGGCGGTTCTGGCATCGGCGCTGCCATCGCAAAGTCTTTTGCAAAGTCCGGCATTAGCGACTTGGCTCTCCTCGGCCGCACAGAAAAGACGCTCCTCGAGAACAAGGCCGAAATCGAGAGTCTCTACCCGGAGACTACCGTCTGGACGTACCGCGTCGATATTGTAGACCGCGAGTCTACTCTCTCGGCCGTTCAGTCATTTGCAGAGTCGACAAAGGGCAGCATCGATATTATAGTGGCCAACGCTGGCTACATGCCCAAGACGAACAGCATTGCTGATTCGGATCCCGACGACTGGTGGCTCGGCTTTGACATTTCAGTCCGTGGAAACTTCAACCTCCTTCAAGCCTTTGCCCCCCTCGCGGCCCCCAACGCCTCCGTGATTCACGTCTCGACCGAGGCAATGTACATGCAGTACATGGAAGGTTTCTCAGGCTACCGCGCATCCAAGCTTGCCGCCTACAAGGTCTTCGAGTACTACGCCAAGGAGAACCTGGACAAGACCGTCATTCAGTTCCACCCAGGCCTAATTGCCGACACTGGCATGACCAAGCCCATCGCAGGCTTCATTGATGCGTTTGGGCTTGTCCCTGACGATGTAACCCTTGCTGGAGACTTTTCAGTTTGGGCGGCTAGTGAGGAGGCCAAGTTTCTGAGCGGTCGCTTTGTTTGGGCTGGATGGGACATTAATGAGCTCAAGGGGCTCAAGGATGAGCTTGAAAAGGATGACAGAAAGTTCACAATTGGATTATTGTCATAAGAATCTTGTACAGCTGCATACATGGCAAGTCAGTCATGCCAGAGTCTTAAGATCATAGATAGAAGGATTAGCTTGCATCAGAGTTAGGCCAGCATTTAGACGTGTTTTCCAAAGAATAACCTCCAGCTTAGGAACAACTTCATTCCCGTTGCTTTCCCATGGGTGACATTGTGGCCTACCATGCAATCAAGCCACTTCAGCATCAAAGCCGGGCCTTGAGCAACAAGACAATCTTTAGGCCTCCCATAATTATAACAAGGGTCTATAGGCCCCATTGTCTCCCTTTCTTGTCAGCTAAAGCGGCCTCATTCAAACGTAGTGGCATAGTATCGTCTAGGTGACCATGGTGACATGCTCGAGATACCCTACAGACTCGAACAGGGAATCCACTCGAAGGCCGGCGGCTGCATGTCAGCTAATTAGGTCTCGTTATTGCTGCATGTATTATTTGCATCCTTTTCCATTAGGTACAAGAACGAAATCGGAGACATTGGTTGGGTAGGACCAGCCTCTATTTAATGTCGAGTCTACCAAAGTGCACCTAGTTGCACTACAGTTCCCTCATGAGTCCTTGAATAACCTCTAACATCTATCAAACTTGAAGAACAACCCCCCTCCCCTTCATCCTCTCGATACGAGCTACAAGCCGATAAAGCATTAGGAAGGGCAAGCGCTTGTCCTCTATTCGTTGAATCCCTTATTCGTGTCGACCAATGAACGCCGTACTCCAGTGTTGTGTGTTTGTTCTTTTGGACCTGATGCCAAGCTCAGGATCGATATCAATCCCTCTTTGTGTATGCGTGAGCTTTCTGTTTTATCCGTCTATTTCATGGCCGACTGCGACGAGTACGCCGAGCTGTTCATGGCGTGTGTAGGGAGCGCCGTCCCACGAACAACACCAGTACTCTTGAAGTACTTGTGATCCTTCCAGCAGATGACAGCTGCCCAGAAAGATGTGGCCCTGCAAGGGGTATATATCAGCATACAGTTTCTTGTCTGCAGCGGGGAGCGTAGACTTACATGAGCAAGAAGCCGTTGAGGGCGACAAACCACGCAAAGGCGCAGCTTGCACCTTGACAAAACCTCGAGATTCCCATAAAAGTTATAATGATCACAACGAACCAGAAGACAATCTCCATGGTGTTGAGGATCGCATACGCCTTGAGGCTCCTCCACTTCCTGAACCGATCGACCTTGTCGGTGAGCAACTGGTAGATGAGGAAAACGATGCTCTTGACGGCCTGTTATTCGCAAATGGTTAGTCTCAATTTATTCCAGGTCGTATATAGCGGGCTTCATCCCATCGTAATACCCAGCGTGTCGGACCGTGTGGTCCGCGTGCCTTTGGGTTTCGTGGCGACACGGGCACCAGTGAAGGCAATGACAGCGACAATGAGGACCATCATGCCGATGTGAACTCTCGTCTTCCAATGCGGGTCGAACCAGTGGCTGCCGAAAAAGTCTTTGACTCTGGACATCATCTTGGAGTGGTCGTTCCGGTTTGTTTGGGTGCTGGTTTGTCGCTGCTCGGGTCGTCAAGTTTGGAGTCCTGCGGCTTGTGTTGGCGTCGGCCTTTGGAATGGAATAGAAGACCAGCTCGGGAAGCGGGCGTATTCTTGCAAGAAAACGGTCTCTTCATCTCTGTTGTTGAAAAGGCATCGCAGTCGTATATAAACCCCACGATGCTAGACAAGCATACAAGCGTAATTCAGCCGCCCACGTATGAATGTGGAGAGCAGCCGCGAATCCTCCGCCATCCGAGACTCTTTATTACGCGTCCATCTCTGTGTCTCGTCCTATCGCATGAAATACGGCTTCAGCCCTTTGGTTTCGTTGTCATGACGGCTCACAGTATACGCGTATAACGTATTTGAAGGTCGCCGTATTTGGAGACCCACTTTGGAGTTTGTTGTAAGAGCGTTTAGATGAAATGCGGCGCTTGGGAGGTCGACAGGCGGTCTCAGCATGTTGGTGCTGTATTGTGAAACATCCTCTTTGGGACTCACAGCCTCCAACCAAATTCTCAATTTGTTTATTTAGCCGTTGTTTATTAAACTTCTGGAATAGGAAAGCCATTGTTGAAGAGCAGGCATTCACTAGCCACAAACCTCGCTTCAAACACATGCCCCACACCTGTTTGGGAATTTAAGATGTGGCGCACCCTAGATTCAGCCACACTTCAATCCACTGTTCTCTCAGCCTCGCGCAGCTTCAAGACAGCATCACACTTAGAAACCTCCCAACATCCACATCGTCACACCGATCAAAGGCTTCTAGCAACAGCCTTTCCGAATACGTCTTGATAATAGCGAGCGTCAAAGTGCGCTCATCCCGCCGACGCCATGGCCGAAACCCCCAAGCTCCTGTGGAACCCCGAAAACGTCAAGGACGTAGCCGAGTCGGTCGGCATCAGCTCCCTTAACGATGAAGCCCTCAAGTGCCTGACTCAGGACGTCGAGTACCGTATCGGCCAGGTCATTGTCGAGTCCTTGCGCTTCATGCGCGCCGCCCGCCGAACCACTCTCACCGTTAACGACATCTCACTCGCACTCAAGGCTCTCGACGTGGAACCCCTCTACGGCTACGACTCGACGCGTCCTCTGCGCTATGGCGAGGCCAGCCTCGGACCAGGCCAGCCGCTGTTCTACATTGAGGATGAGGAGGTTGATTTTGAGAAGCTCATCAATGCGCCTCTACCCAAGGTCCCTCGCGACATGGGTTTCACCGGTGCGCATGCCTCTTGGCTTGTGTGAATGCTCATGCTAATCCTTCCTAGCACACTGGCTCGCCATCGAAGGTGTCCAGCCCTCTATTCCCCAAAACCCAACGACATCCGAGTCCCGATCGCAAGAACTCCTCCCCAAGGGCCCTGGTGCTAATCCCGCGCTCTCTGCACTCGCCGGCAACGACAACGTCGCAATGAAGCCTTCTGTCAAGCACATCGTCAGCAAGGAGCTCATCCTCTACTTTGACAAGATCCAAGCCGCGATTCTGGACGATAACCCGGACGAGGAGGTTGTACGACTCCGGCAGGCTGCTCTCGGTTCCGTGAGAGACGATCCCGGTCTGCATCAGCTCATCCCATACTTTATCAACTTCATTATGGATCGTGTAACGCACCATCTGGACGACACTTTCACGCTTAAGCAGATGATGGAGTTGACAAACGCCCTTATCGAAAACAAGAGCCTCTTCCTCGATCCCTACGCCAGCCCTCTCTCTGCGCCTGCTCTGACTTGTTTGATGGCCCGAAAACTGGGTGCCGATGAAGGAGTTGATGCCATCAAGGAACAGTACGACTTGCGACAACTGGCTGCATCGCTAGTTGGACAAATCGCCCGCAAATACTCGGCCTCAAACACTCTCCTCAGGACAAAGCTCACGCGAACATGTCTCAAGTACTTCCTCGATCCCACTAAGCCACCTGCCGTCCTCTACGGTGCCATCCACGGTCTGCTCGAGGCTGGCGGACCCGAGGCCATCCGAGTTTTGGTGCTGCGAAATCTCAAGACCTTCGACACTGCAATTCTGCAACCTCTCAAGGAAAAGGCCGAGGGCACCATGGACTACGAGATGCTGGTACAAGGCATCGTGCAAGCCGTCGCATCCCTGTCGGAGCGGGGCGAGTCGAGTGTCAACGGCGTAAACGGCACAGCCAACTTGGAGTCGGAGGTCTCGGAGCTGAAGGAGTTCATTGGAACAATCGTAGGAGAAAAGATTGCCTCGTCCGGCAACAGGAAGCTGATCCGGGCGATTCTGGATGCTCGGTTCTTGGAGTAGGCAAATCCATCCCAACGTGCTTGACACAAATTATAGCAATGCGAAGGCGAATGGCGTTTTAGGCTTCGGGATACCTCACAAAAGGGCATTTGGGTAAGAGGGTTGGTGTACATATAGTAAAATTGATTTGCTCAAAATCAGGAATGCCCTCCCAGGCTCATTCATACTTCTACACGAGTACCTCGTCTCCCATTTCCAGTACTCTTCTCAATCCCTCACGGCTTGGTGTATTTCATCCACTGCTGTTGCTAGCCCAATCTATTTCTCCTTCTTTTTCATCTCTTACACGAAAGCAACCAGACCAATGGCACCGAGGATGCTCGCAGCCCAGAGGATGTTGTCAGTCTTCTTGATCGTGGTCTTGGCGAAGCCCTTGCCCATGTCGTACAGGAGGTGCTTGAAGCCGTTGATCAAGTGGTACACGAAGGGGAAGCCGAGGGCAAACTTGAGGCCGCCCTTGACGACGAGGGGCAGGCCGCCGAAAGCAGCAGCGACGCTGGCGGTCTCGAGGTGCAGGCCGACGACGGGGGCGACGAGGTAGGCGCCCATGAAGGCGTACATGGTGGCCGAGAGGGTGCATCCGGTGATTCGGTTCCAGGCAGAGCTGCCGAACCAGGTCTGCTCCATCTTGTAGATGCCCAGGTGGGGGGACACGGGGCGGTTCAGGCGCTGGTTGACGAGGAGCTGGCGGCCTTCCTCCTGGGAGAGCTTGGTGCTGGCGACGGGACTGGAAGCACGTGTCAGAGGTCGAGGAAGCATTTCGCGATACTGTTGAGCTTACCGGGAGGGAGTGGTCGAGATGCCGGCAGTCAGGGCAACCTTGGGCAGCGTCTGGGAGAAGAAGACGCTGCTAGGCTTGGCCGCACCTAGACAATTGAGTCAGCATTGCGCATCCCATGAGGCTATTCACTGTTTTTTTCGTAGAACCCGGCATCGGGGATTGCTTCAATTGACGTACCTCGGCGAAGGGCGGCGACGCCAACACGTTGAGCGAGCATCGTGGCTGAAGAGTATCGAGGGAATCGAATTGAGAGGGCGGCCAAAATTGTTCGTTCAACGATGTATCGTCGGCGTCGTTATTACCACTGGAGGGGCGGTTCGTCGTCGTTTGGGGAATCGATGATGATGGATTTCCCGATGCATGCTTCGCCATGCAAGTATCGGAACGGGCTCCCTCGGCTTCTCGGTCCAGTCCGACCAATCAGCGTATGCGAATTCCTCATCTCGGGACACACGTGACCCGGTATTCCCTCCGCCTCGGAGTGTTCATCACGTGATAGCTCAAGCCTCATGCTGAGTCAGCAGAAGAAATCAATCCAACCCTCTGAAATACTCCGCTCAATCTCGTCTTTTTTCTCTTTTTCCTTTCTTTCTTCTTCAGATAGTCAAGAACGTCCGCCGCACGCTGTCCATGGTGGGCAGCGGTTGTCCGGCAGGGTCTTTGGACTCTTGGACTGATCTGAGAAGAAACAAACTGGTCCGTCGTTAATCTCGACATCTAGCTCTTCCTCCGTCTAGGTGTCGTTTCATTTTGAGATCTACATTCTTTCGCCCATGATTGAGTGCATGTTTGCTGTAGCCAATTGAACAAGTGCAAGTCACTAGCTCCTTCCACGAGAGCCTCGTAGCAGTGAATCACGGCGGCCGTGTTCACAACACCTCGGCCTCGTCAGCTAAAGCTGGTCATGTCAATTCATCACGCCTCAACGTGATCTTCTCTGCCGCCACACATGCACTGAGCTGTGCACACAAAGGCATCAACACCGTCGCCATGGAAAAGCTCGGTGTTTCTTTCACGTCTTTCTATGGCGGAGCAAGAGATGCGCTGCTTTCTCTCGTTACTTTACCCGACTCTCCTAAGTGCACCAGCTTCCCTTGGGGACGCCTGTTCGATGTTGACCAAGAAAACCCGCTCAAGGCAAGCGACGCCCTTCAACGAATCCGTCATCGCATATACTCGTTCGTTTGGTCTCAAGACCGTCAAGACCCTGACGATGGAGACTTCATCGCGACTCGCTGGGGAGTCCGTCGCAACCTCAGCCGTCGCTACCCTCGATCCTTCATTGATATTCGTCATGACCTAACTCTCCTCCATCACGACACGGGGCTCCTGTTCACCAATGTCACTACCTCCAAGGACTTCACCGAGTACATCTACAGCGTGAGCAAGGTCGAGATTCCCATCGCAGCCACGTACGACACCGTTCAAAACGTCGAAAACGGCAGATGGCGCCCTCACGACGACGAAGACATGCTAGTGCGCAACCTCTACATCAACAAGCGCCTCTTCGAAGAACACGCCAAAAACGTCGACGTAGTCATCATGTTCCAAGAAATCAAGAACGACGGAGCCTTTTACGACGCAGACATGCACCTCGATGAAATCCGCGATGTCCTCAACTACTGGGACATTGGCGCCAAGGGTGGTGAGCTCCGCGTCATTGTCAACTACGCTACCAACCACGTCACAGATCTCGAGCTCGAAACCGCTGCGTTTCCATTCTTTCCTTTGGCTTTTACTGGCTAGAAGCTGTATAGCCGATTTGGATTCGGGCCAAGGGGTACCTACGAGCTGGACGATGAGCGGGTTGACAGATGCATCGAGGCGTACCTTCGAGGAGTGGATTCGTTGGACGAAGAACTGGGTAACTGATGACTCGGGGTTGCTGCGATGGTAATGAGAAGGTCGACAGTTGTACAGTAGTTACTCGGTTGTTCCTATCTACAATCCTTTGGGGCCATAGACAACAAGCCGTGGCCACACTCCTAATGCCACACAGCTAAGAACAAATACTCATGATCCTTCAACACTCTATTTCAGTGACCAATGTTCCATTCTCGCAAAATATGCACAAATGTCCATTCGCTACAGCCTTGAACAATGACAATGACTTGATCAAACAAAGAAACAGATATGTACACACGGAAAGGGCCAAGGCCACTGCACAATGTGAATGAACAAGACAACGGGCCTTCTCCCCTTGTTCCATTGTTCCTGGCCTTTTGAACATTGCGCATTGAGTTCCACTACCGCTCGGACATGACTGGCGCGGCAAACGCATAAGAGCATCACGTCGCCCTGCAATTCATCCTCTTCCGGCCAGACACGCTCACACTCAATCACACAGCAAACACAGGTACGTTCCACTCTCGATCTTACCTGCTAACACTTCCCAGCTTTAATCACCACTTCTTCTCACACTACAGCAATCATGGCCGATTCTTGGGGTGCTCCTATCCAAACCCGCCCCGACAACGGTGGTTCGTGGTTCGAACTCTCCATGGATCCCAAGAGCTTCATCACGCTTACCACTGCCGTTGCCCCAACGGTACAACCCACTGCACTCGCCGAGGAGACACCCTCCAAGGGAACCACGCCTTGGTTGTACGCTACAGTTGGATGTATCATCATCATTGTTTTCCTTCTCATCTTTATCTGCATCCAGTGGATGGGACACAGACAGGTTCACAGGGAGGATAAGAGCCGGAAGCAGGCGGAGCGCCGAGTTGAGGCTATCACGGCGGATAACCGTGAGTATCAGAAGGATGAGGAGGAGGGTGCTCGTCCTTAAGTGAGGAAGAGGCGAGCTGGGTGTGTTGGTTGCATAGGTAGAGTACAGTATTTGTTTATTTAGTCGCTAGATTCAGAGTAGACGTTGCTAGATTGAGTAAGGTAGAGTAGTCGGTCTCTTCTGAATTGAGTTAATTATTCTCTCTCATTTTTATCAATCCTGTTCGTAAAATGGTGTTTCGACGTTTGTTCAACTTTCTACCATCTTATCGCGATATGCAAGTGCCAAACGCAACTTGATCATCCCAATTCGGCCATCATCTCAAATCTTCAAACAGATCCCTTTCGTCTCATCGTTGCTTTATACTTACCATTCAACTTACATCGCCGTTCGTCCCTCTACTCAACAATGCTTCAACTCAATTGTCCTCTTTCTCGGCGCTGTTTACACACTCCCATAGATATACCATCTCTTCTTCTCACGTATCAACTCTTCAACATCTTCTCTTCATCCCTTCATACAGCTACAGCTCGTATCAAAGGACGAACCTCTCCAACCGAAACAACAAAACCACAACGAAGCTCGACAAGCACCAAGTGGTATGTACTGATGCTGAACTACTTCAAGCTCAACAAGAACTAACTCGCAGGAGAACAACCATCAACATGTCGGTTCACGTCATGCCCCGTTCTCTCCCCGAGGACAACAACAGTACTATCATGGTCGTGCCCGTCAGCGCCGGTCTCATGCTCATCGTCATGGGCATCATCGGCTATGTCATCTTCGTCGCTAAACCCCGTCCCGTTCGCGACAACGCCAACGATAACACCAACGGTGGCCGACCCGCTCGCAACGATGCCAACCCCGTCCGCACTCTCCACTACACCAACGGGTCTTGGGAGCGTTTCCCCCAGGCTCCCATCAGCGAGAGTTTTGCTGTCCAGTACCTTCGCTACATCCTTCAGCGCGCCCGCGCTGTCACCGGCCGGGACCGCGCCCCCGACAACGAAGCCCAGGATGATGATGAGAACCAGAATGTCGGTGCTCAGCAGCAGCAGAACACCAACGGCCATGGCCAGAACTCCGGTGGCCAGGGTTACGACGGTCCTCGCCCGGCCACCGCCTAAGCACAAACACGACAACATGCATTGAGAAGCAACAAGACAAGCCAATCTTTCTCGATGGAACCAAGTCAACGCCTGTGGGACGATGTGAAAATGGGATGGAAATGGGGACGACAGTGAGAGAGCAAGGAACATATGGGGTCTGAGTGGACAGGGGGAAAGCAAGGTTCATCTCGATCAAGTAGACCGCCAAGAAAAGTCATTGACACACTTTGCCTGACTGTTGTGAACTGATGTCTCCGTTACTGATACATACAAGAAGCATCCTTCCGAAGCGTAGACTGCCCTGTCCCGAGTGTTCATTAAGTACATGTAGGAAGAAGCATCCCTGCCCGAGTATGCGTGTATATGTCAACCATCTATTTAGCCTACCGGCGCCCAAACAGATCGCTCTATATGTAATTGTACAACCGACTCCGTGGAGATTCCCATTTCATTAGCCTCGTGCCAGCCGCGCCGTTTTTCCAAGATGATTAATTCATGTGCATTGAGACCCCTCAATTCATACTCCCCATGCCAAAGTTGCCAAACAGTGAAGAAGAAAGCTGATTCTGTGGCTGGTTCATGTTCCCCCACATATCCCAGTTGAGAGTCGAAACGTCCAGATAGCCACCCAGGAATGGATCAAGGTCCGTCATCTGGGCCACCGATGTTGGAGGTTGAGTCGGCGGCGGCTGAGGTGGTGGTTCAGAGCTGCGTCCATTATTGGTGAGGCATTCGCGGAGGCGGTACACAAAGCTGGGGCATTCAACGGGTTGGCCTGCCTGTCGGAAGGCTTGCTCGCGGGCTTTCCATGCCTTCAGGACAGTCTGAGCCTGTATCACGTACACCTTTTGATTCATGTCCAAGAGCTCCGGGTGAAATCGGTAAATCTTTTCCACCATGCCCCAAGCGCGGTCCGCAAGAGAGCCAGTCGGGCGCTGACTGAGCTGATTCGTCATGACGGTGAAGATGTCAATCTGGAAGTGGAACTTGACAAACCACAAGAACCCTGCGTGCTCCATCACCTCATAAGCATTGGTGCTGTGCTCGTTGTTCATCAATACAATCTTGAACAGGTTGTCCTTCTTGTTAAGAATCTCGGTCCCCCACTCTGGTTGCTCCCTCATGGGTACTAGCATCTCTCTCATCTTGCTAGTAAGCATTGGGCGTATCGCGAGGGCTGCAAGGTGGACAGGCCCAGCAGAAGGGTCGATGTAGCGGGCTTCAACCTCCAGCAAGCCCTTCTCGAGGTCGTCGACAAGTTCTCGGTACTTTTCGATGGAGGGAAACATGTCGGGATCTCTGTCCTCGTAATCGTCGCCCATAATGGCAGCTTCCAATCCCGGGGTGCCGTGGAGGGACTCGGCGTGGACCAGAAACTTGGCAATCTGGTAACCAATCAGGCAGAATGCCATCTCCGTTGGGCCCTCGCGCGGTTGAATGGGTTCGTTCGATCCAGGAAACAGGTCCGCGTCGTTCACATTCTGTGGCATCCTTGTGTCCCAGCTGCTGGGGAGCATCGAGTGGCTAAGCCCGGAAACCAGGGCATTCTTGGCATCATGTAGAATGATCTGCCACCACATACGTCTTCGCATCTCGGTTTCAAAGGCGTTGAGGTTCAAGAGTTCGCCGTCACGGTGATATCCCATCTTTTGGGCGATCCGGACGACCATTCCGCTAAGAATCCAGGCGGCATGCCTGTCGTAGCGGTTCTGAAGAGAAAACTATAACCGTCAGCACGCACCAAGACTGTTGAAGCGGACTATCTCACTAGATAAAGCAGCAATGCCTGCAAAGCTACCATGTCGTAGTTTTTGAGAAAGTTGAATTTGGTTAATGCCATCTTGGTTCCAATGGTGTACTTGCGCAGAGCATCGTCGCGCGAGCATCCGAGCATCTGCGTCGCTTCGGCATCGGAGAGAGACACCGCAGCCATAGTGAAGATAGAGAACAAGAGGGCCTGGTAGTTTAACGGGATGTTGTTCATGTTGGTCGCCGCTTCCATCACATATGGCTGTACCGACGGGACGTGGATGATTTTGGTCAAAGGGTTAACGCGGTCCACGAACAACTGCCAGAGTCGAAAGACATGGACGGGGTCTGGCTGATGATCCTCGTTGGATCCGCTTGAAGCATCCGAGGGTAGGAGAAGGTCGATGTTGTAGTCTGGGCTCAGATCCTCAGAGCCCATAACACTGCTATCTTCGGGGTCATCGGTATCGACAATCTCCTTCATCGCTTGGAGCTTGTGCCGAGCGTCAGTTTCGCAGACTCATTGACACACATTGGATATGCTCACCTCTTCATGAATGTTGGCCCACAGGTAGCTATCCATGAATCGCACGCCACCCTCTTCCTTGACCATCTTGCCAGCCGGCTTCCATTTCGTCTGGGAATCACAGTTGTTCGGCGTGCTGACCATGACATCCGACATGGCACTGTTCATGGCCGGTGAGGCCTGCGCCGATGGAGATGGCACGGTACCATCAGCATACTGCTTCAGCAACTGCTCACATCGAGCGAGCCGCTCCTGAAGGTCTTGGTTCGGTCTCCGACGCTTCCTTGCGGGAGCTGGAGTGCTTGGTGTGCACGTAACATTGGCCTGGCTTACTGGTAAGTTGAAGTTCATGGAACCTGAGGCACAAAGAGCACAAGGACACAAGGCGGACACGGAAGGCATCAAGAAGCCAAACAAAGGGCGCGGGCGCGATATGGATAAGCGAAATGCAGCGGGACGGGCTAGGTAGCTGACGCACCTTGATGCAATTCGAGCAAGGCGTGTTGCGGTCGCATTTGATCTTGCGATGCTGACACAAGACGCAGGCCAACACTCTGGGCGCCTTGTGAGATCCAGGCGTCGTCGTTGTCGACATGTCCACAGAACTCGATGCGCTTCACTTCAAGAAACGTCTCACATGCCAAACGGTAGGTGTTGTCGCGGGAAGATAACGTTAGATCTCAGAGTAGAAACCCTATGACGCTGACAAGAGCTCCACAGGGGCTAGGATCATGAGAGGGTGAGGGGGAGGGGCAAAACGATTTTTGCAAAAAGCCAGGAGGGTTCGTACGGGACGGGACGAGACAGGAGGATGATATGGAAGAGCCGGCTTGTCCGTGCCAGTGGCGATATCTAAAGGCCAAGCTGGCGCGAAGCTGCGGAATAGTCGCACAAAGCCGGTGCCTGGCGAAGGGATGGATGTTGCAAGGTAAGGTGCCAACCAGGCAGTGCCGGATCCCCGCGGAGTGTCTGTCAGTGGTAGCGCGTAGGTAGGTAGGTGGTGTGCTAAGCAGGGGCGTCCAGTCTCATGCGCCGGAACCAGCGCCTCCCGTCAATCAATCAGATGAGTTGACGACAACTTGGGCTGCGCAGAGGAAACAATTACGGGGGGTGTGAAGATCAAGATGGGAAAAGAAGGCTTGAGAAGAAGCTTGAGAGGGAGCCAAAGAGCCAGGGACCGAGAGACAGGTGAACAGGGTTTGCCAGGAGGCTCTGGGACTCTGGAGATGAGAACAAGAGCTGCGTACGTATGCGACAGACAGGGGTTTTCCGAATCCGTAATGCGCGTGTTCAAAGGCCGATCCGAAAGAGAAGGATGTTTCGGCTGCTGACAGATTGCCAAGGGGGATGGCTAGACGTCGTTTGGCAATCTGGTGGGAGGTTGATGGATGATGTGAGCCTGTGACGACAGGACGGGCGCCGTGATCTCCGGACGCCGACTACCTGGTAGGTATTTTTGCCTGGGGCCTGCCGCTTTTCGATAAACTGCGTGACTGAGTCCAATCGAAGCTTCTAGCCTGGATGGGCCAATAATGCGCCTGCCTGCCAATCCCTGTCTGTTCCGAAAACGAGGTGCCGCAGCGAAATAACGGAGGGCAAATCAACGGGGTTTCGGCCGTTGGCGGCGGAGGTGGAGGTGGAGGTCGGCGGAGTTGACAGCAAAAATTCCGTCCAAAAGGGAAAATGCAGGGGTGTGAAAGCTGCTAACTTGGGACTCCAGCCGGCGAGGAACGGCGGAAGAAACGAGTTGTGATATACTGCGGACTTGGGAAGTTTCTGCAGACTCGATCAAATTTGCGCCGTTCAAATGAGTCAGAATGACTCGAGGCCGGATACTGTATTCAAGCCCTGGCGTAAGACGGCGTTGGGTTCGTGACTCGATGCGACAACTGAACCTACGCCAGTATCACAAAATGCGCGCTCGGAAAGACTAGGGACAGATGCCAATAATACCTGCGGCCCCGTCGTCGCCGTTCGGGTTCAAAGATCGTCCTCTCAGGTTGGGTAGTAAGAAACTAGAGGGTTTTCGGGCACGTGCGCCGTGATGCTATCAGTTCAGCCACGAAACCACAGTTTGGGAAAGAGACGATTCAGGAACTCGATCCAGAGTTTCCAGAGCTGGTTTTGAACTGTCAAGAGTCCGCAACGAAGCACGATGACGTTGAATTGCTTGGAAAGTAAAGATAGGAACTTGGATCTTATGGTTTTTCTTAAAGTTGGCAGGGCCCAGGAAGCAAGTACGGCAGGCAACCCCAAAAGAGCGGACACACGGATGCTTCGGAAGCTTTGAGCTAAGTAGACACTGTGGGAAAGCTTAATCTGCCACCCATTTCTGCCGTATCAGCCAGCTCTCCCACAGTGCTGATCCCTTTGCATGACCCCATCTTTTCGCATTAAAGTTGCAGTTTCTGTGTTTTGGATAGCGCCATGCAAGTAAAGCCGTAGGCATCTAACGGGGGCGGACGGATCTTCCATTTCCCCGGTCGGTAGTGCTTCGGCCAATGGCGTGTGCCCGAGTTCGGCTGATTTTACCCCACGCAATTTTTTTGGCGAGTGCTGCTTTGCGACGACATCTGGGGCCGACCATCGGATGAAGCTATCCACAACTTTTTTCAACGTCGCTCTTTGCAACTCCTCAAGTTTTGGCTGCCCATACAACTATTGTTCCTCATATTTATTTCTTTAGGATATAAGGGCTGTATAGGATCGACAAGCTTTCATCATGACACCAATTGTAAGTTCTCCACCCGTACGCTCTCTTCATTGCTCCTTGACTCACATGCGCCAACTTCAGCGAAGAGCCGTCGCTCTCTCGACTGTGTCTAGGCTCTCGAGCCTCTCAAGACAGCGCCTCGTCGTCCGATCTCAGTCTCTCTCTGCTGCTGTCTCTCAATTCCACGCCTACTCGACGTCTCGTCCTCTCCGACAACAGGCATTCCACTCGCAGCTTGAGAATGCGCCCAACGCCGCCGACCTCCTCAGTTCCCTCGATGCCACCTCCGCAGCAGCTCCCTCGACTCCCCAGACCCTCACCGAGAAGATTGTACAGCGGTACTCGGTTGGCCTTGCCCCTGGCAAGAAGGTCAAGTCTGGGGATTATGTGACTTTGCAGCCTGCGCAGTGCATGAGTTCGTCTCTTCACTTCCCTCCAGATAAGCCTAGCTAATTACCCTCTAGCACATGACAATAGCTGGCCTGTCGCTTTAAAGATGATGTCTATCGGCGCCACCCAGATCAAGAACCCGTCACAAATTGTTATGGCAAGAAACTCGACTATTCCGATACACTCCACCGGTTGTTAATTACTGACAGGTCCTTAAATTCATTAGACACTTGATCACGACACGCAGAACAAGACTGAGGCCAACCTGCGCAAATATAAAAACATACAAGAGTTCGCTGAGAAGCATGGCACAGCATTGTAAGGACGTGGTGGAACTGTTGCAATAACTTCCACTGATTGGCACTAGTTACCCAGCAGGGCGGGGCATTGGCCATCAAATCATGATCGAGGAAGGATATGCTTGGCCAGGGAGCCTTGCTGTGGCATCTGATAGTCACTCGAACATTTATGGCGGAATTGGGTGCCTTGGGTTCGTTCATGAATTCGCGGAGTGGACCTGAACTAACATGATACAAGAACCCCTGTCGTTAGGACAGACGCCGCCGCCATCTGGTCAACGGAACGTACCTGGTGGCAGATTCCCCCGATCGCCAAGATCACGCTCACCGGACTCTTGCCCCCTGGAGTTACGGGAAAGGATGTCATCGTTGCCCTCTGCGGTCTCTTTAACAAGGACGAGGTGCTGAACCATGCCATCGAGTTTGCCGGATCAGAACAAACAATGCACAGCATCCCCATCGACGACCGTCTCACAATATCTAACATGACCACAGAATGGGGATGTCTCACAGGTCAGACCCTTGTTCCTTGTTGTGGGATTTGACTAACTTTATTAGGGCTGTTCCCTGTTGACGATGTCCTCGTCTCGTGGCTGCGTGCCAAGGCCACCACTGCTGCCATGCTCAACCCAAACTCTAACGAGAGCAGGTTCACTCACAAGCGTATAGATGACCTGGTCGAGAACAGGCTCACTGCTGACCAGGGTGCCACTTACGCGAAGGAGCTCTACCTGAACCTTTCAACCCTCTCTCCCTTTGTTGCTGGTCCCAACTCGGTCAAGGTTGCCACTCCTATCCGAGATCTCGAGCCTCAAAACATCTCCGTTGATAAGGCTTAGTAAGTCGAGATGACCCGAGATCGAGTGAAGGTTACTAATATGGAATTAAGTCTTGTGTCATGTACCAACTCTCGGGCCTCCGATTTGGCTGCCGCCGCTCGCGTCTTCCGGGAGGCCGCCCAGGATGGCAAATCGGCCAAGGTTGCGCCTGGTGTCAAGTTTTACGTCGCTGCGGCATCCATCTTGGAGCAGAAGATTGCTGAGGAGGCTGGCGATTGGGACGTTCTTCGCGACGCCGGCGCTGAGTTCTTACCGAGCGGCTGTGGCCCGTGTATCGGACTTGGGACAGGCCTACTTGAAGAAGGTGAGGTTGGCATAAGCGCGTCCAACCGGAACTTCAAGGGACGTATGGGCTCGCCGCTTGCAAAGGCATATCTCGCCAGCCCAGAGATCGTTGCTGCCAGCGCCATTCAGGGCAAGATTGCTGGGCCCGGCTGGTACCAGAAGCCCGAGGGCGTCGAGAAAGTCATCATTGGAGAGGGCAGCGGAGATCATGTGGCAGACAAGGCCCTCTCCATTGAAGATGCTCTTGACAAGATCATTGCAGAGGCCGAGAGCATGATTGCTGTTGCTGAAAAGGACGGCTCCGGAGCAGAGGCCGAGACCGCTGCTCCTGTTTCTGAGGCTGAAGGGGAGGAGACACTTACGGACATCATCCCTGGCTTCCCTGAGAAGATCGAGGGCGAGATTGTCTTTTGCGACGCTGACAACATCAACACCGACGGCATCTATCCCGGTAAGAGCGAATCGTCGTGCTAATATAGTGTATGTACTAACAGATGATGCAGGAAAATACACTTACCAAGATGGCATAACCAGGGAGCAGATGAGCGAGGTGTGCATGGAGAACTACGACCCCGAGTTCCGCAACACAGCTCGCGCAGGTGATATCCTCGTCGCCGGCTTCAACTTTGGCTGTGGCTCGTCACGAGAGCAGGCCGCCACCGCCATCCTGGCCAAGGAGATCCCATTGGTTGTCTCGGGAAGCTTTGGCAACATCTTTAGCCGGAACAGCATCAACAACGCTCTCCTGGGTGTCGAGGTGCCGCGCCTCGTGGAGCGCCTCCGCGAGACGTACAAGGACGACGCCGAGAAGCCCCTCACGCGCCGCACCGGGTGGAAGCTCCTCTGGGATCTCCGCCGCAGCAAGGTTGTTGTCACCGAGAAAAACGGCGAGACGTGGAGCCAGAAGGTTGGCGAGATGCCTCCCAACGTCCAGGAGATCATTGCTCGTGGTGGCCTCGAGAAGTGGGTTAAGGCCGAGATTGAAAAGTAGACTGGGAATCAGGGAGACGGCGGTGCCCTTTGACCTTGGAGTTGGATACTTTTCCCATCGGGTACACAAAATTATCTGGATGGGGTCCAGGGGGGTTGTGCTATCTACATCTTGAACCAAGGCAAAACGGTGTCGTACGTGGCTGTGATGGGAATCTCGGCCTATTCATGAGAATGGAACATGTTATTAGAATAAAGTGTTAAAGGAATATGGGTATTTATTTTGCTCATCTATGCTTGACCAAGACCGTAGTCTCGACGTATTAACTACGCCCCTGAAAGCTTATAGATGCGAATAATCGAGTATCCCCGCACCACATCGTTTTTTTCCATCCCAAGAATCAGGTCTGCCGACAACACATGCTAGTGGCTAACAAGGCAAGCCTGACACCCGACGAACAAACCTCCCGCATCGCTAGCGATGAAGAAAGGAGCTCTTGACATCGACATTAAGATCTACGACGGCGTCGCTACCGCTCCCCATGACGACTTCGCGCGTGTGTACACTCTGAACAAGCCGAAGAGGAGTTGAAAGACATCGCCCTGAAAGACAACACCAAGAGAGATGGCACGACAGAAGCCAAGCCCAAGGCCGAAGAGGACCTAGAAGGACCTAAGCTCTCCGCCAGAATCCTGGAGAGACTCACCCACCGACAGAGTATCGTGGCAAGAAAGAGCAAGGTGCTACAAACCCACGGGCCGTTGGTTGCATACGCGGATTGCTTCACGGAACCCAACCTCAACAACCTCGAGGAAGGGATCTTCCCTCAACATTCATTGGTGCACGATCTCCCTGGCAACATCTCTGCGGGATACCCACGATTCTCGCCCCCACCACCAACAGAGGGAGGCTTGCCAATGCTCCAGAACTGAGACCGGTATAAGAAAGCATCACAGCACTAGGAATGATGGGCACACCAGATATCGTCAGCAGACCACAAGATTTGGCTAGAAAACGCCACGAAGCTCGAGACCACTAACTCTACGAGTTCGATTGTCAAGCATTGCTTGGCCAAGAGAGCTACGCCTTCCAGGGCAGCTTTGACGTTGTTCAAGGTCATCTTTGGGACGAACACGTTTCTGGCCACAAAGACGACCATCAAGTTTCAGAATGCATTCCTGACATCCGACATAAGCAAGTGGGAGCCCATTGAGGACGGACCGACAAAGGCTCAAATTTTCAAAGCGAGCCAGTACTGTAAGGATCTCGACAAATCCGTAATGAAGCTATCAAGGAGAGCGAGAAGCCCCAACACCCAGTCAAGCGGAAGTCAACCACAACTAAGCACACCGAAGACTCTACGACAAAGAAGCAGAAGCGCTCTGACAAAGGGAAACAAGTGGTCGAAACAAGCAGCAGTCAAAGTAACGACGTCGATTGGCAATCATGAGGAATTGAAGGAGGAGGCTGCGAAGACCAAGAAGGTCACCGAGGAGCTAGTGCAACTCTCTGACAAAGGTTATCCTTAATTTATGAAGAGATTAGGAAAGCATGCAGAGAAAACTTTCTAAATTTTTAATATGCTATGTAACTTTAGTAGTCTTGGATGAATTGCACGACAGAACGAGGTTGCTGGAACGAGCCGGCCCTTGAGAATGCAGGCTGTTCTGAGTCGGACATGTCCTCAAGAATAGTGCTATTTGGACGCTGAACGACACTGGCGGCGAGGAAGGCCGACGTCGTAGCAACTTCATCTGAGGATGCCCAACGCGACGACATGAACGCTTGAAGTCGGCCCAATGGCGATACCTGGGGAGACGGGCATGGGAGGAAAGACAGACATGCGACGGGACATTCTTAGGGATCACACATGGGATGATATTGATGGAGGAGATATACTGATATCTTACGCGACAAAGACAGATTGTGAATTTATATTTGTCATTTCCTATTCTGGAAACATGGATCCTATCTCTGGACCAGAATCCTCTTCATCGGCTTGTGCCGATTTGCCATCTTCAGGCTTTTGTTCCACGGGCACGAGCGACATCCTCGCCTTCTTGCGTACCACCCGACGATGAGTAGCACTCTTCAAGTGCTGCTTCCAAGCCTCCTCAGTCATCAAGACGGTATGGCATATCTCGCACATGCGTTTGCACGGCGTCGCCTTGGGAGGTGGATTGCCCACCTGCGTGAGAACCTCGTTAGCCAAGGGTGAGATCTCAGTTGGTGATGGGCGCTCCTCGCCACAGAGAAACTGCTTTGCCAATCGCACAGCAGGCTCAACAACATTTTCGCCGTATTTCGAAACGTCGGTGCTATCGAGGAGATAAAGGCTACCCATCGCCTCGGGCCCAACCTCTCGCAGCCGAGGTATCTGCTTGAGTCTAATCCAGCGAGTCTGGTAGACGGCATATCGCCTCGTGGCCGTCTTCATCTCCTCAAGGGCGGCATTCTTCAACTTCTCAAGCTCTGAGGCTTCTCGACCCTCGTCCACGGCAGACAAGTATGGCTCAAACTGCTTGTATCCGATTGACTGCCAGATGCCCTTTGTCATGTCGAGTATTCGGCCCTCGGCCTCCTTTTTATGCTTGAAATCATAGAGTTCTCGGACTTCCTGCATGAGCCCACCATTTTGCATCTTGTCAACACGTGCATCCAGACGCGCGCGCAGGACTTCCCGCTCCGAGTAAACCCAAAAGAGAAGATTCTCCCAGGGCCGCCGGCTACCGTCTTGCTGCGCCGCCGCTTTGCGAGCTTGTTGCTCCGCATAGTATTCAGAGGCACGCTTTCCAGTTCTCAGGTAAATCTCCAGAGATCGCTGGATCTTGCGGCGATCGTTGGGGTGCCAGCGGTCAGCCATCTCAGGGTCAACCTTGCGCAGCTCATGAAGCATGACTTCGCCTGACTCTTGCAGGATGGGAAATGACGTGGACGTGTCCAGCTCAATGTCCTCCAGGATGACCTCTTCAAAGAGGATGGGGTCAACGTAATACTGAGAGCCGCCCACAAGAATAGGCAGACGTCCTCGACCACGAATCTCCCCTATCACGCGGTTAGCTTCTCGCCTGAAGTCGTCCACGTCCCATGGCTGCTCATCCAGTGAGATGTGGCCCAGTAGATGGTGAGGAACTCCACATTGTTCCTCGGTCGTGATTTTGTTAGTGATGATTGGGAGTCCATTGTAAAGTTGCATGGCATCGGCATTGATGATTTCACCATTCAGCCGAGTCGCAAGCTCAACTGCTAGCTGCGGAACTTGTTAGAAACTCCAAGAATAATAAGCATGGTATTAGCCAACATACCTCAGACTTGCCCGTGCCCGTAGATCCCAGCACGACCACGAGGGGTTCAGCTGGAGGTTTTGAAGTGGCCATTGTTGCAACATTGCGTCTTAGCAAATGTCCCATGCGTCTCAGCATTTAAGAAAGAAAAAATAGACTTCAACAGCGCATTGCGCGTGCCTATCTTCCCTTAAACTCAAGCCTAGAGCAACGACTTATTAAAATTGGTGCGTCTCCAAGGATCAAAATGTCACAGCCGGTGACCGGGATATGTTTAGGCGCAATGTTCCAGAACAGGGGGAAGCGGAGACCATTTTAACGGAAAAATTGCGGCGGCCCCGTGAAAGCCACACAAAATGGCTGAGACCCCTTTTGTGCCTTCCGTTGTTGGACGCTTGGAAAGCGGAGGAAGCACCAGCCAGCCAAGGACAACTGGCTAAGGTGGGTCACGTGCTCACTCCACTCCCAATATTGGACACATCTACATTTTGGCCATTGAAGCCAGATCGCCAACCTCCGCCCCCCAGCTCTCCTTTAATTCTCCCATCGACCCTTCAAATCGCCTGGGCTCTGCAAGCTAGGCTTCCTCTTCCTTTTCTTTCTTTATTCCTTCCCTTGGATGAATTAATCCAATTCTTCTCCTCCTTCCTCTTTGTCGTCTGCCGTCGTCACCATGAGTTCCCGTAAGTTGCCTCTCCTGGCTCTCCTTTGCGCGGAGCTCCCAGCTTCGCCAGGCGAGCATGCGCGACAGCTGAGGATGCGCGCAATTGCCGATTCGCATCGCGCAGACTGAACTGAAGCTGACCTGCCTTTCTCGCGACACAGTCCGTTTCCTCGATCTGGTCAAGCCGTTCGTGCCGTTCCTCCCAGAGGTTCAGCAGCCGGAGACCAAGATCCCCTTCAACCAGAAGCTGATGTGGACCGCCCTCACGCTTCTCATCTTCCTGGTCATGAGCCAGATGCCCCTTTACGGCATCGTGTCCTCCGACAACTCGGACCCTCTATACTGGCTGCGAATGGTCATTGCGAGTAACCGTGGAACCCTGATGGAATTGGGTATCACCCCCATCATCTCCTCGGGCATGGTCTTCCAGCTCCTCGCCGGTACCCACATGATCGATGTCAACCTCGACCTCAAGTCGGACCGCGAGCTCTACCAGACCGCCCAGAAGCTCCTTGCCTTCATCCTGTCCGCCGGTACCGCCACTGTCTACGTCTTCAGCGGTCTCTACGGTCCTCCTTCCGACCTCGGTGCCGGTATCGTCTTCCTCCTGATCCTTCAGCTGGTTGTCGCCGGTATGATTGTCATTCTCCTCGATGAGCTCCTCCAGAAGGGTTACGGTCTTGGCAGCGGTATCTCGCTGTTCATTGCCACCAACATCTGCGAGTCCATCATGTGGAAGGCTTTCTCTCCCACCACCATCAACACTGGCCGTGGTCCCGAGTTTGAGGGTGCCGTCATTGCCCTCTTCCACCTCCTCATGACCTGGCCCAACAAGCAGCGCGCTCTCCAGGAGGCTTTCTACCGCCAGAACCTCCCCAACATCATGAACCTCCTGGCCACCCTCGCCGTCTTCGCCGCTGTCATCTACCTCCAGGGCTTCCGCGTCGAGATCCCCGTCAAGTCCTCCCGCCAGCGTGGTGCTCGTGGCTCGTACCCCGTCCGCCTGTTCTACACCTCCAACATGCCCATCATGCTGCAGTCCGCTCTTTCTTCCAACATCTTCCTTATCAGCCAGATGCTCTACTCTCGCTTCTCTGAGAACCTCCTTGTCCGTCTCTTCGGTGTCTGGGAGGCCAAGGACGGTTCCTCGCAGCTCCACGCCGTTTCCGGTCTTGTCTACTACATGTCTCCCCCTCAGAACCTGAAGGAGGCCCTCCTCGACCCCATCCACATGAGCGCCTACATTGTCTACATGCTCGGTGCCTGCGCCCTCTTCTCCAAGACCTGGATTGAGGTTTCCGGCTCCAGCCCCCGTGACGTTGCCAAGCAGCTCAAGGACCAGGGTCTTGTCATGGCTGGTCACCGTGACCAGAGCATGTACAAGGAGCTGAAGCGCATCATTCCTACTGCCGCTGCCTTCGGCGGTGCCTGCATTGGTGCGCTCTCGGTCTCCAGCGACCTCATGGGCGCCCTGGGCTCCGGTACCGGAACTCTCCTTGCTGTCACGTAAGTTTATCAATACACACAGATCAAGACACACTCGCTAACTATTTGCAGTATCATCTACGGTTACTTCGAAATCGCCGCCAAGGAGGGAGATCTTTCCGGCATGAAGGGCATGATTATGGGCTAATCTCAGCCACTATGAAGCCAATGGAGGGCACGATTGATTCAGCCTTGGCATTGGCGCCTGCTTCAGACAGGCGAATGTGTATTAACAGAAAAGAGGAAGAGAAAGAAAATAGTTATACATGGTTTTTTGTTTCCTTTTTACCACCACGAGCCAGAGGAGTCAGGAGAGTGAGGTCAACTTGGATTGGAAATGGCATTGGGACGGCGATCAAGGGATGTCGTGTCAAGATTAAAACCACACATGTCTAAATATCTTGTGTCACTATGGGTTTATTCGGAGGGGGGTGGCCGTGTATGTCAGGCCACGCGTTGGTGGTGGACAGGGAGGCCCATTGTACCTAACTCGAACGATCTATGAATGACAAACTTAATGCTACAATGCGTACGAGTCTCGTCATGCCATTGTGTATCATGTCTTGAATTTGGTGTTTGGCAGACAAGTATGATGGGCTGTTGCAGCTATCATGACTATAGGGTAGTGCAGGTGAAAAACATGGGGTAGATGAGATTCATGATAGCATGGGTGTTTGGCGATAGAATGAACATTGGGTTGTTTGATTAGCATATACCATGGGAATAGACATCGAATTTATATAACGATGGCTTGTCAGGGTTCCTCTTAGTTCCTCTGTTCCTGGATTCAGGTGTAGGACCAAAAGCGCCAACAGCAACCAAGTTGGTCGACCAAACATGTGCTAGCAACCATGTTCAGCCTAGATTTTGCTCAGCAACTTGTATATGTTATCATAGAGCTAGACAATGGGGCTTGGACAAGTTCAGAGTTACATGGCATCATCGACTGATCACAATATGACCCCTGGTACCGTAGGAACTAAAGGCAGGTCAAGAGCATTAGTTGGAGAGGGTAACCTGCATACCAATGGGGCAGATAATGCAGCAAACACAATCGTGTTGGTCAAAAGCAACTCCTCCTCACCATCGCCCCATGATGCAAGCCCCCAAGTCCTACGGGTCCTGCATGAGTGAGGCCAGGTCGGAAAGCCAGAAGCAGCAACACGAGCGACCCTGAGCCAACGAGACGACCGCCATTAGCACAAGCAAAAGGTGATTAAGTGCAAAGTAATCGGCGCGCGTTGCATCAATTGGCCGAGCTTCTCTGAGCGAAGTGATGTATGCAAGTATGAGGCGGTTACGCGGGAGAGGAGCTGCGTGCGACCCACACAAGGAGCAAGGGGTGAACCGGAGTGCAACGCAGGATCGATGGTGTCAGCGCCGCCAAACGCGATGACTCTTATCCTTACAGGCGAGAAACCCAATTGGCGAATAAAACAGGCCCCAAGGCTGGAGGGATCATGAGGAGCATTATCCCTCCGGCGGTGAGTAACGGCTTGTAAATGCATGTCAGGTTCAGGAAAAGCGACTAGGGACCACTTCCTAGGGGCCGGAAGAGATACCCAAAGAGAACCAATTACGAGAAAAGGCAGGGTGACATTGGCCAGGGGCCGGGTGTTGAACAGAAAGCAAGACCAACTTGACGTTCGGAATCACCAATAAAGAGGTAGCACAGATCTAGGTAACAGGCGGACAAAGATCAGCAGTGGTGGCCCTCAGGAAACAGCCCTTGGTAACGTGACAAACAAAGGGCATTGTTTATCGATGGAGGTTAGCTTGCTGGCAACGGCGGGCGACAACGGTCGAATGGGTAAGGGCGGGTGTTAAAGAAAAAGGTGGCTGGGAGCTAAAGAAGGCCTAGAGCTCACAGACAGAGGCCTTCTTTTCACGTTTGACGCAGAATCTGGTTGACGTCAGAGACTGAGGAATTCTGCGTGACTTGAAAATGTGTGCAGACAAAAAGAGCTGCTGCTGTAGGCTGGGATACGGTTGGAAGAGAGTCTTGCATTTCTTGGACTGAGGCGCGAGCTGCACATCATCACCACCCGTCGCCAAACAGAAAAGCTTGTGACACAAGTTCCGAAGCTGCTTCTTCGGTTAGGCTGGATGCGAGCCTCAAGAGGTGCTTACGCTCAGGCCACGGAGCGGCATGTTCACCCTCCTCTACGTTTTAATCCCTGCTCATCCTCAGCTTCAACAAAAGGGACCTTTCACCGGCTCTTAATGGCCTGCAGCAATCGTCCGGTTCTTGAGTGCATCCCATCGTGGGGTTTCGACTGTGGGGAGTGACCACCCCCCCTCATTCCTCTCAGCACAAGGGTGGCAGCTGGGAGTTTGTGACACTGGAACGCTCACGGTACCATCGAACGTCTGAACAGAGTGACCGAGAGACTGGCCCAGCTCGCCTTGGCGAGGAGGATTGGCTCAGCAGGTAATGTATCGACCAGGGTTCGACATTGTATATCCGTGGTACCAGGAGAATTTTCTGCAGAGCCTCGTGGTGGCACCCAACCCAACGGCCGGCCTGTGACGATGGTGCCTGTCCTGCCATTTCGGATGCCGATGCCTTCTGAGGCTAGTGTTGAACGAATACGACTAAAGCATATCTACCGTCAAGAGCCAGAGCGCAAAATGACCTTTGTTGTTTAGCTTATCAAGAACAACATTCGCGACGGACCTGCTAGTCACGGCCGAGTTCTTGACACGGGGGATAAGAGAAAAGAGAAGACACAAGGGGGGCACTAGAAAAAGGGCGCCGTCTCGGTAGAAGAATGAATAACATCTGCCAAGAAGACGACATCAGACGAACAAGACATGGTGAGACTGATCTCGATCCCAGCTGGCCGGTCGCCGAGTCTACCAACTCCAAAACGTCTGTGTGTGGAAATTAGACATGGGAGAATGGCATTCCTCGTGGTCCATGTTGCCGTCCTAACCACGTTCCTCAACTCGCAGAGTAGAGCTCTCGTGCCCTCGGTTTGTCTCAGTCATCATTCTCTAGCTCTGTCTCTGCCCTCGGGACATCTCGTCATGACCTCTTTTCCTCGACTCGGCCGTGAAAGCCTCGCCCTGGACTGCGAGTCAAGACAAGGACGGCAGCTAATTTGCTTTCTTGTCCCGTGCTTCTTTGAAGAGGGAGGGGTACGTCATCTAGAGATAAACTCATTGTGACGAGTAACCTTTTGACCAGGGCGTGCTGTCATAGTTGGGTTAGGTATTCATCTCAACGTACGCTAACAAAAAGCCGATGGTCTTTTTTCCAGGAGCTCGGTTCGGTTCAATTCGAGAATTTGACATTCATGGATTCGTATGTCCCGGCATCTCAGCCAGTGAACCCTTGTCCCGCCAGTTCTTTTCTGCGAGCATGATGACGCCCCGTGATTGGGGAATCCCTCCTGGCTGAGTAGCAACAAGGATTCGATTCGGTTGCCGTCAACAGCAAGTGACTTGCTTGGATGGGATGGATGGAAGGCTGCAGTGCGACATGGTCCTGAAGAATTGCGAGGCTAGAATCTTGAACAACGCCTCATTGGAGCGGAGTTTGACGGCCTCGATTTGTCCCCGCAGCCCCATTCACAGTCGAACTGGGCCTTCGCATCATCTGTTGTTTTGAAGGGAACATGCCGGATAGACAGACGCAGGTTCCATTGTTTACCGGGTAGAGCGAGAGGGCAATCTCCAAGTCAGAGCTAGTAGCCCAAAGCTGCCAGCCTGACTGACTGATTGCCGTAAAACACAGCATGGAACAACCCAGACCTCGAGGTAGTAACAGAGCTAGAGAAGGTTTCGCGTGCTCCATGGTTGCTTGGAAGCCCCACCTAGAAGCTGGCTACGATTCATTACTCCGTAAGGTACTCCGTAGCGTCGTTACTGGCAGCTAACGTGCTCTGCTCGCTCCCTGGTTAGCAAGGGAAGGCGCCATCCCGTCGTCACTGGCCGACCACCCAAACAGAACAGTTCCATCTTGGGTCCATCCATCCATTGTTTAGCTTCTACAACGGCCGTACATTCTTCCCGCCTCTTAATACTCCCCCTCCCACCCACTCGCAGCCTGGCTCACTCCTCTCCCTCTTCCTCTCCAATCGTAAAACTTTATTGGCAGATCTGTTATTCTTCTTCTTCTCCTCCCCTTGTTCATTGGTCTCTCTCTTTTCTATATCTTTACTTGGCTGCAGAGCTTGAGCTGTGTACACGACCGAACCCCGGGAAATCTGGACCGTCATCCTCATCCCCATCCCCATCGCATTGTGCTGCTCGAGAGATCTAGATCTTGCGAAACTTGGGGCGCCGCGTACATACACACTATCTATCGAGAGCTCTCCGCGAACGGCCTCTCCATCCGGGTTCTGCAGCAAAAAGCAACGTCACGCCACGCCCAGGCCAATGCTGCTTCTGAGTGGCAAGTGAACTGATACTGGAGACTCCCAAGACTCGACCCTGGTTCCTCAACCCGGCGGAGACCCCAGCAAGGGACTACTCGAGACCTCCGAGGCCGCAGCCACAGCCGCAGCTGTTGCTGGTCCCGCGCCTGCAACCGCCTTGACGAAATACCCATCCGTACCCGCGCCAGCCCATCCCATCGCCGACTGAAGCAATTCTTCCAAAACTTGCCACCCCAATTGTCGCGATTCCACCTCGAAACCCGCTCCTCCTTTCGGCTTTCGCGCCTGTCTCTCACCCCAAGCTTCGAGGTGAGCTTGACAGACGCCCCATCTCAACGACACCATGGGATTCGCCCAGTATGACGGGCCCATATGGAATCCCCAAAAGGGCGACTTCAGCCTGCGTTTCCAGCACGAGTATGTCCTGTCTCACCCCCGCTTGTTTCCACTCCCGCGCGTTTCCATGGTTGGCTGACTCGATTGCCGCGCTGTAGCTACCTTCAGATCCTATTCCCTCTGATCGCCCTCGTCTTGTCCGTTGCGCGCCTCGCTCAGCTGAGCATCTCCCGCATCCTCACTTCGCGGTCCGCCTCCAAAGTTAGGTACAGCCAACTTTCTAGCGAGGACCGCCGCCACAGTCACACCGATCTACCTCCCGAGCGCGACCTCTTCAATGACGACACCGACGACGATGACGAAGCGCTCGAGATTAACGGTGGCCGCCTGGCCCTGGTCAAGACCACTACCCGCGGCTCTATTGTCCAGGCCGACAGCCCCCATGGTCAGCGCCTTTCGCAAATCATCGAGGAGCTAGCAGTCGCCTGCCTGGTCGTTCTTAATGCCATCAAGCTGGTTTACCACATCGACTCCAAGCACAACGGCCAAATTGTCGCTGTTGCTGGTCTCATCAATTGGTCCTACATCCTGATCCTCACGACCCTGCGCCTATTTTTCGGTAACACGAAATGGCGAGTCCCGCATCTCTGGAACCACACTGCCTTCCTCTATGGCGTCAATTGGCTCTTCTTCCTCTTTGTATTCCGCTCTAGCGTCATCAGAGACCTTACACAGCTCGTCCGCGCTGTGTTCATCATCGAGTTTGCGCTCATTTCCCTGCTTTTCAGCATGGCAATGACCACTAGGAAGGGCAACAAGACGGTTCTAATGGAATGGGAGGACGGTATCGAGCCCTCGCGCGAGCCGCTCGCCAGTTTGTTCTCCCTTGCCGTCTTTGGCTGGGTTGATGCGATCGTCTGGAAGGGCTGGCAGGCCCCTATGGAGATGGAGCATGTCTGGAACCTGCTGCCCAAGGACAAGGCCGCCGCTGTTGTGGCCGACTATCGCGCAATGAAGCAGACAGGTTCACTGGCGATTCACTTGCTCAAATACTTCAAGAGCTTGCTCTTAACCCAGTGCTTCCTGGCTGTCGTGGCTGGTATTTTCACCTTTGCGCCCACTTTGCTCCTAAAGGAGATTCTCCAATACGTTGAAGATGACCAAGGAAGGCCAAGAAATGTTCTTTGGCTTATGGTCATCGGACTTCCTGTCCTGGATCTTGTGCGCTCTTACGCCGACAACGCCGCGCTGTGGATTGGCCGAAAGATTTGCATTCGAGTCAAGGCGATCATTATTGCTGACATCTATGCAAAGGCCCTCCGTCGCAAGGCCGCTTCGGGCAAGGACAAGGTTTTGCTTGATTCTGACAAGTCTACCAAGAAGGATGAGCCCCAGAATGGTGCTATTAGCAAGATCAAGCGAGCTCTGAGCATGAAGAAGGACGATAAGAAGGCCACCCCTGACGATGCCGAGTCCGCCAACGGCAGCATCAAGGATGATAAGAAGGACCCTAGCGCAGATGAGCAGGCGAATCTGGGTACCATCATTAACCTCATGTCGGTCGACAGTGTGAAGATTTCCGAGGTCACGGCTTACCTACACTTCCTTTGCGCCTCTGCGCCCACGCAGCTGATTGTGGCCATCGTTCTTCTCTGGAGAGTCATGGGTCTGAGTGCCATTCCTGGTATCATCGTCATGGTCTTCCTCCTGCCCGTCAACTATGGTCTTGCCAGAGGGTTCACCATCACCTCAAAGAGGATCCTCGCTGCGACTGACAAGCGTATCAACGTCACCAACGAGGTCCTGCAGAATATCCGCATCATCAAATATTTTGCCTGGGAGGAGCGCTTCGGTCGTATTATCGACGAGAAGCGTCAAGTCGAGCTTAAGGCTTTGCGTTCGAGGTTCATGGTCTGGGCTCTCGCCGTCGCCATCTGGAACTCGGTCCCTGTTCTCATCACCTTCTTCTCCTTCCTCGTCTACACTCACTTCGAGGGCAAGGATCTTCGACCTTCAGTGGCATTCACGGCCATCTCACTGTTCATGCTGCTCCGTGTCCCTCTTGATCAGTTTGGTGATATGTTCGCCCACGTTCAAGAAACCAAGGTTTCTATTGAGCGTGTTGAAGACTTCCTCAAGGAGGAGGAGACGGACAAGTATATTCAACTCGGTCTGGACAATATTGACGAGGATGGTGTCAGACGCATCGGTTTCAGCAACGCGACCTTCATCTGGGGTGGTAAAGATACCGTTGCCGAGGACGGCTCCCGTGCTTTCCGTCTCATGGATCTGAACATTGACTTCCAACTCGGCAAGCTGAATATTATTGCGGGACCAACTGGATCTGGAAAGACGTCGCTGTTGATGGCTCTTCTGGGCGAAATGACGATGATGGAGGGCAGCGTCTACTGCCCCGGTGGACGCAGCCGTGAGGACGTTCCTACAGATCCCGAGACTGGCCTTGCCAACACGATTGCTTACGTCGCGCAGTCTGCATGGCTGGTTAACGCAAACATCCGGGACAACATTCTCTTCGCGACCCCCTATGACGAGCAACGGTACCGAAACGTCATTGTTGCCTGTGCGCTTGAACGAGACCTTCAGATTCTTGACAACGGTGACGAAACACTGGTTGGAGAAAAGGGTATCACGCTCTCGGGTGGGCAGAAGCAACGTATTTCCCTTGCTCGTGCGCTCTATTCCAACTCGGCCCACCTGCTCCTCGATGACTGCCTCAGTGCTGTCGACTCTCATACCGCACAGTGGATCTTTAGCAACTGCATCAGGGGCCCGCTCATGAAGAACCGTACTTGCATTCTCGTCACTCACAACACCACTCTCTGCGTTCCCTCATCCGACTACGTTGTGCTGCTGGAGAACGGCCGAGTTGACATTCAGGGATCTTCCAAGGATGTTATCGCCTCGGGCAAGCTTGGCGAGGAGATCCAAAAGTCGCGTCCCGGTTCGGCCAACCCATCACGAATCCCGTCTCGTGTGCCATCAAGCGTTGGTGACGATGATACCATGGTCAATGGCCAGGGTGATGCTCTCGACGGCGTGGACAGCTCTAAGAAGGACGAGAAGAAGAAGCCGAAGGACGCCATGGAAGAGACCAAGGCCACTGGATCCGTCAAGTGGCCTGTCATCAAGTACTACCTCCAGTCCATGGGAGCCTGGTGGTTCTGGATCGTCGCCTTGTTCGTCTTTACTACGCAGCAACTTTCGGGAGTCGCAACAAACTTTTGGGTTCGAGAGTGGGCAAACCAATACGTTCCGGATACAGAAACACAAGGAAACTCGTCAGAGCAGCAGATGGCTTGGAGCCTCCAGTCCAACTCGCACACTACCTCTACTTTCTCGACTACGTCATTTGCCAACGTGGTTCGACTGGGCAGCTCGCATGACCAGTTTGCCGGACAGAGCATGGCTCCGGAAAAGCCTGTTAACGTCATGTACTACCTTTCCGTGCTCGCAGCTATTGGAGCTGCAGGCGCAATTGCGGCTTTGATTAGGGATCTCTGGGTATTCCTGGGTTCTCTGACGGCATCTGGTCGTATTCATCGCCGCCTGGTAGGATCAGTGACACGAGCTAGGTTCAAGTTCTTTGATGTCACGCCGCTGGGACAGTTGATGAACCGCTTCAGCAAGGATCTGGAAGCAGTTGATCAGGAGATTGCGCCTGTGGCGATCGGTGTCATCAGCTGCAGCATCTCGCTCGTTGTGACAGTCGGTCTGATTGCATCCATCACGCCCATGTTCCTGGTTGCCGCAATCTTCATCGCTCTTCTCTTCTATCTCGTGGCCGCCTTTTACCTGCGAGCATCTCGCGACTTGAAGCGTCTCGAATCAGTCCAGCGCAGCCCTCTCTACCAGCAATTTGGCGAGACTCTGAGCGGCATGACAACAATCCGTGCCTACGGTGACGAGCGCCGCTTCATCAGGGACAACTTGGAAAAGGTCAACACGCAGACCCGACCCTTCATCTACCTGTGGGCCTGCAATAGGTGGCTGGCTTTCCGGGCAGACGTGATTGGTGATTTGGTAGCCTTCTTTGCAGGCGTCTTCATCATTCTCAGCCTGGGTCAGGTCGACGCTGGTGCGGCTGGTATTTCCCTGAGCTACGCATTGAGCTTCACTGAGAGCGTCCTATGGTTGGTGCGACTGTATGCTGTTAACGAACAGAACATGAACTCAATGGAACGTATCAAGGAATACCTGGATGTGGAGCAGGAGGCCGATGCGGTTATTGAGGACAACCGACCACCCAAGAACTGGCCTCAGAGCGGATCTGTCGAGTTTGTGGACTACACAACGAGTTACCGCAAGGAGCTCGACCCGGTGCTTCGAGATATCACGCTCAAGATTGAGCCCCGGGAAAAGGTGGGCATCGTCGGAAGGACAGGTGCGGGCAAGAGTTCTCTGGCGCTGGCCCTCTTCCGGGCGCTGGAGGCGGACAAGGGCAAGATTCTCATCGACGGACTAGAGATTGGCAACATTGGTCTCCAGGATCTGCGAGAGAATATCACGATTGTGCCACAGGACCCGACACTGTTCCACGGAACGATCCGAAGCAACCTGGATCCGTTCAAGATGTACGAGGACAAGGAGATCTTTGACGCACTCCGACGGGTGCAACTCATCGGACCCGACGAGCCGAGAACGGTGCCACCAACTCCGACACAGACGCCCAGCTCGCCAAGTTCGCCTGTGGCCAAGACCAACAAGAACATATTTTTGGATCTTGAATCACCCGTGACAGAGTCGGGATCCAACTTGTCGCAAGGACAGCGACAACTCTTGTGCCTGGCAAGAGCAATGCTCAAGGCCCCTACAGTGCTGGTGATGGACGAGGCGACAGCATCCATCGACTACGCGACAGACTCGAAGATCCAGGAGACCATTCGAGAGCTCACAGGCACGGTGATCACAATTGCTCACCGATTGGCAACGATCGTGGATTACGACAAGGTCCTTGTGTTGGACAAGGGCCAAGTAGTGGAGTACGCCCATCCTTGGGAGCTGATCAACAGGGAGGATGGCACATTCCGAAGCATGTGTGAGATGAGCGGCGAGTTGGAGGTGCTCATCAAGGCAGCCAAAAAGAAGTGGGATGCCGGACGTCTAATCGACGTGGACTCATAGGAGAGGAGGCAGAAGAAGATGGAAGAAGAAAAGTGCCAAGTGTGAGCTGAAAGGAAAGACAAAAGGGAGGCTTCTTGTACGATGTATGCATGCATTGCAGAGCCGTTGGGGGTTGGTGTTCATTGCAACTGGATTCCTTTTTATTGAACAATTACAAGCGACAGGACGGCGTGGCTATAGAGGATACCACCTAGGTCTTGAATAAGTAAGTAATAGACAGTAGTTATTATTTACTAGAGCTATTTCACGTTGATTCATTCTATGGAGTCTTGGTGTTGAGTCGATGCTCCGAGCTCGGGGCGGACCGTGAATGTGGAGGTGGGGCCGAAGCGGAGTAAGGTTAACCACAGCCTCCGCAATTCGGCATGTCGACCTCGAAGGGTATGGGTGCTTGCATGAACTGGCTGAGAATCAGACATTGTCTGCCTCTAGAATGTGATGCTCTCAGGGTTGCTTCGTTTGTGAGATGGTGCTTCTTAGGTAGGCCATTGTTAGCGCTGCCTTTCTATGGGCTTTCCCGCGGCAACAGCCACGTAACCTGATTGGAATGAGGACAGACGCCGAGGCGCTCAGGCAGAAACAGGAACCAGAGTACGTAACTCGCTAAGGCTTCGTCACCATATGAACGATTCGTTGTCATTGACGATCGTGTCAACAAACTTTTTCTCTTGATTTAAACAAGAAACTGGCCTTTTTTCACGCTCTTTGTTCTCCTCTTCTCGTCATCTGGCTGCTTACTGGTGAACAGGCGGTGTCGAGGTCACGCCTTTCAGCTGCATCTTTGTCTACCTTCCCTTCGTAGTGGCGGGCTTGTGCACGTGCTCAATAGCCACATCCATCAGTCAGTCCATCTACAACCTCTTCTCTCCCTTGCACCATCCCACTCTCGCTCGACAGCCTCGCTGAGCTTTTGCGCACCAGCTCTGGCATTCGACATGGGCGACCATCCCGACGGCGTGGGAGCCACGCAGACGACCCCGCCGACGGGCGAGGCTTCTAGCGTGGTGTCGGGGCAGACGACAAGCTCCACGGTGCCGCTTCGTCGATATCCCGACGACGAGGAGACTGCTGCGCCGTATCGAGACCACCCTGAAGGAACCTACCATGACCTCGCCCAGGACCACGACGATGACCCCCCTCCGAGCTACACCGTCGTCGACAACGAGGGTCCTTACCCCAATCCGTTCGACTTTGTTGGGTCCAGCCTCGGACTGGAACCTTTTAGTGAAGACTCGGATCACAGAACCGTCTACTACCTCGACAAGCGTCTTGACACGGACCCGACTTTTCTGGAGCAGCACGTCAAAGACCTGGCCAAGGAGCCTCCTCGGCCATATGTTCGCATTCAAGGACTGCATCGGGAGTCGAAGAAGTCGGGCAAGGAGCGAGAGGACAAGAGCGTAGTCGACTTTGACTTTCACATCGACTTGACGCCCTTGCTGTACGAGGAGATGGCTACCCGACGCTCCTGGGAGAGATTGCTGGCTGTCAATAATTTTGACAAGGTCCGTCGTGGAACTGTCATGACCACTAGGGCACCGGGTTTTGGAGGCAGTGGACCACCTGAGGATGGTACACCCGGCGTTTCTGAGTGGTGCGAGCGTTATTGCAACAGCAAAGCGGGCCTCAAGGCCTTTGTCCTGGAACGCCGCATGACAGGCTGGGACTTTGCCCTCGTGGGATCCAAGCTCAACAACTTGGTTAGGGCGACAAACTACCGAGGTCAGCTTAACATTACGTTCCCGACGACACATGCGCGCGTCGAGCTGTACAACGACTGCCGTACCAACCGCTGGCGCCTGACGCGGTGGGTCTCGCTGGCCTTTTACTTCACCTTTCTCTGGCTCTTTTCGTGGCCTTGGCTCGCGAGCAGGACGAAGTGGTTTGAGACAGTTTACGTCGAGTGGCCCATGAGCCAACCCGACAGGCAGGGTACGCTGCGGTACGCGTGTATGAGTGAGGATCGATGGTACCGTCTGTGGCGCCGTCCGATAGAGCAGGCGGTACTGGCACGGCGCCAGGGCAGGTTGAGTCAGGACGATATCGACGAAGCGTACCACGCACCGGGGGCAGATGACTTTGCCAGAGGCGTGAGGGCCGGTCTGGAGGTTGTGCAGAGGACGTTTGGCTGGGGAGGCGACGTGGACAGCACCTGCAACTCATCCTGCAGCATCAGGAGCTGATGAAATGAGTTTTCTTTTTGTCAATTGTTTTGGCGCATTGTTTGATCACCACTCCTTTGTTGAAGCGTTGGCGTACAAAGTTTGATCTTGAGAGAATGGATGATTGCTCGAGGCCCGGGGGGCTCAGAGCAACTCAACACAGCCGTATCATCACTGAAGCTTATACCCCAGCTTCAATCACGATAACTAGCCAATATGGTTTACAGCCGCTCTATATGACGCCGCGGGAGACCGAGAGGGGAGTTCAAGTCGCGATGGCCCTAAACAATTAAGAAGAGTTGTTTAAGCTCTCCCGGGCTTGTTTTGCCTTCTCGAGGCTATCACGGCGTTGTGTGTAGCGGCTGTAAACCTTGTTGGCTTGTTATTGTGATTGAGGCTTGGGTGTAAACTTCAGTTGGTGAGAGAGAATGGATGCTAGGCGATGTGTTATGATATGGGAAGAAGTTGATTTGGGCAAGGAGTTATTTAGCATGGTTTTGATAAAATAAGCTCACTCTGATGTCATATTAATCAGTTTATCAAAAGATCTACACAATTCATTCTACTTCAGTTGACACCTATCAATCAATGGCTGCTCATCCGGTCGGGAGGAAACACAAGACAGCATCTCAACTCACTCAAAGTAACACTGAAAGAAGAAAAGATTTTACCTGAAGAACCGAAGAGAACAGAGAAACAGTTCTATGAGACAATAAAGTAACCATCATTATTTACTTGACTTCTTGGTCTCCTTATTCTCAAGGTCAAGTGTTTCTACAACCGATTACCCTCGTTGCTACAGGGTAGATGACTTACCAAGCATTGCCAATTGCTTATCTTATCATGGATCCCCCACCCCCCACCATCACTCACTCATTACGAACCTGTAAACCATCCCTTCAACTCAACTACTCTTTCTCAGGACGAAACACTAGAGAACCAGAGGCAACAATGGCAGAGGCAGAGATGAGCTCTGCGTCGAGGAGGATTCTGGCTGTGGCGCTGGAGGGGGAGACGGCTATTCTGTCGAGTGTGGTGAAAGGTGAGTTGTCTGTATATATCCGAGTTACCCATGATATACCGTCACTCACTAGGTCTTCACTTACTACCCAGTGAGTGAAGGGTAGTTAAACATTGTCACAAACAAATTGCACAGCAGAGACTGATACTATCTAGATCTCACTGGATCATCTCCTTCACCACCAGCAGATCCCTCCCTCTCACTCGCGGGAACAACACACTCCCTCCACCTCAAAACACCCTACTACACCACCACAGTCCCCATCTGGCTCGACCTTATCTCTTCACCCTCTGAATGGTCCTCGTCATTCCTCTCCCCCGAAGCCGTTGAAGTCCTCGCCGTCCTAGGAGGTGTCGTGGTCATCTTCGCCGCCGGCCCCGTCTCTACGGAAAAGGAGCATCCCGGTCGGAGTCTTATTGAGCATGTGGGCAAGGTGCTTAAACAGGGGCTGGGAGGATGGGATTGGGATGGTGTCGGTTTGGCTGTTGGCGTAGGAGGCGATGGAAGTGAGGAGGATTGGGACGAGATTTGCGCCGAGGCTGGATTGGAGTTTGTGTCTGTCGGCGGCAAGGGCGATACTGGTCGCAATGAGTTTGGAGGTATGTTCTCACTCATCTCGCCAAGGGCATCACTGACAGGTGGAACAGAAAAGACGGGTATCGCACGTGTCAAAGAGGCACTCGAGGCAAATGACTGGTCTCAGCTCGAAGTGCCACTATCAGACTCCGACTTTGGAGACTTTGAGACAAGTTCCGCCAAAGCTCACGACGATGATCACGACGACGAACTGGACCCGCAAAAGATGGGTTTCGGATTCGATAGGTCTGACTTTGAAGGCCTGCGCCGTGCCATCTGGGAGGCCGGGCAGGACATTGAAGAGCCCTCGGGATCGAGCAAAGAGGCTGACAAGAAGGACAAGGCTTCAGAAGAAGCAACCGCTAGAGGAGGTTTCGAGGATCTCGATGATGAAGACATTGCCAAGGTTGAAAAGATGATGAGAAAACTGCAGGCTGTGAGAGAGGCGGGTGAGGGAATGGGAGAGGAGCAGAGGAAGAGGATGGCGGCGAGAGCAGTCGAGGAAGTGATGAAGGAGCTTTAAACCTGAATTAGGCTTGGGTTGTTGAGTGTCAAGAAGGCAATAGATCCAGAGACTGCAGCACGCAGAGGACTCCTGAGAACCGTAGTGGAATATCCGGACTCTGTCATACTGGTCACGCTTGACATACAGCTCCGGCTTCCCATAAACTAGCTGTCATATCGCAGGCTGAACCAGGTCGCAAAGTCTTTCAAGTCGCCTCCATAGGGTAGTTGTCATCTTTGCCCACAACGCTGCCACGAATTGCAAGTGCTAAGAGATAGACCAGCCAGTATCGCATTGCAAAGCCCGGCAATCTTCAAACTTCCCCTGAGCGAGTTCCCCGGGGCGAACTGTTGACGGAGCCGCTCGACGTCATAGGGAGTCTTTGACTCAAGTCCAATGCTTCACAGACCACCATGACAAACCTGCGCCATCCTCATCAGGCAGTTCCCTCAAGAAGGATCATCCACCTTGGGCTTCCACAAACGCCTCGACGAGGTCTGCTTGTCATGCTGTTACGCGACAGAGTAACATCGCTCGATCCAAGAATCGCGATTTCGCCATCCGCCCGTGGTACCGAATATCCTGGCCTCTCCCAGACCTCTCTAGGCCGTTCGACGCACTGATGAATAGACTCAACGTAAACAGTTTCACCTTGCTTTTGAAAGCACCAAACTGCCGGTACCGTCAATGTTCAGTCAGTCTCGTATCCGCTCTGACAGGTTCACAGGCATGACCCTGCGTCGACGTTGCTGACTGTTACTGCGCTCTGCTTCTTAAGAGACCCTTTCAGGAGCCCGACTGTGCAGCATTACTCGGCAGCGAGATTTGATAAATGGTGTTTATGCTCATGCATGAGCACACTGCCATTGTATAATGCATAAGTAAACACTGCGAGACCCCTTTTTAAACGTCCAAGAAGTTCCTCTGGGGATCGGCGTCGATCGCTGGATCTGGATCACGAAACTATTGTCAAGTCCCTGTCCCGGCGGCGACTTTGTTTGAGTCGGGTCGGTCAGGCGAGCGAGCGTCCGAGAGGTAAGAAACCACTAGCGTCGATCGAGCCTCGGGGGGCGTCGCCGCGTTATGCAAGGGGGGCTCGTCTGAGAGAGGCTTCAGAGCTGGCCTCATCCGCGGCGTCGACCGAGATGTCATCGTCTGGTGTTGGTCTGTCCGGCTCTTCTCCTATCCAGAGTCGGCTCCTCGACGATCGGCCGTCGACACTGTTGAGACAGACACCGTCCGTGGCTGGAATGGAGCAACCCCAGAAGCAAGCAAGGGTCTGACGTTTTAACCAGATCGGGTGTCAGTTGAGAGGCCTTCTCAAGTCCCCTGAACGTTGATGGACGTCAAAGTTCCACGACGCCCGTCTTGCCATCGACACGCTGTCTCCATAGCTCTGCTTACCATCCGTCCCACGACTTGCAACCCTTGATTGGCACCTCGTCCGTGCATCGTGCCAGACAGGGGAGCGACTCACGTTTCAGCGCGTCAGGCTAGGAACGTGCTCTGTCTGTGCCTCACCTATTCTGTGCTACGTACGACATCCGTTTAGCAGTCTATCACGTCGTAAACCCACGGGGGCCAGCATTAGCCATGCCTTGGGGAAAGGATCCGCTGGCCTGGGCGTGCCAGCAAGCCGCTGAGGCTTTGAGGGAGCCTTGGTTTCTTCTCTTGGTTGGACATGTCAGGCTCCAAGGGAGAGCTGAGAGAACACTTCCTGAGTGGTGCATGTCGAGCCGGCTGCCGTTGTCGAGAATCAAGTGGTCAAGAGACGCGCTCGGCGCGCTGTCATCCTTGTGTATCCGCCCCGAAGGTTGCCGCCATTGGACGTTGCCTCTGGCCCGCCATGCACAACCGGAAGGAGAGTACCCGATGATTGCACAGCAGTTTGGTGAAGAAGAACAACGGCAGCGGGATGCCTGCAAGCCCTACTCGCAGCCACCTGGGCCAGACTCGATCGACAGTAGGGTTTCTCGAACTGTACGGAGGTACCTGGAGCCCCTTCTGCTCCTTGCTCGTGCCTCGCCCGTGCCTCAGCAAGCCCCATTGATGTGGTTGATAGTATTCGTAATATTCTCTTATTTGCGCCTCTAAGTGATAGATATGCTTGCTCTCCTTTCCACTATGTATGTCAAAGCAGACAAAGAAATTTTTTCCTCGAAGATTGTTGATGCGCTGCTCAGAGGTTGCGTCCACCGCAGCCACGGCATGCTCGACTGCATGTCGCACAACGTGACAAAAAAGGGGTCACGCTCATGCCCCAAAGATCCCCCGATCTCTTCCGCTTCGCTCTGGGCCTACGCAAGGCGGGAAGCTGAGTCAGTTCGCGGGGCATCCATGCCTGGCTGTAGTCAAACCGTTCCCCAGCGGATACGAAAAGGCCTCCTTCTAGTCGCCCCTGTGCGCCGACCACTGCGCACAATCACCTTCTTCGTACGATCCTGCCGGACGAGAGACCACGACGCAGCGAAAAAGAAAAAGGAACCGGCATCTGACGGGGCGATCGTACACCTAAACTCGTTTGGGCGAGGTAAAACCGCAACACGATGTGGATCTGATGGCATGTGGCCGCCTGGCGGAGACGCGAGTCCGTCTTGGTTGGCTGCTTGATGATGCTGATCCTACAAGGAACAAGGGTTCGAAGCCATCGCAGGGGTCTAGGTCAGGGGTAGCGGCCACGACCCGGCAAACGGGAGAAAGAAAACTCTCATCATGATTGTGTGTGCGAGATGTCTGATGTTTTCTTCCCCTGTCGGAACCTCCTGTCCAACGCTGGGTGAAGCACCAAGTGGATTCGACTGGATAGAGAGTCTCAAGACTCGGAGCCGGTGACGCTGACCTCTAACACTGTGAAGAGCTCCGAGCGCCAATGAGAAGCTTGGTGTGAACCGTGGGGATCTATGTTCCCCAAATAAACTCTTTCAGCTTTGGTCCTGTCGAGACTCTCTGGGAAGCAGCCACAAACGTTGAGGCGTTGATGGCGAACAAACGGCTTCCATTTGCCCAGCTGGCTAGCCCGCTATCGCGGCCGTTCGTGGCTGGCCACAAATAGTGACCGTTAGAACTGAAGCCATTCCCTTGACTCCTTCTTTCACGCCAAGTCTCTGAATCAACAGATAACCCGGCGAAATGGTCACGCCCACGTCGGTCGGCAAACGCTAGATTCCCCAAGTCGTGACCGACTTTTGGAGCTAATGCCAAAGGTCCGAAGAGAAGCTCCAAGCTTGTGCTTTGTTCTCCTCCCAGGGGAGAATCCATGCCGATCGCAACTCATCCTGAAAGATCCTGCAGAAAGACCACAGTGAAAAAGGGGGACATCGAGAGGCTACGCACAGTAAGCCTGGGCCGGCCGAGTGGCCCGCCGCATGACGATGGGGTGCGAGACTACTGCAGGAACAGGGTTCTGGTGCACACCTCGGACGGCGGCTCATGTGCGTGCATCTTTGCAAGAGGCGCCACGACCTGTGGCATGATCCTTCGACTGGTCTCTGGTCGGCTCGAAGACTGCGATTGTTGTGAGCGAAAAAGTCGCGGCCGATGCACAGCCCCTGTGTTGATACTCCGTACAGGCTCACTCTTGCAGCCTGAAGCTTGTACAACAAAGTTTCTAGTGTACTAGTTAGTAGCAGACGCGCTTCTTGTCAAGGTCTCCGTGTCGAGGGCTTGGCAGCCCCCTATTCCTAACTCGGATCCCGTCCGTTCGGTCAGGCTTCGGAGGGTTGTCAGAGACACTTGGGGTCTGCAACGTCATGATGTGTGGACTGCGCGGCTACCGGTACTTGCTGGTCCCATGAGTCAAGAGTAACCACAAGGCTCGCGAGGCTGACTAGGAGTAGCGAGTAACATGGTGAGTCGCTTATGGCGGCCCTGGTCAAGCAGTAGAATGCGAAGCAGCTGTTGGTTCAACATGAGTGATAGCATGATAACCGAGGGTCGTACGGCATGTTTCTCCCTTTCATCGAAACTTTTTGTGGGATTTCTCAGTTGTTGGTGGTCGGCTGCTGGGGGCATGTGTCAGCCACCTCATGGAGTAGTCCCCATACGGCACGGCAGAACGGTAGGCACCACCATCCATTCAGAACCTGACCAATGTGTGGCACTCTGGAGAAGGATTTGGACGAGGAGGGCACCTTGTGCTGTCTCACCAGGAGCATTCGCCTGTCCTATGTCGTAGTCCAAGGTCATGGGTATCTCAACGGGCTGCTGACAGTAGAAAGGCTAAAGGAAGCCAAGATTCTTCAGCAGCCAGTGCCGCGCAGCGATGCAGTCAGCTCCCAAGAAGGGACTTGTGTATCGAAGTCGAAGCAATGCACCCCCGCGGCTCCGTCCACAGCACATGTTGGATAACGGGGAGCGCAAGGTTTGCTCCGACAGACTCTGTCATGTTTTGCGGGCCTGCTCTTTGGGATCAGCACTCACACTTTCCCGTCGGATACAGTAGCGGATATCTCGTGCTTTTCAAGCGGGACAGCCAAGCAACCGTCTCGCCACTACCGGGCTGTCACTTGTCTGTCGACTGAGGTTCGGTCAGATCTTGATTATGAGCTGCCAGACGAACCTGGGTCGGGTGACAACGCGAGAACTGCCGCAGTTTAAAGACGCTTGATAGTGACGCTGTATGTCTCGGCGAGGGTCAGCGCACAGGCACCAAGGACCAGAAGCTTGACGCAAGCGAAGTCACCCAAGATCAAGACATGACGGGCTTCGCGTCGCACTCCCTGTGACGGAAGAGAAACGGAGCTGGCGGATCGGATGGAAAGTCCAAGGATGAATTTAGCGAGCTCCGTGGATGTGGTGCGTTTATGCCTCCCCTTTGGATAAACGGTTCGAGATAGGGCAAGAGCGAACGGTTTCGTGGTTTCCTATTTTGGCAGGCAGTGATCCAGACAGTGTGTGTCACAGACGATAGACTGTAAAGCCGCACTGGGCTTGGGGGATACTGAGCATGGAGATGGCCAATAAAAGAAGAGGTTTCAGACCATCAACACCCTTTCCAAGCTCACGTTTTGGGGCCAATTGCTTGGTGTGCTCAGCACGCATAAGACTGGGCCGCACTGTGCTCCCGGCGCGTACCTTGCAGTAGACTGTCTGGGGCACGATGCATCAGGCCTTCCCCTGACGCAGGTACCGTGCGACGATACCACCCGGACCCGACTCCACCCCAAACTCTTGCTCTTCCTCTCCACTCCCGTGCTGCCGTCCGTCCAGACGTTCCGTCTTTTCTCGCCGCGAGCTTGCGCCTTGGGCTTGGCTCTCTCTCTGAATCGATAGCAGGGTCAGTCAGCCCTTGCCGGCCGGGTCTGCGTCTCGCACAATGATTCCTGTTGCATGACAAAGATCCCGGTCCTGACGTTTGGAACAAGAACGCCAAGCAAGTCCATAACGTCAGACTCGCGCTGGCGATGCACAGAGGAGGAGGTTGAGGCCCACAGCCGATAACCGCTTTGTGGAACGTTTTGCGACGGAATCTCGAACAGCGGGGGGTAGTGAGTTCAGGGAGAAGGGAGGAAAACGGAGCAGACAGAGGCTGACTTGCGACAAGACACCAGCAAGCGTCCCCAGCACGGCGGGAACACGGCCAAGAGACATGGAAGCACAGAGCACAGATCATCCAGGCACAGGCACAGACAGTAGGCACAGAGCATGGTCGAAGCCTTTCTCCTCCCCGACGGTAGTCTCGCGTGGGCCCCTGGATGGCCTCCAGGATGGATGCTGGGGTTTCTGTTGGCTTGAACGTATGCATGCTCTCCTCAGCTTAACGCTCGAATTTGGCTTGTTGCACCTTGCAGCGCCCATCTTTCAGGACCCTCTCCAAGACATCGACCAACTGCGGTCAGCGGTCAGTCTGTGGCCACTCTTTCAACAATGCTTGGATGCCACCCAGGCCAAAGGCGGCAACGAATCGACATATCCTGAGGCTAAGATGCCCCCAAGTGACGGACCGAAGTCCGAAGCAGTTTAGGGCATGAGACGGCAGATACGAATAGGAATCGAATCGGCCGTGACCGCCTGAATGGATGGACGGATGGATGTCTCTGTTCGGCGCGTTGGGGAGCTGGGATGTTTGTGGTGGTGTCGGATGTGGGCTCCAAGCAAGCATGGACGGGTCGAGTGGGTGTGGACGCCCTCCCACGGTGGAGACCTGCGTGCGCGCCTAGTGGCTCTCGTCAGTGGCTCGTCAGTGGCTCCTCAGCGAGTCTTTGCGCAGCTGGCCCGCTATGGCCTTCCACTCGCTAGCCTGGCCCCTCCCTCGTACACGTCGTGCGGGCTGCGTGCAACACGGTCGCGTCTTGCACAAGGAAGGGGCCTGCTCAATGGTGAAAAGGCTCTTCAGGTGAAGTGCTGATGTGACCAGGCTAGCTCGAGGTGCAGAGGGCGAGACACGAGACAAAAATCCAGATTCTGGACGACAACTTTGTCTGTCGGTTTGGCTCAGCAGTAAATGTCCTGAATAACTCTATTCCAGACGGGAGACAGGGCTGAAAAGGAGGTCAGGTCGAGCAACAGATCCATTGCCCAACTGCGGAAGGTCTGGAGCTCCGTCGACGGTCGTGGTGCTGGCTGACCTCGATGGTGTTAGCCCCAAGTGCTTGTGCTGGGCTAAAAGTCAGGTTGGCGTCGGGCGTAACGTGCTCTGGGGCGTTGATACGTGTGAGAGAGAGTTGAGAGTGTGTTCCAGCTCACTCCGAACAGTCCAACTTTGGGGGCAGCGGGACCAGGGGGGCCAACGCGGAGCTGTGAATGGCTCAAGCCGGCGCCGGCTACGTCGACTTCAGGGCTGCAATGCGCTGCACCACCCCCCTAGTCCCTAGTCCGCGACCTTTTCTGCTCAGCGGCGCTGTGCTTTGCAACGGCCGCTGCTCGTTCTGGCGCGTTAAGTTGTTGTCTGCCCTCCACTGAGGTGCATCGCGTCCAGTCGGGCGACAGAGGTACCTGGGGCCAAGTAACTCTGTCAAGCCGCCTCTCAGGTACCCGCAACTCTGTTCCTGTGCCTTGCCTGTTCCTGGCGCCAGACGCAGTGCGGAACAACGGCCCAAGGTACCTTCGGAGGCGTTCTGGGGAGGTCCCGTCTCTTTTCTTTTTGCCAGTTTCTGGCCCTCTTTTGGTGTGTGGTCCCCTTCCCGTCTCCCCACGCCCACGACGCGAGGTACCTCTTCCACCGCCACAGCCAGGTACCTCTGCCCAGGTACCTGCCCGACCCAACTGCCCGCGCCCTCCTCTCCCCTCTCCTCTCTGGCAGGGCCAGGCTCCTGACGGCTCTTGTCCTTCCTTCCTTTGAGTGCCTTCCCCCCATCCCCATCCCCATCCCCCCGTTTCTCTTTTTCCATCTTGCATCGCCAGTCCGCTCCTTGTGACCGCTTCTTCCCCTTCTTTCGCCCTCGCCCTTTTTGTTCATTCTTTTCTTTCCTTTAAGTCACTCTCTTGAATTATTCCATCTTTAGCCAACTCGGTACCCGTCACTCTTTCCGGGACCGTTCCTTTCCTTGGGCTTGACTCTAACATCTCGATCCTCTTCGCGGCCGAAACGTTTTGTTCCAACGTCGCCAACGTTCGAGACCACCGGCCAATCCGCCTTATACGATCCTGTATCTTTATACAGCCCCCCCTTCCAGATATACGGAATTGGGATCACACTCATTACTTACCACCAAATCTACCATCATTCTCTACGTTCCTTGTACCGATCATTGTCGACTACTCGGCCCCGTCGCTGTCTCATCCACCTCCGATAATACTCGTCGCAACTTGACACGCCTTCCCGTGGATCAAGCACCCTCGACGACATCCGGTTGCAATTGCTCCGACTCGACACTCACCAGTTTCGACATTCGTTTGAACCCATTTTATAATCCAACAAGAGGGGATTGCCTAAAAGCGATCATTTTTAGCAGCAATGGCCACCGAGGTTGAGCAACCCGTGGCTTTGTCCACTCCTGCCCCTGGGGTTTCCACCCCCAACTCTACCACCTCCGCCTCCGTTCCGACTCCCGTCTCTGCTGGCATCAAGAAGGAGACCCCCTCTCCCTCAGCAAATGGCAGCTCCCAATCAAGACGGCCTCCCCGCAAGAGCACCCTAACTCAACAGCAGAAGAACCAGAAGCGACAGCGCGCCACTCAGGACCAGCTGACAACTTTGGAGATGGAGTTCAACAAGAACCCTACACCTACCGCTACCGTTCGTGAGAGGATTGCCGAGGAGATCAACATGACCGAGAGGTCTGTTCAGATCTGGTTCCAGAACAGGTATGAGTGGATTTTGCGTTGACCCATTTGCAGCCCTGCTGACAGTGAGACAGGCGAGCCAAGATCAAGCTGTTGGCCAAGAAGAGCCTGGAGACGGGCGAGGATATTGACTCGATCCCCGAGTCCATGCGAGCCTACCTCGCCATGCAGGCTATGGAGTCTGGCAAGGGACTCGGTGGAAGCTATCTCGGACGAACTGGACTCGTGCCTTTTGGCCACGGCAACATGCTCCTCGGCGGTGACCAAGGCGGCCAGGGCAAAGTTTGTAAGTTGCGATTAAGAGTGTGATGTGTAAAAGGTTGAGTGTTAACTCGTGTGTAGTGATTCACCATCTTACTTGCCGGTCTCTCAGTATCGGAAAGTGGACTCGCGTGGGACAGAACACGATGGATCTCATCATCTTCTACTCTCCTGACAAGTGCACCATGACCTACTACATCAATAATGAGCAGGCTGGGTACAAGATCGAGTATCCCTTCTCACACATCAAGAACATCTTCCTCGAGAACAGCGAGGGAGACCCTACCAAGCTCGGCGGGATTGTCATTGAGTTGAACAGGCCCCCGAACTTCTTCATGGACTCTTCGCCCACCACCAACGGCTTCTTCCAGTGCGGCGACTTCACCGAAGACCTTCAGGCCACCCAGTGCCTGGTTCACCACCTCGGCGGTAATCCCAAGGTTCTCAGCGGCCAGCTTGCCAAGCTTGTTTCTCTCGAGTCCTTCATGAACCGCCACAACCCTCATCCCTTTGGCGACCCCCATGCGCTGTCCGTCTCGGCCCCGGTCTCGCCGACTGCCCGTCCCTCGTCGCAACCCAGCTTTCAACCGCACGTGGGCATGTTCCAGGAGCAGTGGGGAATCCACCAGATGCACTCGGGTATGCGTCCTGGTCCTGGACACAAGCGCCAGCGTAGTCGATCTGTCCCCGGCCCTGTCGATTTTGCCATGTTCCAGAACCAGCCGATGCCCTCGTTTTACATCCAGCCTCCCGGCGAGATGGCTCCTCCTCAGCACAACCCCAACATCTTCGCCCCTATTCCTCAGCCTCCCACCAACAACATGGCTCCCAACCTGCGCATCGATACCCAGGCTGGCTTTGGCCTGGACATGCGACAGTACCCCATGTCGGCCACCACTGCGTCCCCCGCTGAGTTCCCTCCCAGCCCAGGCTTCTTCCCACCTGGTCCGGATCCTAGCGGCATGCCCCAGTCGAGCTACAACACACCTTACAGCAACGGATTCCTTTCGCCCATGGTCAACCCTGACACGGGCGTTCCGACATCTGTTTCGCCTCTCCCCTTTAACAGCCCCGGCGAGCCGTCCATTGTTGAACAGTCACCCCCCATGACTATGATGGGCCGCCCCGGCTCGGCTGATCTCTACCCCGTCAACGACGGATCGTGCGCTGTTTCCGAGGATGGCACGAGCCTCAACGAGATGTATTCCAAGCACACCATCAACCTGCCGATGCACACCGCATCGCCTGGGTTCGGGCAGCCCCAACAGGCTGAGCTGGACATGGACCAACTTGTCCAGTTCGATGCCGTGGACCCTGCAAGCCTGTCCCCTGAGACAATGCCCCCAGTTCCCCAGTGAACTGGAGGTATTGTGATGCTTGGGTCAACGATGTGTTTCTTTTGTGTGTCTCATATCATGGCGTTTGCGGCAACTTATACCATTGGGATCTCCTTTTTCTCGTTTCACGCCCATTATCGGGGCGGCTTTCCTCGTTAACAACTATCCTCTCCCCCTCAAACCATTACCAGGTCTAATACCGACTGTGTATCAAGTCTGGTTCGATTCTCCTCCCCCAAACCACGGCCATGATGAACTTGCATGACGATACATTTCTTGGACATCGGTCATGTATGTCGGGCACACCACAGCGATCGTACATTTTCCGTCTTTTTTTTTTTACCGCGTCGATACTTTCGAATTGAATCTTCTGCCGCGATTTGTTTATTTCCTGGGTGGTCTTGTTCAACACTTTTTTTTTCTTTTTCGGCGAGAAGTCCTCTTTTGTTATGGCGCTCGGCCTTTCATCAACCTAGAGGGGCGTTGCCTGACCACCGCACGTCACCGTCTTGGACCTAATCTATACGCACACATTGTTACTGGAGAAAATAGGGGGCTACGATGTTTTAATCCGTTTCTTGGTTACTCTTTTCACTGCGTCATGTCGGATATTGGGGAGAAAGCCCAGGAGGCTTGGCTAGGGTCCTTGGGTCGTACTTAATGGGGGACTTGGCTTTTTTTACTGTCTGAAGGTACACTGCGAGTACCCAGTGGAGGTTCATGAGCAGCTGGATTGCTGTCCGCGATGGACGTCGACGAGACGTGCCGTTGCGGAGAAGCCTACAGTTGGACACGAAGGTATGGACTTGGTCGAGGGTGGAACTAGTTGGTTATTAAAAATGGGTTTCATGTTCACTTGAATGCTTCCTATGCTGTCCGTGTGATGTGTTGTGTATTGACTGAAGTGGTGACGACGTCGTCGTGGCGTTGCTCTGAGCTCTTGACCGCGTTCACCGTCACTCTTGAGGCGCTTGCACCGTCGGATTGCTCGGAACTGATATCGTACTTATTTAAGAGATGGACGACGTCAAATGCTACGAGGCGCAGCCTTGAGTGATGGCGCGATCAGCAGACAACGGGCGCACAGTGTTCTGAGAGGACTGGGCCGTGGGTTTGCGTAGTGCTTAGTTACGAGGATGGCATTTCGGTAGGTACGGAGCAGAAACATATGGTTTGTGCGGAAGCGGCTGAGCGTGCTAGGTGAGAAATGGAAGCTGGGTAACATGTCTGGGCTGTTTGATTGTGGGTAGGACGGTCAAAAACGAGGAGTTGAGCATCTATATCTATACTTGAGCCTCTATGGCTGACCATGTTCCAAGGTGTCAGGTTATGAGTTTCAGAAAGAAGAAACCGTGACAACTGGTTCCCATTTCCGGTTTCAGGGTCAACACGAGCTTGATCGATTGGCGACGAGACACAAATGAATGGTAGTATACGGCTTCGAGTTTTCGGTGTCCGCGGGCCGTGTAAGAGGCCGGGATGGTGGAGCGCGGCGTGTCGCCGAGGGCTGGGCATCTAGGAACGGATTCCGGATCACAGTCCAGATGGAGCCCCCGTTGGCTGGGAACGGTTTTTACGGATTGGCTTTAATTTTTTCTTTTTTGGGCTTGGGATAGTGAAAGGGGGGACAGAGGAGGATTCGGGCACGGTGGCTGGCGGATGGATTGCGTGGATTTCGAGGCGCAGACAAGCCTTGGGGTTACACGTGCGAGAGATGTGCAGGAGCGTTGGTCAGCGCTGGCAATTGAGGCTGCGAGAGATTGCCTGGGTGACAATGGCGATTGTGAAGGCGGTAGACGCTAATGTTATCATAAAGACGAGTTTGTCAAGCTTCTTTATGCTATTGTCTTCCTACTCGAGTCTCAATCATGTCGTGTAGCCTCTATCAAGTTGAAACTGGGCCAGAGCTTATTTTTGGGTAGCGAGAAAAATAAGGTGTAATTTAGCGACCATCAAGACCCAACACCGCCAATAGAGTGGCATCTGTGTGATGTCGGGGGCATGACGCATGTCTAGCGGCTGTCAATAAGCCCCGGGAGCCCGATGGATGCGTTGTTGGATGACGGGTTGTCTCTGCTGCGCCTCGCTCTAGGGAAGCAGGCTCTGAGGGGAAACGAAGGGGGCAAAAAAGAGGTGTCTTGGAGTCGTCGCGTCCTTTGTTCCACCCGGATACTTGGGTAATGCTTAACCAATCTATCAATTAAGGATACCCTCGATGCTTAAAGTGTCAAGTGGAGGTGAAATTACGAGGGAGCCATCCGTATCGAGCCGGCGCATGGATTGCACTGACCATTGAGCTTGTCATCCCCGTACCTGCTAATCTAAAGCTCGTGGTGCGTACATCCCGTCCTCCGCTCCGTACTACAATCGGGCTGTCAACCTCCCTCTGGCTCCGTATCCCAACCTCGACTTGACATCTCGTCACGGTCCTCTTCCTTCTCCCTTTGATCTTCTTCCCGCCTTCGCCTGCTTTGCGTGGTGTAGCTGTGTGCTCATCTGACAACCTTGACTTCAGACCCGGCGCGTCCACGACCTCATCCTCCGCATCCACCTCCATTCCAGATGTCGCTGATCTAGCGGCCTTAACATGGCTCCCAGCCGCAGAAACGACCCTGGGCGGCGGCTGTCTCACTCGCGAAACGACCCCGACGACCCTAGCGATGAGGCAGCTCGCGATCTCGCCGCCCTCGAGGAGCGCTATCCTCGAACCTCGACAAACTTCTCCCGACCTCGAAACTCGCGCCGCTCCCATACCGACCCCAACAATGACCCATCTCAGCGCACCTCTACCGATTCCTACGTGAGGTCTGGCCCCCGCCGCCCTGATAACGAAGGTCCACAAGCGAGGACCGGTGACCCTTACGAGTTGCAGCCGATCCCATCTAGAACTGAGCTGTCCAGCGACCTGCCGCGCGTTCCGCAGTACTCGATGGACCGGACCGACAAATCTCTTACCTCGCCTGCCGACAAGGCCAGCTTGAACTTTAACGAGACGACTAATACCAAGTCGTCGGTTCGAGATGACATCAAAAAGTACCTCCACGAGAGGCGCCAGAGGAAGTTGGGACCCAAGGCGAAGCCCACCTGGAAGGATCGCGCGCGCAAGCAGCTCGGCGAATTCCACCAAAAGGTCATTCTCGAGACGATACTCCGTCAAAAACCTCTGGAGCCTCTACCAGATGGCCGTCATATCCCTCTCAACCCCGATCACCGGAAGCCAGAAGGGCTTACCGACGAGCGCTCTGGGAAACCTTATATCAGCAACTTTATCCGCTCCAGTCGCTATACTGTCTATGATTTTGTCCCGAAGCAGCTCATCTTTCAGTTTAGCAAGCTCGGAAACTTTTACTTCTTGGTTGTTGGTACTATTCAGATGATTCCTGGTCTCAGTACTGTTGGTCGCTGGACTACAATTGCTCCTCTCGGCGTGTTCGTCGCATTCAGTATGCTTAAGGAAGGTTATGACGACTACAGGCGATATATCCTTGATCGTGTCGAGAACCGCAGCGAGGCTTGGATTCTGGGCGACCGTGTTGGTGAAAAGGGTCGAGTCAGGCATGCCGAGAAGATGAGGAGAAAAAAGAAGGAAAGCCAACCTGAAAACGGCGAGGAACACATGCTTGAAGACATTGAAACCGGCACGGTCAGCACAGCAAAGACTAGCGACGACGGTGAGTGGACGTCGGTTCAGTGGCAGAATGTCCGTGTCGGCGATGTTATCCGCCTCCGCCGAGACGACCCTGTGCCCGCCGATATCATTCTTTTGCACGCCACGGGCCCCAATGGCATTGCCTACATCGACACTATGGCTCTTGATGGTGAGACCAACCTCAAGAGCAAGCAGGCTTGTTCCTTGCTGGCCGAGCGCTGCAGTACGATGGAGGGACTGCGCTCAACCCAGGCTACTGTGGTTTCTGAGAACCCCAACCTGGACCTCTACACCTACGAGGGTCGGGTTACCATTGACGGCGAGACCCTTCCTACATCGCACAGCAACATTGTCTTCCGTGGATCTACCCTCCGAAACACCGTCGAGGCCATTGGTATTGTTGTCAACACCGGCGAGGAGTGCAAGATTCGCATGAATGCCAACAAGAACGTCAAAGCCAAGAAGCCCGCCATGCAGTCGGTCATCAACAAGATGATTCTGGTTCAGATCTTCATTGTCCTCATGCTCACCATGGGTTTGACAATCGGCTACTACCTCTGGAAGGACAGGGTTGAGGATATCGCCTTTTACATCAAGCGACCTGGCATTTACAATGCCAGCGTTCCCTGGAAGGAGATCTTTTTTGGTTTCTTGATCATGTTCAACACCCTGATTCCTTTGTCACTCTACATCAGTCTCGAAATCATCAAGTTGGGGCAACTTTTGCTGCTTCAAGACGCAGAGATGTACGACCCGGCCACCGACACACCCATGGTGGCCAACACAACCACGATCCTCGAGAACCTAGGACAGGTCAGCTACGTCTTTTCAGACAAGACGGGAACTCTGACGGAGAACATTATGCGCTTCCGCAAAATGTCTGTGGCAGGTGTGGCTTGTCTCCATGACATGGACATCCAGCGAGAAGAGGAAGCAATGCGCAAGCGGCTTGAAGAGTTGGACCGACCAAAGAAGGGCAAGTCTAAGATGCGAGGCCAATCAAAGATCAAGGGTTTCGATGGCGAGTACGACGACGATACCGCAGGAAACGGATTTCAGAGGCCACAGCCTTCTCGGACGTTCTCAACCAGATCAGCCAGCCACTGGAGATCCTCTGTTCACATCGCCGATGACACCGACATGAAGACGGAGGACCTGCTCAGCTACATCCAGAGGAAGCCTAATTCGACGTTTTCACGAAAGGCCAAGCACTTTTTGATGTGTATTGCCCTTTGTCATACTTGTCTCCCGGAGAGGACGGACGACGGCGATATTGCGTATCAAGCTGCTTCTCCCGATGAGTTGGCGCTCGTGGAGGCTGCCAAGGACCTGGGATTTCTGGTCATTGACCGGCCTGCACAAGCCATCAAGCTCGAGTTCCGAGACGCGGACGGTAATCTTCAGACAGAGACATATGAAGTCCTGGACGTGATTGAGTTCAGCAGCAAGCGGAAGAGGATGTCCATCATCATCCGTATGCCTGATGGCCGCATCTGCGTCTTTTGCAAGGGCGCCGACAACGTTATCATGCAGCGTTTGAGGTTGAACCAGCTTGCTGAGCAAAAGATGAAGGATATTGGCCGTCGAGCGAGCGTGCGCAAGATCTCGGAGCAGGATAGGGCCCTGCGACGCATGAGCACCCAGGCCTCGAGTCCGTACGGCAGCCCTCGCAACAGCTTTGGTTTTGCAAGGGGCGAGCCTTCCAACCGAGAAGGCCTCAGACTGAGCTTGGGTCGACGTTCGACCGACTTTAAGCAGTACTCGCAGCAGCACATGGCCTCGCCTCGGGAATCGGTCGACATGGCGAGCCCGAGGCAGAGTCTGGGCCGAGCGCCATCGTTTGACGAGGTTGATCGTAGGATTGATGAATCAGTGGCAGCAAGCGAAGGCGCCGTGTTCGAGAAGTGCTTCCAGCACATTGACGATTTCGCAAGCGAAGGTCTACGAACTCTTCTGTACGCGTTCCGCTACATCGACGATGACTCGTACCGACAGTGGAAGGCGCAGTATAGGGAGGCTGAAACGAGTCTCGTGGATCGCCAGGAGCGTATCGAAGCTGCTGGAGATCTCATTGAACAAAAGTTTGAGCTGGCCGGAGCGACAGCCATCGAGGACAAGCTCCAGGATGGAGTTCCGGATACCATTGACAAGCTGCGTCGGGCAAACATCAAGGTGTGGATGCTCACTGGTGACAAGCGTGAGACGGCTATCAACATTGGACAATCTGCCCGCGTTTGCAAGCCTTGGTCGGAGGTCTACGTGCTGGATGCGACTGTTGGCGACTTGAAGGACACTATCACGGTGACCCTCAACGATGTCTCTCGCGGTATGGCTCCTCACACGGTTGTCGTTGTCGATGGACAGACCCTTGCCAAGATTGACGACGACGACGACCTTTCCCTTCTCTTCTACGACCTCGTCGTCCGTGTCGACTCTGTCATCTGCTGCCGAGCCTCTCCCTCGCAAAAGACCAACTTGGTCCGCTCTATCCGAAGATATGTTCCCAAGTGCATGACCTTGGCTATCGGAGACGGAGCGAACGATATTGGTATGATCCAGGCCTCGCATGTGGGCATTGGTATCTCTGGCCGGGAGGGTCTCCAGGCCGCTCGTATTTCGGACTTTTCGATTGCTCAGTTCAGATTCCTGCAGAAGCTACTCTTTGTTCATGGCCGCTGGAACTACATGAGGACAGGCAAGTACGTGCTCGGAACGTTCTGGAAGGAGATCCTCTTCTTCCTCGTCCAGGCTCACTTCCAGCGCTTCAACGGATACACGGGCACGTCGCTCTACGAATCGTGGAGTTTGACTGTCTTCAACGCCGCATTCACGTCGCTGCCGGTCATTCTCCTCGGTATCTTTGAGAAGGACCTCAAGGCGGAGACGTTGATGAAGGTACCGGAGCTGTACACGTTTGGCCAGAAGAACCTCGGATTCAGATTCACGCAATATTTTGGATGGATGGTGCAGGGTGTTGCGGGGAGCTTCGTCATCTGGTACTTTACTTTTTGCGAGTACGACAAGACGCTGTTTGACGAGGATACGAGTCTCTTTGCCATGGGCATGGTTGGCTTTACCGTTGCCGTGGTGTTTATCAACATTAAGCTCCTGTGAGTACTCATTGATAGTGGCAAGATTGTATACTGACGATTACTAGGATCCTTGAAGTTCACACCAAGACGATCATCACGTTTGGCGGATGCATTATCTCTGTTGCTGGATGGTTCTTCTGGATGCTCATCAACTCGGCGTTGTATTCGGAGCACATTGGTCCCTACATTGTTCGAAACGCCTTTATCCACAACTTTGGGCACACCCTTGCGTGGTGGACTTCTGTCTTGCTGCAGCTCGTGGCACTTGTGGTCATGGATCTGGTGGTCCAGGCAATCCGACGCGTCTACTTTGCAGGAGACCAGGACTTGATGCAGCGGATTGAGAAGGATGGCAATGTGGACAAGATCTTTAACCCTGCTAGCCTTGAGGATGGCGATGAAGAACAAAAGGTCCAACAGGAGGATACAGCTCCACGTGCGCGGGAGGACCACCACAGGCCAAAGTTCACACCGCCGGCCGAGGAGCGGGAGAGTCCTGCGGATCAGTGGCGTCGTTGATGAATGGGGTTTCATTTGTTTTCTTGTGGTTGTATATCTTATTGCTGGGGATATAGCAGTACATGGGGACTGGCATGGCGTTTTTGGTGGACAGCAGCTGGAGTTGAGTTGGGTATTGGGTGAGCGCGCGTATTATTAGAAATAGGCACATGGGCATGAATTATGGACAATTATTATATGGGGGATTCTAGTGTGTATTGTGTGTTTATGATGAAAAGTGTGGGATGGTCTTGATTTGGTGATTCTGGTGGGAGGTAGCAACTCTTGAGCATCTGCCCACGTATGTATATGAAGTGACTGAACCCGACATGGGACGCCTGGTCGCAATGGACCTTTGAACTGCCGTTACTACTACGGTAACTTAAAAAGCGGGGACGCTACGTAAAGGAGGGCCCTTACTGGTACCGTAGTACTACTGGATCAAGTAGTGTATGGAATCTCGGAATCTCGGTATGAGCTTGTCCGAGGCCCTGACCGCAACTAGCTTGTGCAATACTAATACAACATTATGCAAATTATGCTCACCTGATAACGAAATCCATGTCGGCACCGCTTGCGTTAACTCCCGAAAGAGCAAGTCAGCCAGCAGCCGCCTTAACGCTGGGGCCGAGTCATGCGGGGAAAGGGAGAAAGAAAAAATGTCATCATCAGAAAGTGGGAACGGGAATTCGACAGCGACAGAAGATCGGAGTGTCGACCGAGCACGCCGAGGCACGTGGAGAATGGGGGATATGCAGCGTTAAAGACTTGGGGGGGCTGTGACCTCGATGAATCTCTTCCTCTTTTTTATTGTAAACACTATCAGAGTATCAATATTATTAGAGAATGTGAATAACTCTTTCTTCTCAATCGCCCTTTTTCAGCTCTTCGATAAAAACCATATTCCATCATGGGTACCTCTTGTCCTCCACCATCCGCCATGGCGACCCAGCAGCACCCCAACTCAGCACCCAGACTCAGCAGCCTCCCCTGCGCATCGTCCCTGCACCCAGCCTTCTTCACCGACCGGCTCCGTCGGGCGCCCGTGTCTTTTCCTTCTGGGACGATGATGGAGAGTCCTGTTACGCTGGGATATGTTTACCAGGAGAGCGAGAGGAGGAAACCAAAGCTGTGAGAAGGTGCTCGGAAGGGACGCCGAGATGATTGCATTCGACGACATGGAGCACGATTGAGCGACGAAGTTGATTCGATAAGCGATGCGATATGCAATGATACCCGGCGCATCATTCATGCGACCAAGTTTGGAGGTTTTCCGACTATTTCTGGACAGAGATCCAATTTGAGGGTGAGATATGGGCGGAAGAAGCAGCACGTGAAATACTACGCAAGTTGGATAGAGACGGCTTCACGACGGACACAGACGATTCAACGAGAAGGAACAGGATAGCCGAGATTCAAATTGGGTATCAGTTGATTCAAAAAAGAAGACCTTGTTGCATAATTACACCCTTCGCCTCGGATCTTGTCCTCAGTTCGCCATAGGAATACAAGTTGTTAACAAAGGAAATACAAAGGAACGGCCCCAACGCTCAAAAAGCTCAGGTAAATGTCGCGCGCGCCTTAATTCGACCCGTTCTTGACCGCAATAACAATCGCCATGATGATGAGGAATACCACCAGCGCAAGCAGACCCATGAGTTTGACATTCTTCCACCACATCTTGCGCTTGAGGCCCCGGCTGCGCACCCGGAACTCTCGCGCGCTGCCTCCGAGACGGTCCGTCTTGTCCACCAGCAGGTCCAGGCGCTCGCCGCGCTCGAGAAGGCTCTCAATGTTCTTTGTCATGATGCCCCTCACGTCGTCAATCTCGCGGCGCGCGTTGCCGATGGCGTCGTCGCGGCCGCCGCTCGTGGTGCCGTAGTCCACCATGAGGTTCTTGAGCTCCGAGTTGAACGACGCCGCGCCGTAGTTGGGCATGTCGGAGAAGTCGCTGCTCTCGTGGAACTGCTGGAAGAAGCGCTTGCGGATCTCGAACAGGAAGCCGAACGGCACCCTACGGCCGAGCGACGAGTCGGCGATGACGAGGAATGTCAGGCCGCCGGCTGAAGGGGAGTCGGGGTGCTCAGAGGGCGCCTCAGCGACATAGTGGATCTGGTGCTGGCCGTGCGTGTAGGTGAGCTTCTGAGGGTTGGTGTGCTCGATCTTGGGGAGGATGAGGGAGGCCAGGGACGACGTCTGCGAGGATGCCGAGGTGGTGCACTCGGAGAGGATGGTGGTGTTGTGCGCGATGCACGAACTAGATGCTGTCAGTTGAATTGTTTACTTGCCGTTGTGAAGGGGGACGAACTAGAGGAGAGGAGTTGCTGGAGTGGATGACGACGCCATGATGGACGCGGGTTTGCTGGATCGCCCAAGCGACGAGACTGGAGGCTATTCACAGGCAATCTGCTGAAAGAACCAGGAGCTGGAAGCGAGAGTTTCAGAAGATCAAAGGCGTTGAAAGGAGAAATAGGGATGGATGCTGGCGATAACAAAATGTACAACTTCCGAAGCTGGAGAACCAAGCTACAGCAGGTATCAGAGCGTCATCAGCATGAAGCCCCACTCGACGAACTGGAACCGGATCACGGCAGAACAGATGATCCGAATCCTTGGAAATTTTATGAGAAGGCCTTCTCATGATGGCAAATTTCAGTCGCATCTGCTTGAGGTGACGAATTGAATGCATCCCCCGGCAATTTTCCAGTGCTTCTTTCAAGGGAGCATGTTTGGATTATTCGTCAGGCCGTCGTCATGAGATTTCCGCTCCGACCTGGGGTTGTGCGGCCTCCACTATGTCACATAGCAGCAACACGGCGGTCGCTCTCGACGACACCGAGACTCTGGGATGATGCGACCAAGACCAAGACTGAGCCTCCCAAGAAAAATCCCATGAGCAGAGGAAAGCTCAAGGCTTTACTAGCTGCATCTGTAAACCCATATCAGAAAAAACATGGCAAGGGCTTCCGGCCTAGTCAAGTGAGTTGACCTTTTTCATACTTGATGCAGATGAACTTGGGACTTACACCTGTTAGACAAACCATGGCAAAGGTTACAAGCCGAGGATGAAATGGGAAGCGTTCAAGTCTGGGACTGGCCGCCATGCCATGTTCCGATCGACAGTCTTTAACCGCTTCGAGGGCGTCCTCAAGAAGTTTTCCCTGTCCAGCGTCTCTGTCACCGGCGTCGGGGAGGATGAGCTCGATAAACAGGCCGCTCTGTTTATGGATGTCTTGGAAAAGGCTTTTGTCATGGCTGAGCAGAACGTCACGCAGCGAGACCGGAACCCGCTGTTCTGGAACCTCCGCGACGCCTTCATCTTGAAGGATGTCAAGGGTCTCAGCAACGAGCTTCAGTACTCGTTTCAGTCGTTTCTCATCCGTCAGCGATTCTCAAAGGGGTTGGAGGAGAGCCACAAGCGGCTTCTGGACTTTCGGTTCCCGTACGAGTGGTTCCCCGCTACCAGGACGATGCAGCGAACTATTCACCTTCACGTCGGACCGACCAACTCGGGCAAGACGTATAGAGCTCTCAAGGCGTTGGAGAACTCCAAGCGAGGAGTGTATGCGGGTCCGCTTCGTCTGCTGGCCAACGAGGTCTACCAGCGTTTACTTGCCAAGGGTCTGCCGTGTGCGCTGATGACGGGAGAGGAGGTGCGGATACCACAGGACACGGATACCTACTTTACGAGTTGCACGGTTGAGATGATTCCTGTCAACGAGCCCTACGACGTTGCCGTCATCGACGAGATTCAGATGATTGCCGATCCTGATCGGGGCAGTGGTTGGACAACAGCCCTGCTGGGTGTCATGGCTAAGGAGGTCCACCTCTGTGGTGAAGAGCGAACAGTCAAGCTCATCCAGAGCATATGCGCGGCCATTGGCGACGAGTGCATCGTTCACCGATATGAACGTCTCAGCCCTCTCGAAACCATGAACGAGGCCATCGACGAAGACTACAACCGACTCGAAAAGGGTGATGCTATTGTAGCCTTTAGTCGTATGAACCTGCACGCCCTGAAGACGACGATCGAGAAGCACACTGGACGAAGATGTGCCATCATCTACGGATCACTACCCCCCGAGGTGCGCGTACAGCAAGCAGCTCTCTTCAACGACCCGAACAACGACTACGACTTTATTGTTGCCAGTGATGCCATTGGCATGGGTCTTAACCTTGAGATCCGACGAGTTATTCTCGACTCGGTCACCAAGTTTGACGGAAACCAGAACCGACACCTCACATACCCCGAAATGAAGCAGATTGGCGGCCGAGCTGGACGATATCGTACTGCGCGACAAGCTACGGAAGCTGACAATGGGGCTGACGACGGCCGCAAGATTGGCTATGTCACAACGATGGCTCGACAGGATCTCAAGAACGTGCATCGTGCGTTCAAATCCAATGTCGACGATATTGAAGCTGCATATGTTACACCTCCTGCAGCTGCTGTAGAACGTTTTTCGACATACTTCCCCAAAGACACGCCGCTGTCCTTTATCCTGATGCGCATCCGAGAGCTTGCGTCGGTGAGCAAGAACTTTAGACTCGGCATCTCGTCAGATAAGCTCGAGATTGCCGATGCCATCCAGCACATCCCACTCACCATCTACGATCGTCTCACCCTATGCCACTTGCCGGTGTGGCAGCGTGCTGAGAACTCGATGGAGGTCCTGCGAGCTCTCGCCACCATCATTTCCGAGAACGGACGTGGAGATTTGTTGTCCATCAAGGAGATCCCCCTTGAGAGCTTGGACATTGACCTCAGAAACTTCAAAGGCACGCCGATAGATTATCTCCACAAGCTCGAGTCGCTACATGTGGCTATCAACCAATATGTCTGGCTATCGTACCGTTTCAGCGGCATGTTCCGCGACCAGGCACTGGCTTTCCACGTGCGCTCGCTCGTTGAGCAGAAGTTGGTGGACACACTGGAGAGACTTGACTTTACTCAGTCAGATCTCCAGAGCATCCGACAGAACAAGCGACTCATGGCGCAGTCGCAGAAGCTGTCGCGCAAGGTGCTCGGAGAGGGCGACCTCAAGGACGTCGAGCAAGAGATGGATGACCCGCCTCTGGATCAGGATGAGCACTGGGAGCCTCATCAGACGTCGGAAGAGGTTGCCGCCACGGCATCAGCTCCTTGATGTCCTGTGTATATGCAAAGAAGAGGGAAACATGGCGTTGGCTTGGGTTTGTTTGGATGACGAAAAAATGCATAGAAGCGGACATGAACAAACGACATTGGACAATGCATGTATGTAATTGTAGAGTGTATCAACATCTTATCCTGTACAATATGAATGAACCTACAATAACTCAGGGCTCGCGGGAAAAATGTGGCAGCTCATTTCCGCTTGGGCTCACTCGTTTCATCATGTTTGTGTTGGTCGATACATCCTGTTGGTTGAGATGACAAGGCGTAAGATGAAATATGACTGATACAGAGCCTCGAACAAACAAAGGAGAGGCAAAGAGTGATCTGCCCCTGGATCCAACTGGAGTGGCTGACGGTTGGCGTTTGTCTTTGAGTTTGATGATGGAAGCATTCCATTCGATGAGAACCCCTGGCCATCGCTCGTAGGGCTCGTGAGTGTTCCCCACTAACGTCATTAGCCGGCCCCTGTAAGACGGCGAGTGGGACCCTGAGCGGCCAGCTGGGCCCCGCCTGAAATAAGCTGCCAGCCTGCACTGCAACGAGCGCAGGCAGACCAGGCTCCAATGCGCACCGGCCCGCACCTCAGACTTAAGTTAACTCGCGGGCACTCCCTTTGCGCAACGTCACCTTTTCCCAACTTCTTCTTCTGCAAACTCCTCGCGACCACGACGTTCTTTGTACCACCTCGTCCGCTATAGCACCGCAAAGACAAACCCCTTCAAGTTTTCACACGGGGAGCTCCACAGATGGAGGACGCGCGCTCCGTCGCAAGCATGGCGGTCCCATCCGCTCCCTACACCTTTCGACCTCCAAGCCCTCCATTCATCCACATTCCCCCCACGGCGCACGGCACGGGGGCAGATTCGATCCCGGGTCTCCTCCCTTCGTACGAGAACGTCGATCCGCAGCAGCTCACCCCGAGGGACGTCGCCATCATCACCCAGAACGTCACCCACGCCCCCACCGACCGCGCTTCGGACTGGTCATACGAGCAACGGAGGGAGGCTCAGCCGCTGCTCAACTTCTTGTATCTCGGGCCAAATAGCGCCGCGCGCGATGGCGAGTTTCTGAGGAGTGAGGGTATCACCATGGTTCTGGTTGCGCGGGATGCGCGCATGGCTGGCATGAAGCTCATGAGCATTGAAAATGTTGCTCAGACATTGGGCATAGTGGTGCACTACGTCGACATGGACGGCTACGACAACATGATTAGCTCGTTTTCCAACACAATACGCGCAGTCAACGACCACCTCCTTGCCATCTACCACAGTCAAGCGCAGGGCAGAAGCAAGGACGGCAGCCTGGTCGTTGAGCCCGCCACGTTCCGCCGGGGCAAGGTTCTCGTGGCGTGCGAGACGGGCAACGACCGGTCAGCCGCCATGGCAGCGGCGTACATCATGGCGCTCTTTGGAAAAGACATGATCACGACGATACAGTTTATCTCGGTGCAGCGGTTCTGCTGCTGCTTTGACGAGGACGTCAAGCGCAAGCTGCAGAGCTGGGAGGATATCCTGAGGGCGCGGTCACAGGTTGCTTCGCAGGCCAAGATTGCGGGGCATGGAAAACGCCACATTGACGAGGTGATGGAGACGCAGGGAAATTCTGACCAAGGAGATGCTGTTGCCTTGGATCACGACCGGTTTCAAGGGCGAGATGCGTTTGTTCCCTTCATGGACATGTAATCACGGGGAGAGAAAACTCTGGTCAAGGTTCTGATTTTTCGGTTGGGATTGACATTGATGGCGTCAAGGAGGAGTTGGGAATAGATGTGTTGTCTGGTGTTGTTGTTGATACCCTGTATACCTTAGATAAGGTGTTTGTATGGCTATGAAGTCATGTGTGTTCTTTTGCTATTGAGTTTATGGAGTTGCATGAGGTTGTCACGGTGATGCCTTTTTGCGTTTCGTTGAGCTGATGGCTCTTTTTGATGTTTTAGGAATATGGATGAGAGGAGTGTCTAGCAGAAGGGTAGAAGGCCATGGAATGCCGAGATCTGACGGCATGATCAGTTTACAGTTCTCGATGGCTGCTGTCATTTGTGGTCTTTGATATTGTGGCTGACAGAGACAACAACAGTTCTCAATGGAATTAGGATTTGACGAATGGACTCGCGAGTGATGCCTAGATGAGAAGAGATATGCCCAGCACAGCGATGGAAGTCTCTAGAAGGCGTCGAGATTTGACAACATAACCAATTGACAGAGTTTTGCGGAATTGGGACGTGACGACACCCCCTGATGGATCATCTGTGCAAAGAGGAGGGTCTAATTTAGGAATTGATACTGGACAGTCGACACACTTGGGCAGTTCCTGGATCTGACAATGTAGGAGTCATTTGCCTTGTGCCCCGAGATTGAGATTTAATGGTGTATCCTAATTGGTTCTTATGGGCAGTGAATTAGAATACAGGGACGTGCTTTACAATGGACAGCCAATCTCTTTGATGGACCTGAGGAAGCAATCAATCCCATTCACCCTTTGAAGGGGGTGTAACTGTCGCCTTCAGTGAAGGAATTGAGTTACAGTTCCAAGATACTCATGCTCAATGCCATTGCTGCCTCAAAGAAAAGGCCTCATTTGTCCCCGTGTCCCATTCTGAACGTCCCAACGAGAGGCAATCAAGCCAATTGCCCAGACAACAACGGGGACACTCTCAATTAACTCTCCCCAATGTCCTCTGCACATAGGCGGGGAGTCACACTCTGCAGGACCCCGAATTCTAAACGGTTTAAGACCATGGCTTAGACGTTGTCGACCAATGACGGTCTAAGCCGTCCAACGGTAACCGGCGACACCTTGCATATACCTTCTTCAACGGCGATGACTTCCTTTCTCATTGCTGTTGTTTCTGTGATTTCTGTTTACATCGTGAAATGCTTGATTCTGTTGTTCTCCGAGTGAAGCTGATTGCCTTGCTCAAGTTTTCAGACATAAAAGAATGGACGACCTCTGTCAATCTCTTGTTTCTTTCTTTCCTCATACACACACACTCTTACACTCAATCAACCAGCTTACTTCTTTTTCCAAACGAAATCACCAATTATCTATCTCGTAAGTTGGGTTTCCTCTCCATTGCTTTGGTTTTGTTTCAAGTGGCTTGATATTACTTGGTTGTCTTGATATTTAGTCGAGTGTCTTGGTACTCTTTGATTGTCTTGAACACTTGGCGGAATATTCTTTCTACTTTGATTATTGTTTGCTTCCTATTTATAACACTCTTTTCTACCCTTGACTATTCCTTTCATTCTATCAGCAGTGTCATTGAATCATTGTTTGACCTTCCTTTGCTAACCACTATCTTACAGAACAGTCAACCCATTTTTTTCAACAACCGTCGAGATGAATCCCACCAACGTTCCCGTTCCCGTCAGCTTTGCTGACCAGACCTCGCTCGCCTTCCAGGCAGTGGCGTCGGGGAGACTGCGCTCCGTCCAGGTCATCCCGAAGCGGGTGGCCAAGCCCAAGAAGGCGGCCAAGGCCAAGGCCACCGCTGCTCCCCGCCCCGCCGTCGCCTCCGGCTGGGTCACGAAGAAGAGGGGCAACAGGACGGCGAGGGCTAAGACCCCCGTCCAGACCGCGCCGGCAGTTCCTCAGGGGACTTCCGTGCCCCCTCCTCCTTTCGGTAAGTTTACTCTTTCAGTGTTGCATGGTGTCGAGCTTGAGACTCACAAGAAAACAGTGCCCGCCGCTCCTCAGGGGATAGAGACCCCCCTGTTCGAACAACCTCTCCCCCCTCGTAAGTTCACTACCCCCAATCTTGGCTTGTATAACTTGCTAACAGTAAACAGTGCCAGCTCGGTACCTTCTTTATGAGGGCCAGACTTCTGGCATCACCGGGACTGGGGTCCAACCCCAGTCCGTTCCCGTTCCTCCTCTCCGTAAGTTCACCTCCAACCTCGGTTTATTAGACTTACTAACAGTAGCCAGTGCCACCTCAATGCCCCCTTGGTGAGGGCCAGAGTTCTGGCATCCCACCGGTCACTGGGACCGCCCAATCCCAGTTTATCTCCCCTCCTCCTCCTCGTAAGTGAAAGCACCTGGTTGTTTTTTTCGACTCGACACTGACAAGTCACTAGCCCAGCCGCAATATTTTGATAACGGCTTTTTCAATTTGAGTAGCCAGCCCAACGAGGCCGCTGCTCCGTTTTCTCCCCCTGGCTGTAAGTGAATCACCAACGCTCAATCTTGGACTTGATACTGACATACCACCAGCTCAGCCACCAATGCAGCCTGCTAGTGGCTGCTTTATCCCTCAAAGCCAGCCAATTTTCCAGGCTGCTCCTCCCGCTCCTCCTAGTAAGTGGATCACTGATTTTGTTTGCTTGTGCCCTGACACTGACAAACTGGCAGTGCCTCTGCCAGATGTCGGCACTGGCCTTTTCGATTTCGATCGTGTAAACCTCAACTTCGATCCCAACACGACGTCGGGTGTTGATTACGACAACATCTTTGATTTCGAGAATATTTTCCCTCCCTCTTCTTCTGGTAAGTGAATCACCGACGATGCCATGTTTGCTTACCTCGCTAACACCAACTAGATCCCCCTCAAGATCTTCCTGCTTCATCGCAAGCTCTCCTTACTCCACCCGCCCAAGATCTCCTTGGCTTGCCTTCGCAAGATTTCTTTGCTCCCCCACAAGGTCTGCTTGCTCCCTCGCAAGATCTTTCGACTTTCCCACAGGATCTCTTTACTCTTCCAGAGGATCTCTTTACCCCCCCTCAGGATATTCTTGCTCCCCCACAAGGTCTCCCCACTCCTCCGCAAGATTTTCCTGATACATTCTCGCAAGATCTCCCTGCTCCCTCAAAGGAGCTCCCCGTTCCCTTGGAGGACACCCCCTTCCCCCTGCAAGAGCATCCTGCCCCCGATCCAACCCCCGGCTTGCTGAGCGACGAAGAGTGGAAGGAAATCCTCAAAGACATGAACGTCGACTTTTCCGCGTGGGATACCTTCAACGCCGGTGGCAACCCGACATCCACCGACATCTTCTCGACCAACATGCCTCCGCCTCAGATCTAGGAAGATCTGTCGTGGGGTGTCAGGTGGATCATCATCCGGATCCTGAACGATGAGGACCGCTTCGCCAAGGTTGTCACCTTTATCTTGCGCCTGTCTCGTGCACAGGTCCAGGAGTTTCTCGAGATCTACCTGAGAGAGGAGTACGCGTGGCGTGTTTGGGAGGAGCATGTCATCACAATCCCGCACATGCCTTTGCTTGAGCACGCACTCGAGAAGAGGATCACCGTCCCGGCCCTTCTACACTATAACCGTCCAGCACTTCTTACGGACAACATTCCTCTAGAAGATGAGGAGCGTGGAGTATTGTTTTTGCAGGACAGGAGGATGCACGGTTTGGTTGCTTTGTTTCGTTTGTTTTGCGCTGAACCCTACAAAGACTTTTTGCCGCTGCGGATCGAGTGGGAGATTTTCCAGGATGGTATCGACAAGCAGATCATTCACCAGGCCATCGAACTGGGATGGGCTAAGCCTGAGTTGTTGAAGGTTCGACCTGTTGCGCCAACTACCAACGTTCCTGTGGATGATTCACCACTGCGGTATCAAGGGAGATTTGCGCCCCTTTTCGGCGCTGTCGGGCAGCGTGTGCCTTTGCACCGTAAGGAAGGAGGACAGAGTAATGACTTTAACGTTGACTATGACTTGAATGAAGACTATGATTCAGAAGAGACACAAGATGATGATGAGAAGACCTTGTCTCCCGACAAGGTCGATACAGACGACAGATCAGAGCTTGATCAGTCCAAGGATCAACCCTCTTCCACCTCAAACACCCCTGACCAACCTGCCACGAACGACGGCGGCAACATCCTTCCCGCCCCAGAACTCCTACCACCACTGCCCTTCCTGCCAGGGCCTTTCGGATTCCAGCCATGCCAAAAGCAAGAACATTTCCTAAATGTTGCGTTCTGTCGGCGGCACCCCCGGGCATACAGACATGTTCCTGGATGCTTTGCCAATTCTCTGCTGGAAGAGGGACGCGACTGGGTTCCATGCAGAGAGGCCTGCTGGCCTCGGGGGGCTTACGTTCAACTGGGACCCCGTACTCTTCAAACATACGCGGACATCATTGTCGAATGCGCTCGCCATGAGGCTGGTGCACCTGGGGGTGTGGCAGCTCGAGGTATGCCAAACGCGAATCGCCGCCCGGTCACCAACGGCAGACAGACAGTGACGAACGGACAGGTTCATCAGTGTGAGGCAGCTGCAGCTCATCACACAAACAGCTCTCCCCAAGAAGACCCTCACCAAGGCTCAGTCGAGAACCTCTCCAGCTCTGCTTGGTACCGGAAGGCATATGACGAATACATGGCCTCGATGATGGATGTCGAGGGCGCCGACCAGCTCAGTGAGAACGGTTCATTCGTCGACGAAGAAGAGACCGACTGCGAGATGTTTGCGACCCCGAGTGCTTCGACGCTACCCGAATACCGACTGGCCATGCTTGGAGGCTTCCCGGACATCACTAATATTACCCAAGACCTTTCCGAACTGGCACCATCTGCTCAACTTCGTCACCACCTCGATACCAACTTTGCTCACTACTTGACGAAGAAATCCACCACTGTGAGAAGAGGTTCCACCAGCCACAACCGCAGTCGGAAAAAGCAGTCGTCGCCGGAGATCCTTGCGGAAGATTGGGAGGGAGGCTATGATATCGTTCTACCAGAGGCCGAGAAGGATACGGCATATTGTCCCAAGCGAGGTGATCGGAAGAAGAGATCCAGAAAGGCGACCGATGGTGGAAGACAGAGGAAGCCAGCCATCAAAGACATTGAGAAGAAGAGCAGTGAGACGATTATGGCAGAGGGAAATGGAGATGAAGGTCCGAAGGGTGGGCATTCTGGTCTCGAAGCTAACAAAGGGAGCGGCTCCGAAATCACCGAAGCGCAAGGCACTGCAAACACAGAGACACCGGTTCTGAAAGAAACCTTCAACACTACAAACAACGGACCAACATCATCTGGTCGAATCAAGATCGTTCTCAAGTCGTCCTCACATACCCCGACCAGTCCTGCCGAGAGCACGACAAAGAGCAACTCACCCATTTTCGGAGTCGACCGCAATTCAATCGTTGCAAGCACCCGAGGCAGAGTTCAAATGGCTCACTACGCTTGGAGCGCCGAAGAGGCCACCTTTGCTTCCATTTCCACACACGCGCGATTCGCACAGACAGCCGATCGCATCGTCAAGCCGCCCTCAATGGGCAAGATAGTCTCGGCCGACATGTCTGCCGAGTTGAGCGAGCTCCAACGACTTCAGACGGCTTTTGAAAACATAGAGGGTGCGCAGAAGGCGCAGGGCGCTCAGGATGCAGAGAGGGCCGAGTTTGCTGGGTGTGCGGACAGGGCCATGTACGCGGTGCAGGCGGAGGCTGCTTGCTTTGTGGTTGAGGTTAGGGATAAGGATGGAGATTGTGAGATGAAGGATGCGTAGTGAAGGGTATTCGTGCTTTGTTTGATGCTTGTATGAGTTTGCTGCTTATGGATTGCTTGCATGTAGCTGGACATTGGGAGGTCCAATGAAGATAGGAACAGGGGATTTCACAAACTGCTGGCTACCCTTGAAGTGAATCTTTACCGTGACACAAAGTGATAAACATAAGCAGCATAGCAGGTGGTGGAAGCTCAAGAAGCTATGAGCGTACGTCCACGCGTACCAAGGTGAAAATGAGCCGCCAGAAGAGTTCAACTCTTCGCAAATATTGTGAATAAATGAATAGAAATTATACTAAAATTATAAGAAACGTATCTCAGACCTAGATGTACTTTTATTACCGTCTTATTATCCTTCTCATTAGCCTTGGGAGAGGATAAGCTAGTCTTTTTTGCCCTGGTGTCGTCCCTTACCTGCGTGGCATCCAAACTGGTTCGGTTGCTTTGATCAAGGCTTCGAAGCTATGAAGCAAGAAAATTGGCTTCTAAAAAGAGAATAGCTTTATTTTTCTGGTAGATGACTCGCCTAGGGACTCATTTCCTTGTGGACATGATCACCGACTCTTGAGCACTCTTGGGCGGTTCATAGATGGTGACGTCGATGGGGGCAAATGAATGCGCCGCCGCGATAAGATGAATAGGAGTGAAGAACAATGGTTAAGGACGATAGAAGAGGATAGACAAGCCTTTTGGGATGAAGAAAAATGGATGATCCGAAAACAGTACCGCAGTGTCAAGGTGGCTGGCTTCTCATCTCTACACCGTTGGTATCGGATGTGAAGGTTCAATTTCCAGTCATCAAAATGAAATGGCCTAGAGTTAAAACAAGTAACATTTATTGCATTCTGTTTATCTTAGCTCCTTCGTGTTCAAGGGCAATGTCTGTCAGTCCTCTTCTCAAGCTCGTTAACCCTCTCCTACTAGATCAAAAGCTGCTTGACCTTCAAGATCCTATGAGCAGCCATGTTGAGGCTCATTGCTCTCAATTCTGCATGGAGATTTTGCTTAGGAAATTTAAAGTCGAACTTTGAAGAAGGGGTGCCGGGCTCGAGCTTGGCTAGGATTAAGATCTGGAACCCGTATAGGTTCCATGCTGGTATCGGTATTCTGCAGGACTCGATCACCAACTTGGGATTTTCTAATACTCATCAGAGGTAGATTTCCAACATCTTTGTACAAGTGATTCACACCAGCGCTTTAGGTAAACCTCTTCTTGCGACCCGGCATTTCCCCCCCTCCCCTCCCACTCTGGTTACTTCACCTTTTCTCTCCTACCTCTCGACCGCGATCCTTCAACATCAACAACCCAGCACCCAATTGTCTCAATTGAGGACAATTGGAATCCTCCTTCAAGTTCTTTGGGCTTATCTCACGGTAAACACACTTTATCTCTCATGGTTCTTCTTTGACATATAACTAACCGACGCCTGCTTTGTAGGACGGCCTTCGGAGCTGGCCAGGAGATCCTGCTCCCAACGCATCACCAAAAGTTCTCCCCCTCAACACTGGCCGACATCAGCTTGTACAGACCATCAGCCATCGCGCAGCCGCTTCTCGCACCTTTATTTCTCTCGGCTGCTTGACTTTACTCACCCCGTCCGGCCATGACTACCAACGCCGACTACACCTTTATGCCTCATCCCTCCCCCGAGGAGATCCAGGATCAGTGGAGCGTGCGGCTGCTTCACCTCAACGACGAGGGCGAGAATCACGCCATAACCACCCGCCTGAGATCTATCTGGAGAGATAACTGGTGGAAGTACCCCGACGAGATCAAGTTTTCCTTCTTGAGCGCCACCTTCAAGACTGCCATCACCAAGAGCAACGCTAAAGGCCCCAGCGCCCACGTCCTCTACAAGGCATCCGTTAATTGTAACAAGCGGGACTTTGATTGGGGTCTATGGCTCGTCCTACGAGTCATCTACTACGACGTTCACCAGGACTTGACGCACTCGAAGGCCCGGCAGAAGCGCCACAACTTTCAACAAGGTGATGCATGCAAGTTGATCAGACAACGATACCCAGATGTGGATGTTCTCCGGGACAACGTTCCCCCTACATTCCCTCCACGACCTCACAGCTGGACAGGCTTGGGTGGCCGTGGCCCAGGTAGTTCTCTTCGACCCGAGACGCCCATTCTGGCCTCGACCGACAACCTCTCTACCTGCAATCAGGCATCAACTGGCGAGAGCGATGAGATTACAGACTCTGGAACCGGTTCCGATGATGAGACGAGTGTTGATGAGAGCGATGACTCACCCCCTCCGGACAATGCCACGAGAAAGGTAAAGAAAGAGGCAAAGGCGCACACTCTCACTCCCGACGGAGACGGTGGCTCGCCTTCCCGTCAGAATCTCGTCTTGCCCCCCTCAAACCTTGATGCTGCCACCAGCGTCACTCCTGATGACAGCACCCAGCACGTCAACTCAAGCACTAGCGATTCCAGTCCGACTTCGAATGACGGCACGAACAAGATGGCTTCAGAGCAGGGCCCAGTCGGCGAGAGTGGCCATCACCGCGAGAAGGCAACCGACGCATCTATCGACAGCAACGGGCGCTCAGATGAGTCAATTGGCGTTCCCAAGAGCCTTCCAAAACGGAGCATGTCCGACGATGAAGAGGAAGACTCTCCATGCGGTGAACACACTCAGAAGCGACGGTGTACCTCGAGCGATCAAAGCCACCCAACCGAGTCTGAAGCGATGCCAAACAGTGACCTTCAGAAGGCCACATTCGGCGAGGACCTAGATCGCATCCACGAGCTATGGAAGAAGACTTTCAACGAGAAGGTGGCCGAGATTGTCAGCCAACAAGTCGCCCAGCGAATCGAGGGCCTACAGCCACGGATCAAAGATGAAATCACCCAATTTCTCTCCGAGGAGATTTTCGGAAGCACCGAAAACTTTGGGTTCAGCAATATTGCCCAGCGAGTCATCGACACCCTGGCTGAACAGATGGCCTCCAAGATGGCCCAACAGGTCATCCAGCAGACTACCCAGCAGCTCACCAGGGCGTTGACCTCTGAGCTACAGCCAGAGGCCGACCAGCAACTGGTAAGTTTCTTGACTCAAATGATCATGGACAAGCTGTTTAGCTCAACTGGAGGCCCTGAGCTTTAAGTTGACACTGTAGCTCTGGAGGTCTTCTCTAATTCCCTTGGAGCGGCTGGGGCGAGTAACTCGGGATTGATGGGTGCATCGTTTGGACTTCGCTGCACTTGTTTCTTTACGAACGGTGCAATTGGAAGGGAGTCCGACTTTCTCATCGATATATGAAATGGCAATGGGTCTGGGGTCTCTTAACGACTGCTTACATGGGAGAATGGATTTGTTTTGGGCAACAGGGTCACGGAGGTACTGGGAGCGACACGATGGCGCACGACTACGGGGAATCATGGAGCATGGCGAGCATGGACGGTTCAATAGGCGAAAACAAGATAGTTTTGGAATTTGCTTAATACAATCTCTGAATATTCCGGGTGCGATGCTTGCGTGAACGATGATCCTGAAAGGTGGCAGGTGACCGTAGAGAACGCCCAACATCAAGGGCGAGGAAATGCCTGGAAAAGCGCCACTGACATACATGGCATCTGATAATAACGGCTAGTCCCAAGGTATTCCTACAAATGATCAACTCAACTCGTCCAAGCGACGGCTGGGCTGCGTGTGGTGGTGTCACAAGCTGGGAGGCCGACCTGGCGTCACATGGTGTCACGAGGGTCGAGAAAGAAACGAGACACGAAAGGCACCAAGTTTAGTCCTGGCTACCTACTTGGAGTCCTTTCTCTACTTTACGATAATAAAAGTAGTACTTCAGATCTCCTTTATTTATTTCTTTTATAATACATATAGCTAGCCTTAGGGGGACATGCCAATATCTTTATAGTGTCTCATCTTGCTGTCAGCTAAAAGTGTTTGGGATATTAATTACAGCTAGGCAGGGTGATACAATCTTTAAATCCCTGGGTCGGTCTGAAGCTTGGCTTCCACTAACTGCGGTGGCGTTGACAAACACTGAGATCCGTTTGCTAGTCGTAGCGGGATTTCACATGAGAACGCACACGAGATCAACGGCCTGCCGAACCAAAACTTTTGCAAACATTCCTGGGCCCGTGTAGAACTGACGCTGTTTGATTGTGCAGCTCTTACCACTGCCGGCCTCGCAGCCGTCACACTAACGCATCTACCCGCACTTTTGAACCTCACTTTCCATCTCAGCCTTCTTTCCTTTTCCACCATTTTCGCCTCGCAAAGCAGCTTGAATATCATCACAGCATTTTTCACTGGCCAATATTGTTCTCACAAAGAGTCTTGCGCTGCGTGGAACGGTTTGCGCGACATCTGTGACGACGCCTGCCGCTTAAGATGGTCGTGGACATGGGTGCTGGCACCCAGCCTATCAGGCCACTACCATCAGGCGCAACGCTTAGTGGTGTATCCCACGAGGCAGATCTCTTGAAAGAGCATTATGCAAGTCATACCGAGATGCAGGAACGTCCCGGTGCGACAGGTGAAGAGCCAGCACCATCCCAGGAAGAAGGCGCCGGGCCTGAGTACATCGATACCGACGACGAAGATGATATCTATCGGCTTGTCATCAATCCCGAGAAGCCTCGGAAAATCAGCGAGAAGAAGCGCCAGGACTCTGCTGCCCTGAAAGAGTGGGTGAGCAAGAACCAACGCGAGGTCACCAGATCTTCTGCTGCTGCTCTCAACGACCCCAATTATCAGTCGGTTGCGCACCTCATCAAGACGAGTGAGAGCAGAAAGATCATCGCTACACCTCGAGAGTATCAGATCGAGCTCTTTGAGCGGGCCAAGCAGAAGAACACCATCGTGGTCCTGCCCACTGGTAAGTTCCCCGCTCCGTGTCGTGAGTGCGCTGACAGTGGCAGGTACTGGCAAAACACTCATCGCCGCGTTGCTTCTTCGACATTACCTCGAGCAAGAAGTGGAAGATCGAGCTATCGGAAAGCCCAAGAAGGTCGCCTTCTTTCTGGTCGAAAAGGTTGCCCTCTGCTACCAACAATATGCCGTCCTCAACTGCAACCTCGGCGAGCACCCCATCACCAAGTTCTGGGGCAACATGAAGGGCATGGTGAGGAAGAAGCAGTACTGGGATCAACAGTTTAGTGAGAACATGGTTGTTGTCTGTACGGCCCAGATCTTGGTGGACTGCCTTCTTGCTGGGTTCATCAAGATGTCGCAGATCAACCTCCTCATCTTTGACGAGGCGCATCATGCCAAAAAGGATCACCCCTATGCCCGTATCATGAGAAATCACTACATTCGCTACCAGGGAGAGCGACCACGGATTCTCGGCATGACTGCTTCGCCCGTTGACTCGCAGACAAAGGATGTGAAAGCAGCTGCCCTCGAGCTGGAAACCTTTCTTTGCAGCGAGATTGCCACTGTTTCCAACGAAGTGTTGATGGAAGCCATGTGCCAACAAAAGCAAGTCGAAGAGCGAGTAAACTACGAGTCACTGGAGTTTCCAGAAGACGCAAAGACGCAGCTGTGGGACTTGGTATGGGCCCAGGTCCTTCGTAATTCACAGTTCAAGGCATCACTCGAATTCACCAAGGAAGCTGCATCAACACTTGGCAGCTGGTGTGCTGATCGATACTGGATCATTCTTCTCACTGACAATGAGACCAAGCGGCTTGTGGCCAGGACTGATCGCGACTTTTCTAGGGACTTTGCGACAAACCAGTCAGACCACGCGACAGAGGCTGTTCGATGTGTCCGAGACATTGTCAAGAAGCGTGAACTCCCCCCGATTGAGCCATCCTCGCCTGAGCTATCTCCCAAGATGAAGAAGCTACACGAAATTTTGCTGCATGCCTTCACGCGAGACGGCACCAAACGATGCATTGTGTTTGTCGAGAAGAGACACACGGCTTGGCTTCTTTCAGACCTGTATCAGCAGCAAGGAATGAGGATCCCAGGAATGGTCGCCTACTACATGGTAGGTTTCTTAGAAGTAGCCGTTTTCAAGAACTAACCTCCATAGATTGGTTCCCAATCAGCTTCATCAACCCACAGCAACATGTCACATCGCGATCAAGTTGTGACCCTTCAAAAGTTCAAGCGAGGCAGCATCAACTGTCTCTTTGCGACCACAGTCGCTGAGGAAGGTATCGACGTTCCGGACTGCGATCTCGTGATCCGCTTCGACCTCTACAACTCAGTCATCCAGTATCTACAGTCCAAAGGGCGGGCAAGACAGTCAAACTCGAGATACATCACCATGCTGGAGGAAGGCAATATGGGACAGCTCAGAAGCCTGAAGCAGGCCGAGAGAGACTCTACAGCCCTACAAAAGTTCTGTTTATCCCTTCCTGCTGATAGGAAGCTGGAAGACGATGTAGTGGACGCGGTTCAGGATGAACTTCTGGTCCAGAAAGTGTACGAGATACCTTCGACCGGGGCTCGACTCACCTTTGCTCACAGCATGGACGTCCTCTCCAAGTATGCTGCATCTATTACCCCAGGAATTTCCTCCAAGGTCGAATTCACAGTCACCAAGCTTGGCCCAAAGTTCATTGCCGATGTCATCCTCCCAGATGCCTCGCCCCTCAAGGCAATGTCTGGATTCCCGCAGCGGAGCAAGCTACTGGCTAAATACTCTGCGGCATTTGAGGCTTGTGTGAAGCTGATCAAGGACAAACACATCGACGGACATCTTCAGCCCACTCTGAGCAAGACGATCCCCAGGATGCGGAACGCTCGACTTGCTGTGAGCTCCAACAAGAAAGCCGAGTACTCCATGCGACTTAGACCCGATGTTTGGAAGTCGCTTGGGGACTGCAAGGAGCTCTTTGCGACAGTCATTACGCTTGACAATCCAGGGGCTCTTGGAGAAGACCTTCTTAGTCGATCACTAATGCTTCTTTCGCGAAAAAAGCTTCCGGAGCTACCAGGAATTCCCCTATTCTTTGGGAATGGGCGCTCATCTGTGGCCAAACTGACAGTTTCCGAGGAGCCTCTGGAGCTAACTGCCGAGGAGATTGATGCACTCACGAGGTTCACTCTCAAGGTTTTTTCCGACGTGTTCAGTAAAGAATATGATGCCAGCGCCGACCAGCTCCCTTACTTTCTGGCTCCCTGCAAGGATGGCCACAGCTCGGTTTCCCAAGCGGTTGACTGGAGTATTGTCGAAGCCACCAAGAACGACAGCCTCCCCTGGGAGAATGCCCCGAAAGAGTTCTTTATAAACAAGTTTGTCACCGACCCCTACGACGGAGGACGCAAGCTTGTCATCAAAGGAATTGACGAGTCGAAGAGGCCTTCTGATCCCACGCCCGAAGGAGTGCCAGAGTCGAGAAGCCGAGCCTATCGTCAAGTGGAACCTACCATCAAGGAGTACAGCAACAGTCTCTACTACAACACTCGTCTCAAGGTCAAGTGGAGAGAGGACCAACCTGTTGTCAAGGCACAGCTACTGTCGCTCCGACGAAACTACTTGGACGAGTTCCAAGTTGACGAGGAGGTCAACAATGATTGCTTTGTGATCTTGGAGCCTCTTAAAGTCTCGCCAGTAAGTAATCCCCTACATTCATCAGCCGTAGCTAACGAGTAAGATACCCCTCGACGTGGCCTTTATGGTCATGGCGTTTCCGGCTATCATCCATCGCATCGATGCTGCCCTCATCACCCTTGATGCTTGCGCCATGCTGGATCTTCCTATCCCACCTGTCCTAGCTCTTGAGGCCATGACAAAGGACAGCGACAACTCTGGGGAGCACGATGAAGAGCAGCTCAACTTCCAGTCTGGCATGGGCAACAACTACGAGCGACTAGAATTCCTTGGAGACTCGTTTTTGAAGATGGCCACAACCATTTCTCTCTTTACTCTGATTCCTGAGAGCGACGAGTGCAGATATCACGTTGAGCGCATGATTCTCATCTGCAACCAGAATCTCTTCAACCACGCTGTTGACCTCAAGCTCCACGAGTACATCCGATCTAAGGCGTTTGATCGACGTACATGGTACCCTGATCTTCCGCTGAAGAAGGGAAAGGCACCAAAGACGGAGATGCGACATAACCTGGCCGACAAGTCCATTGCCGACGTTTGTGAGGCCCTCATTGGAGCTGCCTACCTCTCTGGCAAAGGGGGCAGCATGGACTTGGCTGTCAAGGCCGTCACGCGTATGGTCAAGAGCAAGAACCACAAGATGGAGAAATTTGAGGATTACTTTGCCGCCTTCAAGATTCCAGCCTGGCAACAGGCCGATGCCAACGTCAACCAGCGCCGTCTGGTCGACTGTGTAGCTGGTGCTGTTGGCTACAGCTTCAAATGGCCAGCACTTCTCCGGAGCGCATTCAAGCATCCTTCTTGGCCTTATGATGCCGTGCCAAACTACCAACGCCTCGAATTTCTAGGCGATGCTCTGCTGGATATGGCCATTGTCGATAACCTGTTCCAGCGGTTCCCTCAGGCGGATCCTCAATGGCTCACTGAGCACAAGATGGCCATGGCCTCGAACCAGTTCCTTGGGTGTCTCTGTGTGAAGCTCGACCTGCACAAGCACCTTACTTCTACTACATCCTCATTGATCGGGCAGATAAGTTCGTATGCGAGTGAGCTTGAGCTGGCCGAAGAAGACGCGCGTCAAGAAGCCAAGGCGAATAAGACTGCCATGCGCAAAGATTTCTGGCTCAGGGCATCTGCGCCGCCCAAGGCCTTTGCGGATGTCATGGAGGCTCTCGTCGGGGCCATGTTTGTCGACACCAACTACGACTACACGGTTGTCCGCAACTTCTTTACAAAATTCATCGAACCGTACTTTGAGGACATGGCACTATATGATTCGTTTGCTAACCAGCATCCTGTCACGTATCTGTCCAAGAAGATGCAGCAAGATCTAGGCTGCACCAACTGGCGCGTCAGCGCGGAGAATGTTCCTTGTGGTGTGGAGGAGGGTATCGCTGTCCTGACAGAGAGCGATGTGGTGGCTGTCTTTATGGTACACCAAAAGGTCATTGCCAACGCGACAGCCAAGAGTGGACGTTACGCCAAGATTGCTGTGGCGAAGCGGGCTCTCGCGATGCTTGATGAGCATGAAGGCGACTTTGAGACGATGAAGCGTGCTCTAGGATGCGATTGTAAGCCTGGGGCTGTGCAAGATGATGTTAATGATCATGGAACAGCGATATAGATTTAGATTGAAGGGGTGTGAGCCTGCAGAGACAAACTGGCAGGGTTAGGGAGGGTGTTCGTGGGTGTATGGGCTAGCGGTTGTGGTTGTGGTGTTACTTCAACAGCATCAGCGATTGTCATAGTGAGGACTGAATCACCTTGCGCAACCCATGTCACTATAGAAGCGAATACAGTGTTCACTTTCACTCTCTTGGCCAATATTCCCTGTCGTGTTGCACAAACCTCGCGTCAGAGCCCTACAGCCAGCCCTCATAACACCTTTGCCCAAGCCCCTCGGTCATCCAAGCAACCACTAGCCCTGTTGGCCAAATGGTAAGGCGTCGCACTCGTAATGCGAAGATCAGCGGTTCGATTCCGCTACAGGGCACGTGACGAGGAAATAAGCCTGAAAAGGGATTCCTTTTTTTGTTATTTTGCACATTTTTTGGTGTATTGGTTTGGTGATGTTATTGTTGGTGTTGAGGCGTTAGGTGAAAGGCTTAGGGGTTTAGGTTGCCTTTTTTGGGGTCGGGCACGTGCACGGTTGCGGGATGATGTCATGGGGTTGGCATTGTGGGAAGGTGCACTTGTTTTGCTTTTGAAGTCTTCGCGTCATTAGGCTTTGATGCATAAAGTGGTGATGTTCTTCAGGCATTGTACTTAGAAGTAGTCAAGATGGAGAGTTAGATAGCTAATTCTAAAGAGCGAGATTAATAAGCTTGAGCTGAGAGCTTCAGCTGGGTGGAGATACCGGGGAGGCCGGAGAGAGATGTTGAACGGGACGAAGAGGGCAATCTTGATCAGGCGAACCGGGGGAGATTGATGGGCCAGGGATCTCCGGTAGATGAAGAAATACCGAATTGCCACTATGATCAACATGACCCTTGCCAACCGAGATGTCTCTTCAGCCAGCCCCAGATAACACCTATCTAAGCGCGATGTAGAAGGAGTGCGTCCTCACGATCTCTTTAGATATTTTTAGCCTCATCTCCAACCGAGCTCAACGATTTGTTTCAACATCTTCGCGTGGCTGGGGCTGAGCCGCCCGGGGGCGTTCGTCATCTACTGATCTAGACTCTTGGAAGCAAAGATTTTCAGCTGGCAGCGCATTGTTTGCTTTTTTGGGTCATCTCGATGGCGGAGCTGAATCGGAAAGTGAGGCGGAGATCAAGGTCCGTGCTGTAGATTTAGTTTCAAGGATCCAGGTTTGATGTGGTGGTTTGTCATTAGAAGAGTGCGTGTTGGATGTTATGAATGTTACTTGTCCATTCATTAGATGCTTTGGATGTCCTCTCCCTATGCCTATTCGACTGCGATGCTCGTTGTGCTGTACATATCCATGCGCCTATTCCATGATACAAAGAAAAATAATTAAAAAGGGACGGAAATCGTCAAGTCGTCTAGCTTTATGTTCCCAAATCATCTTGCTGTAAAAAGAAAAAAAAAAGTTCCATACCTCATGTCTCGTTAATCCTCTGCATCCGCCTCGTCAGCATAACTCCTCGTATGTCGTCGACTCTGCGTCTCCATCTTGCGTCGGCGCATCTCCTTTCGTAGCTTGACTGCCGTGTGAATGTCAACCTTGGCGTCGTCCTCCTCGGTGAGACCGTATTGGTCGAGACCCAGGTGCCGTAGGTCGATGCCGAGGTCGGCCAGGGACACGAAGCTCGGCCCGTGGGGCATGTCGCGCGCGCGCTCCCAGAACGAGTCGGAGCCTTCGTCGTCTGAGGATGAGCCGTTGCGGGGCTCGCGGCGCGGTGGGGAGAATGTGCTCGTGCGGCTACGGCGGAGATGTTGTTGGTGTCGTGTCTTTCGCGGCGTCGACTTGTTGCTCTTTGTGGTGCCTCTTGTGGTTGGGCGTTTTGGGCTCTTTGGCGTCTTTGGTGGCTTGATGGGCGCTGGTGGTTCTGCTGGGGCCTTGGGAATCGGGAGAGGCTCGAATAAACCGGGGAGACCGCCTCCTGCGATGCCGTAGTCTTCCTTGTATAATAGACCTTCCTCTCCTCGTCGCTTCTCCTTCCAGGCGACGAATGAGTCTACAGAGTCTTCGCTAGCATCCGAGATGTAGTACTCGGCTTCTACGCCTGCGTTGATGGGGTGACTTAGATCCTGCTCCAGTTCCCGACGTGAAGGTACCAGAGTATCGGCGGAAAAGTCATCTTCGGCGGCGTTGTAGTAGTTGTTCTGGTTTCCGAGGCTGGTCATTCCGCCGCTCTGTTCGCGCTCGTGGTTCATCTTGATTGATGGAGGAAGAGATGCGTCAATGGATGTGCTCGGGGTGTGCTGAGATCTCGGAAAGGGATTGCTCGAGTAGCCGGACGACATGGTGGTCGGTGTGATGCATGGCTGAGACTGGAGAGTTAGAGATGACGTCCGAACGGGAATGTGTTCGGTGATGTTGTCGAGGCGTTGGTGTCGGAGAAGTGAGGCGCCGCCAATAGAGCGGTTGCGGGGTGGTTTGTCCATTGATGAAGAGCTAGAAGGTCGTGAGGGTTGAGAAATGTCGCTGCGGGGGTAGAGAGAAAGAGTTGATGGGCCGTGATGCGTGTCGGGGCGGATGTGAGAAGAATCATGACGAGGGACAAGAGGATCATGGCGAGGAATTGGAGGGTCATGACGAGGGAGGATGAGATCTTGGCGTGAAAGATGTGAATCGGGGCGAGAATATGAAGGATGCTCTGCCTGCTTGAATCGCACAGGGATGGCTATTTCATGTTAGCTTTATTCTATAATTTGACCAAAAGGACCTACTCGGACAGGGTGCTGGTGCATCGAAAGCTTCATCAACCAGACTCTCAACCTCGACCATCCCAATGCTTCGCTGTCGACTCCGTCCTTCGCTCGTCTTTGGACGGGACTTGGGCATCGGCGGTGGTGACAGAGGTGCCGAATAATTAAAATTTGATAATGAAGGATGTAAGCTGAGAGGTCGCGGTTTAGATATGTGCGGTTCAGGTGCAGATGCGAATGCGTTGAATGATCTCCTCCGGTTCTTTAGAGACGCTGCTGTTTGAGATGATGTCTCGGGGCGTTTATCTAGGCGTCGTTGCGATTTGCTGGATCTTAGCATTTCTCCGCCAATTGAACCTGAAAATGACCTCCATGCTGTTGATGAACTGGTCGGCCTTGAAGATTCTCGAATCGTCCCTAGATCAAGATGAGGAATGCTAGGCGGCGGAGCGCAATCATCATCGTCGTCGTCAAAGCCATCATAATCGTGAACAGACAGTCCACCGCTGTCCGAGGTCTGCAGCGTCAACCTCCCGCTACTAGAAAGACGGTAAAAGGCCTTGACGGCTGGGCTGTTAAGGTTCAGGCCGTTCTCGCCAATGTTGCGCTCGGCAACGTCTTCCCCGTACTCGCGGGCGCCGGTGGCTGCGACGCGCGAGCGAAAGTTTGACGGCCTGATCTCGCCCTGGGCGTCTAGAACGTCGACGAACCGGCTGCCGTCCTGGAACGAGTCGATGGAGCTCTCGCGGCGGTGGTGAGAGGGGATCGAAGGGACAGGAGGTGGTCTTTCTACTGTGCGCACGGCAGCGCGTGTCTTTTCGGGGACGCTCCAGGCTGAGTTTGTACTGCGGATGCTGCGGGTGACGGACCTCGGACGCGAGGATAGGCTGTTGGCGTGAGCTTGGTTTGGAGCTGTTGTTGGACGTCCTGGGGAGAAGCTGCGGAAGCGCGGGACCATTGGGGGAGGCGCGGCAGGGTCAAGGTCGATATCGTGATCGATTACAGAGAGTTGAGCCTGGCTGCGCTTCCTTGCCGCCTGCTGCAGCTGGTCCAGCACGTTGGGTCCATTTCCAGCGACCGGATAAGTTCCTGCATGGGGCCGGTGTGAGAGTGGCGTCTTGATCCTTTTGAGAGAAACTCACCTTGGATGGGTGGTATTGATGCGACTGTCGATTTGTAGGATTGACCCTTGATCTGGTTCTGATTCTTGTCGGAGGAAGTCTTGCGCGTCAAGAAGCTAAAGAAGCCCATGATGTCGTTCGACAAGATGAGTATCTGCTGGTCGCAGAGAGAGAAGCAGCAGCAGTTTAAAGGAGAGGCCTCAGGGGACCCACCGTGAGCATTCTGGCGCCCAAGGGGAAAGTAAAAAATGATGGAATGAAAGGCTACGAAAGGGAAAAACGGGTGTTGGACCGTTCTTTTTGTAAAAGCAAGGGAGGGAAGAGTAGAAGAAACCTGGGGCGAACTGTTTCGACAGCCCACGCGCTGATTGGGGAACAGGGCCTTAGAAGAAGAAAAGGAAAAAGGAAAAAAAAGATGGCTTGGACTCGGTAGGTAGGGTCAGTCTAGCTGGAGATCTTGATCCACGGAAGCGGATACATGCATATTCTCGACGTTCTCTTGGAAAGACAAAGCCAAAAAAGGGAGAGTCAGTGACAGGAGAGGCGTATGTCTGTCTGTCTCTGGCCAGCCCGGCGGTAATCATGACGCGAGCCGGAAAAGATCCGTGCGGACCGACCAAGAGATGGGGGACCCAAAACCTCCATGGGATGGGATGGACAGGTACCCGCTAGGAAATAGGGAGAAGGGATCCGATGTTCAATCGTTCAAGGATGAGGTGCAGTAGCGGGCTTTCTCCCCCCTCTCTAGCGGCCAAGCCCAGTTGATTGACAATTGACAGCCTGGCCCGTGGCAGCCTGTGAATGGGCTATGAAATGCATGCAAATACCATTCGACAGTATTCCTCTGTGGTGATGGATTCCTCAATGAGACATGGCAGCCTAGTTGTGTCTCAGGACAATCTATCCACCCACCGCTTTTCCCCTCTTTCTACAGTCCACCAGTAGGTACAGAAACTCGACAACTGACAGGGGGCGTTTGACTTGCAGTCAAGAGGGTGGTACCCCTGAACTCTAGACCCGCCCCTTGAAAGGGAACCTAGGAACCAAGAAAGAAAAGCTGACGCAGGGACCAGGGGCTCAGACAGGACCGGACTATTCAAGTGCCACGAAGCAGAGATGACGACTGGACTGCTTGGACGAGACTAGTTTGACCTGAAGGACGCCAGAGTATGCTTTGCAGGTGCTGATCGAAAGCCGTCAGTTGTCTGGATCCATCCCCCTCAAACGTCTAACGCCATCAAAACTGTTCGCTTTGGTCTCTAGAACGCTCAAACGCCTGCTCCGCTCAGGGACGAACGAACGGGTCTCGGCCTCCGGGGTCTTGGTTCGCCGGTACGTGCGCGTGCGCCGTGCTACCTGACACTTGACTCCCACTTTGGCGAGCGAGGGGGTGTATTGAAACCCCCAGCGAGTCATGCGAGTCATGTCTCGAGTCCACGTGGAGGACATGGTGATGGGGATTCTCCCGTCTAGCGCGGATCCAACCTTGATGCCAAATTGGGGGGGGGGATCCGTGCCACTCTCCTGGGACGAACGGTAGGAGTTCTGTGTCTGTGGTTTTTGTGGTTTTGTCATCTTCAAGTCTGTCAGGAGGGTATTTGCGTCTGTGTGTTAGTGTGGCAGACGTGAGCACCATTAGCGAGAAAGACTCGTCTCTGAGACATTGAGGAATCGACAAGCAGCTACCCGAGTCATTCTAACCTGGCTTGCGAGGTGGTAATATCGCCTGCTACCGTCCCGACCAGGGCGGATTCCTCTATGGTTACCTCGTTACGAGAAAGCTAGCTAGCTAGGCTGGTCATCAACTCGCGGGAACGGCCCGTCCATTGTTTTGCCCTTGATGCCGGCTCCCGGTGTTTATGTTTTGTTTGTGCTGTGTAGTACCGTGATACTCTTCACACGAGTGCACCACAGTCTTGAATAGATAGCAAAAAAAGATCTGCACGTCGCATCGTGAATAGCGATCTCAATCATGGGTGGAGGTACCCTCCCAAATGATTGACGTCGGCGGTCGTCCGGAGGGCTGAAAGCGTCGGGGCCAGATTGCGACCCTCGTTAAAGAAAGGAAGATGAGATGAGATCGCGTCCAGGCACGTGCAGCCCGTGGAACCGGTGTTGCGGGTTTTGTGCAAGACCCCGAGGCCAAGGAAGAAACCGTTTGTGGGCTAGTGGATAGCTGAGCGGTTGGGGCTAGACATGGCAGCTGTAGATCAAAGGGAGGGACTAGCGAAACTTTGGGTGACAAGTGTGAGTCGAGGAAGATGGTTTGAGAGATGCGATTGGAGAAGCTAAAAGGGGAGGAAATGAGGTTGAGTCTGTGGTTGTTGGACGTGAGTGATGGTGTTGAACAGGCTGGAACAGATTACCCTACAGCTTCGCAGAATCGAATGATGCCAAGAGGAATACAGCCTTTGCAATGCTACCCTTTCCAATAACACCGTCTCTTATGATACTACAAGTGTTAATGCTCGCAAAATGCCACGCCTTAAAAGGGCAGATATAAACAATGAGGCGTGTTTTATCTTGATGATCCCCCGCTTGAGCCCTGAGCCACTCGCTGCAGGCAGTCGGTAGGCGACGTCATGGCAGACAAGAATGCCCCGCGTTTGGCGGGGGCCAAGAACACCAAGTTTCAGCTTCGTTCTCAGCACATTCAAGCTTCATCATCCATCAACAGCTCGCTATAGCTTCACATACGGATACGCAAACCGCCCACCATGTCCTCGACAACAGACCCCAACCCCTCCGACGCCCGCCCGGCCTTTATCCCCCTCGAGGCGAACCCCCAGCTCATGACGACGCTCATCCACAAGCTCGGCGTGTCGCCGGCCCTCGGGATGCACGACGTCTACTCCCTCACCGACCCGGACCTGCTGGCCTTCATCCCGCGCCCCGCGCTCGCTCTGCTGCTCGTGTTCCCCGTGAGCGCCGCGTACGAGAGCCACCGCATGGCCGAGGATAGCTTGGTGGACGAGTACCGCGGCAAGGGCGATGCGGAGCCGGTGCTTTGGTGGCCGCAGACTATTCGGAATGCGTGTGGGCTTATGGGACTCTTGCACGCTGTGAGCAACGGAAACGCGCGAAACTTTATTGGTAAGATTATTCCTATGTGATTGTCTAGGCGTGCATGTCTAACGCGTCGCAGAGGAGGGTTCCACGCTCGACACGCTCATCAAGAAGAGCATCCCCCTCGGCCCCGACGGCCGCGCCCGCGTCCTGGAACAAACCCCCGACCTCGCAACAGCCCACAAAGAAGCCGCCTCCCAAGGCGACACGCCCGCTCCCCCGGCCGAAGATGACGTTGAGCTGCACTACGTCTGCTTCGCTAAGGGTTCTGACGGCGGACTCTGGGAGCTTGACGGACGACGCAAGGGACCGATCCGAAGGGGAGATCTTCTTGAGGATGAGGATGTGTTGAGTAGCAAGGGACTTAGCCTGGGAGCGTTGAAGTTTTTGGAGAGGGAGGGTGGTGATTTGAGGTTTAGTGCTGTTGCGCTTGCTGGGTCTGTTGATTAGATGGACGGAGTTGAGATACCCAAAATACAAGGATGCCTAGATAGCAGGATATGGCTTGCGAGCCGTTGGATATGCCTGCAATAGCTGTCTCAATCTGCGATGGCCGCAGAGGTCAAGAGCAACATCTCTACTGCTCAATCTACAAAAAAACAAAAATAGCCAAGCCTCGCATCAATAGTAAAATGTCAAAGCCACACTCGTGTCAGAAGTTGCAAGCCATTCTGACAGGCTGGCGTCTTAGGCGCGTGAATAGTCGACCACAAGGCAGATTCTTGAAGCCACGTCTTGAGAGACATTAAGCTCCCCACTTTGTGAAGGCAGCGACTTTAATATCAACTCGCCTTTGTCCTCAACAATCCTTCTTTCTTCATAATTGATCAATTCTGACAAGATGCGTAAGTTACACATTGATGTTGAAGTTGGGCATCGCTGACTCTGCTAGATATCGCTCGTTGGCTCTTGGGCAGAGGCCCTGAACACAGCGGGCTCATCATTGGCAATGATGCGTCTGGAAAGACCACCATGCTCTACAAGCTGAAGCTGGGAGAGATAGTCACGACAATTCCCACCATCGGCTTCAATGTAGAGACCCTTGAATATCCAGATGGCGGCAAGATTACCCTCTGGGACGTCGGAGGTGAGATTTGCCTGTCTTGGTATAGATCGCGTACTGACTCTTGCAGGATGCGACAAGATCAGGCCTCTAATCAGGCACTACATGCAACCAGATCGCTTCCTCATCTTTATCCAGAGCTGTGGAGATCTAGATCCTGATAGGATCGAATTCTCTTTAGAGTATCTCCGCATGGGCTTGGCTATGATGGCTGATCAAGGCTGTCGACACATGTTTATCCTCTTCAACAAGCAAGACCTCCTCCCGCCCGACGAGAGGGATTCCATCGTCAAAGGTATAAGAGCCCAGATTGAAAGAGAGATTGCGCCTTACCTTGGGAACCACGACATCAGGATCTTGGATTATCCTGGTTTGTGCGCGACGTCTGGCGAGCAGCTTTATCCTGCTATGGAGGAGATTAGGCAGACGATTCAGCAAATTAAGAAGCCCGCACAACCAGACACCAAGGCTCAAGTAGCAGAACTGGAGAAGGGACCGAGCGACACGGAACTCATTGAACGCGTAAGAAAGGCCAATGCCGATGCTGTTGACGCCGAGAGCTTCTGGACGTCATTCATGGATGGCAGTCTGAACTCGTGGGATCACTACACTCATCTGAGAGCTGGCTTCTTCGTGTTACATGATTGCTTCGCTAGAGGATTCGGCCTTTTGGAGTGTGCCGACGAGTTTATGGCTCATCTCAATCGTCTCAGGCAAGGAAACCCAGAGCGATTCCGCAACACTGCGCACAAGTACGTGTACCTTACCCGACTGTGAATTACTTCTAACGTCAATAGAACCATGACGATCTTTTGGCTTCATCAGATTCAGATCGCGGCTGTCAACTACCAAGTCAACAATGGACGCGACAAGTTCCCGGACAGAGGTGAATACGCAGAGATCGTCCTCTCGGCGCCGTGGCTTATGAACTCTGGTCTTTGGAGGTCGTACTACTCCAAGGATCTGCTTTTCACGCCTGAAGCTCGAGAGAATTGGCATCTCCCGGATCTGCAACCTCTTCCGACCCCCACTCAAGCCAAGGTAGAGGAGGAACAGCCGCACACTCGACGTCCTGGGAATGATGTGGATAGACTGCCACGTTTTGCATTCTCGGTCGTGCAAAAGACGCTCACCTCAAAGCTTAGGCGCGGAGGAGTTGTTAAGCAAGCCCTTGAGGCCTTGCAGTCGTCTACCATTCGCCTTCGTGCCTCCGATCCGTCTGTGTCGCCATACTCGGAGACACAGGCGTATTTCTGGGTTCAGATTGTCCACGCTTATTTACGATCCTTGGAAACTGAGACATCCAAGGCGTCAAAGGGTACTCGATTTGAGGGATCGGCCACGACTCTCACTTTTGAGGCTTTCAAGGCTCTCTTCGACATTACTGGAGACGAGTGGCGCCAGTACTATTCGTCTTCAGTCTGGCAGGGCATTCCTGCGAGGATGAGCTTTGTGAACCCTGACAAGAAAGCTCTTCCCAACGTCTTTGGCATGCCTTCCAAGGCAAAGATTGACCTCGCCCGGTCGCAGATGGTCAACGCCGTTAGCCGTCGCTTCACCAAACCTTCCGGTCTACCTCCGCGCGAGGACCTTGACTTTTGGGCTGCAGTTCTTATTGATGAGGCAAAGCTCATACCTGAAGAGGAAGTCATCGTTGCGAACCATGCCAGCCTGTTACGCTTCCTTTATCAACGACTGAGCAAGCGTTCTGAGGAAAAGAGCTCTACGGTCGCGGCGCGGACGGCGCTGGAGCTCTCTTCAAGCATGGGCTCGACGCAGAGCATGTTCTGGGTCCAGCAGGTTCAACTCTGTCTTGCTGCTGGAAAGTCAGCATCCACGTTTGAAGAGTTTGTGGCTGTGAATGCGCATCTGGCGTATGAGGATCTGCCTTTGGTGTATTACTCGCCGCAGCTGTGGCAGAGCGCCGAGGTGAAGGAGATTTATGTCCCGCCGGATCGACATTCACTTTCAAGTATTGTGCCTGGTGGAAAATGAGCGAGGACAGGAGGTCTTGACATTATGATGAGCGACGGGTCTAGGGCTGGTTGTTATGAGTCTGGCGCAACACATCTGGCCTTCATCATCGCATAAGGAATAGAGACATAATTAGAAGAGACACTATATGAATTCATTTCATCTTAGACTCCTGTGTTTTCTCTTTGATAAGTGTTAAATGTATCTATTAATATAAAGTAATAAGGAGTTCTTAAGAATATCCAGGTAGTTTAGCTGAAGCGACGTGCTCAACCTCACACAGCTGGCTGTGCCATTCGTTCCAGGGTTCCGGCCCAAGAGCAGCTTGATGTCTTGGGCACGGCAAGAGAGGGCGGTGGCAATGATAGCACACAGTTCTCTCAAGTGTGACTTAAGAGGAATGTTCTCAGTCTCCTGGGCCGGTCGTGTGGTGACGTGCGAGCAACTTGTTGCTCTTTTGGCGACCTGTGGCGGTAACTGTGCGAATAGGAATATTTGGTGGAAGGCGACTTGTCCATGGTCCTCGAAGCCATCGAAGCGGTTTCCATCTGCCTTAATCATAATGCCACCGAACTAAATAACTACGAGATGCTGCTCGGCTCTGTGAAAGACCGTCCTGGCTAGGGCTTCTGCTTATGCTACCCCAAAGATATCAATTAATGTTTCTTAATTTTATGATGTTTCCAAAGCACTTTAGGATATTCTCGGTATGATTTATTTATGAAAAGCAATAATATTTCGAAGAGGCTACAAATAGCGCCCTGACGTTCTGGTGTCTTATTTGCTTCTTTGGACCTTAGGGCCGGCTTTCAAACCGACTTTTCCATCCATTCCCAAATCTCGGCCGCATCCAGGCCTGTTCGCCGAGTTTGCTCTGCCTCGATATCTTGGGTACGGCTAGAGAGGGCGGTAGCGTAGATAATCGCCTACTGGATCTGAATCGCTCGTTGAAAATTTGGAACATCGGCTGTAGGTCGAGAAACCTTGAAGACTGAGCCAGTCCCGACTGGCCTGTGGGTATGGACATTGTGAGCATTAACACAGTTCGTTTTAGAGCACGCAGTGCAGTTAGGCGTGTGACAAGACTGCGTGTGCTATCCATAGAAGTGCTTCAGGTTGGAGGAAAGTTTTGTTCTCTCATTCTGTTGTGCGACGAGGCTGATGGGCTTGCAGGCTCCATCTTGACGTCGCCTCTGTATGAATCGTGGCATCCATACGAGTTGTAGCTCGACCGTTGATAAGCTGCTGTGGTCCTGAAGAGTTGCTCCCAGAAACTTGAGACCGAAATAGCCTCGTCTCCACCAGTCATGCAGCATCGGGCTCAGACAGGTCATATTCCATACGTGATCAGATGACCCAGGTTCAATGAGGGAATCGAGCGTCATGTGAGTGGTATAGCCTTGAGGGAGGCCGAGGTATTGGGCTAGGGTTGGCCTCAATGCCTTGATGAGGGCTCGATGGAAGGCCGAGGAGCAAGGAATGATGTGACAGACGTTAGGATGCGATGCCCCTGTCACAATGCAGACACGTTTATTTAACGAGAGGCAAATATCTTTCTGGTTTGGGTGTATTGCAAAGTTTATTTAACAGTGAATAATGTGCTGAAAGGCACTGAACATGATGGCTTTGCTGGGTTAGTAACTTTATTTCTCTTGATCAGTTGTCTTGATGTTGCCTTCCGAGCTCGATGATTAACTCGAGGCGCACCGTATACTGGTCCATAGGCATAAGAGAAGCATTAAAGCACCCAAGTAGCGGTTCTGGTAGAGCTTTTCTGTCTAGGAAGCAAGGTAGGGGATTGATCTTGGGAGGAAGCAGAAGCAGGCAGTGGCCAACTGGTTAACAAACTATTTTTTGGACTACGTTTTAATCCATGTACACGTGGATCATGACCGCAAGTATCTGCAAACGGCCTCCCCCCATCTCGGTGCACCCTTATAATCCCACATTTCCGGCACATTGCCCTGCCGGATCCCCTCAATGGCCTCTGCAAACTCGGGGCCCTGACCCTGCGCTTTGACGTTGGTGACTTTGTATAAATAGGTCTTGAAGCTGAAAAGGATGGCCTGGGTGTTTGAGAAGCGAGTTAGGGTTTGCAGCTCGGATCGTAGAAAAGTCTGAAGTCTCTTAGCAGGGGGTGTCTTGGAGAGCGAGTGTTGGGGGACTTGCATCTTCTATGTTTGGTTCACCTGGGCCATCGTAGCTCTTGATTCGGTGGTTTGCTTCGCAGTCAAACAACTCGGGGTGAACTTGCACCGACCACTGTGAAATTTCTTTGTGAGTCTCTGAAGAGTTGCCCATGATTTGTTACTCACATTCTGTCGTTTGATGGGGCTACCAACTTGCAACTTTGCAAAGAATCGTTCCATACTCGGCCCAATCTTTTCATACCCCGGAACAGGCTTGTGAATGTCCTTCAAGAGTAACCCAAGCTTTTCCGCTGGATCGAAACTTGAAGGGAAACAACAGACGTAAGCGACGAGCCGGTAACTGTCAGAGTCTGGGACGAGCAGGAATAGCTCCTCTTCTACAATTTCGCCGAGATTGAGCAGCGCAGATCGAACGTCCTGGGTCTTTGTGGGGAAGGATCTGTTGGTGACGAGATTGTTGAAGATGGTTCTGTCTTGGGAGAGCTGAAACATGGTGGGATATCGGATAGGGAGGTACTGTGTAAGAAAGTAGTCGTAAATCTCTAGCACAGCCTGTTCCCCCGCTGGTAGGAATCCACAGACTGTGTCTTCATGCTTCTTGAGAATCTCTCGGCGCTGGTTGACGCGATCCAGATAGTCGTGGTCAATGGAGAGGAGTTCAGAGGGAGTATCACGCCTGATGCCTTTTCACACAGTTAGCTGGTACTCGGAAGATAGTATGAGATACCTACCCATCGAGATGTTGTATTTAGGCTTGAAGCCTCGAAACTGAGGTGGTTTCTTTGTCCTCCAGTCAAAGTTTTCCAGGGGCGCAATGGGTGCTGGCTTTTCGTCTGGATATGGCAGATTTTGGGTTGACGCTGTTTGTTTTCGACGGCTCACCCAAGTCTTGATCGTAAAATTCTTAGCATACTAACTTGAAGGCTTTCAAAGAACTTTGTTACCTTGGCGTAAATCAGGCAGATGGCGAGCAAGATGCCCGCTGCGAGTATAGGAACTTGCATGGTGTCAGGGAGGGAGTGTACAAGAGACCACGAACAATCTCGTTCTGATGACTTGAAAGGAATGCTTTTTCATTTTAACTTTTAGGAGTGCGCAAGGCATTTATTTATCTGACTCCGTCATCCACCTCGAGACCCTCCTCTGTTCATACTTGGAGGTTGTCTTGTACCGATACCGCTCCTGTGGAGTTTTCTCGCGGGGCCTGCTACTTTGGGCATAGCGTATTGACTCAAGAACATCATCTCCATCACGGGCTTGTCCGGACCTTTGGTATGCGTCTACAGTTGTACAGTATTACGTATTTTGGTAAAATTCATGACCGAATACTAGGAGTGAGTGGGTTGTTTCATTGAGAATCGTCGATGTCTTGTCGGGTTGTGGTAGTTGAGCTTGTGACATGACACCGTCTACAATTCTGTATGTTGAACTTGGTAGAGATCCGTTGCCATTGTTCGACGGTAGACACCATTCGTTAACCTCCAACTGTGACCTGGTGTCTCTTAATTTATCCTTGCTTGAAGCACAGGCCGCGAGCATCAATCATTGCCAACATTTCCTTCATCTGTTAGGATCGAGTTCACACGGCTCCAAAGTGCCTGAGGATCCTCGCTTGCATCAGTCTCCACAAACGCTATCGTTAAACCGGCCCGGGCCAAAGCCAAGAGCGTAGATAATTGGCCAAACAAACAATCACCATGTCGATTTATCTCGAGACGATCAAATCCCGAAATATCAGACTTCTGATTTGCACAGACAAACAACATGTTCCACTCGGCAGTCCTCGAAACGCCATGACTTCACACAGAGGTGCAGATGATGGCCATCAGATGACTCCACGTTGCCAAGCTAAGACTGATATGGGAGGTGGGGGGAGAAAGTATGCACCTCTATCATCTTTCTTTAGCTGTGGGCTAATCCGAGAAGAGAAGTCCTGGCGAGAAACTTTGTTCCTGTGTGGCTTGGGACAACCTTCGCGAGAACGATACCGGGAACCCGGAATCTGGGATGGGTATAAGAGATAGCTAAGATGGCTGGTCTGAATCATTAATAGAGTGTCGGTAAAAGAGTGCAAACGCCTCGCCTAACCCTTATAGTGGATTGCCACTGTGTGGGATATTCATCATGTCTTTTGCTGTACAACCGCCCTTTCTCTCCTCGGGGGTTTTGTCTACAGTATGCTACGTCACTGTAGTCCTCTTTGCTGTCTACTTCATCCGAAGATGCAAAAGTGCCAGGGAAGAGAAGAGTCATAGCTTGGCGGCGAGTCCAAAACGCTCCAAAGCCGGGCAAGATTACTCTGATGTGTTCCCACCATCGCAGCGCCCAGCTCTGAGCAGCTTCGACTCCCGATTTCCTCACGCCGATCAGAATGTGGACATATCGAAGTTGTCGAGGCTGGTCCTCGGAATGGATGAAAACCACGCAACTGCAAGCCCCGAGCGCTTCATATACAGCGGGTTCACCGTTGGCGATGTCTTGAAGTTGGGCAACTTTCCCGACTACGCAGCTCTGTCAGAGGTTCCTCTGCCAAAGCCAGTGGAGGATTTTGACATCAATACTGCCCAGCCTAGACCTTACAGGCCTCTGAGATGGCCCTACCATCAAACTATGTGTAAGAACCTCCCCTTGACTTGCATCAACGTACTAAATTCGGCGATAGCGTTCCAGAAGATGGAGACAGATTACTGGATTGAGCTTGACAACATGTACCATCGATACATTCAGGAACGAAAGAAAATCTTCGCCAAGAACGGAAAGGATATTCTGAATGCGTTGCCTGGGTCCGAGTTGGCGTGTAAGGAGCTCACGGAAATGGTGATACATTTCCTTTGCGCGCGGTATCCCCGCTACTTTCAACTAAAGGGCAACACCTTCATTAACCATATCTTCGGCACTGAATATGACCTTTCGACAATTGACCCGCTTCACGTGTTGTTGGAAAACGTCCCCGAAGACTTTGCCATTATGCTTCGAGACCCTCAGACTGGAAGATACCACTTCCGTGCAGGTGTCATCTGCGCATCAACTGGATGGAGTCTAGGGACGAAACTCGGCTTGGGTCTACCTGAGATCCATGAACCTGTCCCCGATTATAGGGAGAAGATGCAGCTGAGTATGGATCGGTGAGTAATTTTCGTGAACATGGCCAAGAAGAAATGTCCCATCTGATCTGACACGTCCAGATTTTTCACCAAGATGCCAGTGTCAAAGCCTATTCAGAGAGGGGCATGGGGATTTGAGGTTGGCCAACATCTGTACATGCCTCCAGAAGACCCTGGTCTGAGCATCCGGGATTCCCAAGATCCGTCTCTTCGCCTCGAGGATCTATACTTTCGCGTCGACTGGCAGACATTACGCCGACTTCCACTGTCAGGTGCCGTAGTCTTCAACTTCAAAGTCTTCTTCACCCCAGTGACTAGCTTGAAGGATGAACCGTATGTTCCCTCGTTGAGCCTCAAGGTCATCAGTGATAGCAAGGAGAATTTGATACGGTATAAGAGCGTTTGGCATGTTGAACACATACTCAAGCCAGCCTTAGCCGAGTATGAGAGGTATCAGATTGAGAATGGAATCATGGAAAAGGACTGGCAGCATCAAACGCTGCCCGAGAGCCCATTCTTTCGGGGCTGGGAGGCAAAGTGGAAGTAGCCGAACTCGAAACCGGACCGATGAGGTTTGTCTCACAGTTGAAATAGTCCCAGTCATTGAATAGAATGTATTGAATACACATGGCCGGACCGCAGCGAGCATATAGGGTTGGGTATCTCTTGGCGATGTTGTGCTCCGTACATGAAGTCGAGTCGATCGCTGCCAACGTATCCCTGACACTCCGTACACTGCTCGGAGATCGTAGATGACATAAAGAGGTGGCTCAAAAGGCAATAAATGTGCCAATCCGTGCTTCATTCTCTCGAGCATACTGTATCCAGTTCATACCCATTTCATACTCAGAGCTTCCCCACAGAGTCGTGAGAAACTGAAGAGCCGTATGGTTGCACCAAAGCCCCGTCACAGATAGCGAGTCGAGAAATAGTCTCTCAATGATGGACTGCCTTAGCTTGTCTCCACGGCACTCTGTACCGGCGATGAAGCATGGAAGAAACAAATCGTGGGAGAATGTATGCACATGTCCTGCTAGAACGGATTGCATTTCGCGGAGGAGGATGTCGATGGTGGATTTGACAAGCTCTTGGACTTTTTCGGCGGGAGCAAAGGCTTGATAGCTGTAGATGATGGTGGCGTGGTAATGTGCGCTGACAACAGCCTGGAAGCATTGACGCATATCCTGGTCCTCAGAGAGTGTGTTGGCTCTGGCAGACACTTCAGTGTAAGCGTTCTGAGCCCTTTGGCGCCATTCTTCCATATTCATGTCTGCCAGCTGTTGACCTCTTCGTCGAGCATGGTGACGTTGTCTCTCGACCGTTGTAATGTCGTTTATCACTCCCGTAAAAGACCATATTCTGGTATCGCCGAAGGGTTCGGATAATGACGTCGAGTCGTCGGTAAAGACGGAAATATTGCAAAGCGTGTCGAGATCAGATACTTCCTTGAGTATGAAGCTCTCGATGCCGTTTGGTGTTGTTCTGCGGCTCCGTAGGTTGCCGAAATTGATGAGCGTTCGACAGGCACGCAGATGGAGTTTCCAGTCCCTTGATCCGGGGATAAACGCCTCTGTGTAGCACAAAACCAGCATTGCTGTGAGAATCTCGACAAAAGACTGACTAGTTTGTGATTGTACTGTTCCATGGGATGGCTGTAGCTCAAGTCGCATCTTTTGATTCAAGACTCGAAGACTTTCATCCCTGAGCCACGTCTGCATCTGAAGGAGCCGTGCCGTCTGATCGGTAGTCTCGGTCGATGTCGTGTGTATATGAGCAGCTGCTAAACTGCTTATCGCGAGGCGGAGGCAAGTCGAGTTCTGGGCTAGAGGTAGAATCGTGTTTCGCCATGGACTGCCGGGGAGGTCGATCCAGGTCAGTCGAGGGATGACTCTGGTGCAGAAGTGGTTTAGGAGACTATTGGAAAGTGTGACTGATGAAATACTATGGACGAGATCAAGGTCTTGAGATGGATGGGGAACGTCTGTAGATGTTGGTAAATCAAGGGTTGTTTCTATTGATGAAGATGGGGTGTGTTGAGGTTGAGGACTGTTACAAGAGGCTTCGGCCTCAGCAGTTCTTCGTTTTGAGAGTTTGTGCTTCTTTGACTTTCTGTTGTCTTTATCCAGTACTGGAGTTGACTTTCCGGCAAACTTGCCTCTGCTTGCCACCCCTTGGTTCCATCTGAGCGGAACAGGATGATAACCAGGACAGTCCAGGTCTCGGCTGGCGCACTTGACACATGTCGGTAGGCTTCGATCGCACTTGATCCGTCGTTTGATACAAAGAGGACAGTCTTTTTAGTCAAGTTAAAGTTTGTATTGACAACTGTGGGTTTGGTAGACTCACCTTGAGTTGCTACTTGGCGGTTAGGACAAAGAGAGTCGAAACGGATGTTTCTTGCCGCCATGGCGGTAACTCGGTCGAATGAACAAGCGGAGCGCACTCAACAGCAGGTGTCTCGGATAATTCCGCCAGGTCCGTCTACTTGTCTGCCTGGAAATCCTTCGTCTGCAGGTTCTCACTGGTAGAGTCATGAGTTGTCAAAAGAAGAGGGGCTCCAAGGGCGGCTAATCCCGGATCTCGGCACCCACGTGACCCAGTTCACATGTCATGTCAATCGAGACAATATTTTTCGCCCTGCAAATGTAACGAAACATTTACCAAGAGCCAATTACGGCATAAGAATCTCTCCGATCAACAGTTCAAACTGAATAGCGCTTATTCCTTCAAAAGTCATGATTGAATCTCGGAGGCTTGGCGGCCTCTTTAGGGTTGCTCTCGTGTTGGTGTTGGTCCATGTTGCACGGACGATGCATGTCAAACGACTCAGACGGTGAGGCAAAAGGACTCAGGGATCCAATATCTGAATAGGAGGTCAGTCGAAGTTTGAGTTATTAGCTGAGAGAAAGCCTTACCTACAAGAAAGCTGCCTAGAGCCAAGCCTCTTGGCATTCCGAGATAGCCATGTTCTTCAAATGACGGAGCTGGATTTATGGTTTCAGCTCGATCTTGATTACGTCGTCCACCACGTACGCTGATCAAAAGGGGATGTTTTCATTATTTAAACTGGCCGAGACATGAGACCCGTTCGTGGAAAGGTCCAGACCACACAGCCACGCCAAAGACAAACGTCCCTGTCACAGGGCTGAAGCCAAGCACTGTCACTCAGCTGGAACCTTACCGGAAACGGCAAAGTATTCGTATCCTTTACGGTCCAGCCAATGGCGTCGCTCACACTCGGCAGACCCGCTATGTCTCCGGGATCATGTCCATGGCGCCCCCAAACCATTTAACCATCGAGGCAGCGCCGCCAAGGGTATCGTGTGAATTTCCCGAATATTCTTTACGGCCGCTGCAAGTCTGGCCACGCGACAGGTGAACCTCTTCCCTCTCCTTGATTGGGCCGCTCGTAGTTTTGTCCAAGATGGCTCCGCTTGAGCCTCAGCAACCACCACGCAAGAAGTGGACAAGGGCAAAGGCACCGCGAGTGAGGACTGGCTGTAAGACTTGGTATGTCGTCATCATTTGGTCTGTAGTGTGTTTGAGTGGCCATGTATGCTAACACCCCCGGTAGCAAGTTAGTTGTGCAGATAAACTCCCCGTGGTACATCCCTGTGTACTGATCCGCTCTCAATAGAATCCGGCATTTGAAGTGTGACGAACAGAAGCCCGTATGTCAACGATGTCAGAAAGATAGGCAGAAGTGCGACGGCTACGAAGATCCCAAAGCTCCCGTCGTCAAGGCAAGGAAGCCGTTGAAGCTGGTGCAGTACCAGTCCAAGCCCAAGCTCCCAGACTGCCGGGCCCTCTCGGCACTTAGACCTGCCCTGTCGATCGAGAATCTCGGCTCCCCAACCGACGCGGCCCTCTTCTACCACGCCCGGGAGTGTACTATTATGGATTTCGACGTGCTCTCTGGGTCCCTGTTTTGGCGCAACTTTGTGCTACCACTCGCCCACACCGTTGAGCCGGTCAAGCACGCACTCTGTGCCCTAGGCGGAGCACATCGTCGGTTTGTGGCTGGCTATCAGGGAGACGCCACGTCGACGTCATTGGCGACCGAGTTTGAGTATGCCTCTATTCAGAAGTACAACCAGGCCATACTACACATGAAGCCTCTCATGGAGGACAACTCTGAGATGAACCTCCAGACTACTCTCATATGCTGTGTCATCTTTATCTGCATTGAGAGTCTACACGGGCGCTACACAGAGTCGATACGACACCTCAAGGCTGGGTGCCAGCTTCTCAACTCTTTCCGGGCCGAGATGAAATTTGGGGATGTACCGTCATCCCTGTTTCAGCCCACGAATGGAAAAGAGGTCGAATATAGCTTGTTCGACCTCGTCACCGAGATGTTCTACCGGCTTGGACAAAATGTCGCCATCTATGTGGGAAGCGACACATTTCACGATCTTATCCTCCCTTTTCGCGCCGGCCACATGGGTGACCCCAAGACACCCTTTTCCGACCTCGTCGAAGCAGCCTTCTACTTGGAGCGCGTCGATGAGTTCTACGACAAGACTTATATCGAATTTGTTGCAGGCCCCCGACCAATCCGGCCCCTAGAGACGTCGTGCATGGGCATTACAGGGTGGGAGTTTGATTACCAGGCGGGAAAAGCCGCCCTGGATGCTTCGAGACGGGCGTTTGCCGTGTGGGATGCCCGCTACGAACTCACCAAGCGTGAAGAGAGGTACGCGGAGCCATCACCAGAGGAGAAGAGCGCCTTTGCGTCACTCGATATGCACCAGGCCGTCTGGCAGGCGCTGGTCAAGTTTGAGACGATCGAGCAGGTGATTCCAAGGGATGACGGCGAAAAGATCCTGAAGCGGGCAGAGGTGCTGGTTGAAATTGAGAACCGAAGACCGACTCCCGTATTTGCTTTCAACGGCTACTTGATACCGCTTCTCTCCCTCGTGTGCACATATTGCGAGGATGTCGACACACAGTTTAGAGCGATATCCTTGCTACGCACCGTTCGTCGGAGAGAAGGGATCTGGGATAGTCAAGAGGTTGCAGGTATTTACGAGACCATGATCATTGCTAGAAAGCAAAATATGGTGTCATGGGAGAATCTCCCCTGGGGCATACCGCAGCTGGCAGCAGAGCTGTCGTCGTTGAATCTATCTGATAGCTGTGGTTCTACTCCGTCGAGTACTGGCAGTTCTTGTTGAAAGGGAATTAACATGGAGTTTTGGGTAGCGAAAACTGAATAGCTTTGAATAAATTTATGGTGGATATGGCCACTGTATGAACACATCATTATGATACGTCCAGTCACTCCCAGGTCAAACATTATCATTGAAGTACTGCCATGATGGAAACGGCAAACATCAGCCCAGCCCAGTCAGTCTTTACGCCGGTCGCTGCATTGGTTATACCGCTATCCTCTTCTGTTTTGTTCTCTGCCCTTCCACCCGTCTCCTCGCTCTTGTAAACCCCCGTCTCGTTCCCCTTACTCTTGTACTCAAGAGAACCAACACCACCTGTAGACCCTACAACACAGATCCCAGCTCCCCAGATAGCCTCCTTGGCCGCCTTCCAAATCGTGTGCGGGTGGAAGACGTTTTCAACAGTGTAGTAGAGGCGGCAGTCACTGGCTTGGTATTGAAACTGGAGGGGTAGGTCGTCTTCTCCCTCCTGGTACGCGTTACGGAAGTTGACGTTTCCTCCATTGATAGAGATAGGGAATTGACCAGGATCTTGCGGAAGCACCTCCTTCAACCTTTTGACCTCCTCCTTTGATAGGAAATTAGTGCTTCCATCAGGCTTCATTGACTGGCCTAATAACTCCAGCACTTTGTTCGTCCATTGGGCGAGGCCTGAAAAAGACTGGGACTCTGCGCCGCGAACACCTCCCATGAGTTGCATCGGCTTCCCGTTTGGACGTCCACCGAAGGAAAGGGTGCGGACACCGCCAACATTCGTCATCAGGTTAACAAAGGTGGTGCAAGTCGAGGCACAAACGCCGTCGCCGATGATGATGATATTCTCTGCTTTGAAAGGCTGCGTCATGTTGATGGGTTGACCTCCATATCCTCGTATCGGAATGGCCCTGATAGAATTGGATGTATAGTTGTAGTTGGCGTAGAGCGAACTGACCTTGCCTCCCAACTCTATATCGTCGCCGAGAAACTCTTCCGCAGACTCAAAACCGGCTTCTTGGTCTGGTGTGACTTGTCCAGCGTAGGCCAGGGGGGCATTCATCTGAGCAGTCTCCTTGCTGATGCTCCCAAACACCTTGACTATACCCTCGGATGCCTCGTTTCGTCGAAATCTGGTGGCCGAGTAAGGTTCCTTCGATGGAAAAAAAAGTTTGAATAGGTCAAAAGCCCTGTCGATCTGCCCGCCTGAATTTCCAGATACATCGATGATAAGTTTGGTGTGTCCTTTGGCCAAAGCATTTGAGACGATTTCAGTTGCGGTTTCGGCAAACACCCGCGTTTGGTTTCCAGGCAATCCACCTCCAGCAGTAGTGAAAGTGGTGATGAGAATCACTGTCGTCTCGTCATCCAGGGTGTAGCCGTTGATCTGACTGTAAGGATCACGGACCAGAGGTTCAGGATATCCAGAAGGTCCCGACTGCTTCGGGGGCTGTACATAAGGCTTTGACTCGCCAGTATTTGCGGATCTGGGCTTCAAGTATGGGGATTGCTGCTTGTTGAGGCAGTAATCGTCAAAAACATCGCTGCCATCCCTTGCAGAAAAGAAGGACTTTCCGAGAATCGCAAGGGTATTTAGTGCAATACTTGAACCGTTCCGGAACTCGATCGTGGTGACGTCGGTACCTGGATACACGCCGTCCCTGTCGATAAAGGCACCAGTCGGCGAGGTATTTCCCGTTGCCAAGCTGGGTAGAGAGTAAAAGACTCGGTTATACCGGGCATCAGGATCGCGGCTTTTCAAGGGACCTGCAATCTCCTCGAGGTACGCGTTGACTTGCTTGCCATTGATCGACACGATAGGAGAGACCTGAACGATGGTACTGTTGAGAAGCAGAGAGTCTGAAAGAGTGTACACCTCGGGTGCCTGGATACCGTCCGTTGAGACAGACACTAACCCCGCGTCTTCCAGGCAAAAGTCGAATATCGAAAGCGTGCACGGGAATATTGCCAGGTGACCATCGTTGGCGCTGCTGAGGAGGTTGGAGATGGCAGTATCAAACTCGTAATGGCTCGCATAGTTCGTCCGGCCAATCTTCTCCAGGCCACCCAAAATATCGGTAGCCGATGAAGTATATGTAGCCGGGGGATCCTTGAGGGCGTCGACTGTGGAGTGCCATTGAATGTGTTTGCTGATCTCCTGAATAAACTTGCTGGCAAGATCTGAGCGAAAGGGGATGGACAGGAGACATTCGTGAGCCAATCGAGCGGGGACTTTAACGATCGAACTCCCACTCTCGCCGGATATCTCGGTGACGAGTGCACATGGTTCAGGCGAGGAGGATGCCACCAGGAGCGGCCATCCTAGAGGCAGTATCAGAGCGAGAAACAGCCGCATTATGAACGAACGAACGACCGCTAACAACAGAAACGCAATCCAAGCGCCAAAGCCGACAACAAATAAAGATTTATTACGCAAAGTGAACCCGCTTCCTTTAAAACATGGATCCTACCAACAGAAGAACTCTCCACCAAGGCACCCAGTTTTCCACTCAACAGCTCCGCCACCACGTGTATCCCTCATCCCTCGCAAAACCAGTTCCTTGCCCGACATGAAAAACCCTGATGTTTATCAGAGGCTGGGCTGTGGAGCAAGGAAGCGGTATTACGTGAGACCAGACCCGATTTGAACCACAAACAACCCTCGTATTTGTGCCTCGCCTAAAAGTCGAGATGACATGCCAAGACAGTAGCCAAATCTGAGTATATTTTGCGCCGTCGAAACATTGTAACCTGATCGTGGAATGGAACGGCGAGCGGGGGTGGACAAGGGGCTGAGGTTTGAGTGTCTCCACAGATACATCTACAAACATGACGGGACTTTGGCGTGATCGGTGCAGATAATGCAGAGGCAGGTATTCTGATAGGTTGGGTCAGTTTCACGAAGCAAGGGTATGTGAGCACGCATCCGAGAGTTCCGATGGCAGTTCACGGTTGTGGAGAGAAACATCTCTGCCACTTGTGGACCGCAACAACCATCAAACATATCGTATATGTTAGTTGTCACAGTCTAACTCGCGGCCAGTCAGAGACTACAATTAGAGTTTATTGACTCGGTCTTTGCAAATCACAGCCTTAGTCTCAGCTCAGTTGCCAAGCTGACCACAATGCCAAGGATCTCACTAGGTTACGCAGCTACTTGCTGACGGCATATGCACACCGGCACAGCCCATGCCAAGTGAGCTCGTCTCTATTCCCCGAACGGAATAAATGATGCGAAATGCCCTCAAAATAACCACGCATCACGATGAGAGACAGGTTGCCAAGGGATAAAGATAAGCCCTGTTTCTCGACAGGTCTCCAAGTTTAAGCAACCCTAGTAATACTGAGCACGTGGTTTGAGAGGGCCAGGATCCCTCAGCCATGCTTCGTGTTTCTTCCGAACGACATCCCACAGTCCGCCATCGAGCGCCTTTTCCGTGATCCAGTACTGACAAAGGTCTGCTGGAATAAGAGGCCATGTCTCCATAGCCCCGTCGTAGGCCTTGACAAGGGGTGCTTGAAGCGTGAAATTCCGAATATTTAGTCGGTTTTTGGGATCAAGCTTCTTCCATGAAGCAGCAAACCTTCTAAAATCAGCCTCTTGACCAATGCAATTAACTATGACCAAGGAAAGCTTCCGTGGGTATCGTCGTTTTCCGGGTAAGTACTCGAACCAGAGTCCCTTTATGTCCCATTTAGGCACTTGGTAGTAATGCGGAGTTGGCTTTGAAAGGACGACAGTTTCCAAGTGACGATGCTGAGCCATGGTGGCCCAAAGTCTCTCACCAGCCTCCTGGCCGAAGAGACAAAGACGGCGTAGCTTTGGCCAGCACGTGGACCAGACGTTTTCTTCCATATCAGGATCCAATGTGGCGTCGAGGAAAAGGTTATCATGGACGCTGACAAATTCCTCTAGGTTAACCAAGGCTTCGAAGCCTCGTCTTAGAATTCTGCGGATGCCTTTTTCGTCAGCAGCAGGATGGAGAGATCGTAGCGGCATGTCGATGATTAACGTCTTTAATATCGGTGCCAGAGTGGCGAGAATCCCATGTGTAGTCCGAGCTGTCTCAAGGTCGTTGAGAGGTGATGGTGGATACCGAAAGATGAAGGAGCGGACAGAGGAGTCGTCTGAGCTATCACTGATTTCCGAGCTATCATCCGAATCGGCGGGATTCATGGGTCCGCTCGGGTTGGACCTGTGAATAGGCGGCTCTTGAGGCTCGGTCGCCTGAGGCTCTGCCTCCTCGACGGGGGCTCTTGGCACTTCAGGCTCAATCTCTCCATTGGAATCCTGAGGTTCAATTTTTTGAGGAAATGGGGCGAGGAATAGCCTGGCTTCATCACGCACTTTCCGGGGTTCCCTGCGAGGGTAGTAGAGCGGATTTGCGAGGAACCGCATGAAATCTAGAGCTCTTTGCTTCGAGTCTATGCGAAGACAATATCGCCAGAGAAGCTTTGATGCCGTGGGGTATGTCGCCTTGCAAACTCTGGTAAACGCCAAAAGCCATTTCGTGATGGGATCAGAGGCTCGCAAGATGGCCTTGGAATCTTTTTGAATAGGGAGCTCAACGATCATGACAAGAATTTCTATCGGTAGCCGGACACGCCTTGGCCGCTCGATTATCTGGTGAGGGTTCATCCTGGAGGTGTAAAGGCGGCTGAGTGTTAAGAAGGTGTCACTGTGCGGATATCAGTGTTAGTATTCACTTCAGACGCGACAATGACTGTCAATAATGAATCAATGGTGCAAGACTTCTCGAATGAATGGGAATAGATGAGTGAGGATTGCTCTCAAGTCAAGGTCCAGATACGACGCCACGAATCCAGATGAATGACCGTGACGGAACCCCCAGTGCAGATTGATGCTTGATAGACACACGTACCTATGCCAGTTGATACACTGATTCGTAAGAGTATGCGACTTTTGATGGAAGAGGCTGACCCTTGAAGCTCAAAAATCGTTGAGATGTGGAGGGAGAAGATTGAGTCGTCCTTCTGTTCGTGAGACGCGGCGAGTCACCTGAGGACGATGACTAAGCATAAGGAGTCACCAAAAGCGCAACAACACGAACAAGGGCACCGGCTGGTTTTTAGTTGGTGCGCTGGCATCCATAGTAAAGGTAAAAAAACTCAAAATGATTTGGATGAATTGCGCCCGGGAGAGTGTAGGGTGGGCTAAGATGACATCCCTGACCCCAACCATTGAGGTCGGTGGGATCTGAAGTTGCCCTTGCGTCTGGCCAAGGGGTAAACACGTCTTGATGATCTTCTGGCACTAACCTTGTTCTTTAATTTGACCTGAAACCTTTACAATACTTTTCATTTTTCTCTCCTTCTACGGTTTAACCATGAGCTAAGTTCACCGCCATCATACGTTGTGATGTTTTCTTGAGTCCGCATGCATATGTATGTTGGTTTTGAATACAGGGACCAGCAGCCCAGCCTATCACTGCTATTCGACCAGAATGCCTCCCATCAGGGGTCCGTCCCCGCTGCATGCGGAAGGTAGCAAGAGAGGAGAGTCTTGCGAATGCGCGAATAAACAATCGTGCTTGTCATAAAAACCAGGACTTTCTCAAGTGTGTTTGAAACTGCAAAGTCGACTTAAGTCATTCTGGTACACTCAACATGGAGCGTCTGGAACCCGAGAATATCATTGTGAGTCAAAGTAGACTTAATTGTCTGGTTGTACTGACTGCAATAGCATGCCGATGATTTTGAGGACGGCGATTCTGTTGTCTCGGTGGTGAGTTTCCCCACGCTCGACTGAAACAAAGTGATGTCACCATCATCTTTAACGAAGAAGTGGTCTAACTTGGACAAAGCCACTGACAGATTCTCTTGTATCTTTAAGATCGAGTATTCTGCAGCATCAGCTTGAGAATGGGCGAACCTACCATTCCATGAGCGCTGGGAGTAAGACCCATGTGCCAGGCGTGGCTGGCCTTTGACTGATCTTGTAGAATACGCATATCCCAACGACAAGAGCGAAAATGAGCGCCTGGGTATAGCAAAACACTTGATCCAGCAATGATCGTGGCTGATGGGGCTTATCAGAAATCCAGCATAATGTCTGGCTGTTGACGCTCCAAGGGTCTCTCGCCCTCTGTCCTTTTGGGGAGAAGGGCGCCAAGCGAGTTCTTGATTTGGGTACTGGGACTGGGTGTTGGGCCATTGAATATGGTCTGCCACCGTTGAAAGTCTGATAGCTAGCCTATCGCTAACTTCCATAACAGCTGACGCCTTTCCAGGATCAGAGGTTCAAACCGCTGCTTCACTTGTAGATGTCTGGCTGATTTTTGGAACAAGTGATTGGCGTGGATCTCAGCCCGACACAGCCGAGTCTGTAAGTTATATCTTCGCAGTAAAAGCCTATACACTAATAAGGCTGCTAAAGGGTCCCCGTCAACTGCTCCTTCGAAATTGATGACCTCGAGAAGGAATGGACCTGGACTAAACCATTTGACTTTGTCTTCAGTCGTGTTATGGCCGGCAGCTTCCGGGACTATGACTCCTATATCCAGAAAGCATATAAGTGAGCGCCCCAGGAAATAGCCATGATGCTCAAGTTATCAATTGGGCCAAAAGCGCCCTCGAACCGGGCGGTTGGTTTGAGATGCAGGACATCGTCCTCCCCTACACAAGCGACGACGGCACGCTCCCCCCCGACTCAGAACTATGCAGACTCGGCAACTACTTCTGCGAGACAAGCAGCCTTCTTGGTCGCCCTATTGGTGTCCCTCTCAAGTACAAGAGCATGATGCAAAAGGCCGGGTTTGTCGACATCGAGGAGCGCCATTACAAGTGGCCACTGAGCGCCTGGCCCAAGGATCCTCACTACAAGGAATTGGGCGCGTGGACATTTGCCAACTTGGACGGCGGCCTCGAGGGTTTGACGTTGGCGCTCTTCACGAGGGCGTTGAAGTGGAGCAAGGAGGAGACGATGGTCTTTTGCGCCGAGGCGCGGAAACAGCTTCGGGATCTTCGTATTCACGCCTATCTCCCTGTGTAAGTTTACGAATGCTGCGTTTCGCCCTTATCTAACCATGTGGTAGCGTTGTTGTGTATGGGAGGAAGCCCGAGTAGAGTGAGCCTTAGAAGGGATGTGGATGGATTCTGTCATCTGACTCAGTTATCCCATCAAGGGCCAGGCTTCAACTATATCTTCCAGCCCTACATTTTCCTTTAACCTCAAAAGTCCCGGCAAGGATCTAGGACTTCATAATTATCGTCAACCCGACTGCCATTGAAGTCATGAACCACAACAACAAAACACACGTTGCAGGATTTATGAGTACATAATTGAGCTGGCCAGGGGTGCTTCGCGGGCCATTTACCATCGTTCTACTTTTTTAAGTTTATGTAAGCGCGTGCCAAACCCTGGGTCTTGGAAAGACGTTCAAAGGTGCCGCCACGAGATGCCTTCCTTTCATCAGTCTGTGGACATCACAGTCACGACCAAGAAACCGGTTCTCCTCTCTATTCAGGGTGATCCCGAGGACAACTACATGAGCAGCTGGATCTCTCTACAGGGTCAAAACTATGTCTCAATCCTTACCTTGGCATGGACCTATATTCTATCAGCCCGCTGGGCTGAGCTGCTGGCTGGGGAATGCTCCATCACTTACGCTGATGCTCAAGCTCCAGGGGGGTTGGATAGCGCCAGAGCATAGCCCAAACAGAACTACATCCTCGAAGTTTACCTGGGTGATCATAGCCCCGAAGAAGCTCGCTGCTGGGCTGCAGTCCTGGCATCAGGCAGGGGGTGGCATGCAACGATGATGGACGGGGATGAACTATTGGCTCCATGGTTTGCTTCATTGGAACAGTGTCCAGTTTTTGCTTTATCTGGCCAGCCAGACCCTTCGTCTTCGCTTCCAACGCAACACCTTGCCGCATCTTCCACCCAAGCTTTCCAGTTTCTTGACAAGTTCTGCCAGCCTCATCGCATTGAGGACCAAGGCTTGGCCGCTCTAGCCGCAGCCCTCCTGCTGCCCTCCCTGCAAGGAACACGATCTTTGTCTTTGCTAACACCAAGGCTCAGCCCTCAAAAACATGGATCCAAGTTGACGTCGACTTCCAGCCCAACGACAGGCCCCGCACATCGACAACTTCAGCATCTAATCCAGCACAGCATCTAGACAGATTACTAACCTTGAGCTGCCACACCAGAGGCATCGATTGTATTCTTTTCGGCGTCTTCTTCGACCCCGAAATAGAATGTAATAAAGCTGGACCATGGCTGCAAGGAGCCCTTGATGTCATAAATCCAATGGTAACGAACGAGCCTTGGATGCTCGGACTGATGTTCATGAATCGGTTGCCCCAGGCGGCCCATCATTCTCGGGCTTCAAGGGAAACTAGTGCGGCAGGTTGGATTTGGCCAGATCCCGACAGATCTTAATGCTGCTGCGTGGTCAGGCACAGTTCAGTCCTTCGTCCAAATGCCCGTCTCCGACCCTTCTCAACGATCAGACTTCGCGTCTTGAGCAGACGAATGTCGCCTTCTTTTTCTTTCTCAAATAGACTCTCACTCCCGCGCTCCAGTCTGTCAGTGGGCTCCGTTCGGCGAGACTTCTATTGATGAAGCGGATGTTGAGGTGCGACTACACAAAGACTGCAACGGCCATATGCTCCAGTACAAAGGGTTTGTTTGGGACTCTGATCATACCCAGCGTGAGATGCCTGTCTTGATGGATGTCTACTGTGCTTCAAAGCCCGACGCAAATGTCGAACCGAATGGGCAGGAGCATGATCTACCCACGCCCGAAGTTTTTAGATCATAGCAAAGAGTTCATCTCCAAAGTTGCGACTCGGAGTACATTCAACTGGCTGAGGCCAGACGGTTGTATGTCCCGGGAAAAGGAGCTATGAAAGCATGACTGGCTGGATATGCCCCAGAGCGACGAAGATGAAGAGCCTGAGGATGGAGAAAGTGAGGAAAAATTTTGTTCTCGTGTTCATTCGTGGATTGAAGGTTTAAAGGAGGACCCGTATGCTGAAATCTGAGAGCATCTTACAAGAACCTATTAGACGAGAAGATACTCAAGAAAATGCTCACTCTACGAGGCATCTTCTCACAGAGTATTAGTTCACGCAATGTGTTCTTTATTGTAGCTGAAGCCCGGCCCTTGATGGGTTAACTGAGCCAGAAGGCCGTATTAGTTCACCAACGCCATGCTCGGCTATCAACTCGCTTAGTCTATGTGTAACCCCAAACTTTTGTGCAGGCCATGACTCATGGCCTTCTGGCCAGGCATCGAGAGACTATATCAGCCGGTTGTATTCCCATGCTGCCGGGCCGACCAACACCCAGCTACTATGAGTGGCTGGCTATCTATGAGTAAGAGAGACGCCTTGGTCGTGGGATATGGTTTAGAGGGTGAACGACATTATTTTTTCCGAAACTACAAATATATATCTTTCAACCATTTGAATCCATCCACATAGCCACTGTGTCAGCATTGGGATATGATGCTAATATTGCTCTTTTTGATATAGTTGAAGCCCGGCCCTTGAGGGGACAACTGAGCCAAAAGATAGTGAGGGTAGAAGGCTTATTAGAGAGTCTTTGTGAATAGTTAAAATTTATTACCCTTACGAATTTGATTATGTCTTAACGTATATGATAAGCGAGTGTCACAGACAAGCGAGTGTCACAAAAATCCCTCACCTTACATCTTCTTCATTTGATCAATTGATTCTCAACCACCAAGCATGTCAGGGCCTAATACTGAGGCTAGAATCCTTCTAGCTCTTCAAGCCCTCCAAAATAACCCAAAACTAAGTATCCGACGCGCCGCAACGATGTACACAGTTCACTATCGTACCTTACATCGCCGGCAGCAAGGCATCCAGTCTCGACGCGATACTATCCCTAATTCACGCAAGCTATCTGATCTAGAAGAAGATATCCTTGTTTACTTCATTCTTGACCTAGATTCGCGAGGATTCCCCCCACGGCTACGTGGTGTAAAAGAAATAGCTGATCAATTGCTTGCTGACCGCGACGCGCTACCAGTTGGCACGCGTTGGGCTCATAACTTCGTCAAGCGGCACCCAGACCTTAAGACGCGTTTTTTTCATAAATACGACTACCAGAGAGCCAAGTGCGAAGATCCAACTATTATCCACGATTAGTTTCGGCTTATGGCGAATACAATCGCGAAGTATGGCATCCGATCAGATGATATCTATAACTTTGATGAGACTGGCTTTCTTATGGGCATGATTGCAAGCGGAATGGTTATTACAGGCTCAGAAAGGCGTTCAAAGCCAAAATCAGTGCAGCCTAGAAACCGGGAATGGATTACGGTCATCCAAGCGATCAATGCGGAAGGCTAGGCGATCCAGCCGTTTATCATCGGCGCGGGCCAATATCACCTCGCTAACTGGTACCGAGAAAGCAACCTCCCGGGCGATTAGGCCATTGCGACGACCCAAAATGGCTAGACTGATAACGAGACCGGTCTCGAATGGCTTAAGCACTTTGACCGATGCACAACCAATCGATCAATTAGTTCCTATCGTCTCTTGATCCTTAATGGCCACGAAAGTCACCACTCCATTAAGTTCGAGAGATATTATGAGGAAAAGAAGATCATCCGGCTTTGTATGCCACCTTATTCCTCTCATCTACTCCAGCCCCTTGATGTTGGGTGCTTTGGGCTACTTAAGAAGGCTTATAGTCGAGAAATAGAGCATTTGATCAGATGCTCTATTACCCACGTTTCAAAGACTAAGTTCTTTCCGGCCTTCTACGCCGCACATGAGGCCACTATGACGGAAAGAAACATCAGGGGGGCATTCAAAGGAGCTGGCCTTATTCCTCTTGACCCAGAAACTATGGTCTCAAAGCTTGATGTGCAGCTACGGACGCCAACGCCGGTTGAGGAGGTAGCTAGCCCCTTGACCCCTTGGGCTTCAAAGACCCCAAAGACTGTGCTTGAGGCCCAATCTCAGTCTGAATACCTTAAAAGACGGATTAGAAGGCACCAAAGCAGCTCTCCAGAGTCAATTCTTAAAGCATTAAAGTCTCTTGCAAAGGGAACAAAGGCAGTTATGCATGAGATGGCTCTCGTGAGGGCAGAGGTCTAAGACCTTCGACAGGCAAATGAGATACTAAGCCGGCGCCGGAGGGCAAAAAGGACTAGATTGCAGAAAAGAGGAGTAATGATGGTAGGGGAAGGAAGGCAAGCAATTGATCAAATGGATGTGGATGCGCAGGTAGCGGCCAAATCGTCGAGGAGTAGTGGTCGAGGGAGGTCAGTCGGACCGGGTGTTCGGCGCTGTGGTGTTTGCGGCAAGCCCGGCCATAATGCAAGGACCTGTCAGGTAGTGATTGAGACGTCTGGGGAAGAGTATAGTGAGTAGTTTTAATTGATTAGATGATTTATGGTGTTTTTATTATAGTCTTCCTAAGGAGGGTTAGGATTTTTGTGACACTCGCTTGTCTGTGACACTCGCTTATCATATACGTTATTAAGATAATTACAATTATTCGCTCTGAGGACCATGTGAGAAAAATCTTAATATGCATTGTTATTAAAATATAAGAAATACTTATATCCCGGTAGCTGATATAATGCAGCCTGATAGGTCAGACCCTCGCGTGACTTATGGTCATGTCAGCCAACATTTCAACCTCATTCTTAGATCAACTTCTTCACTCCTATTCCACCGTCTTCTTCAAAGATATGAGACTACTTCACACAACTAAGATAAACGTCGTCGAGTTCATTGGCGCTCCTCCGCCATACGCCATCCTTTCGCACAGATGGGAAGATGAAGAGGTTACCCTCCGCGACCTTGAGAATGGGCGTTTCCAACAAATGAAGGGTTATGAAAAACTTCAGAAGAGCTGCGACCTTGCCTCCAAACATGGGTTCGAGTACATATGGATTGATACATGCTGTATCGATAAATCCAGCAGTGCAGAGCTTTCCGAGGCCATCAACTCGATGTTCAAGTGGTATCAAGACGCCGTGATTTGCTACGCCTTCCTCAGCGACGTGTCTACAAGCACTCGCGCTCCCACCACCTCCCGCCAGGATCTACACGAGATAACTGCCTCACAATGGTTCACTCGTGGCTGGACATTACAAGAGCTGATTGCTCCTCGGGCTGTCCACTTTTACAGCCAGCAGTGGGACTTTCTTGGTTCAAGGAACGCGGCCGCCGAAGCTATTCAGCTTGCCACTGGAATCTCTACTGGAGCATTACTTGGGCAGGACCTCTTGGGTATATCGATCTACCAGAGGATGCGATGGGCATCGACGAGAACGACAACACGACCTGAGGATATGGCATACTGCCTTCTCGGGATATTTGATGTGAACATACCCCTCTTATATGGCGAGGGCAAGAAGAAGGCATTTCAAAGACTGCAGGAAGAAATTCTCAGGAAATCTACGGACTTGTCCCTCTTCTTATGGACAATACCCCGGGAAAGGGACCGGGGCCCTGACTTGGAGTTTCGAGGTCTCCTCGCCGAGGACCCTTCGTGGTTTTCCCCACTCGAATTTCATGGGTTCGACGAAAGGCTGCGCCAGAGCAACTCGAGTATCACATCCTTGCAGGATACGGCCATGGCCATCACCAACAAAGGCATCAGTGTTCAGTGGACAATCATGCCAGTTCCAACTGACCCTTCCGGGACGCTCCACCTTGCCATGCTCGCTGGATCTGATGACGTGACGGGCGGTATTATTATCCAGCAGCTGGATCAAGAAGCCACTCAGTTTTGCCGCGTACTCTCCGATGAGGTTATCTGGGTCGAAAGGAGGGGGAATGAGACCGTGCTTTGGAGTCCTGAGTTGTTGGGGGACCCGGAAAGTCTACTAAATGTCTCTCTCGACTCTGGGCCGAGGTCCTTCTACGTGAGTCCGCACTTCGGCTCGTCGAACAGGCCGTCACTTCCTGGCGTGGGCTTCTCCTTCACTAAGTACAAGTGCATTGAAGGAAAACCCCGTCTGAAGGAGTTCTGGGCTGAGGTAGAAGGTGCTTCTGCAGAGTTCTGTCAAGACTTAGGTTCTGAAAGCCCGACTTGGGTTGCACGGTTTGACCCTGAGCAAATTTCCGAACTATTCCAGAATTCCCGGAGAGCAGGTGCGTCAAAGGCATTGGGAGCCTTGGCTATATCAGTTAAAGCTCGAAGTGGCCATGGAACATACATGTACAAGATCAAACATGACCATTGCGTTGTTGTTGGGTTCGACATTTTGCCGCAAACAGTCATCGGCACCATGAACACGTTCCTCGAGCCATGGATCGTCAACACCGATGAGGCAAACCCAGAGGAGGCTATCCAAGATGTTGATTACCATCTAAAACCGGGAATGTGGAGGCAGGCTGACGTTGGCGAGGGAGATTGTCGGTGTAGCCTGCGCAAGCTGACACGGGTTTCGGGACTCTGGTACGATATCAGAATCACATTAGAGGGTGAATGGGATGAGTGAGAACTACATATGACTGTTAAGCTACGTAAGCTACTCATAAATGGCTGGATTCTCTCCCTTGTCGTTAGTCTTAACGCTGCGATTAACCGTGGCTATTTATACGCAAATGAACTGCAGAGCTCTCTCTTTTTTTTCCCCATCCTGAAAAGATGAACCCATGAAATATTTCTTATGGCCACCTATCCCGTTCCGCAGCTTTGGCTACTTGTGGAATCCCATCGCCAGTCTCTCCCAGCTAATACCAAACTCATATGCCCTCCAATGTAAAATAAACAAGAGAGTGGCGAAGGAAAGTCTCATTCATCCGATACTTGGCACATATACTTTCCCAAAATGACGTTCTAGTTCTCGTTGCTGAAAAGCTGCCCACTTGTTAGCTACATTCTGCCGCTCAGTTAACCTAAAGATACCTTGAACCATAGACTCCCCAAAGCCCCAAGTGTAGCACTCTTCGTGGATCTTTCTGATGAAAGGCTCTGGATCCCTTCAGCGAACACGGAGAGGAGCCACACTCAAAATAGCAACCATGAGATATTTCCAAGGGTGAAAATATCTCTAGACGTTTGGCTTTGTGCTAATCACGAATAGGTCTTATATCTTGACGGTTAGGGTTGTGAATCAAGTCTATTCATGTGGAAATTGGATGGCTTGAAAATAAGGATTCATGGGCAAAACTTTTGAACATTAGAATCAATAGCTAAGCTTGAAAGTAATGTAGCCACCTATGAATTTACCCTAACAGATGAATCTCCTCTAATGCCCTTCAAAGTCTTCTTTCGCATGCCCTCTGGGCAAGCAAGGTTGGAGGTGCCAATTTGTGACTACTCTATCGTGAAGCGAGGAATCTTTCTAGGGCCTTTTCAACCGGTGAAAGTGCGTCCATGTGATATAGGCCGAATATACTAAAAATAAGAGCCATGAGTAAGTGGTATGCGTTTGGGTAGTTGAAAATAGGGTGTTCTGCTCTTACAAATTACAGACTAAAAGGGTCGTATTCGCTATGCCTAATGACATGGCTATCCCAGGCTCCGTACCAGCCAAATCAAGAGGGGGAAGCTAGGCCAATTTATGCTTGTTGTACTCGCATCTAGATTGGGAAGCCTGAGACACCGCCTTGCCGTTATTCACATGACAGAATTCACAGATCTGATACTATTGAAAGTGCGCAGACCAAACGAGTCCAGCCGCAGTCGTCATCTTTTGCCCGCCACACATAGCCTGATTCAGGCAGAGGCCAATAGACTCTCAGCTGCAAGGCCATAGAGGTTAATGACAAGAAAGTATGGCCGTTTTGAGTTTAAACATTAATGCTCAGCCTCTGTTGGCACCTCCAGGTACTTGATGCTTCCTGATCCGCCTTCTTAAGGCGACGATGTTGCTAGATGTGGTGGGCGCTTCTTCAGGCTTGGGGTCACTTCAGGGACCGTGATGGAGGATTCAAGACTAATTGATACCTGAAGGTTTGAAACTGACTTATAATATCATCTGAAGTGATAATATACTGCAGCTTAATATATATCTACTCGTGCGCCTGCATCTCAGGGTCCATCCAGTCCTCATCATAGTCTTCGAACCCAAGAGCAGCTAGGTTCTTCTTGTACCTCTGCTGCACCATCATTTCCTATATCTAGTTAGAATGTGTAAATTTTCTTTTTCTGAGGCCTACATACCACTTCTACCGTGTCATTGATGATATATCTCATGACACGAACTTCACTCTCCTGCCCAAGTCGGATGGCTCGAGCAATGGCTTGGTTCTCGACACTTGGGTTCCATTGGAGCTCTGCGATGAAGATTCGGTTGGCGCAAGTCAAGTTGAGTCTATGAAATGGGTCAGTATGATTATTGGAAGATGAGGTGCTGGAGTGCTACCCAAATGCTCCCGTGCCAGTGGTCATGATGAGAACCGGAATGTCATCGTCTCTTGCAAACGCGTCTAGCTTTTCCTGCCGTTTGGGAATCGGGCAATCGCCATCAATCTGGTGATATGGGATATCGGCTGCTTCTAGATGCCTAGACAAGAGATGAAGGGTTCGTGTCCAGCAGGAAAAGATGATGCTGTTTTGGTTAGGCAGTTGGTCCGATTCGGTTCAAAGTGGAAACTTACCTCTTTGTTCTCCAGAGATCCGTTCTTACGTCTCTGATGATGGCTTGCATCTTGGTTGAGACGCCATCGGTATTGAAGTAGTGTTTGTGGTCATCCTCAGCTGATGACTTCTTGACTGGAGCGTCGGACATTTCAACATCCTGATCTGTTCCGCCAGCATGGCGACTGGGCTGACTCCATCTTACGCACACTGGGCAACGTCCTGGAGGAACTCCAGAGCCTGCCCAGGTCGACTCATCTATGCACTCGGAGCACAGTATGTGCGCACATTCGTCCTCAAACTTACCTCCTTCTGCCCAGTTTGAGCCCAAGATTGGCACAGGCTGTTGACATCCAGCGCAGGTCATCTCGCCATGTCCTCCGAAAGATCCTATCAAAGCCTCCTTTTCGTCTTGGAGACTTCGGCGATGCCATGAAAAGGCCTTCTGGTACGTGCCGTGGTTGCAGAGAATACGGAGCTGTAATCTCATCTGGAACAGGCCAAACTTGGAACTGTTCTCAATCTCACCAACACGGTTCTTGATGGTGCGAATTAGGATATTCTTTGTCTTTTCATACTGATCGCGTTCCTCTGGGCTAAAGTCAAGACGTCGGACTGTCTGCCTCGTGCTGGGAAGGTTCAAAACTTCCCGGGTGCGACGCAGGCAAAGGGCTTGTAGAAGTAGAACCAGGTGGTTCTTGACCTTGTCGGGCTCTTCTACTGTCTGCTCGTACGGAGCCTCGATGTACTTGCGAAAGTCTCCAGGTTGTTTGAAGGAATCGGCTTTGATGAAGCTAAAAAGGGTTCCAATGTCGGCGAGCTTGTTTTGGATAGGAGTACCGGTGAGACACCAGCGCGAACCGGCTTCGAGAGAGTTGCAGGCGCGGTAGAATGTGGTTGTTGGACGTCGAATGATGTGAGCTGCTCGTCTTAGCTTTATCGCCAACATCAAGCCGTATAGGAAACTCACCTTCATCCAATACGACCCGATACCAGCCAATCTGGTGAAGGGGAGAGGTTCTTCCCTTGTTTACCTGGTACTCGGCAGAGAGTGTGTGGTAAGTTGTCACGACGATATCAGAATCATCGATGTCCGTAAGATCCTTTCGCGAATTGCCATGATACTTGATGACCCGGAGACCCCCCTTGAGATGCCTGGAAAAGTTAGCATTGGGATCGTTCATGATAATGTCCACTTACTTCCTGATCTCGTTGATCCAGTTATCTATCAGCACTGCATCCTCGGCGTTAGTATCTACTACGTGGTTAGGCCCTGATAGTGTGCGCTTACAGGCAGCCGAAACCACGACGAGCGTGGAGCGGGAGAATTTGACAGACTTCCTGTCCTTGTGCTCTTCATTCCTCTCGTCGGCCCACTTTTGGCCATCATCCAAGGTTCTCATAACCAAGGCTAGGATGGAAAGCGACTTTCCCATACCCATCTCGTCAGCCAGGATGCCACCTCCCTTTTCGTCTGGTCTCTGAGATTTCTTCTTCCTTGTGATTCTGTGCATGTACCTAGGGTAGGATAGTTAGTATTGAAAAGTAGCTTAAGGACGCCGAACTGACTCCACGGCTCCATCAGCGTGACGGATTTCCCTCCACAATAGGTATTTTTCGTCGATATGACCAGACTCTCTCTCCAGCATGAAGCCTAAAGCTTCCTTTTGGTGGCTACCAGAATGTTAGCATTTAGTGCATCATACAATAGGCACTGGCAAGATACTCAAGCAGCTCCCGAGTCACTCGACTACCACCCTCGGCCCTGTCTACATCACGATTGCTACCCACTGTCTTATACACCTCCTCCACCATCTTTCGCAGCTGCTCTTCCCGCGTCTGCTTTCTCGCAGCGGCATTGTTCACGATCGGCTGCGAAGGCTGCACGATCTCGGCCTCGTTACCCCTGATTGTGATGCGCAAGAAATGGGGGTTATGGTACTCGATGCCTGGGTTCATGATGTGACTGGTGTCTGACCGTTGCAACCACAACTTGGCTTTCGAGAGCTCGTTGCCGACTTTCTTGGCCGAGTTTCGCGGCCCGTAAACGTCAATGTTTACCTTGACGATTGCGTCGCCAGGCTTGCCAGCCCTCTCGATGACCTCCCGGAGCTTGGCCGTTTCACCTATTGGCTCGAACTCGACATTCGGTTGCAACATGAGAGATAGTAGAACTTTTCCGATGCCAGAGCGGAGGTGGCCAAAAGTAAGATCATCAGAGAAGCAAAGGAAGGCATGTTCTCGATGGTCCTTCTGTTCTTTCAGAGTGAAACGCTGGTATCGATCGCGACATGCCTTGAGTCTCTCGTCTACTGTGGACATGTTGCCACCCATCTTGACTTCGACATTGTACAGCTAACCATACCCAATTCAATATTAAAGCATCACGAGAAGATTCTCAGACTAACTCACCATGCCATAACAGATCTTGGCATCGCCATCCTCAGCCTGTGAAGCGTCGGTCTGTGAGGAATCTGTCCGAGGGGACGCATCTGTTCGAGGCGAGGCAGCACTCGACTGACTGGAGATGCCTACTACTGACGAGCTCAGGGAGCCCCCAAACTGTGTGTCTGGTGGAGAAAGAGATGACGCGGTGCTGTCGACGATGTTTGGCGGCGATGATAGGAAGCTATTGGGTGTGCCGTCCAAGAAGGAGACGTCAAAGTCGTAGTCAAACCCTCCCATGTTTGGCAAGTCTTGATCCAGGTCAATTGCACCGACATTGATCTGGCTAAAGATATCCGCAGGTGGGCCTTCTGGAATGAGAGGAATCTCACTTTGTTTGGTTAGCAAAGGAAATGCGTATAATACATGCTCTTTCACCTTGCTGGGTTCATGAACCCGGGCCCGAGATTCTGGCTAACTCGAGGCATGTCCCCATTGTACTCGACTCCAGCACTCGTTGCATTGTTGCTGTAGAAGTTGGATCTGTCCATGAAGGGGACATTGAAAGTTGAGTCGATTGAAAGATCATCGTCTCCGTCAACCGGATTGAGCAGGCGTTTGAGATTTGCCATGATTGCTCGTTGTCGAGTCTTGTCAACTCAAACTATGCTATTCTCATTCATCAATGGAAAAGGGAGAGAAGTCAGTCATCAGATGCGATAATCAGATGATGGATGTTTCGCAACCCCCCCAAAATCCATTTACAATCAGGCTGTGGTGAGGCCGCCAACAGCACACCGCAATTCTTGTGGCGCACAGCCAACAGCAAATGAAATTCTGCATATATGCGCGTGTGAGACGAGCTGATACGGCGAGGCAACCAGTTTGGTTGTACAAATGGTTCGCGGACGGACGATCTCGACCTATGGTTCGCCAATTTGGACACCAGGCTCCGCCACTGTGCAACACATTGTGGTTGCGCCGAGGCAGAAAAGCCTCTATTGCCTCTGCAGCCCTGCCTTTTCACTTGGCAAGGCATCCCGGGCTGTAATTTCAGCTGCGCCTTCATGCGGCCCTCAGTAACCGGGCGGCAGTGCCGTTTTCTGGTCAGCCCAATATTTTGCTCCTGTTTTCGTCATTTCACGGTTTCAACCTCACTTTGCTTCAATCTGCAACGAGATTCTTGGGATACCAGGTCCAGATCGTCAAGATGGACGAACTCAATGAGGAGGCCGAAAGGTTCAAGAACCTCCTTACGGGGTCGGACCAGGATCAATTTGCCTCGACCAAACTCGATGACATGTCGGAGGAGCTTCTCTTCATTCAATCCCAACGAGATGCAACTAAGGAAATGATGAGCATGAATAGATTGCAACTGTTCATGGACAACATGACCGACTTTGGAGACACTCTTGTTGACCTCGACTTTCCAGAAGCCAAGCAAGTGATGGCATATGTCTGGGGGTCAGTTCGATATCTTCTCAAGGTGTGTGATAGTCAGCGGTGCTTCTTTTCATACCTAACCAGATCTCTATCAGCGCACGAATCCCACGGAAAAAGCATTCGACAATATCCTTGAAACCTACGAGCTCCTTGGCGTCAACCTCATCAAAGTATCTGAATACACGAGCTTCTTTCGCGAGGTTCCGGCAGCGCAGGAGTACTTGGTCAACATCTATAAGGATGTGCAGCACTTTCATTCCTTGGCTTACAAACTCTTCTTCACCTTTCGAACGAAACGTGAGTACATATGAATTCATCATGGCCCAGGTCTTGCCTCTAATTGCATCCTCTATAGTCTGGCAGAAGCTACACAAGCCCATCTGGAAAGACCTCAGGACTACCTTCAATTACATCGCCGAATCTTTGAGTTTGCACGCCTCAAAAATCCAAGAGTGTGGTAAACCGTTTCGGGACCCCGATAGCTATCGCACGGGTGAACACGAGCGGATAGACTCAGGTATTGATGTAAACCCGGGAGTGAATCCTGACCAAGTCCGGAGAGACATGTCTTATTACCACGTCGCCCTGAACAAACTCCGGGATGATTTCGAAGAGAAGGAGGAGAAGAGGAAGAGAGAGATGAAGAACAACGCCATTACTTGGATAGCATCTTCGACCAAGATTGAGAAGTTGCAAAAGGACTTCCGTGAGATGAGAATTTGTAATGGCACCGGTCGCTGGCTGTTTAGGACTAAAAAAGAGGTTTCAGAATGGCTCAGTGAGGATGGTGGAAAGGACGGGAGCCTTTCGCAGTCAGCCATTTGGCTACATGGTAACAGGGGCTTTGGTGAGTACTAACTTGCTATCTTTGAGAAACCCGTTTCTGACCTAAGCACAGGCAAAACGATCCTAACCTCACTTGTCATCGACGAGTTGGAGGCTCGTAGGGAGAAACAGCCACCATTGGTTCCGCCAAACAGCAAGACGTACTACTTCTACTGCCAGGAGGAAGATCCTGAGCATAAGACTTATCTTGAAATCCTCAAGGGAATCCTTTTTCAGATGGTCAATCAGGATGACTACATCGTTCCTCTCTGCCACGAGAAGATGGCTCAGGGAGGATGCACCTCTCTTTCTGACGCCGACACAGCCAAGTCGCTCATCGAAACCATTGTGCAATACAACCCTAGGCAGTACATCATCATAGACGGTCTAGATGAGTGTGAGCCTGCCGAGGTTCGACAAACTGCCGAGTTCTTCACCAAGCTCGTTGAGATGTGCGACAATGCGAACCAGGAGCACGGACAGTTGAGGCTCATGTTGATGAGCCGAGACATTACAGAGATCAGGAAATACATGACAGATAGCGATGGAATCATTCCACTGAAACCCACTGACAATGCTGGAGATGTCAAGAACTTTGTTAGCAAGAAGCTAGAGGGGCTTTCGAGATCTGACAGCAGCGCGGGCCTGAATCTCTCTCGAGACGACAAGGCGTCAATTGAAAGTTTGATCTGTCGCCGGAGCGAAGGTATGTTCACAAGTGAGACTCAAGGACTGTCCCTAACTGGCTCCTTTAGACTCATTTCTTTATGCGCACCTCGCCATCGCGAGTCTTTCTCAGCATATCACGAAAGGCGATCTACTGAGAGAAATTAGAGAAGAAGTTCTACCGGAAGAGCTGGGTAAAATGTGCGTCGATAATGCCCTCAAATATACCGAGGTAAGGCTAACAGCTACAGGTACGAGATGCTCCTCGGAAAGGTTGAGGAGACGATCAAGAGACGGCCGGGGGGTAATCGCGTGTGGGATAAGTCAAAGTTACTTCTAGGATGGCTTGTCTGTGCAAAGCGACCACTAAAGTGGCATGAGATGCAGGCCATTCTGTCGTTTGATGCTCAAGAGGCAAAGGTCGACTTTGACAATCGGATGTTGACGGACGATGTACGCAAGTACCTGGGTTCTCTAGTGCATGTCCTTGACGGGGATCATATCCGCTTGATTCACACTTCGGCACGAGAGTAAGTTTTCTGTGCTCACACAGCTATAGTTCTTCGCTTACTTAGGAACCAACAGGTATATTGTCAGCAACAGGCACATCGACGATAAGAAGGTCCAATGCCAACTAACCAGCCTCTGCCTTCGGTACCTGTCACTTCCCTGCTTCGCCAAGAACTACCCATCAACCCAGCGACGAGAACAGGCCAAAACCGGCTGGTTCTCCTTCCAAGACTACGCTTGCTCTAAATGGCAATCCCACATTGACACTTTCATCAGAGAATGCAGCGGGTTGTTTGGAGACGATGTTATCTGGGAAGAGGAACAGCATGATTTTGAAGAAGCTCTTCAGTTGTTCATCGACACACACAGAGAAGAGATCAAGGCTGGCAATGACACAAACCATGAGGCAAGCGACCTAAAGAAGTTCAAGGACCTCGACATCGATTTTTACGACAACCTTAGTACCTTGTGGGGTCACATTCACACTCATCAACAGGGCAAAGACGAGGAAAGGAATAAAGTTGGCATCCCCCAGATCAACACCTCTCTTCTCGAAAACAGAGCCGCACTAGAGGAACTCAAGCCTGACGACCAAGTCCTCGGTGAAAGGTGTATCAAAGACTTTTACGGCTCAAACCTCTTCAAGTGTCGTCGCACTCTCTGCCGGTACTTCTACATCGGCTACGACACCGAGGCAGCCCGTAAAAGCCACGAGAACAGGCATGACAGACCATTCCCCTGTCCCGTGAGCTGCAACTCGGCGCCCATCGGCTTCTCGACAAACAAGGACAAGGATCGTCACGTCCGCATCTACCACCCTGACTTGAGTGAGGGGCCGACCGTCTTTGAGGCGCTGAGTCGTCGCCAGGTGACAGGACCTGCGCGGTTCACGTGTCATATCTGCGGCAAGAATTTTACGAGGAAGATCAATCTCAGCGGGCATGAGAGGAGCCATTATGGTGATAGGCCGTATCAGTGTTCGTTTTGTGACAAGGCTTTTGCTAGGATGAATGATTGTCGAAGACACGAGAAGATTCACAAGAAGGACAAGTAAAGGGCATGATGTGTATAAAAAAAAGGAAACTGGGTTCTATGGGATGAGAGAAGAAAAACTATCTCACATTATTGCTTTGGCTCAAACTCAACATTTCGCCGTTTGACCTTTTTACTCTTCCAGATTGACATGTCGGGAAACACCACCAGTCCAATCCGTCGATAACGCCCGTCGGTGACTTTAATCACCAGCAGTCCTATTCCTAGTCCTTCGCCGCCATGGTCGTCACCTTTCGTGGTACCTAACAAAAGATACAAAAGGTCATTATCTCCCACTTCCTCACTCCAGGCCTTGTGGGCAAGATCTGGCCGCTCCGAAACGGACGCGTCGGCATCGTCAGCGTTGAGAATCCTGCAGGATAGTACCATGCTTGCCGCTGTCAGTGTCTTTATCTCGGCATCTTCAACGTCTATAGTAACGTCTATCGGATCTTGGTAACGAACTACGCCGCCGACAGAGGCCCAAGACCAGCTTGGAGCCAGGCTGAGATTTCTTTCATCCACCCTGTCAGTCGTTTCCTTGTACCAGGCCAACAGGGGAATGAACCACTCTCGCCATAAACCCCAGATGTTGGAGTCTCGCCAGAGCTTTTCCAACTCTGTGGTTACGCCTGACACGGCCCGTAATCGATCATTTGGGTCTGACAAGTTCCTTTCGGTGTACTGGCGGATGATGGTCTTCCAGATATACAGCTTCTCACTGTCGGATGTTCCAAACCGGCCCTCCTCTTGTTCATCGAAAATTGTCCAAGGAAGAGACTCCAGAGGTTGCTGATACTCCAACCCGCGGTTGTCACCCGTCACACTCCGTATCTCGACTTCCTTGCACTGCCATAGGAGCTGGTAGTCGGAGAATATGAGCATGCGAGAAGATAGCATGAATTCTTGGAGGGTCCAACCACGTTTGTCTAGTGGGTGATCAGGTGCGTAGGGCCCGGCTGACAGGTATACATTGCCCATCTGGCCTTCATGCTCCATGGGGATCGCGAACTTGTACTCAGGCAGATAAGCGTCGGGTTTTGACGCCGGGTTGCCTAAAAAGCCTTCAGATGCGCTTTCCGCGGTGCCGGCAGCCAACGTGATAACGGCATTCTTGTAGATGGTAGCCATCCTAGAAATCTCCTGATCTTTATCCTTCTTATCATCTTGAATAATGCACAAGGCATCGACCCAGAGGTATTTGTAGCCAAGCTTCCGAGTGACACAGATAGCATCACGGATAGACTGTTGTAAACTCCTTGGCAGGATCTGGGATGTCAGATCATACAAGCTATTCCTCCGCAGCAAGAGCGGTTGAAAGGCTGGTTCCGGACTTGGCTTCCCCCAGCAGTAGCTCAGTGCCAAATATTCACCAGGGGTCTCAACCTCGTTGACCTGCAGCCGCACAGGAGAATTGGGATCACGGGAATTCCCGACATACAAGACTCGAGTGGGAAGGATGGTGTCTCTAGAGTAGCGGCATAGCTGATGACCCTCGCTAGGTTTGTCTGGCCTGAGACAGGCATGGATGAGCTTCCGCGCGGCGGAAAAGACAGCAGCGCTCTGAACGTCTCGTTGTACTGGTCGTCGCGGGATGAGCGCTGCGAGAGGATCCTCTGATTCAAGTTAGACATGAAACTGTATGATGAAGTCATGAATGAGTGTCTTACCTTTGTTGGTGAACGGATAAATGGTCAAGACCTCATCAGATCCCTTGATTCTCCCTCGTAGTCTCGTGAGTGTAGGCGCCTGATTTTCGGACTGAGACTGGTCTTCGAATACAAGACGATCACCCGCGGACCACTTGTATTTCTCAAACTTGTCCTTGCCAAACTTGTTTTTGCCAACTTGGACAAGAAAGTCGCATAATGCGCAGCCCTCTTTGGCTGAAACCTCGGCCTCTTGGCGTGTGCGGTGAGCGTAGCCGTCCTCAGACTGGAGCTCTTGCAGGCCTCGACTGGAGAAGAGACCTGTGCATGCGGCACATCGACTTTCATTTTCGGTCATGCGTGCTCTTTTTCGGCTGGGCAATGTAACTTGGGCCATGGCTTTCGATGAGTGAAGGAGAGGTGGCCACAGTTTTGCTACCCGTTGAAGTCTTATGGCACCCTAGATTGTCCCTCGGGAGCAGTTAAAAATGCAGTGAAGGCAAGTGTATAACTAAGAACAATTTGCTGTGAAGAAAAGCCAAAATACCCCTGTCCTCTACGTAAGCACTTTCCACCCCCTGCACACAGGAATCCATAGCTATCTATTGGCTACACCGCAAATTTATGCACCGCGCCCTCCAACCAGGGGAACCACTCCCCGTTGAGGGCGCGGAACACCATAACCCCTAACTTAATTATTTCCTTCTTTCCAGATATTATACAAGTGCTGGCCCATCGAAAGGCGTCCGACTTGAATGGCTTTTCACATTCAGCATCCTCGTAGGTAGTGTAAAGTAATATCGCCTATTTTGCTGCTTGGTTAAACTAGGAATCCTCTATGTTGCTGAAACTGTGTTGTGATTAACCTTTTCAAGAGTCGGCAAAGGTAGAAGAATTATGCGTACAAAAAAGTACTGATATCTCAAGGCAGACACTCGAATCCCCTTTATAACTTAAGTTTAAAATTTGTAAATGTTTACCCTTATTGATGTAGCCCTCACGTTTAATACACATGGACTTTACTTTGCGAACCAAACCACCTTTGGAGTAAAGCCAGGCATTTTAGCATACTCCTCCTCGGCCACCTCTCCTCCAGTCTCCAGATTGGTCACTACAATCTTGACACCGGGTTCTTGCAAAATTTGCTCTTTGACTTTCCCCGCAGGAAGAACTCTCGTTGCAGCCGGTTTCCGGCATCGACCCGAGTTGGGCGGCCCGTCGCCTTGTCTCCCTCGGCCCATGCCAATCCGCGTGACCTGTCCGATGAAATCCGAATTGGTTGTGACATCTGGCACCAAGGACTGCGCACCAGCTGCGAATACATCGATCCGATAACTGGAAGTCGTACAGCCGACCCCAGTAAAGACCACAAACGGCTCCTTCTCCACTGGAGTTATTGTTGCAACCTTGATGACTCCGTTGCTATGTTTGGCCTCTGCTTGGTCGGGAATGCCGGCTGGTAGACTAATAGCCCGACCTCCGCTGGCACGTGGAGATGCAATGCCTCGTTCCGCTGCGGATAGGGGCGTAAAGACATCTGGGCGTTCGGGGGCAGCGTACATGTATCCCAAGCTGCGCGTATCTTTGGCCATGTCGCCAATCGTCGTGTAGCGCCATCGATGAGGATCATCGTAGCTAACATCAGCGCCGTTGTTGATGAAAGGCTGGAGTGGGAATCCAGAGGTGAACTGGCTCTCGGGGTGAGCGTCAATAAAAATGCTCGCAAGACGGTCCATGTTGGCGTGGTAAGACAGGAAGATAGGGTCGAATGCAGTGTAAGTATTATCAGCCTGGCTCTGTGTCAGTGATTACATCCCCAAGACAGCTTGCAGAGAATATCATACCATGTCTGGACCAACCCATCCGTGGAAATTGTCGTGAACTTGCTCAAACAAGCCGTCAAAGTCAAAACGGTACGGGTAAAGGCAATCCTGTTGGTCCTCCGAGAAAGTGGTAATGTTTGCCCAAGGTACTCCAAAGTGCTCAGCCGTTTCGGAAGTGGTATAAGTCGATTGATTTAGGGCCTGCTCTATCTGTTCATGGTACAGCTTGAACAGTCCAATCTTCCGGTCCCAGTCCGGAGACGATGTGCCTTCTGTGAGCGTGGTAGAGCGAGTTACGAACTCGCTTTCACCGGATTTCGAACAGCCGTTCAAAGACAGCGCAAACTTGAGCGGGTTCGGTCGTTCACTTCCATCTGCTGGATGGATGTACTTGTCTTCAAGGAACATGGGAGGAATGCCTGCGAACCTCGACTTCGGATCAGCAGCTTTGGGAGTGTATCCATTCCAGTAAGGAATTGGAAAACCAATGAGCTTCTCCACGTAGAGTAGATAGGCTCTATGCCAGAGAAAGGTTCCCTCTTGGTAGTGCAGGCACCAATAAGCATCTATGACCAACGTTAGTGACAAAGACAAGGGACTATTCGAGATGGGCAACTTACGCAAAAGTCCAAGTTCCTGCCACTTGGACCCGAGGGCATCGACTTGAAGAATATCATCCAGCTTGGATTGGTAAACTGCAAGCTCTTCCCTGCTGAGACTCATGATGTCCCTTCTAATCTTGAAAGACTCTGGTGCGTCTATCGGTTTCGGGATCAGAATGTCGGGCGATGGAGAGTCGGATGAATCTCGTGGGAACCCTGCGTTTACCCATGTTCGAAATGTTTCTAGAGCATCCTCAGGCCAGTAGTTTTGAGGATCCCGCGTGATTGGCATGGACTTGACCCGAAGGTGTCGGTAGATACTGACCGCTTTCTCCTTGACATCCTCGTAACTCGCAAGGTTCCAATGACCCCATTCCACCATCTTCTCAATCCAAAGTTTGCCCGTAGCCGCAGGGTTACCGGAGACCCAGTGCGGGGTTTGGATGAGAGGTAGAATGTCATCGGTCCAAGTTGGGCTTCTCTTTGGTGTAATAGTAACGAGCTCAAGCTTTGTAGAGGTCCTACCGTTGGTAGTTTTGGCGGTTGATTTGGCAGACATGAATGGACAACCCTTGGCCACAGGGGCAAGGCCCGGTCTTCCTTGAGAGGCAGTTGCTTGGCAGGGTGCAGCAAGTCCAGAAGGTCTTGGCAAGGCATCAATGGCAACAGGAGCCTGGGTGGGTTCAGACTCTGCGGATGGCAGTATCTGAGGATCAAGCCCAGACAAGGTGCTTGTCCACTTTGTCAAGAATGTCTGGCCGCGTGATGGAATCTCCCGAATTGTGGCATCCGGTTTCATCTCCAAGTACATGGGCACATTAACATCGGGATACTTGAGGGCAAAGGGCATCGTGGGGCCAAACTCGTCCAAGGGTAGGGGTCGGTAGATACGTCGTCGGGATTCGGCCAACGTCAAGTAATCCTCCAATGCCGCCACGGGGTCATTTTTGATACGAGCCTGAACAGCATCAAAGTATGCCTCGATTTTCTTCTGGTGCGTCTCTAGCGTGGTATCGAGAAGCTGAAGAAACTCGTACTCGGGGGTGTCCTCCAACTTGGCATTCGGAGAGTTCCTCACCTTTTCAACGAAGCGAGCATCCAAGTCGTACTCTTTTCCGTCAAATGTCGTTTCAAGAGGAACGTATTGCATCAAGATGCCGCGCTTCCAAGAGTAGATAGGGTTCCAGAAGTCAACCATCATGATGGCGTTGAACGTCTGAGCCGAAAAGAGGCCGATAAAGGATGCGGGGACCGTGTGGTCTGGGTTGGGCAACTTCTTGATGCTTTGCATCTCTTGGACTCCAATGGCGTCCTCGTACGATGGATGGAGGATATTGAATGGCGAGAGTCCCTCGCTATTTTCTTGGAGCTTCATGAAACGCAAATCCTTCAACGCTGGGTCCTCTCTTTTGTCGCCCCCAAGAGCATGCCAAGGGAGGACGACATCAGCCACATCCTCGTCGCGTGCAGGCATGAGAATGCATAATTGCAAATTCTTGACAGCTTTCTTATAGTCACTTTCATCAAACAATATTGGTGAAAGTTTCGGCTATCCAATATTAGTCACAGATATTAGGAATATGGGGCCAGCTCACCATCAGATTTGTAGACACGGCACTCAACAGCTCGCTGTCATAGAGGTGGTTTGCAGGAAGTATGTACTTTCCCGTTGGGCCGTCGGAGAGCGCACATCCAATGTTAATGGTCGTTGTGAGGAACAGATGAGCAACCCATCTCGGGATGTTGGAGGGGTTTGTCTTAACTTTACCGCTTGAGAGGTAGTCAAGCGACTTGCGAGTGTCAAACCAGTGGTTGACTCCTTGTTTAATGGTCTCTTCAAGGACGCGTGGGCTGGTGTTGATTGCAGAGAGAACATCTGCACCTTCTTGTGTAATCCAGCGGATATCTTGAAACTCCTTGACATCGTCCGCGGAGAGGGCGTCTTTGAAGCTGCCCGTTTCCACACCCAGCCAATGAATCCAAGGCCTATCTATCTGTCAGTAACTCTAGCTTAATATGGGGATAGATGGCACAACGCATGAAGTTCCTTCATAATGCACGCTCCATTCACGTGTCCGTTGAAGGGTCCAAGGTAAGAGGAGTCGCCGAATGCATCTTGAGAGTGGCCAAAGTAGTTCCAGGCCTGATGTTCCGCTGGGGTGTCTTCTTCAAAGGTGTCCCTCTAAACGAAGGTTAATCATGACCTTCGCATACAAGTGGTAACCTGCCTGGTAAAATCTGAAAGCACGTCCGTCCCATGACGCCACTTGCAAGAAGCTGTACTTGTCTCTTGGGCGGCTGCCACCAACGATGGCGAGACTCCACTCATCAGGGCCGGCGTCGAAATAATCACTGTCGCTGGGCTTTACCACTGTCAAGAACCGTATGAAGGGTCTGAGCCATTTCCAGTCTGGATGCTTCTTCCGGCTGAACCAGCCAGCATCCGCCACTGCGAAGGTGTTGACTTCGTACACGGGATCCCCGTCTTCATTCTGTACATCTGCTTATGGTGAGCCGAGGGTCTTGGGCATTTCAATCTAATCAAGAAGAAGAAGAAGAAGAAGAAGAAGAAAAGACAGAGAGAAGGAGCGAAGCAACGAAATTACTTACCCCAAAACTTCATCACCAGGTCATGGCAGGTAACGACCTTGGAGTTTTCTCCTTCCTGTAGCCATGTTCCAAAGAAATCGGTAAAGTTTTCAGTAAGAAACTTGTCATCGGCCAAGGTATTCTGGTCGGCCGTCCCGTCACGGGTGAACTTTCGCCAGTAGAGTTGTGGCGACATGTTGGCTCAAGATTTGGCCTTGATGTATTGCAGAGCATGAAGTGTTTGACGTCCCTTTTATGTAGCCTGCCGCGTAGGGAGCATTAAACGGGCTGGCCATTCATGACAGTCTCTTTATTAAGCGGGACGAGATTGGCTAAGAATCTTGGATGACAACGGTGAAGTACGGATAATCTGGTGCGTATGGATGGCTGAGACATATTAGAGGGGGTACTTTCGAATTCGGTCAAGTCGTCAGCGGGAAAACATCACATGGTTTCGGCAGAGTAGCTGAAGTGTTGCTGTTGTAAGACATCCAAGTCTCAACAACATGACATTTGTCTATATCGGGGAAAGACGCCGTTGCAATATTGAGCTGAAGTTCCATATCATTACTGCATTGGTAGTCAGACTGCAGACCGTTCTCCTACCCCGCTTCAAGAGTGAGAAAATGGCACGCTACTGCACCACAGCCGACGTAAACCATCCTCAGCCCCATGCGGGCCGTCCCAGCCATGACCTTAACCGGCGTTCCCGACTTCCTTGGCGCATGTCTCATTTTTGCGTTTCCATAGTCGATGATTGGGTATCACAATCTTGTGCTCAAAGGCTGAGCATCTAATGGTCCAATAAGTGTATCTTATGTTTGCGGGGCTCCTGAGACTCGCATGTTCAGCTGCTGTCAATCTCACGCCGATCTTCAGATTCAGCCAGCCTCTGGCTCCAAGAGCTACCACGTCAATTTCGAAAGTGCTAGATTCGGACATTCGCGCGTCGAAATGTTGGATTCACGTTAAAGTTTGTGATGATTGCATGGGCGCTCCAGGTTTAGGGCTACCGTGTCCTTCAAGCGACGGAGAAGTGGAAGCAAATTCCCAGCATTTAGACATATAAAGCGCCCAGCCGACCTCATATGAAATTGAAAACTCCCCAAACAACTCCCCAAACATCTCTTCCATCTTTAAGTGTATCACATTCTCTCTCACCATGTCTGAAAACTTCACCTCTGAAACCATTGCCTCCTTTGACCCTCCCGGGTTTCCCGTCCAAGATGACAAGCTCACGGACAAACAAAAGCAAGAGTGGTCCGATACCATCTCCTTTTGGATAAACGAGGAGATCAACGCTGGCTATACGGACGAGGACGGTGTCTTCCAGCCGCTACAGGCAGGCAGGGAGGGCGCTGTTTTCAACCGTACACCGCTGACTCAATTCTTCAACGGCCGGCTCACTCCATTCAATGTCAGCCAGAAGCCAACAGCCATCACCTGGTCTGGCTTCCCACGATTGGTAGTTATCTCAACCTGCGCATCAGGCCATGAGACTAACGTATAGCTACAGGTTGAGATTAAGTGGCCCGATCAAGTGGACCGGTGGAAGGACGCAGATGCCAACCGTGATCTCCACGACGAGTACCTTGAATGGACCGTGAAGAAGAACGAAGATGGCGATATCACTTCTGTGACGTTTACGTGCGAAGGCCCTGAGGTAATATGGCCGCCATCCAATGCAGCCTCAAAGACTAACATACATCCTCTTCTAGTACTGGGATTTCCTGGCCAAACATGACCAAGACAAGCTGCTGTCCATCTACAAAGCATGCAACCCAGAGTATGCTGACAAGATCAACCTCGAGGACATGCTGGACAGCAAGGGCAACTACAACCCCTACAACCAATGGAATGGCATCAAGAGTCTCAAAGTCCCTGGGAACCCTAACGGAGGCTTCGAGACCACCAACCCAGGCTGCATCATGCATCTCGCTCAGGCCAACAACACCCTGGGAGCTGAGGTTGATATCGCAGCCCAGGCGACTGTGCTTCGCAAAGACTCGGATGGGAACGACATTATCGATCAAACCAAGCTCTGCAACTGCTCCAAGTATGGTCAACCCCAGAGACACTCGGACCCTCAGGTCAGTAACCACATTTTCCTTGGAGGCTTTGAAGCTGACTGTCTATAGATCGGAGTCTCCATCAACGGGCTTGCTCGCGACGGCAACAGAGTTTCGATTGCGAACCCTGTGGGCATCTACATGTACTCGTTCGAATCCAAGAAATTCAAGCTTGAAGATGGTTCAGGGGAGCTCAGGCCCGTTCCGGCTGGGACCTTTACTTGGGTGAGAGGCGATATCCGCAAGCACATGGGCCTGCGACTGCACATCGAGGTTCCCAAGGGCACTATGGGTACAGGAGACAAAGAAGGGAAGCAACTGACCGTCTTCGACATTGTCGACGGGAAGGAGCAAAACATCATATACGGTGGTCAGTTTGCTGATGCCATCATGATGTGTGTCAACGGCGTCACGATTTCGGGCGGTGAGCCAGCTCCTGCTGAGCCCTGCCCATGCGGATCCAAGGCACCGAATGATGGGCGTTCGAGGGTGGCCACGATGGCTACGGCTTCAGGCAAGGAGAAGGGTGTTCAGGGTCGGCTTCCCTTGATCAAGACCAGGTATTAGTGAGCCCAAATCGGGCCTCACTGGTTCTATGTTGAGCTTATCTGAGGGGAAGCGAACTATTAGTGGTTGCTTCTGAGTCGTCAAGTGGCTTTTATTGGTCTTAGAATAGCAAATAAACATTTCTTGCTATAGGAAACGAAGAGTAACAATCCTATTGTCGAACCAAACTGTTCTGTTCTTGTAGAGGGGTCTCCCATAGAGCATCTATATGCTAGATTGGATGTGGCCATATCCACCAACGCTCTCGTAACTATCTAGACCTACCCCTTATACTTTAGCTTCAAGGCCAATCATAGCTCATTCCTACCAACCTGTTTCTTGCGTTCAACACAATTAAACTTGCCGGCCTTCTTAGACCCCGTGAGTGGGTAGGGGCAAAGAGGGTTCTGCTCCTCGCTGTCCTTGCCGATAAGCGTGGTTTCAAGCGTGTCGGGTGCAACTCCATCCTCCACCCAACGTCGTAGGGCGTCGAGAGCATGCAGAGGGTGTGCGACTCCCGCTGGCGCCGAACAGTGAGTTCCTCCGGGAACCTCAAAGAAGCGGTAGTAAGACGTCGTGTCAACACCTCGGCTCTTGTCCAGTGCGCTCACGCCGTCGTAGAATCGCCTCATGGCATTGATGGTAATAGCCTCGTCGCTGGTTCCGTGCCATGTAATCATCTTCTTATTCGCCTTGCGGAACCACTGAAAATCTCGATCGCCGGCGCCAAACATACCGTTGTAGTCGCGCTGGCTATCGTGGAAGAGCTGCTGGAATTGCTCAGGCGACAGAGTCTTAGCGTCAAAGGACGGGTCCTTCTTGACAAGTAGTCGGATCCAGTCGGTTGCGATCGTGAATGGAATTCCATCAGTGCATTTTCCATCTTGGCAGAGGGTATTGGCGAGTGCCATCATGCCAACGGCCGCGGTGCCTGGTGTTGACCCAGCAAAAAGACTCTGTCCCTCTGCATCCTTGGGCCCTTCAAACATGGCCTTCAAGATTTCAGCCGCCTCCTTTGAAACCTTGCACTTGGCCCCTTGAGATTCAAATTCTTTGTCGACAACACTGCTTGGGTCGAACTTGCAGAGATCATCCCGAGAGATGGTGCCGTCCTTCACTCCATCCAACTTGTCGCATTCCTCAATGGCAGCAGCCCTCAGGGCCTCGAATCGGCAAGCATCTGGGTATGCTCCTAGCTGGTTCATGACAAACTGCGGCCAGTACAAAGCCAGCAACAGTGATGGGAACTCGACACCTGGGCAACTGGCCAAGATGCCATCAAAATCACCGGGATGTAGCAGAGCGCTGGTGATGCCCTGCCGACCACCAGTGGAGCACCCAGACCAGTATGAAAAGGCGGGAGACTTCTCGTAGTAGTCTTTGGCAACATGCTTGCCGATTATGGCCGCCTCGTGCACGGCACGGTTGGCAAAGTTGGTGAGAAGTGTCTGGTTGACGTTTCCGGGGTTTGGCATCAGCCAAGCATCTGCAGTCGAGAAGGGATCATGTGCATAGCCACCGTCGCTGGCTGCTGTCGCGTAGCCCTTGTATGTGAGAGCTGACATGGCGTCGTCGCCAATCTCTCCAGTAATCCAGCCTCCGCCTCCAATGCCGACAAACCGGTTATTGTAGCCTGAAAGGGGTAGCCACACGTGGACATGAATGACATCCTGGTCCCCGGGGTGAGAATACGTGACTGTAACATTACAGAAACTGACGCCTTCAGGGCCAATCTCAGTTGATTCCGGTTTCCATTTCGAAAAGCCACTATAACCTTCCACCTTTGACGCCGTCGTCAGTATGTGCTTTGTGCCCAGTATATCAGGGAAGGTGAAGGTGCCTGGCACGCATCTTTCGGACGCAGCATGTACCAGAGCAGTTTTCAAAAGAACAGACAAAGCGAGATAAGGAGTCTTGGGGGGAGACATGGCCGGATTCGAGAAACAGCGCATCGGCTGGTGAATGTTGGAAGACCAAAGGCGTAGAACTCAGGTCCAGGACTATGGAACAAAACACGGGGTTTGAGCAGGTTATTTATAATATGCTCACTTTTTCGTATACATCCTGATGTGGAACGTCCCCTGGGCAATGCCATGCCAGCGCATGGGTTAGCTCCACTGGGGTGCAGGCAGTTACCGCCTAGCACTATACATGCGACCTTGGAGTGCAAACATGACACCGGATCGGCATCCATCCCGGTGTAGGGGGAATTTCTCGGGCGGGTTGTCTGGTCGAGTCCGTGGGCCTCCAGCCCCGGTTAGGGGTTGGATTCCATACGGTATGATATTACGACCTAAGTCGGCCCTACGTGGGTAATAACTCCGGGGAGACCGAGACTTATGTGTTTGTGACCTGACGAGCATGATATTGCTGTGCCAACTGCTTGAACTAATGGAGATGGTAGTCCCCACGTGCCTTTAGCCAGTCCGCGCAGACCGCGGAGCCCGCGCTCAGGATTGTTTTACCCCTTAGCTCCTTGTAGAAACTATTTAGACTTCTGGAACTCCTTTCGCATTGAACACAGACCTCGAAAGTCCCAAGAATCGAAGTTCTTAGCCAGAAACTCTCTTTGTTCAAGCCTGGTCTGGAGACGAGTAGACTGACTTGGACTCGGAAATGGGGAAGGTAATTCCATACTAGGTTAGCTAGGAAAGCAATTCCAGATCAACTAGAAAAGGGGGCATATACCAACTAGGAAAGTAATTCCATACTCGTTGGGAAGATCACTCCATACTAGCTTTGACTCTGACACCTTATTCTAGCCGGACCTTGGAGCTCTCCGCCACTTTTATGATCTCTTGTATATCCCTAACCTTGGCCCGCATCAAACTTTCCTCTTCGTCGTCCTGGCAGGCTAGGACTGCAAGCGCTGATGACTTCCACAACGGGACGTTGCGCCTATTGCCAACGATGGTCAGGGCAGTCAGGATCAGACCAGTGAGCTCTATGGCAACCGGCCCAACCAACCAATACCATCGAATCGAGACAAAGATCCTGCTCTCTATCCGGTCTCCTGTGGCTAGCATCCCGTTGGGACTGTTGCGTAGGTAGTCAGTCATGCTCATGGCCATCTCTTGAAAGGCCTGAGAAAGGTCCACGTCTCCTCCGAGTACAGTACTTAAACCAGGGTTTAGATTATTGCCATATCCCTTAATCCACTGTGATTTGAACGTCGCTGAGAGGAAGAATAGACCCAACGCCTGCATATCAAGCACTGGGAAGCTCAGTGTTGGCGAGTTGTCCATCTTTGATCCATTGGACATCACCTGCCATGTCCAACAGCCAAAATCAGTCCCACCAGCACATTCACCGTGGTCCCCGTCACTGAGATCGACTTGAGGCTTGGTTTCGAACGAGAAGCTACTTCCATTTGCCCGGGCATTTACGTACTCGTATACAGCGAGCTGGAGAGTGCAGTCGGTTATATTCACGTCGGAGCTGTTGAACGAGCGTTCGGCCACTTCTGCGGTTGCTCGATAGACGGCCATTTTGGCGACCTCCATGTCACGGTAGCTGAGATTGGCCTCAACACCGTAATTTCCAGTCGTGGTGTTGATCTGAAACGTATTGTGACCTTCTGTCAGTATGAACCATGTTGAAAGGCCTAGGCCTGCTGGAGTTGTCAAGTTGCATGAACGAGGCCCGAATACAGGAGGTCCTTTGCAGCGTTGGTGTTTCAATGTCCATGCCGTAACATTTGTGCATACACTCTTGAAGCCAAGTGAGATGTAGGATCCATTCCAGCGGCAAGACCCGCCACAGGTGAACTTGGGCTAACTGCTGAAGTTGTAGAGGCCCATAAGTATGGCTGATTGCATCAGAGGGTCCGGTGGCAGAGCTTGGACATGTCAGCAGCGTTCGCCTACAATAAAGGAACCGTGAAAATTTACCAGCATTAACGAAAGTCTCGTTCCGATCATATACATGCGCGAATCCAAAAGTCGCACCGTCGTCCGGTGTGACAACGTCGCGTGGTTCAAGGCTAACGACCTGTTGTGCTAGAGGTGCGAGCCCAAGCCGGAAGATGGTGACCAAGGCGCCGATGGTGGCGAGATTCCATCGAATGGTGAATAGGAATTTGATTGAACCATAGGGTCCTCGGCTGGCTTCATCAAAGGATTCGAGGCAATAGCTTCCGATGGCCGCTCGCAAAGTGTAGCCATTTGATCTGGCTAATAGAGGTACTGACACCGTGCATTATCGCCGCGCCGCAAGCAGTCGTGAGGATGGAGATTGTCGCGTTGAGTGAGATTGGAAACTGCCAATCGGAGAGTGGTCTATCTTTCATGTAGCAAAAAACGGAAATGATGCCTCCCAGCAAGATCAGGCTGCTGAAGCTAGAGAGAATCTCCAAGCCCCAGCCTTCTGCTGACAAAGTCTTGCATCGTTGATTTTCAACGTGATCGGGGTTCTCCCTCTGGACATTGGAGTCCGACGACTCGCACCCTGCATCATTAAGCTGTGGCGTTGGATGATATTCCGGTGGTTTGGGACTTCCGTGATCACTGGCCATCTCCACTTCCTGATTCCTTGATACGGTTGACGATGGAGGGCCTTTGAAACCTGGAGGACAAGAACTGAGAAATATTTAGGTCAATTTTCAAAGATCAGATTAGCCCCTTAGAACAAGATATTTTGTAATAGCAGTTCGTTGTACGAGGTCACGAGGGGCTGAATCTGATTCATTACACAGGAGAGCCTCGGCTCGTGGCTGGGTAGATGACCTTGGCTAGACTGGATTTAAGGAAAATATGAGAATAGGATCATGCAATGCTGCATTACTAGGTGATAGGATGAGCCACAGTAAGAGCCGAGAAAATGCCTAGTCCAGTGATACAACCGTCGTTTCAAACAGGCTCATCTTGTCCTACATTACACCATATCACGGCTTTGCCTCGTCTTAGGTTGCACAGCTGGGAGGACAGTTGACTTTGCAGGCGAAATCCGAGCCAATACCTTGGCCCATAACTCGCAGCCTGTGCCATCAAACTGGGAGGCGAAACTCACACTCTAACATCCATTTCCCATTTTGGAACTGACTCTTGCCGCTCTAAGCTGAGTTGGTGCTGAGGTCGGAGTGCGGCCCGCCCAGAGGGAACCCCCTTAGACAAGCCTAGAAGAGCTCATTAAGTATTGTTAAGGCACCAATTTGCCTTGTATAGTTTTGATCCAAAGATGTTCTTCGACTGGGATATTATTAAGTCGCTGAGAAGTAGGACATATAGGGCGTAAAGGCACTTCTCAAGATTAAAAGACAAGGATCAAGCTGATTTCTGTTTTGTGCAGGTCTGGTACTACAGCCAGAAGGTTATGTCAGTAGCATGGGATTGCCCTGAGTTTTAGAAGACAGTTTGAGGCTCCAGGTAACGTGTTGTCTCAGGCTCATGATTCAGGACTGTTCGAGCTAGCCGCCCTAAAAGATCTGGGTGCTTCATCCGTTGCAAGGAGCTCCGAATGGTGAAAGACCTTGCCTTCGAGCGTCCGCATGAAAAACTTGACCCTCGTCCCTCGCATCTTCCCCCCATATACCCCAGCTTGAGCACTTTCTGAAGGCTCCGATATGAGCCGATGTATCCTTCGTTCTTCTGGCGGCAAGCCAGGGCATGCAACCGGCATTGGTGATAGTTGTCCCTGGTCATCCAATATCGCACCATGCTCGATTTCGATTAACCGTCGTCCAATGGCATGCATTATCTGACTCTCCCAAAGGCTCTCCCGCGGCACTCCATGTACCTTGATCAACCGCAGAGCTTCTAAGCGTGTGGTCAAATCCCGACACTTCATCACGATAGAGAAGAGCATCGGTGTAAAGGCCATCTCGAAACAAAACACCAGCGAGCGCTTGTGGTTCGTTTCTATCCGTGCAGACTCTTCAACTATGCGTTTGAAGTTGTCCACGTGTTTGTCGTAGCCCGACTCCTCGGGACAAAAGGCCATTCGAGCCCAGATCTGACAAGTCTGGTGACGCATAACGAGGAAGCTTCTCTGAATATCCGTCACGGCTGATGGTGTCACCTTTGCTTCCCATTTGTCAAACAGGCCCTGCCATTGAGCCAGAAGCGCCTCGGTTCTCTTTTGTTCTTCGAGAAGGCGAGGATTTACTTCCTTATGCCTCAAATCACCGACACAGTACTCCTCGCCCCATCGAACGAGGCGCACCGTACGGTTGAAAATATCGTCAATCATACCTTGAGCGTCTGAAAAGCTAGAGAATTCTGCTTCTATCGGTATTGGATATTCCAGGACATTCAGGTCTGGGAAGTTGGCAAAGTCCCCACCGAAGAACAGTGGGACTGCGCATAGTCGTCGGAACATGGGTGCCAGGTGTTCCGTCACCCAGGTTTCAGATATGCACTGCTTTAATATGGCAAGGCCGTGATTGCAGTGTTGAACAGCCAATCCCTGGTTCGATTGGAGGAGTTCCATACAGACGAAGAGAAGACACACCAACAAAACCAATGGTTGGTTATCCATCTTCTTCAGCTCTTGTATTGCCGTGTTGTAGTGCTTTAGCGCGACGGTGTGTTGTGGCTTCTTTCCGGACTGGACCTCAGCTTCGACTTCTTCGTAAAAGGAGCTGATTGCAATGACGGAGTGTTTGACAGCCGGTTGAGAACAGCAGATCTGCATGACAACCTTTGTCCAGAACGAGGGCTCGATGGGGCCGGAAAGCGATGGCCCTGCGACTTCACAGAAAAATTGCAGGGCTCTCGCTTCGACCTCGGTTCCGCCGTATTGGTAAAGGGATCGAGAGTCGGCCGGATCAGAGGTCCATGGTAGTATGTACCTATCAGACTTCCTTCGAGAGTCATCCAGATCGGGGGTCCATGGCAGCATATATCCATCACACTTCCGACCAGTCTTTGTACACCGCTGGCAAAATGGCTTGGCCTCGTCACACTTGACCTTGCGTATTCTAGAAACGATCGGTGGTTAGCTGCCTCCTCCAGTTATGGAGCGCACAGCGGTCACTTACTTGCAGGTCAAGCATCCAGTGCGGACCTTGCGGCTGCCTTTTCGCGCCATGGCGTTGAAGTGGTGTCGGTTGAGTCCGAACGAACCTGTGAGACATTGCTGAGAGCGAGGGGTATATATTGGACGGAGACGGAGCTCGGGGTTCAGTTGAGCTGCCGAGCCAATCACGACGGCTAATTTGCCAGTTTAAAGTGCGAGGTCGACATGGTTAATTAGAGTCCGAGGTGGCCAATGGGAAATTAAGCAAGCCAGCCAAGACGACCCCACAGTGAAGGATTTGGTGACATCGCGTCGGAGAAGGAACTTCGGTAACGGTCAAAGGATCTAAATCTTGTTTAGACTATCACGATTGGAAATAGGCTCCAGCGGGAAGGCAGTTCTTGCGGTTGGGCTGCCGACAAAGCCATCACAGCCCTATGAGAATTGGCTCCCGCGGGACAGGGGTAAAAATTAGGTTCATCCAACGCGTGGAGAAACCCCCACCTGTCTTGCTGTCTCGGACTGTAAGTTGAGAACACTCAGGGCATCACCTCGCCGCAAAAGCACGCGACACATTGATTGGAGAGTCTGCAAGCCTCATTCAATCACTCCAGCATGCTTGCGGTCGAGGAAATACATGCTCTTAGGAAACCCCCTCCCGGGTTTGAACCAGTAGGTTCTTTAGTCACCAGGGGCTGGGCTGATGTTCAGCCGGGGCTCTGATACCCTAAAGCGTCCAGGCCGAAATGCTGCGCTCCGGTCACTTCACCTCGGTCTTTCTTGGCACCTTGCGACCTGAGTAAAAAACCCGAGTCTCTTTGTATTTGGTTTGGAAACATCACAATTCGCCCTATCAGCGAGCGGCTTTAACAAGAGATGTAGGAGACGACCGGAATTCCTTTCGGCCGAGTTCGCATTTTCTTGCCTAATCCGGCAAGTCTAGCGCTGGCAGTCGACCGGAAGAGCCACACCGGACAAGGAGGTATGTACATGTTCTTGCAAAGAGAGATTGATCAAATGCCTGCATTCACGCCATCAGAGGACTGAGATTCTTCTGTGAAGCTACGTCCACCCAGTAGACCTCCTCATCTCCGCTATCGATGGCGGTCCAGATGTCCTTGACGAGTTGGTAATGCTGCTGAACCTTGGGAAGAGGAAGGACGTGTGTGTAAGCTGCCAACCGCGACTTGACAAAATTTCGAGCGCGAGCTGTCTCGATCGACGCACCAAGTATCGACCCGGAACCAGGGGTTTGATCGTTGTACCGGAGCTCGCCTGACACTGCGACCATGACGAAGGGTTGGATGCATCTCGTGAGAGACTCGAAAGGAATCTGCTGTAGGATCTGGACAACATGGGTGGCCAAAGAAGTCAACCACGCGCTTCTTTCGCCCCTGGTAGGGATTTTTGAAGCCTCTAGTGGTAGAAGGATCTCGTCTTTGTTCCAGGGCCTGTAACGCCGCGCAAGCAACTCCGGGAAGACGCGGTATAGTTGTAAAAGGCCCGTATATCGGAAAGCTTCATCCATGTGCTGGAAATGTGTCGGTGGGGTGTTGGGGTCGCCAGGGTCCACAATGCGTGAAGCCTCTGCCGCAACAAAAGCGAGGAGTTGCTGTTCCAGACGACCAGCCTTCTCCAAGGTGTCTCGAAAGAAGTCGAGATGGTTCTCATTAGTGAATAGGACGTTGGGTAGACTTGTCCGCACACTAAATACCAACCGCCCTACATCGGTCATCAGTTGGACTATCTCTCGAGAAATCCCATTCCAAGCGTGAGGAAGAGTCCGGTCAGTCAGTTGAGAAGGGCTGACACATGTCTGCTGGGCCGAGTCTTTTCCATCGGCCGTTTTTGTGGTAAAGGCAAGAAGCATCTTCCAAAAATCCAGTGCCTCATCCAAGAATGACCAGTTGAACTCGCTATCCGGCAAGGACCATGATGAGATAATTCCCCCAGCCTCTTGGAACTTGCCGGTTGCCAGGTCGTGCGGGTCAAACCAGCTGGAGCTGTGTCCGAATAAGAAGGTGGCCAAAGCGTGCTCCTCCTTGCATGAAGGAGATGTTGCGTTTTGTTGCAGGTATTCCAAAGCACAGGAGCGTTCTCCGAATGCTATAGAGGCGAGATGGGGAAAGCTCTCTGATAGGCAGATGGCTGACATGCTTTGCATGATGTGGTAAAGCGCACCGGAAGATTGCCACATCCTGCCGATCATGATTCGTAGTGAGTTGAAGGTATTGTCCCAAGTACAGTACAACTTTATGACTTCTTTAAAGAAGTAGTCTGTGAGTGCCGAGGGTAGATGTAGCAACTCAGGTAGGCGAGGTGGTGAGAGCTGACCAGAGGCATGGGTAGTTTTATCCGACGTAGTTTGGGAATCCTGCATAGAAGGACTGAGGGTTTGGTTGACCAAGTCTCCAATATCAAGGTCGAAACATTGATCAAGAAGGCTTTGGCTGCCGATATTGGCGTCCTCTGGCAAGAGATCAAGTGCGCCATAATGGGTCTCAAATGGCAAGAGATCGCCCATGGATGCGAGGTCGAGGCTGGAGGGGAAAGGATCGAATGCGCTACAGAGGTCAGGTGAAGGCGATGTGGGTTGTTGAAGAGAGGCGGCGTCTTCTTGTGGGAGTATCGGAAAGGGATCGCCAAGTTCGACATTTCCCGCAGTCGAAGAATTCTGAACCGGTACTTGAAGGATCTCGCTTGGAATAGTATGAGTAATACTAGTTCTAGTTTGACTAGATTCAGAAAGTGCGGTACTGTCCCAAAGGGATGCTGATGGAGCTTCTGGTCTCCGAGAGCGTGGTCGTGGCTGGCTAAGTTGGAATTGATGCTTCTGTGACCAACGAACGTTGAGCGAGTATCCTGGACATGGCAAGTCTTTTTCTTGGCAACGCGAACAGCCTGGCTTCTTCTCATCACACTTGATCTGGTAATAGATGTTGAGTCAGATGGTGATCCCTGCTTGTGCCTGGGGCTCCATACCTTCTTCGCCTTGCACCGGAGACAACCATGTCTCGATTTGCGGGGAGGCGCTTGCATGGCAGTTGCGGATGCGATACACTATTTGTAAAGGAATGGAGGCATATATTTCTAGAACAATTGAGTGCAAGTTTGGCTGATTGGAGGGAGGATGTTGTTGCTAGAAATGAAGATGTCCCCGCTCGCCTCCATCGCCGAAAGGGCCGCTGCTAGCTTCCCTGTCACGTGCCCTCCCTGAGCTCACTCTCCTCAACAGCGATCTAACACATGACAGAGATCCCTTTGATCCGAGGCCATTATTATGAAACTTCATTCCCCAGAAGTTTACCAATCTCCTCGGCTATCGCCATGATGCGTTCCTCCGTCAGTCTTCTCCCAATGATTTGCACGCCAACAGGTGCGCCATGGTAGGCTTCCGGATCGTCTGTTCAGATCAACATTAGCAGCGTCCTCGACCTTCCAAATGGAAACTCACACTCTGCCTGAACCGTGCTGTCAATATCCGTTAGAGGACTGAAAGACTCATTTTTGACGTCGACCGCTTTGTCGGCAAAGGTAACCGGAACAACAACACTCGTGAAGTCGAGGAGGTTGATCACACTCGCATACCCGTAGTACTTGAACTGGTCGTGCCGAATGGTTGCCGTGGGCGTGATGGGCGCTATGATGGCATCCAGCTGCTTGCCAAGCTTCTCTTCCAGAGCTCGAATGGCAGCCAAGTATTCGCGCTGGTAATCCCACTTCTTGAGGTTTGCGCTCCAGAGCTCATTCATGTCCAGCTTGGGGAGGGACGGGTTGATCAGATCAGCAAAATTGGGGATATCGGGCTCGCCAGAAGCCTTTAGCGTCTCGAACACATCCTAAAGGCCAGGTTAGACAAGTATCGGGGTCAATTGGGGGGTTCCTACTGTTCCGCCATCTGAGGCGTAGATCTTGTTGACGAGATCGACAGCATACGAGTGCTTGTATGGTTCCCAGGGAACAACCGTGTGGCCCCCTTCCTTCAGTTTGTCGACAACTGTCTGCACACCGCGAAGGATGGGAGGGTGAGGGAGGACCTAACTTATTAGCTGAATGTGTCGTCCATCGAGAAAGCCGAACTCACCACTCCATCGCAGTTGTAGAAGCCCAAAGTCAAGCCCTTGGACGAAATCTTGGTCTTGATGGCATCCTCTTCGGCCTGTCGCCATGGCATCGGAATGACCTTAGAGTCATACTCCCAGGGTTGCTCCGCAAGAACTGAAGTCACAAAGAGTCGCATGTCCTCTACTGAGTGTGTAAGAGGGCCACATACGGAATGGACGGTTTCCTGTCCCTCCATGCTGTTGGCCATTTTAGCATATGGCAGACGCCCGTGACTAGGTCTCAAGCCATAGAGAAAGTTGAAGGCAGATGGCACTCGGATGGAGCCACCTTAAATTATCAGTAAGAGTAGTGCAACATTGCTAAAGTGAGAGGATTCAACATACCGATATCAGTGCCAACACCGATGAGGCTGCCGCGGAACCCAACCACAGCGCCCTCTCCTCCGGAGCTGCCTCCACAAGACCAGTTCTTGTTTCGGGGGTTCAAGGTTCGGCCGATGATGTTGTTAATAGTCTCGCATACCATAAGACTCTGAGGGACACTGGTCTTGATGTAGAAGACGGCTCCAGCTTTGCGTAGAAGGCTAGTCAGAACCGAATCTTCCTCATCATACTTGCCCGCCCAAGCTGTGTAGCCCATGGTGGTTTCAAGGCCCTGGCGTCATTAGAGACATCATCAAGAATATTCGAACTGAAAATTACCTTGATTCTGAGTTGGTCCTTTAATGAGATGGGCAACCCGTGGAGAGGCCCCACGGTCTTCTTGTTCTTGGCAAAGTATTCATCCAGCTCGCTGGCTCTCTTGAGAGCCATCTCCGGGAAGAACTCGTGCACGCAGTTAACCTAATATGTATTCAGCACCGCGTTTCAATGCCCGACAGGCTCTCAGACCAACCAATTGTTGAGCGAGCGCAGCTCTCTTGCAGAACGCAGTCGTGACGGCGACAGATGTCAGCTCTCCCGCTGCCATCTTGTTGACCAGTTCAGTTGCGGAAGATTCGGTAATGACGAGTTCTTCCAGGGTCATGATGCTGCTGTCTTTGGGGAAATTTAGCATCGAGCCATCGTACGCGGGTATCTTGATGCGCCATTCCGTTGGAATGGACTCATCAATACGGCGCTTCTTGTCCTTGGCTATCGTTTCCCAAGTCATTTTATCTAGCGCGCAGAAGTAGTGTTCTGAAGCAAAAATGACAGTGTGTTCTTTGATCGTGTGTACGATGGAGACGTCAATGGAAAAACAAGCAAAAATGATACGGTCGATCCTTCGAAGAACAAGATACAGAAGAAGGATTTAATCGAGCCCTTGGGGTCACAGAACTTGCTTTATACCTTGAGCGTTCTTGGCAGATCGCACATTGACTGATAAACACCCTGATAACCCCGCACTTGTTGTCATTGCCCATCACTCTTGATATCAGGACGGACCGGGCCGGCAGGGTGCAGCATTTCCCTGGAAGGGCGTCGCTGACTTCCGCCGCAAACCCCGCTCTTGGTGCGTCGCCCGCAAGAAACTGCCTAACAGAGACAAGATGCCCACGCCAGTGTAGAAGCCGTGGAGCCATAGCCGAACAATTGGAGCTATAATCGATGATGTTTTACTAAGAATAACTATAAGCACGCAGTTGTATTAAAGGCACGAGCTAAGGACCTCACCCTTAAGAAATATGAAGCGCCCATACAAGACATTGATTATATAACTACAAATTTACTCAAATGATCCCTTATCTGAAGCCTTTCCAGCTTTGTTTAGATTCCAACGCACTACAATCCATTCTTTTGAATCCTCTTACCTTTCAAAACATGTTGGACGGCCACTGGACACCTGAAGATCGTCAATGGAATCAGGCTGCACAAGTTGGCCTGAGCGCATAACCAACGAATAAGAACACGGCTTGGCTTTATTTTCAGCTGAGAGCCTGATGGCATTTTTTCTTCTTTTTCTACTCCCGCAGCCTGGCTTGAGGCTTTTTTGACAATGGCAAGCAAACTTCTTAACTGTGAATTCGTTCTCTTCCCCTCGGAGCTCTCCATGGATACAATATCTCTCTCGGAGTATGCCACCGAGATCGATGGTGAAACCATCGCTGGTCTCGAACATCTTAGCCTCGAGGAACCCCGCCCGACTGAACTACTCAGTGGTGAGCGTCCGAGATGTGTAGATTGCAACAAGAGGCACATTCCGCGCCGATTTGTTTATTGCGTTGACGGAACCTGGATGGTCGAGGATGGCCCAGAAGGTAGCATTCCGTCATCTCTGTGCCCTTTGGTCTAGTACGCACTAATATGGCAGTAGGCTGCTTTGAGAAGAGCCCCTCAAACATCTTTCGCGTGTACCTAGCAGTCAAGGAAGGCCGGGTCACAGGCAAAGATGGGCAGGAGTGGGAACAGGTATTTCAAAGTCAGGGCGGCTTCTTTCCTCTCTAACGCTCAGGTCAACTATAGAAAAAGGGATACTACAAGGGCCTGGGTGCAAGACAGCCCAAGTGGAAGATATACTGGCAGGGAGGGTCAGGCGATGGGTATGAGGAATTGATCGCGGAAGTCTACGAGGTAGGATATCCCGGTCCCCAACTTAGCAGTTCAGCACTTACCTGTTTTGTTTCTAATGGCTCCCTGCCTCGTAGCCAAGCGTTTAGGCTTCTGTTAGTACGGGCGGCATGTGCAATTCTGACTCATGAGAAGCTGTTTTGGCTGGGAATCAAGGAGATACTCGCGCGAGCAGTCATCGAGGTCGTGAAACAGTTGCAGGAGATGGTTCTGTTTTTAGAGCAAGTGGACATCAGCAGTCTCAATGACTTCGAGGAGACTCTATCAAATTTGGTAGCTAATATGCGTCCCAACTTGCGTATTGTGGAATAGAAGATCGAGCTGGTCAGAAAGGATCGATTATTGATTGAATTGGATGGGTTCATCATGGTGCGGGACTACTTTCTTCTGAATACAACATACTGTTACTTATTTCTCAACTGCCGTGGTCTCCTTGTTGTAAATACTAGTTATCAGCCAAGGAAGTTGATGTTTTGGGATTTATCTTGATTCAAATCGAGATGCCTATAAACGCAATAATGCAATGCCTATCAAAGCTCGATTCCCGATCTCTAAAACAGAAATCAGTTTCCAGAACCAAATCACAGCATCAGAAGGTGAATTTATTCGATTCACAATAACTAAATTGACCCTTGAAATAGCGAACCTTTGAATCACATAAGTAAGACGGGGGGAAATTCAGGTCATCATAACCGCATCATACGTGAATTGATTCTCATGATACTCTACATCATACTCATTTCTTATACCCCCAAACTCCAAATCTTGTACACTTCTTCGTAGCCAAAACGGCTCTCATAACTTTTTCCAGCCTTACTGGCTGATACCACCGCAAGGACCGCTGTGGGAGTGAGTGTGCTCGCTGGACCTCTTGAGCATCTGGGCCTTGTCGGCGTCCCATCTTCGGGAAGCCTTGTGGACCTTGGGCAGAGTCTTGAAGCTCTTGGCGTACTTGGCAACAGAGTTGGCAATGCTCTTGGTGTTGAGGAGGTAGGCCTCCCTGTTGAGGTTGGCAATGTTATCGCCAGCCTGGTGGTAGTTGACGTCGTAGGCAACACCGGCCTCGCCGCCAAAGAGCTTGGCCTCCTTCTCGGTCTTGAGCTGCTCGGCACCGGTGAAGAGACCACCAGAGGGAATACCGTTCTCGATGAAAGCGGCGTAATCAGATCGGCCGCTGAACTCAGAGGGGACATAGGGCTTGCGGTTGGTCTTGAAGAACTTCTCAAAGTCCTTCTCAAGGACGTCAGAGCCAGCAGGGCCAGTGAGGTTGAAGGCGTTGCCATCACCATCGTAGATACCATAGACGTAGTTGGGGCTGGCAATCTGGTACAAGTTAGTATAGATTTAATCAAAGGGATGAGAGTCAACCTACCATATCAAAGTTGAGGTAAGCACGGATCTTGGAGATCTCAGTATCAGAGCCGTTGATAGACTTGATGTAGTGGTAGGATCCAAGAAGACCGAACTCCTCGGCGCTCCAGAAACCAAAGCGAACAGCGTTCTTAACGCGGAACTTGGAGAGAGCCTCAGCAACCTTCAGCACACCAATGATACCAGAACCATCGTCGCTGTGGGATACGGTTAGTCAATGACACCATTGGATATTTTCGTAACACTTACTTGATACCAGGGCCGGCAGCCACCGAATCAGAGTGACCTCCCACAACAAGGACGTTGTTGTGGTCACCCTCCTTGGTCTCGGCAATGACATTGTAGCTGACACGGTTCTCAGTGATAGCATTAATGTCAAGGTCAACGGTAACCTCGCCGGCCTTGAGCTTCTCGAGGATAGCCTGGCCCTCCTCCTGGCTGATGCCAACAATGGGCGCGTAATCGCCGAAAGCAGCGCCGAGCGTACCAGCCAAACTGCCGGGGACATTGTTGTACACGATAACACCGGCAGCACCGGCCTGCTTGGCATTGGTCGACTTGAGGGCAAAGGGGCACTCGCCTCGTGACACAAGCACGACGTTGTCCTTGGTATCGGCGGGGAAATCCTCGACGGCACATCCAAGATTGGAGGCAACGACCAGAGGTCCCTCGACGGCGCCGCCGGGAGTGTAGGTCATGATGGCGGCAGCAAAGTCCTCTCCGTTGACCTTGAGGGAAGCGGTACCCTGCGAGTAGAGCTCGGTGAAGGGCTGCTTGACCACATCATAAGTGCCGAGTTTCTTCAGCGTGTTGTAGATGTAGTCGACGGTAGCATTGTGACCACCGCTGCCAAAGGCACGATTTCCTCCGTTGGCATCAGCAAAGTCCTGAAGCTTCTGGGATCCGGCGAGGAGTCCGTCGATGTTGATGAGCTTCTGCAGCTTCAGCGAGTTGACCAGGGGCTTCTTGCTGCTGCCGGCGCTGACCAGTGAAGGCGCGGCCAAGGCGTAGAGGGAGAGCGAAAGAATAGAGGACTTCATAATGGGCTAGAGAGAAGATTGAGCAGCTACCTTCAGAGACAGGAGAGGCAGTGATGAGCAAAAGGATTCACTTGAGCGTGAGAAATGGCCTTTTATAGGTGAAGCTCTGTATTATGCAGATAGCTACAGCACTCTCATCTCAACTGTCCTCGGTCCACGACCTTCTTCATGGCCTGCATGGCACTTCTGCATAGCACAATATATGATTGCGCCAATCACGTCAACGGCAGCGTCACGGCGACCATCCCAATGAGGCAGTTGTAGGGATGCGCGGGACGATCGTTTCTTGGCGAGCGAATCGATTCCCCGCCGCAACTGCCTCTTCCAGGAACTAGCGCCGGGCTCAGATCCCACGTCGCGTGGAACTTTTGGCGCATTCGCAAGTGTGACCTTGGTTGATAAGGGCAGGTCGCAAGGCCCTGGTGGCTAGGCGCCGAGAGATAGGCGTGCGGTGGCGGTGATGTGAGTGGCTCAATCCGTGGGCTGGTCGCTTTAAGCATCATTGTAGGGTTATCTGTTGTCACCGCAGGGGTCTTGTCGTCACCGCGGAATGAACTGATGTAGGACCGGGTGCTCCGAGCGGAATCTTGGGAACTCTTGCAAGCCCAGCCACAGCATGGTTCCTTTGCTTGCACTAGACCTTTCGTATCTCGAGGCCCTAGTCACTTTAGATACGGCAAACTTTGTCTGAACACACCGACCTGCCTTGATTGTATGATGCTTTGAAAGCTGCTTTGTCTTGGCTCAAGCACTAACCCCGCCTGCTTTATTCCTCAAGACCTCTCAATTTGTGGCTGGTGAACAATGACACCCAGTGTCTTGTGTGAGCCTGAACAATAGGTCTTTGACATTTTGCCACCTTGGCATCTATGAGGCGAGTCCAACCAGGATGTCGTGATAGCGCCTCGGCAGGCTTGGATTGGAAGGTCTCTCATGAGAGAGCGCGTCGAACACGCAAATGCCTAACGGAGAGAACACTGCTTAAAATCAAATAAGTCAATGACCATGATTCTCGCTCAGCCCGACATCAACCGTCGTGCGCGCCGCCTTCATTCAGATACGTAATGCAATGATCAGTGATTTTTTTTCACATCCGAAAAATGGTTCACAGATGCCCAATGTTCCAAATCAGTGTAGGTTAGCTATGGTTTAACGACTGTCATCAACTGACTGGGCTGGTTGGTGATGGCTTGTTCGGCGATGCCTCGAGGGTCGCGCGTCCAGTTAAGCTTAATTCAATAGCTTAACTCAATTCTATATCTAGTCCCATGACCACCAGGACTAGCCAATAGCCACACGCACATCTTTCAAAACATCATCTCTACAGAGTCGCGCCATTTATACATTCACGATGCGTTCTTCCACTCAGTCTAACAAGGCTACCTACCTAACCAGAGCCACCGACACCCTCGCGCCAGTTGACATGGCCAATCTCATGTGCGCATGTCCTTACGGCTGCCTCGTGGTCGTCAAACCTCCTCGAGGCACAGTTTGTGACTGGTGTCGCCATTACCACACTCAAGAATGAGGCTAGTGTTGAAACATGCGACCCATGAATGTTCTAGAATGAAGGACCAGGCAGGGTGCATAGCAAGGTGCATATAAGACATAGACAAATCAAAACTCTTGAGCCTATTATTCAGCCTAGGTATTCCTAAAGATAGGCCAGGGAGTTTAATGCACGCAAGTTTATCCAGATGCAAGATTGGGTATTCTATGAGTTCAAGAGAGCAAGCTTCTGGATATCTCCTAATCCATCAATAGAAAACTCTAAATATTATTTGTTTCCCACATATATGAAATGGGTTGGAGAAGAAAAAGCTGGCCGCGTTTTGTACATCTAATCGCTTTTATTCAATGTATGATAAATGCTCCACAATGCATAAAATTGGCCAGCGGCCGTCGAAGAAATGCAAGCTAGTCTGAATATCTCCAGAAGTCAACAAGCCATCATAAACTCAATTAAGGATACCCGGTTAGACCCTTTAAACCTCATCAGAGTAGGTACATTGTAAATATGACAGTCTGTGATTTGGGCTATTCACTCTAGAACACGTGAGCGTCTAGCGCCAAGCCTGCCCCCAGCAGTCAAATCCCCTCACGTCAGCATAAGCAACACCACTTCTATCAGAGTTGATCCTTTTCAACCTCAAATTTTCGAAACATCAATACCCCGTCACCTAAAAACACAATCCAGTTTTCCTTCAAAATGAGCACACAAGAGGCCAACCCAACGGGCGGCGGCAGCTGCTCCACGAGACTTTGCGAGAGATGCCAGGGCGTTTGCTTTGATGACAGCCACAACGGAGGCTCCATTGCCCTATCGCAAGGAGCCGAGGAGATGCTCGAGTTTCCCTCAAACGCTGACTCATACTACTCAGGGAACGGCGCAATTTTATGGTCCGATTTTGAACTCCGCGACTGGCTCCCTGCATTGCCTGCCTTATCCGCCTCGGCTGAATGCGACTTCTGTTGCTTCCTCAGGTCAGCCATCATGGACTCTAAAATAGGCTGCCAAGTTGAGGAACAGGAAATCTGCCTGAAGTTGTTCTATGCGTGGTGGCCTGAAAACTCGGACCTGGGGTTTGCTCTGTATGGCATGTGTCTTGAGATATCCTGCCCTGGTGAGGAGGATGCCCTCCAAGTGTCTGTTCTCCTACACCAATCACGGAAGGTCATGACCCTCAAAGGGTTGGCTAACAACTGACCCAGACTACGGTTCACTATTGACTCACAGGATGGTGAGGTCCGCAAGTTATCAGTTTTCAAGCGACAGCCTGCTAATACCTCTAGAACAATGCCAAAGATGGCTACGAGTGCAACCGACACCATCGCTAGATTTTCTCAATCAGGAGAAAATCAGCGAGGTGAGTGCTAAACTCGACAAGTTTCCGCCGTCATACTCGAACTTTTCTCCAACCCGCGTCATTGACCTTGGCGCCGATCCAGAGGGAGAAGAGCTCAAACTTGTGACGAAACATGAGTGTCTTGACCAACAGTACGCGGCTCTTAGCTATTGCTGGGGCACTCCCGAAGAGGCAGAAATGCAGTTCATTACCTTGAGGTGCAATCTCCAGAATCGATACTCCGGCTTCAAGCTCTCTGAGGTATCCCCGGTGATCAAAGATGCCGTGGTGGTATGCCGGGCCTTCGGTGTGAGATACCTCTGGGTCGATGCCGTTTGCATCATCCAGGACGATGATTACGATTGGGAACAAGAGTCTGCTCTCATGGCCATGATCTTCAGGAATGCTTACTTTGTCATCGCCACACCCGCATCCGACTCGTGCAACGAGGGCTTCCTCTCCTTGACCAAGCCTTTCATCCACCTACCATTCCAGTCAAAGCTCAAGCCAGGCATTCAAGGACCATACCGCCTCGTACCGATACCAAATCATGAAAATTCTACTGATCAGGCTACTTTCGCGAGACTTGCAGTGGAAGATTACTTCGCATCGAGGTGGCGCACCAGAGGCTGGATCTACCAAGAAAAGGTGACAGCGCAAAGAATTCTTCTCTTTGGACGCATGGGTCTTTCGGTCCAATTCCACCAAGACGATGGCACCCCCTTCTTTGCACATTGCGCAGAAAGACACCTAAACTACCGCGGATGGTTTCGAATAGTGGCAGACTTTTCAGACACTCATTTGACATGTCAAACGGACCGGCTCCCGGCTATTTCTGGCTTGGCCAAGCTACACCAGGATGTCCTTCAGGATGAATACCTGGCGGGGTTATGGAGAAATGATCTTTACAAAGGTCTTTTCTGGCAATCCGAATTCTCAAATCGCCCCCGTCAGGAGCTCACCGCTTCCTTGGAGTCGCCAGATCCATACATTGCGCCCTCATGGAGCTGGGCCAGGCAAGATTATCCTGTATCTGTTTATTTAGCGCAAACTCTTGATCTTCGGCAAGAATTTGAAGTGCTACAACAAGAATTCGCACTCCTTGATGTCGAGATGGATCTAGTTGGATCCAATCCGTATGGTCAGCTAAGAAGCGGCAAGCTCACTTTGCGATCAAGAGCTTCAGAGATTCCATCTAGTTGGGACTTTGTAGATGAACTTGACTTCCTTGATGACAAGGAGAGAATTCAGTTGCGGCCTGACTGGAATTGGTTTATCGAGGGAAAGGGGAATACAGAAGGACTCACCTTGTTTCTTCTCGGATCTTGCATCATGAAAAGACGACAGCCTTGCTATTGCCACGAGCTCGGCGTCAATGAGGGTAACTTGAGCGACGAAATACTTGACAATGCAAACGCCAAGGAAGAGCAGGCCTTGGCAGGCCTTGGAGCGTTGGACCTGGGAGATTCGGATCACATTGAGGAACACGATCAACAACTGTGTTTGCATTGCAAGAAGCAACTCATCATTTACGGGCTCTTGTTACGGCCTGCCAAAGAACCGGGCAAGTTCTTTCGGGTTGGCATCTTTGTTTCAGATCCCAACACTCATGTTCTTGGGGGCATGAGCCTTTGTCAGGACTGGGAGATCAGAACAGTTGAGATTATCTGATTAGGCGGTGCCTCTCATACACTTTACAAAGTTCAACATTTCACAACTCGGTATTTCAATGATGAATTTGCGAGGAGAGTAACTCTTGTTTCTATTTTGGAAAACTAAGGCATTCGAAGACATTCGATTTGCCTGGCGACGGGGCTTGATCTTCGCGTATTTTGTTCTCTCTTTTGGCGCAGTTATCCAATCAAGGGCACAATATCAACACATCACAGCATTATATCTCAATGCTAACACAGTGGCCTTTTTCTTAACCTTCCTACTGCCTGCAGTAGAAGACTCGTACCCAGCTGGCGTATTCTGTTCAATCTGTAGCACGCCTAGGGATGTTGGTATCAACTTCTTAAGCAATCACATCTCGGGAATTGAAAATTCACATCTTCCAAGCCCTGTCCTCCAAGCCATCTGGTTGTCCCATGTGCTCAAGCGACTGCATAAAGTTGGTCAAGTCTTGGTGCAGCCTCATTGCCGCCGCGTTCAAGGCTTGCTGGTGCATGACCAAACGATCCACGAGCCTGGTCTGACCTATTCCTTGAAGGGGCCGAAGGAAGCAGTCGATAGCTTCGGCAGATCTCAAAATGTCGTAGATCTGCTGCTGGCCGTCGAGGCAGACATCCATGTATGAGATATACTCGCTCATGGTAAGGAGGGTGCCTTGCATTTCGACTGGGAAGAGAATTTCGATCTGCCTTGTCATCAGTTCGAGCTCACTCACTTCCGGAGCAGGTTCTTCAGTGAGTGGTAGAGGGTTGATCAACAAGTTACGCTGACGATCGACAAGATCGACCTGGTGGTTAAAAGCCATTGTCAGTAGTTGTGCGCTGGTGGAGTTGGGTGGATTAGTTGAGAATTTGTCCCGATTTGTGAGATGGTTTCAAGTATGCCTCGACACCTGTGCAGGGTAGTATGCTCTTTATAGACCCTTAGAAGAATGTCATTGACTCAATGAATGTGAACAAAGGAGATGGACAAGTGGAAATCTGCGGGACCGTGACGCTGGTCTGGGCGTGAACTGTTGAGCAGAGCCTGCATTGAGGGATGTTTTTCTAAGCAGATAAGAACAAAGGCTTTCTAGTCCAGCCTCTGATACAACCGCTACAGCAGCTCAATATGGAGCGCATGTTCGACTCGAGAACAGAATCACCCACACTGTCAACATAAAAGGCACATAAATTTGCAACGTATTTAAGTCAACCACTACACTAGCTTCAGATAAACCAACATTGAGGAAGTCTTATTGCTAATGAGTGAATGAATCACTGAACCAGCCGTAGAACTACTCGTTGACAAGCCAAGGCGCTGTGATCAACGAACGCTTGCTCTTCAGAGCTTGGACCATTGCCGAAGTATTGCGTGCCGTCACTCGTTTTAGAAATGTTTTTTCACGGGGAATTTGACCGGGTTTGCGCATGATGTGTGATAACATCTATTCATATATGTACAATCCACTACTCCTTCACGTAGCTCATCTCCAACATCTCTCTGTCCCAAGACAGCAAACATGAAGTAATTAGAAAATGGTATAAACGAGGCGCTTCCAAGCAGGGAAGCTGGCCAGCTCGGCGCGGTAGGCACGGATAGCCTCCCAGTCGTGTTCACGTCGACCCGTGTCAATGTCAATCTCCTCGATCTTGATCCACTTTGTTCGCTTCCAGAGCCATCCTCCGGCCCAGAAGAGAAGCACGATGGGGAAGGAAAGATACTGCTTGAAGAAACCCTCAACTGTTCCCATTCCTGACTCTCCAGGGGGGGCGACGATAGCAGTGTAGAACTAGAAAGACTGTTAGCTTCTGTTTTTCGAGAATGGATTTGAGTCTCTTTCTTACCTGAGCCATCATAACGACGATGACGAAAATCAGACCGAACCATGAACCATAAACACCACCAATAGCCTTGAAAGGAATCTCATCGAGGCTACGGCCGTTGTGCTTCCACGCAGCTCGGAACCGGATGTGGGCGACGCAGATGGAAGCCCATGTGACAAGCATAGACAGACCAGACAAGGCCAACAGCCAGTCAAAAATGACGGGACCAGCGGCGTCCAGGTTGAGGAAAGCCAGGAGACCAAAGAGAATGATGAAGATAACCGAGGGGAGGGGGCGGCCAGCTCGATCAATCCAGGTAAAGATGTTAGGCGCGTATCCCTGCTGTGCAAGTGCGAGAAGCGTGCGAGAACCTCCATAAACTGAAGCAATACCGAGAGACAGAACAGCCGACAGGATGACAGCGTTCATGTAGTGGTCGAAGCCCTTGAGGCCAGAGTACTTGCCGACGAGGACGAATGGTGACGCCTTGGTGCTGGAGTAAGAGCTAGACGAGAGCAGAGACTCATCGTTGCAGTCGATCAGGAGACCGATGAAGAAAAGAGCAACGATGTAGAAAAGGCAGATTCGCCAAAACACCTGCTTGACAGCCTTGGGAACCGACTCGGTAGGGTTGCGAGCCTCAGCCGCAGCCAAACCGATCAGTTCAGTGCCAGCAAAGGAGAAGGCGGCAGTGACAAACACGGAACAGAAGCCCTTGAAGCCGTTCTTGAAGGCACCTGGGTCCTGCCAGAGCTTGAAACCAGAGTATGTGTCGTATCGCCCACTGGAAGGTCCTCCACCACAAACAAGCACAAGAGCGACAATCATGAAAATGCAGACCGACGTGAGCTTAAAGCAAGCAGCCCAAAATTCCTCTTCGGCGTATCCAAGGGTGCCGAAGACGTTGAGGATGATGATAGCGCCGAGGAAGACGGCAATCCAGACGCCGGGAGAAATATCAGGGGCCCAGTATTGGATCGTGATGGCGCAGACAGTAAGCTCGAGGGGGAGGGAGGCGGCCCATTGGAGAACGTAGTTCCAGGCCATGGCGAAGCCGAATGAGGGCTCGATGAAGCGGGTTGCGTAGGTATAGAAACCGCCTGATACGGGGTACATGACGGCGAGCTCACCAAGAGCGTAGACTACAAGTGGTCAGTTGATATGTACGTGAGCAAGACAAAGTGTCTTGACTTACCGACGTTGAAAACCATGATTCCGATGAGCAAGAAATCGAGGAATAATGTACCAGGTCCCTACAAAATCAGCATCATGTCAACCAGCAATAATATGTCGTCACTTACACCCTTAGCCAGAGCAGATCCAGATCCAACAAAGAAACCAGCACCAATAGATCCTCCAATAGCAACCATCTGCAGATGTCTCGGCTTCATCTTTCGATCAAGCTCGACAAGGCCGGGGCCATAATGCTTCCTCTGAAAAGACCGGACGTTCAAACCAGTACGTGTCAAAAAGTCCTCCTTCTCATACTCCTGTCCGGTTCCCACGAGGCCCTCATTTCGAATAGAAGGGGCCTGCTCCTCGGCAAAGGCACCGTCCTTTGCTACGCCCTTTTCGCCCGTGACGGGGGCTGTGTCGACAACTTTTTCGACCGACATGGTGAATGGTATACTCCAAAGACGGAGAGATGCTGTATATGGGATTTGGTGTCTGGATCTCCCCCAGAAGACGAGCTTGAAGAGAAGAAAAAAGAAAAAGATCAGAATTTGACTGAACGGGGCGAGGGTATTAGTACTATCCCATCCCATCTCTAGTCTCGGCCCAGTCAAGGGCAAGAGGACGCTACGCGATATCTCCACACATGGTCTCACAAAAAAACATGTCTGATTACTCCGCGTTTTTCCAAGATATGACAGTTTTTCGTTATCCCCGGATTAAAGGAGTCGATGGTTTTACGTAAATCTCCATGGGGAAAAACTGTCAGTGGTTCCCAAGTCTATCTTGCATCTTCAAGAGTCAATCTCCATGCACTGACAGTGGAGCGCGAACGTGTGTTCTCCAAGTCAGCTTCAGCCGACGAAATCCGCCTACTCCGCACGGATGCATTCTCCACTGTCCAGGGAGGGGGGTGCAAAATTTTGGAGTTCATGGACAGGCATGTGGCCGGGTAACCGAGTGATTGGGAGGCAGATTGGGTCATTTTGAGCCTGTGATGGCTTCTTTAATATTTATCGTTTATCATTGTTTACTCAAATTGTTATCAGACTTGATTGTGGGCGCTTTAAAAGGTTCATCGAAGGTCTTCTAAGTCGTGAAGTTGCGCGACTCCTCACTTACCCCAACACCAGCCAAGCCATCATGACCATACAGGATTCTCGAACATTTCCTTGTGCGGCACATATCAACCAAAAAAAACTAACACACACTCATCACAAGCAATCAAAAGGTTGCCTCCAGGAAAGAAGCCGAGATATGATCCAAGCAAATTTATCACGCCCTTTGCCTTGTCAAATCTCGAGTCATGCCCCGTCGAGTTTCTATTTACATTACGTTAGTATTATGTTTGAGAAACCAGGGCCCGCAGCCTCCGGACCTCAGCGGCGGGCGGGCCGCCGTCGCCGCCGTCGCCGCCGGGTCGTGTCATGTTCGGCGCCGCCGGTCAATTTAACCTTGCGCCGACCTCGGGGAGAACCACCTGTAAAAGGAACTGGTTCATTGAGGCTCTTTGTATTGAATCTGCTTGTCGTATGAGGGGTTCATGCGGAGTGAATGAGTATGCGGTCTGTCTTCTAGAAACACACAACTCCATATGTATACATCTATCTTATCAGTAATTGACTGCTTCATCCTTCTCCATTGTAATTACTCCATATTACCATTCAAATCCATTCCCGTCAAGTTTGTTGTTGATCATCCACTTGGCAACTAACCCCTAGCTTGGCCGGCGGCGCATCGTGGGCCTCACGTCAAAGTCCACATTAATCATCAATACACCCATTCTCACTCCCTCTTTTACCCCAGGTCAATCAATCTCACAGTTCCCATTCCAGACCCCAGATCTCCATGCGCTACCGTTCAGATTATTTGGTAACAAAAACATTGCGTCTCGCGGGGTTTTCCCCACTGAATCCATCTAGATTCTCCCCCCACTGAGGAAACCTGGAGTAGAAACCTGGGGCTGACGATGGCGATGGTTTGCGCCCTGTGGAGGACGCTTTCAATCTTTTCCCGTGGGTAAGCGACCCAATATCATGTGTCCCAACCGACCGGACCAAGGGGAAGTCTTGATCAGACCGCGGGGAGATGCCGAGACTGGATATTAGCACACTCAAGTCAGCTGAACTACTACGTGTTGGGAAGAGACTTCAACTTTGAAACCACTGAGGCGGAATCTGCTCGATTATCCACCTCCACAATCACTCCTGTTCTTATCCGATGTCCGGGGAAGTTTCAAATTCCGTGACAACCTGGTTCCATGTCAGTTTTCTTTTCGTGTTCCCCTTCCTAATGCCTACCAACAGACTCTAGCGCATTAACGAGACAATTCTTGAGACCACAGCTTTTGGCCCCGCTCAACAACTGCGTTGCAGTTGCTCAATATCTCCACTCTGCCTACGCTGCCTCAGCCAAGTAATGGATGCCTACCCTAATGGCAGCAAAAGTGACAACAATGAGAGTCCCAGCCTACTTTCCGCTAGATTATGTGAGACTCAGGCAATCAGCGAATGTTATAAACACTATGGAAAATAGCCAAAGGAGGGAAAGACACTGAAAACCTTGACGTATGACATCTTAAGCCATGGTTCACGACACGCCTTCACAATAGAAACTATGCGACAGTCCCAAGCCGCGACGAGAAGGCATTCAGCAACAAATCATAGGCTTACGTGTGTGCTTGCCGACATAAAGGAAGTATTACCAGTCCCCGCCGATCCCGGATATGGCCATCCGTAGGGACCGCTACAGGCCGAGCCTGGTAAGTAATTGGAAATCTCGGCTCGTTCTCGAAAGAATCCAAATGTGGTTCCGTGAGGGGGACCCCGGTTCATTCGTTCAGCTTGATACCGCTTCTCCAATCCAGGGCAGACTCGACCAACATCCGACATCACGTACGAGTACGACTCCAACAAAAGGACCGAACTTAAGGGATGCCCCATAAGTTTCAAATTTGCAAAAATATTCGGGGTAAACATCAACGCCAAGTCGTATCATGAGCCCGTTTTTCCTGACGAGTAGCAAGATGCCTGTAAGAATAGAGGCTGATAACCCACCAGGGGCTAGGACGAACTCGGCAAGAAAATGCGGAACCCCTGTTGTTGCGCCCTTTCGGCGCCTTTTGTCATCTGCACCCTACCGGGGGGGGGCTGTGGCAAGTTGGGCTCCAAGTTGTCTGCTGTGTTATCAAATCAAGGGTTGTCCGGTAAAGTTATCGCCGAGTGTATGGAGTGCACATTTGGTGGTGACTCCTCAAATGACGTTACTAGATACAATTACTAGCCAACCGGGAGCGATAAGCATATCTTCAGTACTAGCTAGTACTATATGTACTTATAAATCCGTTCCTTCTTGTTATTCTTCGGGACGTCTGAATGCCTGGATAACACCCTGAGGGATAGACCAACTTGTTCCTGTGATATACCCTGGGGTCAAGACGCGGATGGCCTCCTGCCTCACTCAGGCCTGCTACTAACATCAAATTCTTTCATCGAACAATATGAATCCCTTGTGGAGTGGCATGGCCAGCAACTGGTACCACCAGAGGCCGACATCAACCGCGCATGCGATCCACCAGACTTGAACTTTAGAGGAAGTCCTCATTTTGACAAGACCGTATAAATAAAACTAGCAAAGTATTCTCAACATGGCACTCCAACGGTGTGATTCTGGCCCTTCTGTTCATATTAACGTCTCCCAAACTTCTGCACCTTGGTCCTCTTTCTCTGAAGAAGCAATTTCTAAAGGATCTCTCGTCTACGTTATTCCAATTACCTTCCACTAGCATCATGATGAGTCCAATGCCCTCAACCGAAATTATTTCAGGCATATTTGGCAGCATTAGTCTCACAGCGTGGATCACTGTCCTGGTATGGAGGTCATGCTTGCTTTACTGCCAGACTTAACAAGGCTGACTCGTCTGTAGGTGCCCCAACTTCATGCCAACTACCAGTCAGGGAGTGCTGAGGACCTCAGCATGGCCTTCTTGTTTATTTGGCTATTGGGAGATATGGCAAACTTTGTCGGTACGTACTTGACCTGCACAGTCAGTATCTGGATGAGCCCTGACTAGATCTAGGTGCCCTTTTCACGCGTCTTGCGCCTACTGCCATTGGGCTGGCCGGCTACTTTTGTATTGCCGATCTAATTCTCATCTGTCAATGCTTCTACTACAAGACGGCCAACTCTCGCCCACAATCCGTCTCCTCTACGGGGGTAGATGCCATCTCATCCGAGGAGACGCCACTACTGTCCACGACGCAGCAGAGCGGCTTGGCTCAAAGATCCAAAATGAACCCCTGGGTATCCAACACGCTGAGCCTGCTTGCAGTTGGTGTTGTGGGATGCATTGCATGGCTTGCTGCTTTCGAGATGGGCTTCTTGGACAGCACCGAGACAGATACCCAAGATCCAGAGCAAGGCTCTGACAAGATGCTTGAGACGGTTGGTATAATTCTGGGCTATGGCAGCGCCGTCTGCTACTTATGGTGAGTCACATTCGCCTTTTTTAAAAACCGACACCAGACTAACACGGGAACAGTGCTCGTATCCCGCAGATCATCAAGAACTGCCGTGAAAGGTCATGCGAAGGTAAGCAGCATGGCCTGCCTATTAATCACGCTCACAATACTGATACTCCCAGGTCTGGCGATTCTCTTCTTTCTTCTCTCCCTGACTGGAAACGTGACGTATTTCATCAGTCTTCTGGCGTACTCTCAGGAAAAGAACTACCTCTTGAATGCTCTCCCATGGTTCCTTGGATCTCTCGGCACCGTGGGTGAAGACATGATTGTGTTTGCTCAGTTTCGCAAGTACTCTGGCAATAAGGAAGCCTCTACTCAAGCATAATTTCGGGTAACATCATGAAAAGGGGGAGAAATGCAGCCGGATTGCATCTCAAAGCTTTGTGGATAGCGACTCTGAGGTCATTGGCGGGGTCTATCTCGTTCTAGATAGCTCCAGGTGTTGGATTTGGATATTCAAGGTCCTTACATGCGTTTCTACATTGGCCAACGTGCCCAGCTACCTAATTAAGACATTCCTATACACATTTCAATCATTAACTTTACCTTCCTTCTAAAAGTCACAGACATACTAGTATTATCATGGCAGCATTTCAGCCTAGGTAGTTTCGTACAACGCCGTACTGTACTTTGCATATAAGTTTCGGCGACATTAGAAGAAAACTCAATCTAAACATGGTGGTTTGGAAGCCAGACACCGTGTGTCCGTCAGTTCGGTTATCCAAGGACTTTCTACTGCCACGTCAGGGGCTCCAGTTGAACTCTCACTCCACAGTCAAGAGCTTTCTTCACATTCCATGAAGTAATCGCCATCTCATAGGTTTGCCCCTCAACCGGCTCTCGCATTTTCTTTCCCCTTTGAGTAAGGGCGCTCGGTCAACCAGTCGGTACCCGGTCCGGCTCTGTCTCGGCCCTTGCGCACTTAGACCCGGTCTCCATGTTGAAGCGACCGCAACACTGGAGCGACCGAAGATATGGAGGCTGGGGTCATTATTTCTGGTCCTAGACATGCGTTGCAGCATCATGGCGTCTCGCTGGTGCAGCTGGTGGCAAGCGGCCTGTCGTCACTCTCGTTTCGCTCCTGAGATGGTGGTCATCAGAATTTTCAACAGCCAGGTGTTGTATTCAGGGGCTCGATCAAGACTCACAAAAAGAAATTACGTGAGTTTCATGGCACGCAGAATCAAGATACAGACGATCAAATATTGAGATACACCATCTACTACAGAATCTTGCCTTCCAACTACCCGATGCCCTCAGAAACATGATTTACCCAGCCTTTGGCGTCAGCACGCCGAACCTCATGAGGCTCTTAAAAAATGTTACAACACTAACAACAGCCACTGGGGGTATCTTGCCCTCGACATCGCATGAGGGATCGTAAGACGCAATCGTGAGTGACAGAGGCCAAGACCTTGCCGGCACCATATCCATACATCCCACGAGATCCTGCTTGGACAAGCCGCCGGGTGCGGCATACTTGTTGGCGATGCCGACAGAAGTGTCGAGGCAGTCCAGGTCGAGGTGAACCACTCTAGGAGAGGCGCCTTTCTGGATCAACAGCGATTGGAGCTCGTCTTTGAAGTTCACATTTTCTTCTGTACTTCCCCATACGATGGGGAATCCAGCGTGAACGATACGGTCTCTCTGCTCCTCAGTGACGTCGCGCATGCTGCAGTGGACCAGCTTCCACTTCAGATTCAGCGGTCTGAAGCCAGGAATGGTCTCAAGAAGTGCCTTCCAGGCCCCTCCCTCCAGCATAGCAACACCCATAGCATCCAGGTAGCAGCTGAGAATTGTGTCGGGGGTGTTGTAGTCATCATGGGCATCGAACCAGAGACACCCAGGAAGCTCAGTGTCGCGATACAGCCGTGAGTTGGAAATGCCTGCCATGACACCAACAGTGGAACTGCTATTCCCAGAGAGGATGAGTGGGAACGAGTTGCTCTCAATAGCCCGAGTAACAGCCTTGGATGTTCTCCGGTGCAACTCAAAACTTCTACCGATCTCACCCTCAAACTCGTCGACGGGCTCAAGCACAATTTCGTAGACGATGAGGCCCAGCTGGCGTAAAGCCTCGAGCAGACCAGCTTGGATCAGTGCATCGGGACCATAGGCGACTTCTTTGCTGCGAACTCCCATGTGATATGGTGATATGATTGCGGTGATGGTCTTGAAGACCGGGGGAGTGGGCTGAGAAGAGCCAAACAGGTTGTCTGTGCCAAGGGGAGGAAGCCTTTCAAATCCACGATTTCGATTCATGAAAATTTCTCGAATGTTTCCAAAGCAGCCGAAACCACAATCAATGTCATCGTCATCGTGGTAGGAGGACATTGTAGACAAGGGGATGGATGAGTAGATGAGGGGCCGGAAGTGCTGGGGGGTTGGGTTCGATAGAGAATAAAGAGGAAATGGAAATAGAATACGAAATGTCCGAAATTGGTCTTTTATATAGAGTCCATGCATTCGAGTCTATGCCTCTAAAGTTTAGTCATGTAGTTGAAAGGGGTAGGGCTATGGCCAGAGAAACTAATCCTCTAAAGTTGATCGAAGCGAGGAATGCCAGGTTTGTGGATGGCCCAACAATACAATCCCGCACCTTGGACAAATTTCCAATTGAAATTACAATACAGGAGTCTCTTGAACCACACAGGCCTCTAACAAGCAAGAATGAATACAAAAGAATGGAGAAGGGTTGCACGCTGTCTGAGTATATTACCCAGGGGTTCCCAACTATCTCGCACAGGCAGTTTCTCTGATAACTTTAGCCAGCGCAGCGCCACATACAACTTTCAACCAAAGCTCCAGTTCCATAAGTTTCTTAGGGCCGCTTTCACGCATTCTACTCGTGCTTCTTGAGCGTGACATACCACGCACCGCTCTCCTTTTCCATCCACGGCCCCAGCTTGTCCATCTCCTCGGCAAATATAGCAGTAGTGCCAGCATCTTCGTGGAGCTAGTAAATTTCTCAGTCAACTTTCTTTGTTTCTGGACGGAGGATGCACATACCTCGACACTCTCCCATCCGAGAAAGTATATCGCAAGCCTTCGTTGCTCGCCTTCGAGCCGGCCTTCAGCCAAATCCACATCTCCGCCTCCAGTAGAGTTAGTATTGGCCGCATAACCCCAATCGCCTCCCACAAAGCCCTGCATCTGGTAGCAGTCGGTATACGTTTTGTGCATCGATGTCTCAAGTGGAGGAACCGAAAGAGCCGCGTCCGGTTTCATTCTCATTGCGACCTGCAGCGACGGGTTAAATATTTTGGCATTTAGCACAAGTATGAACGCCTACCACTTCGCAAATAGGCGCTTTCAACGCGGTCAGCAGATTAGTTGGGTCGTCATGCGCAACCTCAACCAGCAAGCTCGTGGCGCTGTTCTGCGACAGCTCATCGAAAGGCTCTCTGAGAGCGGGTCGCTGAGACAGATCCAAGTTATCCGGCCATTCTATCAAGACTCATGTCAGCGATGTTTACAGTTCCGTGAGCTTGACGAGGTTACATACGGATTATCCAGGACACTTCATGCTTCTTCTTGGGCAGGGGCGCCGCTCGAGTTTGCACCGAGTAGCCAAAGTACTGGATCTGAGCCCCAGCTGTTGCCACAGCTTTTCGAAGGCTCGAGAATGCAGTGCTTGAGATTGTGGTGGAAGTTGGGAGCGTGAAGCGAAGAATCTGCAACAACATTTTGACTGTGTAAGTTGAAGGTCGGTGAGGGTTGATGGTCAAGTTGCTGCTGGAGAAGAAACACAGACGCTTTATACTCGGTTTCTATCAACGCATTTTGTCGCAAATAATCCAGAAGGGTCGCTTTTGGTAAGCAATTGGCAAGGGCTGAGGGCAGCTCGGATTATTCACGTTAGGATAAGCCACCTGGGACCACACTCCTGCAAGATGCTTTATAAGAAACTCCTCCATAACATCTATTGAACAAATATGACTCTCTGCATGCCTATGAACCGAGTCAACCCATGTTGTAGCTGACCACTAGCGCCAGGAGAAAAGACGCTTTACCCTTCTCGGGCAGCGCGCGCCTGTACCCCTGACCAAGATCCCCACTCATTCTCACCACCTTGATCACGGCGCAGCATCAGCAACTTCCGTTAACGCCGTAATTCACGACATGTCATCACCGGCCTGCTGGACCTGTCGCCTTCGGAGGAAAAAATGCGACCGAGCCCGACCCGTCTGCGCGGCCTGTGCCGGTCTGGACATTGACTGCCACTACAGCGCCGTAAGGCCTGAGTGGATGGATGGCGGGCAGAAACAGGATGACATGGCAAAGGCTATCAAGGCTCAAGTGAGACAAAGCTCTTCATCACGTCGCGACAAGGAGTTCTCTGTCCAAGTTCTTCCTCTTGGAGAGTCTTCTACCTCTCTCCAAGCCCCACCCTCGATTGACAGCCCGGCGTCGACTAGCTCTGCTGCGCCAGTGCATGCAACCGGCCAAGACGAGACGGATGATTTCCTCATGACACTATACCTAGACACAGTGTTCCCCTTCTTATTCCCGTGGTATCAGCCCACAAGCATAAGCGGCGGACGCAGCTGGCTCTTGGCCATCCTCAAGGGTCAGCTAGGCATCAAACACACTGCAATCAGCATCAGCGCCTATTACTTCGCGTTGAGTCTCACCCAAGATGCGAGCCATACGCTACGTACACCGTGTGAGCAGCATGTGTGGGATACACTTGCGCTTCACATGAAGACTTCCCTCAAGATAATCAGGCAGGACATGGATGGCCTAAGCAAAGCCTCTCCACACACCAAAGCCGATATCTTCCGCCAAACACACGTCTTGGAAGGCATTACTCAGCTATTAATCTTTGAAACAACCATGGCGAGAGGTGGTGATTGGAACATGCATCTGACGGCCGCATTGGCTTTATTCAATGACATTTTCGAGACTCATGGCATGAAAGACGGGCAACATGATCTGGGAGTCGTGTTGAGAGCCATGGATCAAGATCGGCCGTTTTTCGACGGAATTAAACTGGGGTTCAGCGTATGGACAGCTGACCAGGCCTCCATTCAATTTTTTGCCGCATTTCTCGTCTTTGCGGACATCATATCCAGTGTCTCCCTCAAGACTTCTCCCCGCCTTCAGCACTACCATCGCTCTCTCATTGCCGATAGCAATCCTTCTGTCGACCATTCACATGACAAAACTCAAGGTATCCGGATGGAAGATTATGTTGGGTGCCCTGGATGGGTTCTCGTCGCTCTTGGGGATGTTGCACGGCTAGAGTCATTGAAACACTCAGCTGAACCCATCCAAAGGGCAGATATAGCAGAGGGGTTGCGAAACCAAAGCATAGAGCTTGAGCGGATGCTAGAAGATGGTCTAGTCACTACTTCTAACTCGGCAAGCCAAACTCAAAATCGGGTTCCCGTGGTGGAGGCATGGATACACGCCACAGTGCTCTACCTCACAATCGTTGTAGAAGGCTGGGACCCATCAAACCCCAGAGTCCTCCGCGGCGTGCAGCGCATCTTGGAAATCATCACCACAATTCCCTGGCAAGTCTCCCTCCGCAGCATCATGTGGCCGTTCTGCGTTGCCGGTTGCCTGGCGGCCCCTGAGCAGGAGGACATGTTCAGAAGCGTTGTGTCGGCGATGGGAGCCTTCCAAGCCTTTGGCACAGCCAAGGAAGCACTCAGGCTGATGGAACGTGTCTGGAAGCTTCGAGGCCAGCTAGACATGGATTCATGGAGTCTTTGTCATTGCTTTGAGGTCGATGGTGTTCACTTTCTGTTGATATGACTGCATTAGCACTTGCAGGGTTGCCTAAATAGGAAAGCGCGCGGCCTCATGCAAGGAGATAGCCAAGGTATCATTGTTTGGGCTTCGTCAGCACCAGGTGTTCACCGAGATTTCACTCATCATAGCACGTCTTAAGTGAAACGATTCGTGAATATGATGGGCTTATTATATAGAGGCTCACTTCCTCGCTCCTAACAAGAAGTTCCAACCCAGACACCACAACTTCAGCTTCTCTCCTCACACGTCTCACATCCTCCAATTCCCGATTCTTTCAACATGAAGGTCATCGCTGTCGCAGGTGGCACAGGCCATGTCGGCCGCACTATTGTCGAAACCCTCACCCAGTCTCCGTCGTTCAGGATCATTGTCCTGGGCCGCAAGGTGAGCCTACCACGACTATCTATACTCCACGTTGCACTCTGACCCATGTCCCAATAGGCAACTCCTAGTAACCCCGGAGAGCCAGTGCATGTTGCGGTAGATTACGCCAACGTTGCGGCTGTGGCCACTACCTTGGAACAGCACAACGTGCACACAGTCATATCCGCCATCCAAGTCGCAAACGAGGAGGCCTCTGCAGCCGAGGCCAACTTGATCAAAGCCGCAGGCCAGTCTTCGTCTGTGAAGCGATTCATCGTGAGCGGCTGGGGATCTCTTCCCAGCGAGATGTGAGTGTCCCAAGCCACTGATGATCTTGAAGCTAACCACAGTCAGGTCTCCGACATCCGTGTTCCAGAAAGCCTCCCTAGACGCACTTCGCAAGACAGGCCTTGAGTGGACTCGCTTCGCAGTCGGCTACTTTCTCGACTGCTACAGCTTGACCTCCCTCAAGACTCATCTGCCGCCCTTGTCCTTTGCCATTGACGTGGCAAACAAGAAAGCAGCCATCCCTGGAACTGGCAACGAGCCCATCGCCCTTACGTACACGTACGACGTAGCCAAATTCGTCGCCGCTTTTCTCGAGGAACCCAAGTGGGAAGAGTTGACTTTTTGCTACGGAGAAAAGACGACGTGGAATGAGTTTGTCATGGTGGCCGAAGAAGTGATAGGTAAGCCATCAACCCACTCAATTATAAAACCATCTAACAACTCAAAGGTTCCTCCTTCGACGTGACCTACGACCCTCTGGAAAAGCTTCAGAGGGGCGAAACTACTGAGCTCCCCGCGCAAAAGGCAGAGCTCGCCCTGTCACCCTTCCCTGAGGCCTTGACTCGACAGCTTCTGGCTCTCCTAGGCATCTGGTCCGTTACGGGACAGTTTGACATACCACATGATGGCTCCCTCAACACCAGGTATCCGGGCATTAAACCCGTGACTATTCGAGAGGCACTGCAGGATGGGCGTGGACGTTAGGATGGTGACGGTCCTTCCACGTCATGCTAGCACAATCGTCTCTCATGTTAAGAGGCAGAAAATAGATGTAAACCCCTCAGCAGAGCACCAATCCCGCTGTCTTTATTTGTCAGGCCCAAGCAGTATTCGCGTGTATCCATATTGAATATCAAGTAGCCACCCAAGAGGCAACACAATAAGGAGGGAGAAGCCTACGTATGAGCTTTCGCTGCAAAGTGCTGAGAACATGACTGATAGCTTCGACCTCGGCCAGACCTAGGCAGACAGCTGGATCGGGCAAGCAAGCATCGGGCGTTGGCGAGGCCGGGCAACGCCACAGTCTAACAAACGAGCTTAACAAATACAAAGTATATCAACACCAAGCCCACAAGGACAGCGCTATTCATGCCAAGTCTCTCAGCTGCATATGTCCAAGTCCACGGGAGAGATGAGGACCTCACCCCGATCTCGCTGCTTCATCGCACCTTGCTCAAACAAACGGATCAGGTCTCGGACCTTGTGCTGCACAGGGTCCAGCCTGTTGACCCGGGGAGGTTTCCGGACAATGCGGAAAGTGAGCAGCAGGGCGCCGGCAAGGGCGCCGAACTCGAAGAAGGCCGAAGCCACCTTCTTGGGTATAGCAAAGGCCAGAACAGAGCATGTAAAAGTCCTAGGTCGGGCGTCAGCAAGAGAGAAGTTGATCCCAAGGTTGCCCCGAAGCTTACCACAAAGCTACGACTGGAGAAACGGCTCTCCCTCGCGATTTTTCTTCACTCTTGGCTTTGTCTAGAATCTTGTCTAGCGCGGCGAGATCCCGTACCGCGCTGTCATGTGAGATCTTCAGCAGCCAGGCGTCACCCTCCGCCCCAGAGTTTTCGCGGATGGCGATTTCTGGATGGACATGAATATTAGCTGTGTAACTAAAGTCCAGGAGTAACCTGACGCACCCTGCGACCAGCCACCCGCGTTGATGTCAGCGCTGGAGGCCCGTAGGCGATCCAGGCAGTCAAAGTACTGGTTCAAGTAGCGGTTCGCCGATCGGCGGTAGACTTCAAACAGTTCCCAGATGTCGCCTTCGTTCTCGGTTGGCGATGCTGCGTTCCAGAACGGCGCAGCCGAGGCCCGTCTAGCTCCGACTTCTTGCTGGTGAGGGCCGGCAAGAGCTGTGACCTCATCGGCCGTGTTCTCGCTCTGATCCATCTTACCCGCTCTGATGTTTGTTGATGGTGGTGAAGGGAAGTTGTGGCCACAGCCTGATTGATATCTGGAGGTTGACGTGGGTGCAGCTGAGTGGGCCCCTGTGAAACTCGGCGGCAGACATCCCGGTCGCTGCAGTTAGAAAGTACTTGTGCTATGAGATAAACCTCATATCTCCAGAGGTACTCCTTATCAGCTGCTACCCTGGCCGCGTATTGCCAGCTCTCCTTACACGCCACAACGGGTTACCATCCCCCCTGATTCGCCCATGAGTTATCAACCCTTTATTCATAGGCATCCAAGACTTGCACTTTGTTCAGCTCATATCTCAAAGTGCATGCCAAGATTGCACATCATGACAAATCCCCCTCGTAATGGAGTTCTGCCGAGACGCACCATTCGTCAGGTCCCAGCCGTGTTTCTCGACCAGCCCTCACTGAGGTGCTTTCTGTTGGCCGCTCTGCGTCGTCCATTGGTGCCCTGTCTGAGAGCCTGATTTCCAATAGTACCTTGGGCTCAAGTTGATAAACCCCGCGCCCCGGAGCCGTAGAGTTATGCTGACATCCTGAAAACCCACTTACTCTACCCCCGTCCCCCATGTCTTTCTTTGGCTTCGGCCGCGAGTCCGAAAAAGGCCCTCGGGTCACTGTTCGTCTGCAGGTTTGGCACTACCATGTTCGGGGTCGATGTCCCGAGTTCAACCGCAGTCTGGCAGAATTCTTCACTCACAAATCTCTGCAAAAACACTGGAGGATCCATCCAGCCGAGGTGGTAGAGCCCCTCAGCGTGTCTAGCCGGGATGAATACGCTCCGGTCGAGGTAGGTTCATTAATCACCTACTCAACTTGACTAGTTCAACCACGCTGACTTGGCAGGTCGATTTTGTACACAGGAAGGCTACTTACGCCCAGCCGGTAGGAGATCCTCATTCTGGTGTCCGAGACATTTTCAAGCATATTGCTCCCGAAATTGTGTACAAATATTTCGTCATTGGGCTGCAAAGTGCCCCTCATGCAATGAACATCTACGCAACTCTGGACGGCGAAGAAATGACGGGTGTAGACATTAAGCGTCAGTATGCCCACAGTTTTATCCTCTTCCCGTTAGAGCTTCGCCTGCAACGAGACCTAAGGCCAAACCCGGTATCTCAAGAAGACAAAATGATGGAAATGTAAGCACTCAATCACCTCTACCACCCCGACGCTAACTGAATTGCGCACCTAGACTGCAGGCAGGGGTCATAACTCTGAGCACATTGAGGGCGCTTGTCTGCGCCTTCAAGGTTTTCGAAGGAGGAGACATATCAAAGGCGGGCGACGTGCTCGCTACCACTGACAAAACCCTGCATGAGCTCACTTCTCAGCTGCCATGGTTGAAAAGTGGTCTTGAGAAAGTGAGTTTTGCTCATGGCCATAGTCGGTCATATCTGATACGTGCTGACATCGGATCCAAGGCAAGAAAGACCGTCGAAGGGGGCGAAGACGTGGCATTCCCGGATGAAGCCTCGGCCGTGTCTCTCGCCCCAGTGAACAACGCAGCGAGTTCATTCGAAGAGCTCCGCGTCATGGCCAGGAATCTCGAGCCCAGACTTACCCGGCTATCGAACGGAGAGAGTATGTCTCAGATCAACATGTTACTGCGTCTAGGGCTAATGCATCATCTCAGACCTCACGAATCAAGGCATCGTCGACACAATGCTGGACTTGCGCCAAGCCATGGCCCATCTCTCCAGATACGAGCAGTCGATGCAGGTTGTCGACAAGGAGGAATTTACCAAGTGGGACCGAAAGGTGATCAAGTATCGTACCCGTCAATACGCAGCAACTGCCACCGTGGCTGCCATTGTCATCGTGGCCTTCTTTCGACCCGACATCCTCGCCAACCTCTTGGTAGACACTCTAGCTGGGGGCAGCATTGTAGGAGGCGTCGGCGTCACGTTGGATCAGAAAGCGAGGAAAGAAAAAGCCTTGGTGGCGCACCAGAATGCCCAGGCCAGGGCCAAGAAGGGACGGATCGCGCTAAAGGAGGTCAAGAAGGCTCTTGAGGAGGTCCGAACCGACCTAGCCACCATCTTCATGGTGCAGGTGATGCGGCAACACGTCCAGGGTCCATCCATAGGACGTCACGAACTGGAGAAGGCGGTTACGATGCTGGGGGGCGACTTGGGTGCGCTGGGCGAGGGCGGTTATGACCGAGCCCTGATTGGGGATAGGATGAGGAATCTGGTCGAGAAGAGTCTAAAGCTGGATGAGGTGTATCAGCAGACGGTGATGGATCTGAACCTGGTCATGGATGAAATAGGGAGGGTACAACAGCCAGCGTAAACAGACGAGTCAGTGGGTGGTGTTGATACAAGTCTAGTCAGCAGTATTCTATTTGAGACCACCGTATTGATGAAATTCCTTACTTTCCAAGGTCAACTTTGTCAACATCGACTCGTGCACATACTTATATCCAGGAAGTACTCAAACATCAAGCCTATGACAATTCGAGAAGCATTGCAAAGTAGACAGGGACGTGAAAGATATAGAATAGGTAGTCACTCACCACAGGTCACTTACATCGAAATAGACTTTGTAGGATTCTCTCGGAACATACCGATCCCTTCATTGCTCCCCCACACCCCACAGCATCCATGCTTAAGACAATGCACAATTTAAGAGAACGCCAGGGGTCCTTATCGCGCGTCGTCTTATCATTAATTATAGCGGTCCCGGGCTGCCAACTCTTGTCATAGCAAACATCTAAGACACAATTTCTTTGGTCTCCCACTCCAAGAGCGTCTGTGGTCCAGATTGGTGAGAGTTATCCTGCAAGAGCCAAGGCCTTCTTGCGAAAGCAGCCACACATGGCATTGCTCACCAGATCCTTTAAACTGCATCTATTTCCAGGTCCTGTCGTGTAATCCTTCAGCTCAGGCATCGGCTGCTCCGGCTCCAACATGCCAAGCCGATAAAGGCTGTCGTGCATGATGTACTCAGCGATAGCATCCAAGTCGACAAGTCTATTGTGTTGAAACCACTTGTGCACCATGAGCCCGCACATCTCGGGAAGCTCCATCTTGAAGTGCTCAGGGATCAGAATCGACACATCATATCTGTCCTCGAAGCACTCGGGGTGGAAGTATCTGCGTTTGACCCCGACGACGCAAATCCGGTATCTGGTCATGATGACATGCCTCCCAACCTTGCATAAGTTATATGACTGGCAAATCTCGGGCGTCGTCTTTCCGGGGAAGGTGAATTGCAGATAGACGTGGTGGTCGCTTGTTTGGAGTCTCCATGTCCGACGGCGTTTTTCATTCCTTTGCCTCGCAAGTTCCATTCTTCGTCCTCTTTCTCGTGCTGAATCGATGCTGGGTGTGGGCGTGGCTTCAGCGGCCTCGGAGGGGGTGGCCGTGAGCTCTAGACTTTTGTTTATCCCTGACATTTTATGGCGATGTTATTGATGTCAGTAGATAAAAGCATGATGTTCCCTCTCTTCTTCCATGCCAACTTGACAGGAAGTACGAGCTACCCGATACTAACAGGTGGCGTATCACGTGTGACCCCAGGCAGCTTCCCGAAGCACCCCCAAGATGCAGGCAATCACAGTCGGCTCTACAAGCACATGTCCAGCTACCCGGTGGCCAGTTCAAAAGAAGCAACGCCAAGCAAGAGTGCCATTTTGACCTGACGAGTAAAACCCGATCTCACCTCATTTTCAAACGTGGATGCCAACATGGCCTCCCCAAAAATCGGCCAGTAATCTCATCTTTCTTTGTTTATCTTGCACAACAGTCACATCCGACCAGACAACCAACAGCCAAGTAGCTAAACACACTCATCACTTCGCAAGTTCGTATTAAAATGCCGTGAGCAAGCAGAAAAAAAATCAGTCCAAATTAGTCTCCCATAGTTGAAACAAATAGTCTCGACATAACCAGAGAACTAACTACCCCCCGAGCCATAGACGATCTCCCATGTCCAAGCTCTTCGGGCCAATCCCCTAGAAACCACGGAGCACGTCATATTACCGGTCGTCTACTAGAATGCCCCTTTCCATCTCGAGTGTGGCTTTTGCCAGAGATTCCCATGGCTTTTTCCTACCACGGCACGCTTCGTCCCGACGCCTCCTCTCGAGTGGGCGAGAAAAAAAAAACCACAGGAAACCCTCATTTCCACATTTGTCAACCTAGTCATGCAGGTCCCGGTTCCTCGGCATTCGCTGAACATCCCAGGGGCTGAAGGCTGAAGGAGTGGGCTAGGGTCTGTGGCGCTATCGAATCTGCTGGCGCTTATTCGATGCGGGCTTTCCCAGTTCCAGGCCTTCGGGTATGTCACCGGGCGGGGGCCGAACATGACCAACGTCCCTGGAAGAAGCAACGGTCTCTAGTCTAGAAGATCCTTGCTGAGAGGGGAAGGAAGAAGTCCTAGTGGTGAGACCTGTGGGTAAAAGCTTGGGTTGTGATCTTCGATGCGGGTTGCAACTCTCTCCATAGTGGTAGATCTCAACATGGGCTTGGCTTTCATGATAATCAACAAATCCACACGAATGTTACAAAACATCCAAGCAAAATGCCACTGAGGCTCTTACTCCTTTGCTTATTTTTCCGCAAGCCACACAAAAATGGTGTTTCCCTTACGAGGAATCAAGCCCGTCGCCTTGCGGATCTGGCGGCGCACTTAGACTCAATAGCTTGGTCAACGGACTTGAGAGGCGTCAGCTGCGCCGCCAGATTAGGATCATCTCCATGACATTTACGGATCCTGATAAACAATTAGCTTGACAATATTGACAAAAGTTAGGGGCAGTTTAGGCAGACTATCGAGGGGGTCTATTGAGGAGTCAGGTCATCGCCCAATACCGTGGGTCTTGGCTTTGGTATATATCGCTCCTCTCTCTCCTCTCTACCGTCCTTCAGGAAGAGAGGTTTTGAGGCTTCAACCGTCCAACTCGGCCATTCACTCGTTGTACTCCCTTGTTCAGTCGTTCATTCATTCGTTAATTCCCTCCCCTCCTGCATCATGCGTTCCTTCGTCGCCTTGGCGGCTCTCGCCCTCTCGGGCAGCCTCGACCTTGCTGTCGCCGGTCCTTGCAGACCCAGCAACACTGTGTCTACCTCTGCTACTGGCTCTGCCACCGAGACCTCCTCTAGCGCCTCGTCGTCCTCGACTGAGACCACTGGCCCTCGCATCATCAAGAACCTGTGCCAGAACGGTGGCTTCCATGACCTCGACCCCTCGGACCCCAACAGCATCCCCAACTTCACCACTGAGGGCAACACTGAGGGCAGCACTACCGGAGGCTACAAGGGTGACGGAAGCAACGACAACAACTGCGTCAAGTTCACTGTCAGCTCGGGTCCCTTCAAGCACAAGCGAGATGTCGGCGACACGGCCAGCCTGAGCCAGGAGCTGTCCGACCTCAACACCGCGACTCCCTACACGGTTCGCTTCTTCTACTTCATCCTCACTGCCCCCGCCACCCAGAACATCTGCACTCTCGAGGGTTACATTGGCTCTCAGCAGTTCTTCACCACCTTCATCTACAGCACCGGTGCCTCTGCCATCTACAACACCGCCCTGGTGTCCACCAACGTCCCCTCCTCCGTGGCTCCTCTGTCCATCCGCGCCAGCTGCTCGTCTGGTGGTCTGGCTGCCCTCTTCGTCGACTCCATCTTCATCTCCAACCAGGTCACTCCCCAGAACATCAACGACTACAGACTTGACTTTGGTGACGGTGATATCCGTGAGCCTGTCTCTTCTCCCACCACTGTGGCCACCACTCAGGAGGCTACCACTCAGTCCGCTTCCGAGACTGCCACTGAGCCCGCTACCGAGACTGGTACTGAGACTGCCACAGGCTCTGCCACCGAGTCCGCTACCGAGACTGAGACTGCTACTGGGTCTGGCTCTGCTACCGAGACCGCCTCTGAGACTGAGACTGGTACTGAGTCCGCCACCGCCTCTGGCACTGAGTCCGCTACCGAGTCCGCCACTGCCACCGACTCTGCCACCGAGACCGTCTCGGAGACCGCGACTGAGTCTGGCTCTGCTACCGAGGGTGCCTCCACCACCGAGACTGCCTCTGAGACTGCTACCGAGTCCGCTACCGAGACTGAGTCTGCTACTGAGACTGCCACCGAGTCGGCCACTGAGTCCGGTTCCACCACTGAGGGTGCCTCCACCACCGAGACCGCCTCTGAGACTGCTACTGAGTCTGCCACTGAGACCGAGACTGCTAGCGAGACTGCTACCGAGTCCGCTACCGAGACTGAGTCTTCTACTGAGACCGCCACCGAGTCTGGCTCTACTACTGAGACTGCCTCCGAGTCGGCCACTGAGTCCGGTTCTACCACTGAGGGTGCCTCCACCACCGAGACCGCCTCTGAGTCTGCCACTGAGACCGAGTCGGCCACCGAGACTGCTACTGAGACTGCTACTGAGTCCACCACGGAGTCCGCTTCCGAGTCTGGTTCTACCACTGAGACCGCCTCTGCTACTGAGACCGCCTCCACCACCGAGACTGCCTCTACTTCTGAGACTGCCTCTGAGTCCGCCTCTACCTCCACTGAGGCTGGTTCTACTACCGAGTCTGCCTCTACCACTGCCTCGGAGTCTGCTTCCTCCTCTACTGAGTCCGGTTCCACCACTGAGTCTGCCTCCACCACAGAGTCTGCTTCCACAACCGAGAGTGCCTCTACCACTGAGTCTGCTTCCGAGTCTGCCTCCACCTCCACTGAGTCGGCCTCTGAGACTGCCTCTACTACCGCCTCCGAGACTGCCTCTACTACCGCCTCCGAGACTGCCTCTACCACCGCCTCCGAGACGGCTTCTACCACTGCCTCGGAGTCTGCCACTTCCTCGACCGAGTCTGCCTCTTCCACTGAGTCCGCCTCTACCACCGCCTCCACCACCGCCGCCCCTACCACCACTGACTTCACCACCACCACCAGTGCTGAGTCTACTACCACCACTGCCGAGTCAACCACCACCAGCGATGCTCCTGCTTGCTACACTGCCAACGCTGTTGACGCTGGTGGCTTTGAGGGTGATGAGGCCTTCACCTTCTGGACCTTCAAGGCCAAGTCTGGTGTTGTCGCCAACTCCAAGAACCGACCCAGCCACTCTGGTGACAGCTCTGCGTAAGTTTCACCCCTCTCTCTCTGTCTCCGATAACACAAATGCTAACATCTCAACAGCTTCGTCCGCTGGCCCCAAGGCAACAAGAAGGCCAGCATCACCCAGACCGTCACCGGCCTCGTCCCCGGCGCCACCTACAACCTCGGCTACTGGTACCACGTCGCCAAGGGTGACCACCTCCCCTTCTACGAGTGCGACATCCTCGTCCGCTTCGACGGCAAGAACTTCGACGATTTTGACCCCTTCTACGACGCCAACGCTTGGAACGAGTACGTCCAGCGCTACAACACCGTTGTCCCCACCAGCGACACGGCCGTCCTGTCGTTCGAGCTCTCTTGCCAGGACAACCCCGACGCCTTCTACATCCAGCTGGATGACGTCCATCTCAACCGCGTCTGCCCCAACGGTGGTGACGACGAGGAGGAGGAGGAGTAGATGGAATCATGATGACGCCTTATTCTTGAGGATAATGTCTTAAACTTCTTCTTGTACTTAATTGGATAGACCACTCTAGATATCTTGGACAGCCATAGGCCACCAGTACGTGTTGTTCCTCACGTCCAACTGTTACGAAACTATGATGCTATTTACTCAAAGTGAATTCCTCTATGTGCCTCTCGTTCATATCTGCCCTTGCTAGTTCATGTACAAAACTTCACCACCACTTGGTGTCCGTAGTGCGCCACGTGTTGGTGCCGCAGTGAACTTCTCCCATGCCCAGGTGATGCGAGAACCAGTCATCCTGGAACGTCACGTTGAAGCTAGCCCTGGCATACGTCTCCTGCACAGCCTTGGCGATAATGTCCTCGCCGTCAATGACCGGGCCCCAGGGGTTAGGAGCGAGGACAAATGAGTCTGCCAAGACAACACCATTGACGGTGCCTGGGTAAAAGGCAACGAGCTGGGTCTCGGGGTCCACTTCACGTCGTCCCAGCTGGACAGGGCCATGGGGTTGAGCCGCCTCGATGATGGACTTGGCCTTGAAGACCGGGCCACCACTAACAGCCTTCTTGCTAAGAGAAGAGCCAGCGCTGGGCTTGGAAGGGCTTGGGGTTGAAGAGGGGCCAGGAGTCGGGGTGGCACTGGGGCCGGTCGAGTTTGTGTTGATACTGCACGTCCAACCCTCAGCAAACGCGTAGTAAAACGTCGCAGGAACGCGAAGAATCTCATCATCAGTGAGCCCCGTCTCACGCTTGAGAATAGCAATGTTACCCTCAATGCGCTTGGCAGCCATCTGGTTGATGCTCTCAAACTTCTTCAGCTTAAGAACTTGGTCGATGGTCTCCTTGGGAAGACAGTACTGCGCTGGGTCCTCACCAGGGAGATGAGGCCTCGAGAGAGCCTTCATGCTACCATGTCCCTCCTTGGAAGCCTTCTTGAGGAGTTCCACACCAGCGATGGGATCATCAACCACAACGACCCATCCTCGCTCATTGTCAGCGGGCAGGAACTGAAGAAACTCATCAACATGACCGACAGCAAGCCAAGCCGTGTCGAGAGCAAGGGGATCTTGAACTTGCTGGGCCTTGAGAAAGTTGAACATGAGGGGCTTTCGTCCCTCCCACTGACCCTGGATGACACGACCCGCGGGATAGTTCTTTCCCTTGTACTTGTAAGGGGGGATCGTCTCCAAGTTACCGGTAGAGTCAATGGTGTCGCCGTCTCCATGGTGCTGCACAGCGCCAACCTTGTCGTTGCGGAGCTGGTGGAAGATATCTCGGCCAGAAGAACGAGAAGCTTGCACAGACCGTATCATGACTCGAAGAACAATAGGTCCATCGGGTCCAGGGATGCTCGTGTATCCTGGCTCGAAGAAATCTTGAGTCCAGATATCGCCGTTGTCAAACAAAAAAACAGGCTCGCCAATGCCCGCGGCAGCAGTATTGTCTTCCAAGTCGGCAACGAATCTGCCCTGAGCACCATCTCCATCAGCACCAGTGCTAAACACTCTCTCGGCGAGCTGCGCATGGTGATGCGTCAAGACAGGAGCAACCCGCAAAGCAACAGAGTCAGTAGCCTTTTGACTTCCATCCGAGACAGTGAAGTGAACTTGAGCTTTGCCATCCCAACCCTTGGGTCGACGGACATCGCGAGCATCGATGCCCAGCTCAAGACCACCCTTGAGGTCCTCGGCCGTAAAGGTGTAGTTGGCACCCACGTACGTCCACTCATTTCCCTCCTTGACAAAGATGCGAACCTTGCTAGCGGCAACCTTGTTCGTGACATGAACCTTGCCCTTAGCAGAAGCACTGAGCTTCGCAATGGGGAGCGTCCGCAGGGGAGCGAGGTACTTGGGGTTGCGCTGCACGTCGTCGACAGCATCGTTGCACTTATCCAAGTAGGTCTCGCCATCTTCAAAGGGGACTTCCTGACTGGGACCCCATTTCTTGGAACATCGCTGGTTCGTATCGCCAATGTTGGCGAGAAACAATGCTCCCCTCTCAGACGTCCAGGTGGTCTTGGCCTTGATGTCGGAGTCGCCCTTGACGTCAACCTTTCCGTCGCGGTTCGTATCCGCTAGGATGGTTGCCTTGAGACCGTAAGCGTAGGTAGACTGGCATAAAGCTAGAGTCACTGTCAGCTAGTGTTTCTCCAGTAAAACAAAGAGTCACATACCCAAGGCGAGAACCGCCACTTTGCCGGTAGAGAAGCGCATGGTCAAGTCGCCAGTAAAGAAGAGCAAGCTTCTATACAGCTTCCTTCATGAAAGAGTCCAACTCAAGGACAAGAGCCGACCGTCTTATATGTGCACCGTTCCAAAGACGATCCTCATATCAGAGCGTTACATGAAACCGTATTCCACCTCCCCTGCCCCCAGTCATAGTTTACATGGATATAAATGGCCTGCCCCCATTGTTTCACAGACAGTGCCGACTTACGAGAGAGGCAACCGCCGGGGGAGAGAGAGAAGAAACAACGTTATGTGATTCACGATCGGATCAGGCGGTGTTGAAAGTAAGGCAGGCATCCGATACAGCCACCACCTTGATGGGGCTCTGAAGCAAGCCCGGAAGAGCGGGACGTAAGCAGGCCAGGCTACATGGTTGGCTATCCCGTAAAGATCCCTTGACAATCCTAGACTCTTAGATCAAAAAGTGTATTCACCCCGTGTATGGCCTCACGACGCTCAGCATAATTGGCTTGCATCAAAGACGCAACTAAGCCCCTTTACCAAACAATCATATTGTTTCTTTCCCCTTTCAAATTACGTACAACTTCCTTTCCGCAACGGCACGGCGGATTCAACTCTGCACTTTTGAACTTTGCACTGCCTCGAGCAGGGATGCGGGACGAGCCACGCGCTTACGCGAACACGGTTACTACCCTTGTTTGCCTTTAAGCATAACAAGATAAATTTAGTGTCTTCCGAGCTACACAAGGATTTGTTGTTTAATTTGCCGTGTAGCACAGCATTCTCAAGTAGGCAGGAGGATTGCGAAGACGGATCAGTCCGTTGAGAAGCGGGAGGATGCAAGTGAGAGGCGACGGCAGAGTTGCGTACGCAATAGGATGAGGCTGAAGCAAGACATGCAAGTCAGCAGGCAGCTCTCGTCTAGATTCTTACCAACAGAGCGAGTCGGCAAATCAGGTATCTAGGCTTCAACACGTCTAAATAACTCAAGTTTGAGTAACTAAACTCGTACGACCATGCTCAACTCACTCGTCCAAGGAATACGCCAAAAGATCAATAATTAAAAACAAAACGCCTGGCAAATGATGCCTTTGAGCAGTTCAAGCTCCCCACTCAAGCCAAGAGCGTCTGTCTACACCAGCACTCCCAGATAACGTAAATGGCTATATGTACAAGGGTATAGGTCGTCATCTCATCCATCCCGATTAACATTATCCCCACTGCCGACATTGCCCTCAAGGCTTGGACGCCCGTGTATGTTCCTCGTAAAACTCCAGCGTCAACGCTGCCAAGAAGCCTGGGATGCACCCCTTTTCCCTCACCCAGAACCCAATCTGATCACTGATCCTTCTTGCGAACGCACTTCGCGGGCCGCCTCCCACCTTCATAGTTCCCCGCTCACCGTCAAAGACGATCGAATTCTCATGTTCGTCTGTCTGTGAGGGGTAGAATGTGCTCTCGACCCGCATCTTGCCGTTCGGGATAAAGGTGACGGTCCAGCCAAGAGTTGAGAAGATGGCCTCCTTAAACTCTTGCGACTTGGATCCCCAGACTTCCTTGAGGCGCCGAGCGGACTTTTGGGCTGACGCGGTCTCGGCCTTGGCAGCCGCGATCTCACGTTCCATCGCCGAGAGCACGGAGGTGGGAATCATGGGGACTGACGAGTTGCCAGTCTTGGAACGGAGGGTTGCCAACAAGTCTTGGTTCTCCTTCTGGAGGGCCTCCAGTGTGGACCGCTTGATGGCTTCATAGTCCGATGTCGGGTTGGACTTGAGGGAGAGAACACGGGTCTGCGTCTGTTGCTTAGCAGCCATGAGCTGCTCGCGGTTGGCTGACAGGTCCTTCTCCAGCAACGCCACCTTGGTCTGGAAGCTAGACAGCTCCTCCTGCAGCTTGCGGTTCTTGCGCGCAAGCTGTCCAAGCTGCTCGTGGGCATTGTCATCCTCAGGCCGGGAGCGTTTGCTGCCAGTTGCCGGCTGCGGTGTGCCTGTAGCAGACGGTTCCACGGATGACAGCTCAGCGTGCAGACTCTGCACTTCCATCTTGTACTTATCCACGAGATCCTCGAGTTCCTGGACTCTCTTCGCGCGGGCTTCATCAAACTGTTCTGGTTGGACTGTCTCATCCTCGGTATCAAAAGTCTTGAGCTGAGCTCGAAGGTATTCCACCTCCTTGACAGCCAGGGCGCGTTGTCGTTCCAGTCGTAGTCGAGCCTTGTCGGTGTTGTTGGCGTTTGCTGATGTCTTGGCATTCTCAACCTCCGTCTTGAGCTGAGCCTTCTCGTCTTGTAGCGTCTGGATGGTGTTCTGTGTTGCCGTCATCTCGGCCTGAAGAGCGCCCAACTTTTCCACATACGACGCCGTGGTCAGACGCTCCTGGACAAGCGCCCTTGCCACAGCCTCTGGGGAATCAAACTCGTTGTCACCAGTCTCGGACGCATTCTTCAAGTACGCCGACCAGGCCAATCGCTCATCCTCGAGTCTCTGTCGCTGAATACGGGCCTCAGCAAGCTCTGCCTCGACCATTTCAGCAGCCTCGAGCTTGCGTTGCAGACTTCGCTTCTCCTCCTCGACGACCTCGACCGCCTTGCTCAACGCTCGTAGGTGCTTGAGTTCGGAAAGCTGGTCGCGGTTGGTCGCTTCAAGGTTTCGAATATGATGAACTTGCTCCGACAGTTCTTGTTTGATTATCTCCATCGTCTCGGCATCTCCGCTCTGTGCCTTTAGTCGTAGCACGTCCGCCTCGAGGTTGCCGATCTGCGCATCCTTCTCCGCCAGCTGAGCCTGGGCTTGCTGGAGCACATTTTCTCGCTGGTCAATCTCCTGCTCGTATTCTTGTAGCGACTTTTGCGATGCGGCAATCTGCATTTCCAGGTCGGTAACCTTTCGATCAGCAATGCGCGCAGCCTCCTCCTTGGCCGTGGACAAGTCCTCCAACTGTTCCTGCAGTAGGCGGGCTTCGTCCTCTGCCTCACGGGCTTTTCGCTCCAGGGCTTTCTTGTCGCCTTCGATATTCTCTTTCAACTCTTCCAATTCCTTTCGAAGGGCTTCGGTTTGGCTGGCTGTCTTTTCACGCTCGGCCTCGGCGGCCTGGCGCTGCTGTGCCTCATCCTGCTCTCGTCGGCGCGCTTGCTCGAGCTTGCTGTTGTGCTGGGACAAAGCAATCTCCTTCTCTTGTTCGGATGTTTGCATGCGATATTGCAGGGTGCCAATCTCGGCCTTCAAGGCCTCAATCTCCTTCCTGTACTTTTCATACTCGTCGGCATCGGGCGGCGCCATGTTCTCTTTAAAACTATCGCGTGAACCCGGGCGGACAGACTCGGCGGTATGGCCTTGTCGGGAGGAAGGACGGGGAAGGTTTGATTCGCCAGTGAAGAAGTTGTATGTGGGCTGAGTACTCGCTCGGAAGGATGATATCTAAGAATGCGCCCAGTCAGAATGCTGATGGTGGTGGTGATGACAAAACTAATGTTTGTTTTGTTTGGAATGTTATTGACTTACCCTGGACTCTCTTAGAGTGGTCTGAGGGCGCCCGATGGCAGAAGTGCTAGCTCGAAACCTGTTGCTAGAAGAGACCCGTCGGCCTCCAGAGCCGTCAGGCGTATGGGCGCGCATTTTGTGGCGGGTGGTGAGGTTGCTTCTTGTGAGACGGGAAGCGCGATCCCTGGATGCTTCGTTTGCGATCACCACAGCAGCTGGTGGGTCACGTGATGTTGATGATCCATGTTGAGTGGACAGCTTGCCAGCATCTTTGTACCTTATGAATGATGGGCTTCATGGATCTAGGGATCATCCAAAGCTAATGAATTAGGCTGGAGAAGATTTTCATCTCCAGTTGATATTGAGAGTGATACAGTAGACAGGTTGACATGGGTCCCAGGAGTAGCTTCCATCTCAAATTCCGTTCGCGCCATTAGTCCAGGGTAACAAGAGCAGGCAGTCCCGATGAAATCGGTATCCAGTTGGCAGCGACCCAGAATGAGGAGTTGTTTTGAAAGTAGCTTTATACATGTTTAAATACTTTATGAATGCCTATTCCTCTTTCTTTGGTGCTTGTAGTGGTCTTGCATTGCTACATGGCTACTGCAGATCTATTCCTGATTGTTCGGGTTTGCAACTCCATTGCCATTTGCCAGGTGCATGATCACAACCAACCTGTTAAGCAATCAACACTGCATATCTCCCTCATAATCGTCCCAGTGAGAGGGACCAATGACTGAAAATGCATTAAACATGGAATTGGCCCCGTTAATTGGTCTGCAAGGGCTGGGGAAAACAGGGCAGCGAGACATGAAGCTTCAATTCCTTCAGCTCTAAAGATTCAAGCTCACTGCCCTGTCTTTGCGTTGTGATGCGTTGCGTCAACCACGTGGATAAAAAACAAACCCCTTTCTCCCTAACCCAATCAGCAAAGCTAAACACAAACCAGGAACCATCTCTCGATCAATGACGCATCTTGTTTACCAACTCTTCCGTCTCATAAGCTCCGATCTGCCAAGGCCATATCGCCAAGTGACGTAGCATCCATCATCCCGCCTTTCTCGGCCAGTAGCGGTACGTACCTGGACGGGAAGGGGATGGGGACCCTGTTCCCGCAAAGCCAAGATGGCACGTGATTGGCCATCTCGCAGCCGTTCCTTGTGGCTCGTGACCCACACCTTTCCATCCGCTCGGCATTGGAGGGGAGAAGTGATGGGTAACGTTGGGTATTTTCATTCCATCGCTTGCAGAAAAAAGCTTCCCCCAGCCCCGACGATCTTTTGCAGTCTCCGTCTGTTCTTGCCCAGAGAAGAGAGGCTCTTGTCTTGTACCCACTGACGTATTCTTCTGCGACTGCCATTGGGGGACCTTGGTCTGAGATCTCTTGACCCTCCCTTCCCCGATTCCGGATCGAGAAATGCGACTAGGCAGTCTCAACGCCGCCGCAGCTTGAGCTGCCCTTACTCTCCCTCGACCTCATCTTGGAACCATAATCGTACCCAGACACTTTTTGTTGATAATAGATTTCATCTCATCATAAACAATGGCCTCAATTGGCCTCAGGGTGAGCTCCAACTTTGCCTCCTCCAGTTCTCCCCTCTAACAGGTTCCTCTAGTCCTCCGTGACCACCCGAGCTATATCCCTTCGAACCCCACGCGCCCGTCAACTCTACTCGAAACCGTCCACCTCGTCGTTGATCTCGTCACGATGGTCGTCAACGTCGTCGAAGCGGCCTGACAGCCCCAGCGATTCCGAGAGTTCCGCAACTTCGACGACAGACTCCGACACGTCCGTTTCGAGCAGCGCATCCTCGACTTCCAAGTCCAGCGGCAAGATTAATGTCTTTAGCAGCGATTGGGAAGACCTCGACACATCCATAAAGTCCTTTGACGACCTGCCACATCGTCTTTTCGGCGCGAACCAACACATGATCATTAATTATGAGCTGAAGGAGGCTCTGCGTCTGATGCTGCGGCAGTTCAATGCTCCCATTGTCTACTGCTTCGCATACGGCTCTGGAGTGTTTCCTCAAGAGGTTTCCAAGCCGAGCATCTCCGATGCCGCCTTCCGCGCCGTTCACCCCAACCCGCCTGAAGCACTCGTCAAGGCGCAAAAGGGCTCCCCCAAGATGATTGACTTCATCTTTGGAGTGACGCACACTCAGCACTGGCATTCGATCAACATGAAGCAGCATCGCGATCACTACTCCGGTATCGCATCTCTGGGGTCTGGTTTCGTCTCGCGCGTGCAGAATTGGGGCGCTGGAGTCTACTTTAACCCGTACATTGAGATGAATGGAATGCTCATCAAGTACGGCGTCACGAGTATTGACAACCTCGTTACCGATCTCTCTTCCTGGGAGAGCCTGTACCTTGCAGGCCGTCTTCAGAAGCCCGTCAAGATTCTCCGTGACCATCCCCGTGTACGGCTCGCAAACCAGCACAACCTTATCGCTGCTGTTCGAACTGCCCTCCTTCTCCTGCCCCCCAAGTTCACAGAGGCTGAGCTCTACAGCACTATCGCTGGCCTCAGCTACCTTGGTGATCCTCGCATGGCTCTCCCTACCGAGAACAAGAGCAAGGTAACAAACATTGTTGACAACAACATTGTTCACTTCCGCCGTCTTTACGCTCCCCTAGTCAAGACACTTCCCAACGTCGACTTCTCCGGCCCCTGCCGCATCGATGATCAGGACTGGATTCTCAACCCTGAGGCGGTTAACACCCTCGAGCAGGATATGGATCCCGTCCGTCGCGGTAACATGGTGCGGCGCCTTCCACAGACCTTCCGCTCCCGCCTCTACTTCCAGTACCAGAAGAAGTTTGGTATCCCCCGCGGCGAATTCAATAAGTTGATGAAGGCCACTTCCGACGAGGAAAGTCGCGCTGTTCATCGCATGCAGGGAGGCGAGTTCGAGCGTCGCATTGCTACGGATGACCCTGAGAACCTGCGTGAGACGGTGCGGACCGTGGTCAAGCATACAGTCAACTGGCCCAGCACAACACAGAGCATCAAGGGACTCGTAATGGGTGGCTTTTCACGGACGTGGCGATACCTCGGCGAGAAGTTTTCCAAGTGGAAGAAGGGCCAAGAGAGCCAAAAGGCCAAGGAAAATGCCGATAAGTCTGAGTAGACAAGGGTTGAAGCCCCCCCCTGAGTCCTTTGATGCCTCCAGCCATCACGCTCACACCTGTACATATCACCGGCGTCACCCACAACGCGCATTCCATTTTGTATCCCAGATCTATGTATAGCCCACTTTACCGCCGCAACAGCGAGAAGCAAGGGGCAACAACGCACAGCGTCGTTTTGGAGTATTTCGGACCGGAGCGTTTATAGGCAGGGTCAAAAGGAAGGAAAAATAGTATAGACGTAGCGAAAGCCAATATGCAAAGTACCAACAGAATAAGGCCGTGTGCTATATGTTACAGTTGGACAAAACCAAGCAAGAGAGTCCTGATATTGCCGAGATATAGACATTGTTGTTGTAGAGTCATAGAGACTACAAGGTTACAGCTTTTCGACAAAAACATACTACTACTGCCCTTCTCACGCTCCAACCCATCCAGCCGTCAATAACCCATACAAAAAAGACAAGAGACAGTATGACATATAAAGATAAAAAAAAGGAAAAGTAAAAAAAGGAGTGAAAGTAAACCCAAGAAGGGGAGGCTATCCTCCCATCACGCTCGCTATTCAATGCGCCGCCCTAGGAACATTTTTCAGTGTCCTCCTCGGGCCTCTATCCATGCACTTTGGGGATCACACCTCGAGGTTCAGTTTCTGGCTCATGGCCCCTTACCGACCCTCGTACTTGCCACTGACGAGCTTTCTCACTACCGGCACGTCTACCCACTTCTGCTCCGTGCTTGCGCTGTCGTCGGCAAAGGGGTCATCTTCTGTGAGTTCCTTCGCCTTGCCCTTGCCCTCGTCAAGTCTCGAGATGGAAATGCCACTTCCTACCACATCATCCCCAGAGGGAGTGTACTCCCACCTGGCTTCAACATGTCCTGGCTTGGGCTCGGTACCCTCGGCGCCGATGATACGGCACACAATCTTGTGGGGTTCGTTGGTGAGAGTCACATCGCCTACCCGCCAGTACACCAGGTGCTTGTCCTTGAGGTGTGTTCCCACAGGCTTCGTCTGAGCGCCGCTTGACCGGCCCTCGTACGTCGCCACGATGACCACGTTGTGTAACGTTACAGGCGCAGAGAACTTGAAGGATGGGTTGAGCTGGTACTGTAATAGCAGGCCGAGCTTATCTCCCTGAGGCTTCCAGGCAAGCTTCAGGAGCAAGGGCGCATGCTGACCGAGCGCGGGGCTTCCAGAATCCTCAGCAAATACCCGATAGGAGAATGCCGTGTTTGTTTTGGTGAGATGAGAGACGTCGAGGGAGAACTGATCGTGGTTTTCAACTGATGAGTTTTGCACGAAGATGCGGTTAGGACCAATGCGCTCCAGTGCTGCAAAGTTGTTGATGCGGATGGTTTCGTAACCTGTTTCATGTGAATACATGTCCTTGACGAATTCATGTTGCAACTTACTCTTTGCATCGCCTGAATCACTGGGGTTGTTGACAAACGCAACTTCACCAGTGATGGATGCAGACTTGATGCCACCCTCTTCAAAGACAGCAGAGACACTCTCAATGATGGATGAGTTCAGACCAGGAGCCGTCATATCAGGATGCTTGGGGTGGGCAAGGCTTCCCAATGAGTTGCCCGATCGTACAGACTGCGTATCTGAAGTTCCAGCAATGCTAGCCTCGGATGCTAGCGTAGCAATGGTGCCGGACTTTGTGAAGGACGTAGCGGGCAATGAAGGCGACACAGGGAATCCACCCACGGAGGAATCAGTACCGCTCTCGGGCATACTAGGCGGTGGGACGTAGACGGTGTGCCGGACGTCACGGCGACCTCTTACGGTGCCTGTGCGACGAGTGGCCGGTCCGATTTTGAGGCTGTTGGCAACACTCGACAACGCGGCGAGCTTAGCTTCCGGATCCTCTTCCTCGACTGGCGTCTGCTGAATGTTGACCTTGAGCAGTTGTTCGGGGTCTTCGCCTGCTTCTTGCTGGGCCTCCCTTTGAGCTTGCGAGATGGGGTCGTTCATCGGGGGCGGCACAGTGAAGCCTTCTGAGTCCTTGGTTCCAGCTGTGGCTGCCACAGGGGTCGATTGCTGCTCCTCTGGCTTGTGAGAAGGAGGAGGTCCTGGTGGCGGCTGAACATCTGACAAATCGGGCTCATGGTTGCCATTGACTGTGCCTGCAGTCGTTTGTGGGATCGGGCTGTCCATAAGACCTTCATTGTGCGACACTCCGTTCGTGTTCTCGTGCGGTGTGGACTCGGGCTTGGGTGGTTGGTCGATATTCGCGGGCAGCTTAGGCACATCAGGTGCTTCTGCTAGAGAGGACAGTCGGTGATGCTCCTGCAGATTAGTCGAGGAGCCTCTTGGTGAGACACCGCGGTCATGATGACTGTGGCTGGTTCCCAACCTGCCGAAGCTAGGGCCGCCCTTTTGAGGGGATAATTGACCAAAACCGGCGTGCATGCTCTGTCGCCTTCGTCCACCAAACATGGTGCCGAGACGGCGAAGTTTGCCGCCTTGAGGATGTTAGCTAAGCATACAACATGCCAAGGAGTCAACTTACCTGGCTTGGGCTCTTGCGGAACCGAATTGTTCTCGCTCACATCGTCGTCGGGAACGGTAGAGGAAGCGGCAGCAGGGGTAGGAGGCGCCTGGACGCTTGGTGTGGGCGCATTGGTGCTACCAGCAGTGCTTGGGGGTACTGGCGTCGAAGGCGTGGTGCCGACAACGGATGACTGTCGCGTTGAAGTCCTCGTAGGAAGCTTGGCCCTGCCTTGGGTGGCCCTGTTCACAAATGACTGGATTTCCTTGTCCGTATCGATCTCGAGCATGAGCGCAAGCGTTTCGACGGCATTCTCCTGGACGCGCTGGGCTTGGTCGGATTCGTGGGTCTGGTACTGGGTGAGGAGATCACGCAGATTGTTGACCCGCGACTCGTCGAGGGCTTGGAGGGACTCGAAGATGAAGGGCGCCTGCGACTCCCACTGTCCGCTAGCAGCCTCCAGCTTAGACGAGGCGGCGTCGACCTTTTGGGTGTTGGCACGACCTCCCTTCTTGCTCAGCTTGTCGGACCGCTCCTGAGCCTCCTCAAGGTCCCTTGCCATGGTGGCCAGGTTGTTGGACATGGTATTCATGTTCTGGAAGTCCTTGCGGATGTGAAAGTTGCGTAGGGGGTGCTCAATGTCCTTCTCGATGCGATCGGCGAGCTGATGGTGGGAGTGGGCGATGCTCTCGACCGAGTCGATGATTCGGTTCCATGGGGCCTGGAAGACACTATGGCAACTGTGAGCCAGCAAGTCATGATGATACTGCATAGCGGCCAGACTCACCCTAGTTCAGACTGGGCATTGGGCACCTTGAAGGCAGTGAGCTTGCGCAAGCCCTGAACATACTGTTCCTCGACGCGACGGCGCTCCTGGTTGGGGGTCAGCATGACGTCTGGATGGAACGAGATGACCCCAAGTCTTTGCGTGGGCATTGGCATCCATCTCGAGAGGCCGGCGTACCTGGAGCCAGTCGGCAATTTCGACGTTGATGCGGGACATGCGCTTTACTCGCTCTGAGAGGGTATGGGCCGCCTGGCCGGGCTGGAGAGCTGCCTATGAGTTGCGCAAAGAAGCAGATCAGTAAAAGCTCGATACTAGACTCTGCGTCTTGCATTTTACAGCGCTGCAGTCTTGGCTGGGGACGGGGATTGCCTCACCAGCATGGCGGGATACTCGGCCCTTGCCATGTCTTCCATGGTGGACCGATTTGGGGAGCGGCGCGGCGCAAACGGATGGTGGAATTATATATAGGTGCGGAAGTAGGGGGGAGATGATTAAGTATACGATTAATGGCTCGAGGAGAGAATGCGCATGGCGATGAGGCCGAGGGCGAGCGAGAGGGGTCGGTCAAGCTTCGGGGTTGACGAACAAGGCGACAGGGAGGTTTTGCTTGGTTCGGCGATGATGGGTCGGCCGGTTGGTCGGGAAGCAAGCAAGCGCAGTGACGGACAAGACGGCTAGGTTTGTTAAGAGACCAGAAAGGTCATGTCGCAGGTGACAATGTCGACGAGAGGATGGGACGAGTCGGAAGAAAGGGGAAAGCTATTACGCGGCTCTTGTGCGTAGATCCAAGCCAAGATGCGGTGCGATGCGAGGTTGGAAGAATAGAATCTTGGAAGCAAGACGGAGCTCGCTGGACGGACCTGACAACAGACAGAGAGACAAGGCCAAGGCGAAGACAGGCGGCTGGGGCTGGGCTCTGGTTCTCGGCTGGTGACTGGACCTCGCCTCGAATGGGCTTGACCGGGCTGGCAGCGGAGCAAAGCGGTGGACCCAACGCTAGAAGCTTGGATGCCGTTGGTTGGGTGAAGCTGTTGGATGAAGCTTTTGGTTGGTGGGCTTCGAGAAGACGGGGAGAAGATGCGGGAGCACGGGGGGAGCTTCATTCACAGAATAGAGCCCGAGCCGAGGTCACGAGGACAGAAGCATGACCTCACAACCAAGGTACCTCCTTGCTGTAGCTCTCACGACAGCGCTGCACCTACACCGCGAAATGAAGTTTCAATAAGGGCATTGCAGCATTATTCTTGACACTGCAACAAGCAAACAGACAGTTTCAGGCCCTACACCCCTGTTCCTGTCCAATCTTAGGGCCTTGTTTCTGCTGGATGAAATTGCGGGCCTGCTCCCACCTCTTGCTTCAGCTCTACGGATACATCCACAAATACCTTTTCTACGCACTACGTCAACGCCTTTGAGACAACCCCAGCTAGGCCGATCTTTGCCCCTTGTTCATCTGCGGGAGCGATTGAGCCGTCGAAGCGGGGGAAATTGGGATTCTCTATATTCTGTCGACCGCAATTGAACGGATGTCCAATTGCGTGCCGCTATATGGGACCACGCTTGACCGTTGAAGAGTAACACCAACTGTTGAGACACGGGAGATTGGGTGTAGGCTTGACTCTCTAGCAAACAATGGCGTCTGTCGGGTTGCCTGAGTGGAAAGCCGCACTCTCGGCCTCACAGCGGTACGAGACCATCCAAAAGATGTAAGCAGGCAGACCCCTACCAGCGCCTGTCACAGACTGCTTACACGCACTCCCCAGCCAAGAGTCGTTAGCAACGACTAGCATGAGCGAGGCCATCGCCATAGAACAGGCCGCCTACCAGATCTCTTCTACTCAGGTGCGCCGCGATGTAGCCTCGAGCGGCAGCCCAGGGCTCGGGAACCGCTGACAACGCCTAGGAGGAGTATAACCTCGCCTGTCAGCCTACCTCGACACCACTGCCCAGACAAGATGCCCAAGAGTTTGATGAGGCTGAGGTTGGAGAGGAATCTGGTGTTCGCATTGGCTCCTACCGCAACTGCCATCCCATCTCTGAGGGCGTCACCTCTGAGGTCTATCGCTCTGGTGACAAAGCTCTGAAAGTCATTGTCGCCTACCAGAACATCGAACCGCACAACCCCCAACGAGAGGCTAAAATCCTCAAGACTCTACGGTCTCCCTGCATTGAACTACTCGAAACCTTTCGCGACCAAGAGCAGCAATTCGTTCTCGTTTTTCCCTTCATGCCTTACACTCTCACCGATCTTCTCGACAAAGGGCCCATCCCCTTGGATGCAGCTCGTTCTATCTTCAGAGACGTCCTTCAGGGGTTAAAGGATATTCACGCGCAAGGAATCGTACATCGAGACATTAAGCCATCCGCCATTCTTTTAGCTTCTCCTACCGGTCCAGCTTATCTCTCCGATTTTGGTACTGCATGGCACCCCGAGCTCTCGGCCCAATCGGAGCCACATGACGACAAGATTCTCGACATCGGGACAGGACCTTATCGAGCGATAGACGTCCTCTTCGGAAACAAGTCGTACGGGCCAGAAGTCGACATGTGGGGGGTGGGCGTCATGATTTCAGAGGCCATTCAAGATCCGCCCAAGCCCATCTTCGAGTCTCGTGCCGTGCATGAGGATGGAAACCAACTGGGACTGATTCTTAGTATCTTCAAGACCATTGGTACACCTACACCGGAGACTTGGCCTGAGGCAAAGGAGTTTAAGATATCTCCCTTTCAGCTCTGGACAGTATTTCCTTCACGCCCCTGGGACGTGATCCTTCCAGACGTGGACGCTGAGTTCAGAGAGCTTGTTGCTTCTTTAGTCCGCTATGACAGCCAAAGACTCTCAGCTGAACAGGTCAGTTTCCTCTTGTCAATTCCCGCATGCGCAAACTAACAAATACAGGCCTTGAATCATAAATGTCTTGACACGGCGCGTTGAACATGCCTCGACTTGAACAAGCTTTATCACCGTCACACTCGCCTTCCATCGCAGCCCTATTTGGCATGTTCACCTGATCTCGGTCTCACAAGCCGACAACACCTCTACACGCTATCAAGCTGTGTCAACCAAATATTCACTTTCACGTCTCAAACATATAACTCGTTTCAACACCGGCCATCTTCCCAAGTTCTACAAGCCATCTAAATTATATATTCTAAAGACCCAAACAAAAACAAACAGCTTGTATATATAAAAATGCCCAACCCTCGCGATAACAAGGGTAGGCCCCAATCTTGTTCTCTTTGCTACCTCCCTTCTGACTATCCTACAGACAAGAAGTCTGCTCCCATCGATATACCCGCTGGTGGCGGCGGCAAGGACACAGAGAAGAGGGCGAAAAGCGGGAATGAGAAGGACAAGGATAAGGGAGGGGAATCAGGATACGAAGGGGACGATGAGAAGAAAAAGAAGAACAAGAAGCAGAACCGCGACAAGGATGGAGATGTTGACATGGATTAGTTGAGTGTATTTGGTACTGGGGAGTGGTTAAGTAGCTACGTAGAGACATCGCCTGCATACGTGGTAGGTGATAATCGAGACATATTCAAGTCACCTTTCTAACTTCTAAACTGTCTATGTCACCCCTTTTGAAACCCTGAATACTCCACACACTTAAACCTGGCGTCTCTTGGCCGTGTCCGCCCCAATGTAATCAATAGGATTTCTGCACAGCGGGCAAGTGTTCTGGTTACTCGTCTGGAACCACTTGTACAAACACGTCCGATGGAACAAGTTCTTGCAGGTCGAGCACCGCTTGTCAGGCATGCGCTTATCCGTAGAGATGATACTGTAGCAGATGGCACACTCGCTCTGGCCCTTGAGGGCGCCGACGATGTTGCGCTTGAATGCCTGCAGACCGTCGATGATGTTGCCGTTGGAGAAAGTGATGACGCCCTGCGTGGTCATGACCCAACTCTGCCACTTCTTCTCGCTGACGGCGACGCGGTTGAGGCCTTGCACCGAGACGTTTTCGATGGGGAAGTTGGCTGGGATCTTGATTGTGATGGCGGCTTGGCTTTCGTCGACTTCGTAGCTGGCTGTTACTTCTCTGGCGGCTCGGGCTACACGCACAACAAGTTCTTGCTCGTCCATGGCGGGAGGTTCTTGACTGTCTGCCCATTGCTGAACATCGTCGAGAGCATCCGAGACGATGAGGGGCGAGAAGTACTTGGTTGTCCAGGACTCGACCGCGATGCGTGTTCGCTTCGAACGGCAGTCGATGTACCAGGCACGGAACAAGCCAGGAGTATACTTGTGAATGAGGTAGTAAAGATGCACAAGGAGCCACTGCATATTCTTTTCCTCGGGTTCAGACTCTGCGAGCTTCACATCGTAGTTCTGGATCTGCTCGACGCCGAGGTTGGCCTTTTCCAGCTTGAGAGCCTGTGCGGCTGAATGTCCGAGCACGTCAAACATGAAGTCGAGCAGCGGCGCCACGTAGTTGTCGGTCTTGAGGTTCTCAGTAAAGTCGTTGCGGATCTTGAATGACGAGGTCGAGTAGGCGTCAAAGACCAGCTTCCAGGACAGGAGGTATGAGCGGATGGGAGAGGGGAACTCTGCCAGCATCTCATCCGAGTACTTTTCAAGCGTGGGGGCGTCTAGAAGTAGGGAAAGCAGTTCATCGGGCAGCCGAGCATCTACAAATGTTAGCAACGAAACCTATGTGTGGCTTTCAGAGACTCATACCTGTCTTGTCTAGCAGAGCATCGACAGATTTCTGCTGCTGTTGCTCGGGGATAGCTCTGTGTAGCAAATTGAAAGCTGCTGTCTGAATATCTCGAGAATCGGAAGCCACCAGGGCAAAGATGTCGGATAAATCTGGGACTTGTCGCAGAGGCATTTTTTCCACCTCACGGCAAAGCATGGCATCCACGATCTCCAAGGGCTGTGAGCTGGTATCTCGCGAAAGTCGAAGCAGCTCAACAAGTGCCCTAGGCTTGGCGCCTGCATACTCCTTGATGGCATCGTCAAGATCGTCGTTGGGCTCTTGCAGTGTCTCCAGAGTCTTGTACAGTCTCAGTGACGAGTGAATGAAAGGGAGAGCAGTGTCGAGCTCGAACTCGTGAGCGCGATTCCAGAGCGAGATGCAGAACTCAGTCGTCTTTTCCCAGTAAGATCCGTAGACGTCCTTCATGCATGGCATAAGCTTGTTCAAAGCACGGCAAATCTCAGCACAGAGAGCTGGGCTCAGTTCCTCAGGCTCATCCAGCCACGATGTGATTTGCCGGACAGCAAAGACGATACGGTTGTTTGCCACAGGCATCTCGCCGGTTTCATAGACATGAGCGCATGACGAAAGAAGCACAAGAAACATCAGAGTCTTTTCACCCTGAGCTTTCAGTCCCGCAATCTCACTAACCACTCGGTTGCAAAAGTTGTTGAGGGCCTTGGAAGGCTGAAGCGTCTCTCCAAACCCGGCAATAAGTGCCGAGGCGGGCAAGACGGTCGCGGGACTAACTTTGAGAACATCGGGCTTCAGAAGAGTATCCTCGAGACTTGGCGAAGCTCCGTGTGCCTCGGTGATAGACTGAACCAGTTCGGCAAGCGCTCTCGCACTATACAGGCCTCTGGGGGTCAACTCATTCGAGTGTTTGGTGAGCAGATGAATCAGATCGCGGACCAGGCATGTGGAATCGTCGTCAGAATCTAGGGTCTTGACATCAGAGGTCAAAGAAGTCAGAACTCCACGTGTCTTGGAAACAAAGTCCTCGGCCTGGCCGATGGCCTCGGCCGGTTTCAGAATCCTCCATAGACGGTTATCCTCCATGCATGTGATCTGATCCGAAATGAGTTGGACCGTCAGGCACTGAAGATACAGGATCTCTCGCTGGAATGGCTGTGGCAGCTGCGAGATTGGAAGCTTGTCGGAGAGTTGAGACACGTAAAGTGCCATTCTCGCAGGAATGGAGCGTCCCTTTCTGTCTCTCTGGACTCGGATCTGGGTAGTTCGAGGTGCGCCCGTCACTAATGCAGCAGCACCGCCAAGACTGTTGGTGATCGATATAGACGGGTTAACAGAGAGCTCCAGGAAAGGCGCGAGCTCTTTCATCCACACATTGGTGCTTGGGAAAAGCTCCTCTGAAGGAATGTCACTCGAGGAGGCATTTTCGGCTTGTGCCACGAGTGTCTTGATACTAAAATCTGGTTAGCGAAGTCTGAGAGAGGTCAGAGGCGGCCTTACTCAAGGGATTGCGGCCCAGCTCTCTCCAGGTTGGCCTGGATAACGGCAACAACGGGTAGCTTCCCGCTAGAGTGGGTATCCAAAAGCGTGCGAATGGCAGTGGCTTTCGACGAAACAGTGGTATTGTCGAGCTCGGAAAGTCCAAGCAGGAGGGCAAGCAGCGTTGTGTGGACGTGCTCATCTCGGGAGAACAGCTCCGGTCTGCCCTTGGCAGCAATCTCCAAAGCCTGAAGGGTAGGTTCAGTTTGCTGGGGCTCCTTTTCTAGGATTTCGACCAGCGTTTGAATAAGCTCTCGGTAGTTGGTGTCTGTCAGTGTCTGGTATGTAACAGCAGCCTCCAACAGCTCCCAGGAGGTGGCACCGCCGAGAGCCAGAAGCGTTGCTTGCCCAATGATGTGCTTCTGCAACTCCATATTACCTTTTGCGAGAACTGCCCCACGATCATTGGAGATGAGAGATGCAAGCGCCGAGTCGCGGTCTGTCTCCGACTCAAGATCAAGAACAGCTTCAACCCAAGAATTCCAAATAGGAGCAAATTCGGTGGATACCGAACCAAGAAGATGGAGGCAGGATAGGAGGTACCGGGAAGAAGGAGAGGAAACAGCTTTAGCGGCATCTTGTTCGACCAGCGATGAGAGAAACCTAGAAAGCTTCTTGGCCCCTTCGCCATGGAAGAGACGAGGAGCCGTGCTCAGAGCAAATTCGAGAATCCTCGCGGCGCCATATGGCTTCAGATTGCGGCTTTCAAGAAGCGAGATGCTTTGTGTAATGACCTTGAGCGAAGGTTCGGCCGTGTGGTCGGGGATACCCTGTGCAAGCTCCAAGATCTTGTCCTCAATCTGTCCAACGAGGCTGAACCACCGTCGACCCTCCTCCGCGATCTTGTCCTGTGACTGTTGGTACTCCCGAGACACTTCGGGGAGAGATCCAGAGATCTTGGCGCAAAAGATACTCGCAAGTCTGTTCCACTCCTCTTCGGATGCGGAAACAACGGGAGGCGATGCCTGGACAGTGGCAACATATGCCTCGACGAGAACGGAGACAGCATTCGGGCCAAGAGGAATCGCTGGCGTCTTTTCGGACACCGAGAACAGGAATTGCTCGATGAGAGGGAAGAGGTGTTCTTGAACAAAGGGCAGCTGGTCGTCCGAGGGTAGACTGCTCAATAATCGCTTTGCCGTATCGATGTAGCACTTCCAAGCGAAAGAGGTATTCGTTCGGGGCTCATCCCTGTGTGTAATACCCGACTTGAGAGAAGTCAAGAACTGAGAAGCCACCTCGGCATTGATCAAATCCGTAGGAAGAACTGATAGCAACTGGTCCAGGCATTCCCAGAACTTCGGTTGGCTTCCCTGAGAACCCTTGGCAACAAAGGCCTGTAGTCTACCCAGAGGTGACTTGGGGTCGCTCGGAGGTTTGGATGATGACCAGACGTCTGGGTAGACCTGGGTCAGTTTCGTCAGGGCTCGAACATACTCGAGAGCAGAGCCCGCTTGGTTTGTCTTGAGGCCACCGGTGATAAATGCCTGCTTGGCCTTTGTTGACTCTGCATAGGGTAGCTTGCGCTCGATGGAAGCAAAGAGAAGCTGGCAAACAGTCTTTCTCACTGATGAGTCTTTAAAGGTGATGGTTTTCCAGACACTTTCCTCCCCAAAGTAGTCGTCGTATCGAGACTGTTGCTTCTCAAGATTGCTTGGCTCGACCTTTTGGAGCAGGCCGAGAACAAGTGACAAACTGGCTGTGACAACACGGAAGTACTTGGCCTCGGAGTCCTCCGGCGTTGTTGAACGCTCGTCGCTAAGGGTGTCCTTTGTCTCTTGGATTGCCTCGATGGCAAAGTCAAGGATCTGAGCTTGGCACTTGTTCCAGAAGGCGAGAACCTTTTCGGGAGTGGAGAGGAATGAAGTTAGACCATCGCTGGCTGCTCTGGATACCACGCGATCGCGATCATACAGGCCGGCGAGCCATGCTGCGACGACCTTGGGCAGATGACGTTCAAAGCGCTTTCGCGCCGACTTCATCAGCTCAAACTGAAGATTATGCGTAAGCTCACGGACACGGCGTGAGTTGTCTATCGATGTGCGAGGATACAATTGAACCTGTCAAACTATGAGCCACACTGAGCACTCTGCTACCAACCCATGTCCCACTCACCCAAACCTCGAGAATAGCCTCCTCTACCCCGCCATCCTTGTCAAAGGGATGAGCCTGCACGTAGGCAAGCAGGTCCTCGAGCGCTTTGGCCTTGGTGGTGCTGTCTTTCTTGAGGACATTCTTGAGAGACACGACCACGTTGGGGTCCGACACGGCCGTGAAAGACGGGGGTTCGGCGAGGTAAGACAGGGAGGTGCCGGAACCGGCGGCGCCAAAGCCTCCGAAGGCCGCGAACCCGGAGCGGGGTCCGTCAAAGGCTTTACCCTGAGTCCGCTTCATGACTGCGAGGCACCAGATGAATCGTAGAGGTCCAGATCCAGGTCCAGGGGCCGTCGAGCGGAATTCAGGTGATGGTAGATGCGGTCTCGGCTTTGTTGGGAGCTCCGAAAGGCAGAGTGAGCTGGTATCTGTGATGATTGATGAAAATGTCGAGGGAGGAGTGATGTCACAAGAGGGACCGAATCTGGTTGGCCTTGGCGGGGACAAGTGGGGCCGACAAGTCGCTGAGCCTCAGTTATAGAGATCAGAAAACAAGAAAGATACCAAAGAATGGGCAGAGGATGAAGCAATGAAAGGTCCAAGGGCGAATATCTTGATCTTGGTCTCGTGTTTTTACTAAGTTTCAAAAGTTTTGTAACAGGTTTATCGTGTTGCACGACATCTTCTCGCCGTTGGCTCACTCGCTGACACGCCGCCTTGAGTCACGCCGGTTGCATAAGCAACTTGACGGTTTGTCTGCTGTTGAATATCGTTATTTGAGCAGAAAACTGCATCCCCCCCTTTGTATCTAAGAGTCTTTGTGCCTGAAAGAAGAGAAATGCTCTACTCAACAAAGAAAAGACATTGAGTGAAACAACGTGCTTATACCTACCAAACTGAGGCTGATTGATTACCAACCCACCAGAAGGATCGATCGAAAAAGAGGCGTTGTCTAAGTACCTATTACAAAGAATGATGGTTTTCCGCCCCCATGATGGTAATAGATTCACAAGATAATGATATCAAAGATTTGGCGACTATCGTCTTATTTTATCATATTTTTCACAATGTTTATGACAACTGCTGGCCATAAAAGACAGTATTTGATAACTATTAGGTGTGTCTACCCTTGCCCTTCAAGTGTGTGTCTCACTTATTTCTTCACTCGCGTGCCCGCTTGCTCGCTCCGCTCTTCAGCCGCTCAGCCGCTTCATCGTCAACTGGAGCCGATGTCAACCTCTCCTCTGGTGCCTCACGATGTCAGCCGCCGACTAGACACGGGAGGGCAAAGATTCACGGGCAGTGCCAATCGGTCAGACGGGGTCCCCTGTAGCCACCTTCTGAAAGCATCGAGTTACAGCACAGGGCGAAGACGCTAGCGATTCCAGGATCCAGGAGATGACTCGTCGCCCGCAAGGCGCGGAGTTGTTGGAGGGATTGACATCGAGTTGAGGCACGGGGGAAAGACGCTTATGGCTTCTGTCGCTTCACAAAGGCTCAATGACAAAAAAGAAAGCAACAGACACATCAGACGCGTCCTTGCTTCATCCAGTCGAGCACATGATCAGCTCAGAGTCACCGAGAGCATCATGGCCATGACAACTTGCATCAGATCGCCGCTGCGAGTGAGCGTGTGAGGGCGACCGTGGCAGCCATCCCTTTCGTTCCAGACAACTGGCGCGTGATTGGGCGGATGAATTCTAGGTAGGATTCGGCTGTTTGATCAGCATGGGCCGGTGCAATTAACCACCAGCCAAACGAAGACGGCCACTGTCAAGGTCTGTCAGATTGATAGAGTTGTTCTGGGCCCCTTCGTGGCATCAGTCGTTTCGTGCGCCTCTCTCGACTCCGTTTGGCCTGATCTCTCCACGGGGATTTTTCGTCAAGCTATCCCCGGATCTCGTCCTCTAGTAACTCCACCCGGGTTTCTCCATTGCTCTCATGATTTGTGCCGGCAATGGCGTCTCGTCATAATTCTGCTTCCGTCCGTCCAGACGAGATCGGTTGCGGTTGGGAGCCTAATCAGAGACATGCAAGATTTGCCCCTGGACAAAGACAAGCCCTCCTGATAAGCAGACAAGTTCCCGGACCAGGCACCCCCGCCTCCGCGAGCCGCCCGCCTCGACACCCAGCGGAATTTCCTCTTTCGGTGCTCACGATGGTTGCTCATTGACGCTGAATTGGGTCATCCTGAGGATGTGAGAAGTGGAAACAGAAGGGAAAACAGGTCGCTGATGGCTGTGATTGGCGCAGTTGGTTCTCGGGGAGCTATGCCGAGGCATGCCATGAGATCCCACAGAAGGCGTCGCAGCTTGCAGCGAGTGTGTGTGCGGATATCCTCATCATCACCCTCGCAGCGGATTGCCGCTTCACAGGGGTTCTGGCTTGTGGGGCAGACGTCAGCGGCTGGGAAGTCCCAGGTTCAGCTTGTGAAGTCGGCGGGGCGGGACAGTTTCAACTTGCCCCATTAGGCGATGCCGTCTTCCCCGCAAAGAGAGTCACCCCGGGGGGCTTGGATTGCCAGGGGGTCGGATGTGGGCTCATGCAGCCGGAGACGCCTTTGGAGCCTTTGCAGCGAGTTGCAGCTGGTTGCAGCATTGGCTGTAACCACTGAACCTCTGCTCGCAGGCTGTTTTGGGAGTCTTGTCGCTTGGTCAGAGTCCCGTCGCTTCCGCCACGCCTCGTCGTCAGGGAGTTGTTGGCCTCTTGAAGGGTTTTCCTTGCTTTGGTTTGGCGTCTCCATGCGGCGCAAGCGAGAGACTGGTCCCCGGAAAAGCATCATGGCCTCCGCCGTGTCACAGCGTCACAGCGTCACCAAGAGCCAAAGCCGCCCCTCCAGCTCCTCCCCATTTCCCGCAGGTGGGAAGAAAAACGCGGAGCAACTTAAGCAGATAGATGAGTGAGACTGGGCGTTTACACGGCCAAATGAAGGCCGATAAGAGTGAACACTTTATTAAAATAAAGTGCAAGTCTCGTTTGTTATCTCTTCCCTTTATTCACATGTAAACGCCCGATTCCACTGCACAATAGCCTCGCGAATACCTTCTGCTGTTCCGGCGTTTCCTTCAACCATCCGCCCGAGTGGCTCCTTCCCTGTACCCTCCCCCCAACTCCCCAGGGTCCCCACTTGGTCCCTCACTTGCCCCGGTCTCTTGTTGAACCTCAGGACCAAACAGGCCCCGTTGCAAGTCGTCACTCTTGCTTGTGCCGTCTTCGTTATCTTTTAAGGTCCCTGGCTTTCCCCTCATCCTTGGTCGCGTCTTTCTTCTCTCCTCATCCCGCTCTCATTATTCTCTGTCTCACTCTATTGACCTTCACCACCACTTACACCCGCAAACAACTCAATTTGTGAGGCCCTGCCGTGCTTCACTCTCAGCTGCCGAAGGCCGGTTGATTCAGCCGCTGTGTGTCCTGTGCGCCGTCAGCTCGTCTTCTTAGTGGCAGCTCCGGGTTTCTGGCTCGGGTGCTTGCTTGGTTGATCGCTGATCAGTTCCTCGTTTCCGTTGTACGTTTAATACTCAGTCTATTCATTTCTTGATGCTTCGCTCTTCTGCGACGCCTGGCGCTTTGATTAGACTTGAGCCCGGCTTGTTGCTTTCAACGCTGACCCCGGGAACTAGACTCCCCACCTCTTACACTCCCCTCGTCCCCACACAATGCTGTTGACGGCTTCACGCACCTCGCCTAGTGCGAGACTACTCCAGACCCGCGCTGTCGGTTCCAACGTTCTCACATCTACCGCTTCGCTACAGTCAAGGTGTGCCTGTCAAAGCCGCGAGTTTTGCTTTGGCTCCTGGTCATCAGCACCTCAAACTCAACAAAACCGTCGGCATCATGGCAGGTTCCGTTATCGGTACATGGAATCCTTGAACCGCAATCTCTCCTGGGAGAACAACGCCAAGGATGCTATCAAGAAGGCAATGGCTAGCTTTGGTCGCCATGCTGACTCGAGCAAGTACGCCAACATGGACCAGGTCAAGTCCTGGTCAGACGATCTTTCAGGTATCCGACCCGGCATGAACATCGAGGATGTGGAACGAAGTGCAATCGATCACTTGATCCGAGGCGATAACAAGGCCAACATCCGCAAGACCACCCTTACTGGTACACATCACTTCAGTCGCCCACAGGGCACAAAGAAGACGACACCAGCCGACGTTTTGAAAGCCACTACGGAAAATGAAGACGCCACCTTCATTGATCCCATCACCAACCGCCGGAAGCCCAAGTCATCCATGACTGGACCTGCTGCTCGATATGAAGACTTGGAGGGCTACAAGCCTACCGACTTTGTTGACATCACGGCAGAGGCGGACTCTGCTCCCAAGTATGAGGATTTGGACAAGTATGGCCCGATCAAGGATGGCAAAGACACCGGCAAGCCTGCTCAAGAGCCAAAGTACAACGACTTGGACAAGTATGAGCCCGTGATTGACGAGACACCCATCAAGGATGAGTCGTCTGCATACGAGGATCTTGATAACTATGGTCCTGTTCGCTGGAACGAGCCCGATGGTCTCCGAAACCCGACCCCCGAGGAAGATTCCAAGGAGTACGACGACCTCCACAAATATTCTTCGGCCAAGCTTGATGATCCCTTCACTCAACGGGAATTAACCCCAGAAGAGCAGTCCAAGAATTACGATGACCTGGACAAGTACAAGCCGGTTCACTGGAACGAGCCAGACGGATTGCGCAAACAGACTGATGAGGAACTGTCTAAGAACTATGACGATCTCCACATGTATGGCGCCGTTTACTGGAATGAACCTGATGGCCTGCGGGAGCCCACCCCTGAGGAAGCTTCCAAGAACTACGGAGACCTGGGTTTGTACGAGGCTGTCACTTGGAACGAGCCTGATGGTCTGCGACAATTGACGCCGGAGGAGAAGTCCAAGCAGTACAAGGACCTTGACGCTTATGCCGCCCCCTTCGAAGTCAGCAAGGCCACCCTCAAGGCCCACGAGGAATCTCAGATGGATGCCACCCCACGTGGAAAGCCCCTCGCCCCCAAAGTGGATGCTCCGGTCGAGAACTTTGCCCGCAAGTACAAAGACCTCGGTCAGTACGGACCTGTCCGCTGGAATGAGCCGGATGGCCTCCGGAAGCTCACACCAGAGGAGCAATCCAAGAACTACGATGATCTGCACCTGTACGGCGCTGTCCAATGGAACGAGCCGAACGGTCTGCGTCAATTGACCCCAGAGGAGAAGTCCAAGCAGTACAAAGACACTCGTCAATACGCCGCTCGCGATTTGTCCCCTCGCGTGGCGCGTATCCACCCTGAAGAGGCCTCAAAGGCATACAAGGACTTGACTGGCTATCGTCACTTCGAGAACGGTGACGCGACTATCCCACGGGTGCACCCTGAGGAAGCATCAAAGCAGTACGCCGACCTACACAAGTACTCGGTTTATGACAACGACGGACCTGAAACGGAGCGCACGCATCCTGAGCAAGCATCCAAGCAGTACCAAGATGTGTCCGAGTATCCCTCTGCCGGCTATGAGGAGCCCGCCAAGTTTGAGCACGTCCACCCTGAGCAGCTTACCAAGAGCTACACGGATCTTGACGGCTACAAGCCTGCTGGCTTTGTCTCTCAGGCCCAGGCTTACCCTGCCCACCCTGAGGAAGCCTCCAAGGTCTACCAGGACCTTCACAGATACAAAGCGTTTGGCCACAACGAGCCCAACGGCAAGATCTCTATTCCTCTGGATGAAGTCGCCCGCGGCCTCCGAGAGTTCGATTCCAAGGCAGGTTCTCAAGATGTCACGGATGGACCACCAGTTACTTATCAGCGCGAGAGGAACAGGTTTTTTTCCGACTTTACGGAAACTAGTATCGATATTGTCGACTCTCGGAATGCTGAGCAGATCCGGGCTGCAACCTTGCGTAGAGCCCATGAGAGCAGCCAAGAGCAGAAATCGGCCGAGACCAAAGATCAACCGATCGTTGTGGAAACCGCAGCAGAGGATGGGAAATCTGCTGACACGCCAAAACGTCAGAACCTGACGGGAAACTACACTCGGGACTTTCCAGAGGAGTTCGCGGCATCATGGGGAACCGAGAATTCGGCGTCTAAGTCGACACTCCTCCCTAAGAACACAGCTGGGGGGACGGATGTTGAAGGAGTGACATCGAGTGTTGACATTGACAGTGCAGAGGCTCAATCTATGGACGAAACCTCTCCGGCCGAATTGACGAAACTACAGCCTGCTTTGGACCGGTATGGAGACAAGATTACGAAGGATGCCTATTCACATGAACCCCAGGGTCTGCAGACAAGCTTTTCAGAAGAGTGCGGAAAGTCAACGATGCCTATTACGGAGAAGCATTACACATCAAAGAAGCCAGAGACTGTCTCATACAAGATACTCGCCTACGACCCAACGTCGCAGACAATGAACGTGGCAGAAGCTACCTCGGCACCACGCGACGAGGACTCGCCAATGGCTCTCTCGGAAGTGCTTCTCCAGCTGTCAAACCCCGCCAAGTTTCTCCCTCACTTCAATCCTCTCCAGAGCCAAGGATACGAGGTCGTTTCGGGCAGTGGCGATGTACTGATCTTTCGCAAGATGGGACCAGGCACTGCACAGAACGGAGTAGAGGTGACGGAACGCATCAATACCGCACGAGTGAACCCGATCGACATGATGGGCAAGCCTGCGACTGGAAACTTTGCAAGCCCTACCGGATTTGTCAACTACGATACGCCCTTTGAACACATGGATAAACCGGCTCCGCCATATGGATGGAGGGTAGACCCTGAGGATGAACTGGCTTGGAAGGAATTTATGGCGACCAAACAACGAAAGGAGATGCCGACGAAGCAACGCAAGAAGAGAAGACTTGGCCGCAAGCTCGTTCTGGGAACGGCAGGGCTTGCAGGAACGGCATATGCTCTGGCAGTATCGGCCGAGTACATGAGTACCAAAGGGCTGGACCCCGAGAAGTCGAGAACACGACGCCAGTAGGCATTGGAGAACATGATTGATGGTTATTGTTTTGAGGCGTTTTGGTATCAGCACCCACTTATGAGATACGCAGGAAGCATTGATTATGGTTTGGAGTTTGGACTGGACAGTGAAGGACAGATTGGATCAAGTTGACGACTATTCTTTCTTTTGTCGGTTTGTCAACGAGCATATGGGAGTATCGCGTTAGGGCACATCATTGACGATGACATGGAGCTTGGGAGTCAAGATACCTCGGCACATTGCTTTTATGGCACTAGGAAGCCATGAATAGGAAGCCATTCGCCTAAATCAAACTGAGTACTCTTTGCTTCATTCTGAGTTTGTTTTGTGATGTAGTGTACAAGTGTCTGTCGCCTTTCCTGGCGTTGACGTTAACCCAACCGTTTTCCCAATCTTGACATTAATGATCCACTATTGACCCATTGTTGTACAGTCTCTTTTTTTACTCCGATGTGTTCAATCTTGTTACTCTCGTAAAAATCATGCACCCTGTCCCTCCGAGAAGCCTGGACCAGTAGCTACATGATTAATCTTGGCCATGTGCAGCTGATGCTTCTGATCCTCTGCGCTCCAGCTCTGACGGCGCTGGACGGGACCAAAGTCCGGGGTCCAGCTGTTGGTGTGGCGCATGCAGCGGTCGGCGCCAGCCTGGGCGGATGGAGACACGGGAGCTTCGACGAGGAAGGACAGGTTAGCCATGATTATTGAGGAGTGGAGGTGGTGGTTCGTCTCACTCTGGGTTGGGGATGTTGGGGACTCGGTTGATGTGTCGATTGCGGTTGGTTGTCGAGACATTGTGAATGTGGTTGTTTGCTTGTAGGGAGGATGGTGTTGAAGGGATGGTTTGTATAAGTAGGTAGGTATGATATGATGGTGTCTAAAGCCATCGACGTCAGTGTCTTGCTCAACAATGTTGCACTCCCGTACTTACCTTTCTTTACTCAAAGGCAGGAATAGATTGTGTTTGTGTGTGTATGACTTGCATCCTCAAAATCAAGGGTCCTTCCATAATATATCCCCAATCCCTCGGGAATCGTCACGCATCCATGAGCCGAGAACAGGCTAGTTCGTTCAGCTCACCAACCCCGCGTGCTCAATGATTGGCGGTGGTGGCAAGTCCGGGAGCATGATGGTGGTCTGATGCGAAGGGTTCGAGGCTTTGGTGCACTGTACTAAGGGGGTCAAGAAATAAACCAGACACCAGAATGCGAAGAGAGTTACTTAACTCCTCATAATCATCACGGATAAATTTAGATAAAATACAATAAAAGAACTAAGAGATATATCATAACAAAGGTAATACTTTAAAGTCTTTTTTTATTAATCTTATTACCATCTTTAGGGAGAATTAGCTAACAGGTTTACACTGGTGTCCCGTTTTTTCCTCGACCCGGGTGAGTACCTCTCCCGTTTCTGCTTCCAGCTGTTCCGGTGATGCATGAGGCGTCTGGCCCGTTGCGTGATGCATGAAGTGCTTGCTCTGATGATCCTGGGGAAAAAGAGAGTTTGCGATGACCAAGTCCCCATTGCGTGAGGATCGTGTGCTCCGAATATCGGATCTGCTGGTTTTGCCTCGGTCAATGATGGGGGATCTACGGATTTTCACTTGCCGTCAGCTACCGACGAAACCGGAAAACCCAATTGCATCTCGAGATGTGCAATTATTCGCCTCTTGAGTCCTGCAGGTAATCAGACCAATGGAATTGTGTATAGCACATCTTGACTTATCAAATCATGAGTGCAAGTGGTGTTCTCGACCGTGACTGGCTGAAGCATCAATTGGCTGGCCTCGTCGTGACGCGCCGTATCATTCCACCCACCATCACGAAGCGCGGACGGGACGCGCCTCGTGAACCTACGCCTTAGTTCTAGTAACTAACACGACATGATACATACATATCACATATGGCACAAAACATTGATTATCACAGAATTCCATTGTGTGCTTCAACTCATACAAGTATGCCCTCCCTACCAGACATGGATATCAACCCTTCCACGCCAACCATTTCCTTTCCTTTCCTCTGTCCCAGTCGTTACCATATGCCTTGAAATAAAATAAAAAAAAGGCACCTCCCGAACCCTCTATATCCGTGGGACCTCATGTTTCTCAAGTTCCCCCCTTTCGTTATAATAACACACAGCTTGACCCTTTTTTCACCCTTTCAACTCCCCATCCCTAATGCAACAAGGCTTGCAAAAAATGACAACTCAGACAAGAAAAGAAAAACATGACGCCTTGGCTATGCACATGTCGAGAGAGGGGGGTTCGATATCGGGAGAGGTCGTGAATCTAAAATATGAACAATGAAAAGGAAACTCGACTGAAGAGTGGGTATAAAGCAAAAAAGACACATCCGCCGCCTTGATTCGTTGTGATATCGTTGTGTGATGCTTCTCATCTCCCAAGCTGGAAACGAGTATGTACGAGTAATAGGAAATTGTTCAGGGGGTCTTGGGACGCTTCCAGTAGTATTGCTGTTATATAGTGTAAGCCTCGAAGCCACATCGGAAGATCATGTAGGGGAAAACAAACCTTGTGCTGCTTGCGACAAGCGCGGAGACTGGGCTTTCGAAGGCCATCGACAACAGCCGCTCGGCGCTGCTCATCGTCGTCCTGCTCGGGGACGTAGTAATACTCGCTCTCGAGGGGCTTTCCGGCTGCGTCCTTGCCCTGTCGCTTGATGATGCCGATGCAGGGAGTGCTCTCGATCACGTCGCGGAGGTCAGACTTGTCCAGACCCTTCTTCTCCTCGGTGGGGAGGTGCTGCATGATGGTCGACAGAGGAGTCGAGGACAGACGGGAGTAGGCGAGTTGGTTGATGACGTGGTTGGCAACGATGGGGTTGGACTCATACGACATCTTGGTGGGTTCAGGAGTAGGTGTAGACACACGAGGAGGCGAAGAAAGAGGAGACTCGGGCTGAGGCTGGGGCTGCTTCCGGGGAGAGCGAGGAGGCGCGGGGATCTGGCGAGGAGCAAAGAGGTCGGCGGCAATGGCGCTGTGGAGGGGGTTGGACGCTCGCTTGGCACCCTTGAAGATCTTGGGAGACTTTGTAGAGATCGAAGCCAACCGGCAAGAAATGTCGGCGCCAAAGGGACCGAAGGAGTGCACGATGGGGTCGTTCTCCTCATCAGGGTCCTGGTCTTCAGCATCGCTGTGCTGCTCGACACTTTGCACGCTGCTGAAGCTGGCAGTCACCTCGGTGTTCATGCTGACGTTAACATCCATGTGCTCAACTTCAGGCTCGGGCTCCCGCTTGGGTTCAGGCAGCTCAGGCTCATCGTCCTCGTAAATGTCAATGCCGTGGTCTCGGTGTCCGGGGAGCAGAGCCTGGAGGCGGCGGGAGCTTGACAGGGTCACGGGAGTAGGGCTCTCGGGAGAGGCAATACGGCCGGTACGTCGAGGAGGAGAAGACTGAAGAATGGCATTGGGGCGGATCTGGGGAGGAGAATCGTCCCAGGTGGTGTCGGAGAGGTTGTCAACGGCACGCTTGGGCCATTGAATGAGAACACGAGCATCTTGAACATCAACCATAATCTCGGAACCCTCAGTCTCGCTCGTGAAGCTGTCACCCTTGTACAGCTCCCAGGTGCGACTCTGACAGTGGAGCTTGAGGCCGTTCCAGCCATTGCAAATGATCTCAATCTTGCTGGGCTCGAGGGGGCTCGGGGCGGCGATGAAGCGGGCCTTGACGTGGACGCGGGACACGAGGCGGTTGGCCGAGAGCTGGAAATGCGACGAGTTGGAGGATCGGCCCATGATGAGCGTCTCGCCATTCTCGGACAGTTCGACGGCGGGGACGGCAGAGAGCGGGGCCCGCTCGGTACCAGCCGAGGAACGCTGGGGCGGGGAACTCGAGAGGATACCGGTGCTCGACGTCGGCACGGGAGTCGGGTACTTGAGGTGAGCGCGAGAAGAAGGACGGCCAGACACGGGGCCGATGTTTTGTCTCTTGACGGGTCGCGGAAGGTTGGGAGACGAAGAGAGCGGCTCGAAGGGCGGGAGGAGAGTCGGAGCTGGGCGCTTGGAGCCGGCGAGGGTGATGGGCTTCATGACGGGAAGCGTGGGCTCAGCTGACGAGCCCTTTCGCGGTGAAGAAGCGAGAGAATCCATTTGTAGAGTTTGAACCGATTTTTGTATCGGTTTATTCGTTGTTGTAGAGAGTATCGACAAAAGTCGAGGGTCGAGGACTGGATCGCGTCCAGATGCGCGAATGGGAGAGGACCAGAAACACGCGTTGAGTCGAGACTCAACCTGGTTCCTTTTCTGCACCCAAGAAACGTTTCTTCCTTTTCTTTTCCTTGTTCGAGTTTCTTTTTCGTAGTTGTTCTTGATCTTCCCAGCCGACACGCGAAGACGTAGGAGTAGTAGCGGTAAGGGTGGTGTTGGAGGAGCAGACGACGACGACGAACAAAAAAAAGCGGTCTCGTACACGGTCGGGTTCTTAAAGAAGGATGATGTCGAGGCCAGAAGTCGAGGCCCAGTCTAAAGAAGTGAGAGAGAAGGTTGGTGGTGGAAATGGTGTGAGTGAATGACCTTTTTGTGTGAGGGAGGGCGTTTTTTGGTGGTGGTGGAGGTATTTAAAGAGGCTGCCCGCTTTGGCTCTTTAAACCACGAGCGAGCCAGGGACGCGGCCAAGAACGCGGGCGTAGCGTGGCCGCGTTGAGAGGTCCGGGTCGTGTTGGCGTTTTTTTGTGCAAGCCCCGTTGTGCAGCGGTCGCGGTGCCGAGTTACAGTGGATGATGCCCTGTAACTTAGTGGGCTGTGACCGCTGAGGAGGGATAATTATAGCGAAGATGTGCAAATGCGGGCAAAGGGGTTGCAGCAGGTGCTTTACGCGCCGCGTTAAGTGGTCCCCGCTATCGATAAGGGATGACGTCCGCTGGAACGCGCTGTAGCGTGGACCACTTTAGCGAGCAGCCATGTCTAGGATCCCTTGCCTGACAGGTTTGGTGACAGATGAAGGATTGATGAGCAGCATTGATTTAGATATTAATTCTCTTTTAGAAGTATGATACCTTCAAGATGCTTTGCTTCTTCTTTGGACATGAAAAAAGAAAACTCTGCACAAATTCCATAGAAATCCCTCGTCTTCTTAGCCTGAAAGCAAACCCAAGAATCCAACCTCCTCTACACGTTCCCCCGCCGATGTGATGTCTCCACCGCAACCGAAATTCCAACATCGCGTTTTTGCAGGCCCAATCCCTTGTCCGCCAAATTGTGTCTGGCTGGGCGCATTTCCCTTTTCCCGATTCGTTTTTCGGAAGATGGACAAAGAGTGGGTTTCTCCTGTTGCAGAGCTGCCTAGTTTTTCTATGCATGTTGCAGTGCCACTTGGCAAGAGTCTCATCGCCGATACATGGCAGCCAAGGAATATTGGTCGAGGCGCGTCAGCACGTCACGACTACAATAAGCCACCATCGAGTCAATGCAACGCCTCTCAAGTTGGAAAAAGCCTATTGTAGTGTCTGTTGGCTCATGTCAATAACTATTGTCACCTTCCAAGATCAATTGTCAACCCCTGACCTTGCATTGTGCTAATGCCAGAGATCAAAGAACATCCCTGGAACCTTGCTGCATCTTCTTCACCAACCGTCTCAACTCTCAGCCATTCATGTGTCTTTTGCTGCGTGATACAGCCCATTCTTTTTATGTCTGCCGCGCTTTTCTCGTGTCAGAAACGTCCATTGGAGTAAACTCAATTCCATCAGCTGTCATGAGCCACGACTCTAGCCACGACATCTTGATGCGCGTCGCTTCGTGGATCCCTTGTGACAGCGCCCTTGAACAAAGACTCCCTTCTTCCACCACAACGCCGAGACAGTCACAATAGGTAGGGTCGCGAAATATTCCAACCTAGATTAGCTTTGCATAAAAACCTACACTATAATTTCCCTTTGTCAACTTCAAGTCCAACCTCAAGGATCTGTCAGCTCACGTTTTGGGTTCTTCCTTTTGGCCCGGCAGTTCTCGCACTGGTCCTCAGGCACCTTGACTCGTTTGTGATCAGTTCTAGGCATGCACTTTTCACGCAGGCTCTCATTCTTGCTCGTGCTGTACGCGCAGGCCTCCTCAGAGGTTTCGAGCCGGACGCACGAGCCGCAGGCCCGGCACATATAGCCCGTGCTGTAGAACGTGCACATGGTGCTCCTTTCAGAGAGTAGTGATGAGGGGGGGTTGAAGGTCAATACGCGTTGAAGTTTGTGTTGCGAGTTTCTCAGGTGTATGATAGTAAAGTGTATGGCGTCCACGTTGGCTTGAGCAGGTGCTCTATGTGTACGTATTTATACTCGCCAGGTTGATGTGTCAACCTCTCAGACTCAGAGCCAGCTATTCACAGGATGTTTGACGTCCAACATACATACCAGAACCAATTTGTGTAAAAAGCCAAGCTACAATGTAAATTGCATCGACCTTCAGCGACTCAACCGGGCAGATGCCATAATGTTAGCTGACACTCTCCCATCACTACAGGATTCAGGGACCAGTCTCATCTCAAATGCTGCTCTGAGTCACATCGCGCTTGCTATAATCCCAACCCATACCTAGGCAACAAAGTGATGGATCCCAGTCTGAGCGGCTTTTACACAGCGTCCACCTATGTATGAGGCTGGGCCATTCACAGCCATTAGTAGGCCTTTGTTACGTCCTGCCTACACTTGTCATCCTTGAGATGTCTCTTGAGCATGATGTTCAGTTCATTGTTTCATTTTCAGCGTCAAATGGCTGCCAACTATTCCTTTTCTTCACAAAAGTAGCAGTGACCTAGAGACAAAAGGATCACACTTTACATACTTCGACCAACCCCCAATACCACATCAACACAATGAGACATAGCGCATCGCAGCAAGAATCCCTCCGATCAAATGACTGAAGCATCTTCTGGAGTTCTCCGTAGCCTTTATAATCATCAGGAATAGTGTGATAAAGCTTTGTGCCATCGTAGCTTGAAACTCCTCTATGAGTTCAGTGAGCGCCAAGGTTGCCAATGAGACGTCTAGCGCCAATGTGAAATCATGGCCTTTTCATTTACCTTGCAGCTCGTTCATTGACTCTATGTCTCCCTAGATTGTTTTCTGTCCGCTCCGGCTAGACCAATCATTCGCAGTGAAAACACTTGTCGTGGCGAGGTAGTCGGTTGTCGCTTTGTGTATGGCGGAAGAGAGACACGCAACACTCCGAAAAGACTTGAGCAACAACTCTTAGGTTATTGGCATACAAAACAACGCCGGCATCTACAGTGCCCACTCCTCTTACCGTTCCATCGAGGCGTGTTGCCGAGCTAGAGGGGATAGCCAATGTCTCCTATGTTGAGATCCGTATCGACCAAGAACTAGAGGACTTGCTGAGAATACTGGAGTAGTGGTGTGACTACAAAGGGCGCTGTCGTATTGCAACTGATCAATAGAGGAACCATCAATCAAGATACAGCAAGGATGGGAACCTCGAGCAACTAAGGGGACTTGGCTCAAGGCCTAGCCACCTTGTTAATATTACTCTCTGAGCCGGGTCAAGCTCAGAAGAAATGAAAGATGAACCACAACTCCCATACATCTATCCCCAACTACCTTGCCAAACCCGCAAGAGGAACCCCAAGCTCGCGCCACGGAGGGGAAGGGTACAAACTGTTGCAACAAGCTCCTCAAGTTGCTCAAAGAGCCTGTGCTCGTAGTCCCGTAGTCTCAAGGGGTGTCGAGCTGGTCAGCTGGTTTGGTTGGTAAGGTTGCGATGTCCATGGGAGTATTCACCACCAGGTATTGGCTCATGTGTTACTAAAGATGCCTACGACGACGTTATAAGATGTAGAAAATAGCATGTAGAAAACTTTCAGAGTATTATCTCTCCTTATGGGAAGTTCTTATTATCTACGACTTGTTTCACTCAAATGTGGTCAAGGTAAAGCCAAAGGATTTGAATGTCACCGTAGTATCCCATCTCAGCTATGGAAGGATCCCCTTTCAGTAGATCACGGTGTATCTGAGGCCAGAGCATCCCCTTGCTCATGTAACCTCCACCGGCTGGATGAAACCAAAAAGAGAGAAAATAGCAATCAACTTTTACCCCGTTTGCGCCCCATCACGGCATTGCTTTGAGAAGAAACCGCTCAGGCCTTCTCCGTCGCCTTCCCCTTGCCCTTCTTTCCCCGGACCTTCGTAGCCATGTCTTTCATCAAATCCTCTTTGTTCTTGTCCGAGAACAGCCACTGGAGCTCCTGGTGGTTGGAGAATTTGGGGGCATAGCCGTCATCTTGGAGAGCGCGGTTGACGATGGTCTGCTTCGCGTTCTGCAACATGTAAAGACGTTCGTCGATGCTGCCTCTTGCCAGGATCCGCACGAGATGCGTCTCCTTCTTCTGGCCAATTCGGTGAACTCGCTTGAATGCCTGCTGTTCTTGCGTCTTGTTGTACCACATGTCGACAATGATGACGCGGTTGGCTACGGGCAGGTCCAGCGCTTGCCCACCGCATTTCATCGATGCCAGCTAATATCTTGTCAGCTCATCAACAATCCAAGAGATTGTAGAAGGAAAAGAACCCACAAGGATCTTTCGCTCGGGCTTCCCGCAGAACTCTCGCAGAGCCATGTCCTTCCGCTTGGTGGTAACTGTCCCGTTGAAGTACAGGAAGTCAATGCCAATCTTCTCAAGGATACACCCCAGGGCCTTGGAAGTTCTAGTGAACTCGGCGAAGACTGGACAGACAGTTAGGCAACTAATTCCAAAATACTTGATGGGTTTTCCAGGGTACTTACCAATGATCTTGTCCTCGGGGGCTTCCTTCTGCCAGGTCAGAATCACCTCCATCGTGGCCCTGAGCTTGGAACCCCAGGGCATCTTGACAGGGCCAAAGTGAATGTCCTCGCGGCCGCAAGTGGCGAGAAAGAAGGAGGTGTCCCCATCAACATCACCAGGCCAATGGGTTCCAATGCTGTCACGGCCAGGCTCTTTAAAGTCCTTGATGTAGCTGAGGGCCGTCTTGATGCACTCAGGTGTCGTCACGTCCTCTCCCACTGCCAGTGTGGCCAAGCATCCCTTGACGGGGCAAGTGAGCTCTGTCTTCACTGTCTGTGCACCCTTGCAAACCTTGACAGTAAGGCACCGCTCACAAAAGATGTGCTCGCACTTCTGTTTGTTAGCAGTTGAAACCACGGAGGCTGAGTTGGCACGTACATTTGCTCCCCGAGTGGCCTCCACGGGAGGTTTTGCCTTTTACAAAGGCCGCAGGTCACGTCCAGAACTTGATGCTCGTTGGCAGCAAGGGCACGTAGCTTGGCCATATCTTTGGCACCGCCGAGCAAGTCCTTGTACAGGGTTTCGATCTGATGGGCTCCCACCGAGAACTTGTCTCTGACGGCCTTGTCCTGTGCCAACTGTTCAGCGTGAGTGTTTGCCTCGTCAGTGTCATTCTGAATCTTTTCAACCTCCTTTTTGAGCTTCTCTGTGGCCTTGTCAATGTCTCCCTCACTATATTTCTCTCGAAGAAACTTCTCAAGGTTGAGTGGGTGGGACACCGCTTGACGCACTCTCGTCAGTCGAGTCCGTCGCATCGCAAAGGGAGATTTGTCATCTTCATCATCGTCCTGTGGCTTGGCTGCATCTTCTTCGGCTGCATCATTATCGGTTGCGTCGTTTTCGGCCTCCTCAGCTGGTCCAGATGCTTGATCGACATCCTCGGGTCCGGCTTCATCATCTTGTCCCTGACCATTCTGCTCCTCAGCAGGTTTGTCGCTTTTGTAGCGATTGTCCACTGCGCTTTGGAGTTTATTAGCTTCACCCTCCGAACTTGAGGGGGATAAACTCACCGAATCATGGCCATTTCCCAATCCTCGACGGGGATCCAGAGATCCTGGCCGTGGTCGTTCGGAAGGTCAACGATCTTGCGTCCAACGAAGGTTTCATCCTGCTTGCTGGGAAGAATCAGCGGATGTTTCCTCACTCTCTTCTCCCTACCTACCGTCTGTACATGATCATGCTGACCAAAGCCGCAAGGTTGTCGTTTGACTGTCTCTAGCCAGGGATTCAGTAACGTAACACTCGTCACCCAGGCTAAGTACTTACCCCGTTCAGGTACTCTTCTTTGAACCGTTTCAGGCTCACGGCAAAACGGCATCCAAGGAACCTCAGGTAAGGATAGAACTCTAATCAGGTAAGTATGAGCCATGGATCTCGAGCGAGAACTTGCCTTCTACCATGTTGGAAATGGGCGTTCCGCTGACTACCCATCGAAACTTGGCACTCAGCTGCCAGCAAGCGAGGGTGGCTATCCCATGTCAACTTAAGCAACAGAACCGTTGCAAGATACTCACTGCTGGATGTGTGATTCTTGATAGTATGAGCTTCATCCAGAACAACTCGGTACCAGTTAATCTTGAAAAGGGGCCCAAGTTTGCGTCGCAGAGCCTTCTCGAAGCCCGCCGAGTCACCAGCCCACACTCCCCTCAGTTGCTGGAGGGCCTTTTTCGTGGGAAACTGTGCCACCAGCTCCAGGTAGGTGGCGATCCTGTGCCATGTTAGCTCTCTTGGCAGACTGAGGAGTTGGCAGACTTACACCATGTTTCGTCCACCCCATTTTTTCAGTGACCAGATGAGGTCCTTGGAGTAGACCTCTGTCTTGGAAGCGAAATTTGAGAGACAATGCTTCTCGATCTGCTTGGACCATTGGATTGCAGTTTGCCGGTTGTTCACAACAACAAGTGTCGCCCTGCTGAACTCATCACGATCCTCTTTCTCTGGAGGATGGCCAACGATGCAAGCAAGAGTTGTGATTGTCTTTCCCAGTCCCATGTCATCAGCCAGCAGCCCCCCAGCGGGATGTAATCCCTGGGCCTCTCTCCTGGCCATCCAAGCCGAGACGACAATCTGATGGCTCATCAGGCCGGTTGCCATGCCTTTGAGCTTCCACTTGCCATTCACGGCTTTGACATTCTTGTAACCAAAAGAAGACTTGGCTTCCTTGAGGTCTTTGCGCTGTGTCTTGGTGCGTCTGGTGTCAAATTCATCCGGAATGCCTTGGGTGATTTGCCTCATCTGATCGTGATAGGTGCTGGCTTGGATGGCACCCATGGTTGGCACACTGCCATCGTTGATACTTTGGTCAACGTCGCCAAGGCTGCGCAGAAGCTCTGCTCTGGCGCTGGCAGCCAAATCTTTGGTACTCTTTTTGGGACGGGATCCAGCCGTTGTCTTTTGCGCTTTCTTGGGACCTCCGGCCTCCTCCTCGCTCTTCCGCTTCTTATCCTCCTTTTCTTCTTCTTCCTGGAGCATTCTCTTCCAGTACTCTCAAGCTGTTTTGGCGAACTTTGGCCCGTCCGTGTTTCTCTTTTTCCGGGTCTTCTTTGTTTCCTCGAGTGCCACACTCTCGTCAAGTTGTTTCTGAGCTTCAGAAAGCTGCTTCTCCAGCTCCTCCAGCCTCTGGGTTTCATCGCCTGTCAATCCTTGTTTCATCTGCTTGACAAGAAACTTGTTTCGCCGGTTCTCAAGTTCCTGGCATCTTGTCGAGGCCTGAGACAGCGAGGTGATACCAGGCTTGGGACGTTGTTTGACTCGTCTGCCCGTCCCTTCGGACCCATCAGAGTCTGAGCCACTTCCAGACTGAAAGTCCGGATCACCTTCATTGTCGCTATCGTCTGAGGAACTGTCGCTGTCGATTTCCATAGCGTCAAGCATCTCCGCATCCCCAAGCCAATCGGTTGATGTGTCTTGAGCTCCTTTGCACGTGCGTGGGAACTGTTTGGAGTCGCTATCCTCGCTCTTGACACAGGCTAGATTGCTTCCTGTTCCGGGTTTTTCTTGTTTCATCTGATCATGGAGCTTGAGCAAGTTCTCTTCAGGCATGTCCATGGCGATACAAGACGCGTCGCTGCCGGAACTGGCAGGCTGGGCTTCAGTAGATTCGGAGGGTGTCTGGTGTGGAGGAACTTGAGATTCGGCCACAGTCACTAGGATGGAACTCTTTTCCCTCTTGACTCGACGAGGAACGTGAGGACTACCAGCATCGGTGCCGGGTCCTGAGATGGGAAGCCCAGCCCCTGGTGAGGGATTGGTGTCCATGAGGATGAATGAGCCTAAAGTCAATTGTCAGTGACCAACTTGTTTCATGTTGACATGACTGATGGGTAGCAACGAGGATATGGAAGTGGATGTGCTGAAGGGTAGAAATTATGTTGAAAGACTTACCAGTTCAACCAAGAGAGGGCTGCATGGGGCGTGGTTGGGGCTCAAGTAGAAGATGTGAAGCGATGAAAGTTGCTTGGCCGGGTTGTCTTGGAAGAGATGCGAGGCGGTTGAACGGAAGACGTAGGTTTGCTGATGCTGGCGAGCCTCGATAGTGACAAAAGACTGTGACAGTAGGCGACGGGAGTGACAGAGAGATAGGATGGAAGGAGGTGACAAGATGAACGAAGCTTGATCTCCGTCCGATGTTGAGTAGTTGAGACGAAATGCTTGGCGACGCTCCTGAGTGGTGAGAGGAACAAGGGTTGAAGATGTTGATGAGCGATGTGGATGAAGTTGTCTCGGGTAAAGAATGAAGAGAAGTTGAAGAAGAGAGAGGTAGGAGCGGTGCGCAATGGTCGAATGCGAACGAAGTGAAGATCGAGATGAGGGAAGGTAAAGAAGAAGAAGATCTGAGGGGGGGCAAAGAAGAGGGGAGAAGAGGGAGAGACTCTTGAAGAGAGAAGTTGATTGAAAGGAGGGGAAGTTGTAAGATGGAGGGATGAAGAGGAAGAGTTCAAGATGAGAAGAGGGGGGGGTTAAATAGAAGAAGGTGAAAAGGAAGAGGCGGGTGGAAGCGAATCACTGTAATTAGAAGTTGAGTAGAAACGGTCAGAAGAGGTGGTCAAGTAGAGAGAGGTGAAGAGGTTAGATGGGAGGAGATGGGGAGGCAGAGAGAAGGAGAGGGGGGGGAAGAGTCTAAGGGCTAAGTGAAGAACTCATCATAGCAGCCTGGCAGTGATACACAAGGAACATGAAGATGAAAACAGCGGTAGAGTGTAGGGTATCTAACTGCTCTACTCTAAGGCGCAAGATGGAGGCCGAATGCCCTCTCTTTACTTGGTCTACAATCCAGCCGTCTTCATCCAGACCAAACGAGTCAACTTTTCACAACACGCAATGACAAACACCCACGCCAACGCTTATAGATTAATCCACTCAAGTTCATATCCCTAGATTATTCTGAGCAATTATCAGTCATGTCTATTTCTCGATTGGAGTTGTGATGGATAGCGACGGCCCGCGTCTAATGGTCAGGACACTTGAAGAGAACACAACCAGACGGGAGAGAGCTACAGTGAAATCGATAGAGAACGTTCTTGAAACAGACACAAAGTCTATTTTTCTTCTTTCTACTCCAGTCGTCCAATGGAAACGTGAGTTGCTGGCCGGCAACCTGCGGCGAAGCTGTCATGGCCCGTCTAGCCTGTATCCCGACATGAAGCAATACTGTTTCACAGGTTACTTGTCTATCCGTCATCAATCCATCTTTCATAGGCTACTTTGATGACCAATCAGCTCGAACCGAGACTTCTGTAGTTATCGTGTCCACCCCGCAGCTCTCTTCACATCCCCGGTTATGCGCGTCCAGTCACATTCCTCAATGGCTACAGAGCAACATTCCGGCAAGCCCAGCAAATCATGACCCAGTCCAGTCACATAGCCGCGATACAACATCATCACAAACCAATAGAAACAAAAAACGCACATTCACATGGGGAGTAAAAAAAATCATGCCAGTACCTGAACCATAAAAAACAAGACTCGCGCGAATGTCATCCAACGTTTGAAACAACGTGCCAGAAAAAACGGCCAGTCCCGAACCCTACCTTACGAGTCAAACTAGACTCTCGCCCGTCGCTGCAGCAGAAACGACATGTTCTAGCGTTGTGACCCGCCAAGCGGAATCTTCTCCCGGTGAAGGAAGCTTTCCAACGTTTCAGCGTTCGGTGTTTATTGACTCGCGCTGGCCTCACTATGCATGTTAGGTCCAACGGCCGGCTCGGGGAGCGAGTCGTGCATTTCTTGATCGTCGGCGAAAACTTGCATGGGAAGGAAAACATGGGCCCTGGAGGGAGGCCACGAGGTGAATGGATCCCCTGTAGGCTGTAGGGGAAGGCTTGAATGCTTGCCAGCGCATTTCCTCAGTTTGATGCAAGATCAGCGCTTTAGATCATCAGGGTCGTCAATGCGGCAGCCTGAAAGCATGACATTTTACGCTACAGATCCTCTCTTCAATGCTGAGAGCGACGCTGTAAAGTTAAATAGAGTGTCATGACGCATCTAATAAAACAGCGTAGTATGGCAATCACCCCAAGGGTCACCCATGTTCTCCTTATTTCCACATCCCGACGGTGAGGCTCTACATGTTGCTTTTTCCCTTCCCGCACGTGCCCCGATAACGCACACACACATCCATGATGCGAATCTGTGCGTCAAAAAAGTAGCAAGAAAAAAGCAAAGAGAGCGCCCGCCGGCATGAACTGGAGACCAGCGCGCGAAATGTCCGAGCTGTCAGTGTGCCTGTGTACCTGTTGGTGGAGTGGGCTTTTGGAAGGATTCCAGCTGCGCGGGGAGGGGCTTGAGTCCCAATTCCGATTCGCGAGATGCAGTCAACGTCAAAGGCGGCAAACTCGTTTTTTCTCTCTGTGTCGGGTGCTTCCCGCCGCTCTAGAAGGCTCTAGAGGTTCGTGAGGGCTGTCGCTTTGCAGGACGGCATCTCCTGACATGGCGTGACGGAAGCGACATTGGAAGCTACCTATTGTTTCTGTAGCGAGAGTAACAGGCCCTGTCAGAAGAATGCCTTGCAGATGTCAAAAGACGGGCTTTCTTTTTTGCTGCGAAATCCTACTTTGCAATCAACCCCAACTGAAACCAACATGACAGGGCTTGCCAGGTTCCCGGAATTGTGTCGCGGCCGCCATTGACTGGGGGGGTTTCATGGGATGGAGGGTGGGAGGGGACTGCTTGACAAATACAGGCAGGACAACCCATCAACCAACACAAAAAAGGATGACGGCGTGGCCCCATGCACGACAGACCCAAACGCCATGTGCCGACCAACACAACAAGCACAATCCGCGGGCCGACGCGTATGGGATGTCTTTCCTTGGGGGCTGCTCGGTCCCGGCTGTTGATGCGGCGTACGCAAACAAACAACAGTGCACGTACACTTTTATCTTCGCCGACGATGATGTGACGCTTCTTTCGTCATGTGCACCGCCCAACGCCCAGGACAAGGCGGGCATCTCTTGATTGCCGCAGGGATAATGAAAAAGAGCAATCGTCTGTGGCTGGGTTTGTGCGGACAAGGGGGCATGGACCACCCAGTGATCTCGCTGCAAACCCGCAGCAGCAGCATTGCGAAGTCTGTGGGCAGAAAAGAAGCTCCAGTCCGTGGGCAAGGGGGGCGGACAAAAGACGCCATCATGATATGGCCCTCTTAGCAATTTCCGGCTCTCATCGGGATCAATCAAAGCCGGTGACCCGGGGTTTTGACTCTCTCTCTCCATTTTCTTCAGCACAAGATTAAAAGAGCCGGGGCAAGGTTTCAGATGAATGACTCTCGGGCCCCACAAGATGGAAAGAGGAGAGAGGAGGAGGTTTCTTCAGCTCGTGAGCCCATCGACGACGACCAGACCAGACCCTTGAGAGCCGGACCCCTGTCGACCTGGCACTAGTTCCTTGGTCCGCTGAGAAGAAGGTCAAAGTGTTTGCAGGAAGCGTCAAAATACGGCAGCTGGGCGAAAAGCACGAGAGATAAGAGCGCAGCAGCATAACTCTCGAGATCGAAGGGAAAATCGTACCCGGAGAGAAATCATTCCATCACGGCTTTTCCGTTAGACGCCGAAAAACTAGAAGAAAAAAAAACGTCTGCTGGCTTGACTCGGAGGAATGTTCTCCCCCAAACACACCTTGTCCATGTTCCCGGATCGCAGATTTCTGCGTGGTTCAGCCCGCGCACCGGATCGACGCCTTCTTTTCAGCCACGACAAGCTCTAGACTTATCAGGGGGTGGGACACTTCTCTCTTTCACTCTTTTTCCTTCTTCTTTCGAACGACGCCATCTCGATAGTCTCGCATTAGGAACAAGGTCCGAGTCCCCCTTAGCTTTCTAAGCCAGGCCAAAGTTGAAGAGAGACTCCCGCTTGTTGGACCACTCACGGACCCCTGTCCCGGGCCCTGTCCGGGTCCCCGTCCGAGCAAGCAGGGAAGGGTTCAAGGTCCCATGGACCTGGTGGAGGATTTACACGGCCGCAAAGTCCTCCAGTGACAGTGCCCTCTGGCCCGCCCCCGCAAGACCTGTGTGTAGCGTCGCCATGGCGTCGACGCCCGGGTCTCCACCCGTCTACATACCGAGCGGCGGTGCCCTCGAGTCAGTCGATTGCGCTGCTGCTGCTGCTACACTGCTCAGAGCGAAAGTGAGAGGCGAGCGAGGTATTAAGCCATCGTGGGCTGCCCCAGCTGGTCCTCCTAGGAGAGAAAGAAGCCCGGGCCCTGGATGTTTGTTTCTCTTTCTCTTCTTTCGCCGCCGTCCAAGGTGCCTATCTATTCCTATTTCTTGCTTCTGTACTTGACCTAACAACCTCCCCCCCTTGGAAACTTGACGATGCCCCTGTAAAACGCTTCAACCACTGTCGCTCCCAGAACAACAACAGCAACAAAAACTACAAGTCATTCTCTCGAGTCTCTGGCGATCTAATCAACTACCTCCCCCGGTCTCATCGACCGCAGCCTGCGCTGCTTCGTGCCGCATCGCATCGCATCGCATTCCACCCACTGAGACAAATCCGCCCAAAATGCCCACCACCGTCAACGCCCTTCGCGCCTTTGAGCCTCCCCCCGTCCCTCCATTCGCCGAATTCGAGCGCCGCCGCTCCACGGCCTCTTCCATGTCCAACAGCAACAGCAGCGGCGGCCTTCAATCCCCGCCTCCTCCCAAGACGAGATCGGGAGGCAGACCCCGGAGCGCAAAGTTCTCGGCGTACCGTCTGCGCAGCAACTCGGGCCTCTCGCTGCACACAAACGAGGACATTCTGCGCCAGTACACGGACTACTACCCTGATGGCTCCCCGCGCAGCGCCGGTCTGTATGGCAGCGGGCAGCAGTGGTCCGGCGAGCGGCTGAGGAGCATCGACTCGATAGCTTCGAGCCAGCGGTCCAGCATTGCGTTTACGGATTCGGATGGGTCTGGCGATCTGCCGATTCCTGACCTTGTCGGGCGGGACATGTTTGACCAGGTCATGAGTGATCCGGCTGCTAGTAGTCAGCTGTGGAAGTTTGCCGCGAGTCGGGGAGTTGGACAGAATGTCGACTACCTCATGAAGGTGAGGCAGTCGACACATTGATTTATCGCATTTATACTGACTCTTATAGATCCGCGACTACATCCACTCACTAGAGCAGGTCGTCATCCAGCTCTCGACGATATCAACCTCTTACACGTCCATCACAGCGACATCGCCCATCAACCTCCCGCCCCCGATATCCCGGGCCCTCAACACAAACATCAAGCACCTGACAACCTCTCTCATCCCGAGCCTGGAAAACATGTTTCTCGAGTCCAAGGCCTACGTCGAGCAGCGCATCGTGAGGGAGATCTTTCCCGACTTTGTGAAGCAGCAGCTCTCCCAGTGCACCAGTCTCGCCCTGTCCCTCGACGTGGAAGGCGACTCGCCGCCGAATCCGTACCCCGGTCTCAAGGGTTCGTTCTGTCTTAGTGATCCTTCGCGGTCGGGGAATCCTATTACTTTTGCGTCGGATGAGTTTGAGGATCTTACGGGCTACTCGCGCAACGAGGTGCTCTCGCACAACTGTCGCTTCCTGCAGGGTCCGCAGACGGATCGCGAGACCATCTCGAGGATGCGCTCAGCGATATGGCGCAGCGACGAATGCACCGAGCTTATTCTCAATTTCCGAAAAGACGGCACACCATTCTGGAACCTGCTTTTCCTCTGCCCTCTTGTCGACACTGCTGGAAAGCTCAAGTTCTACCTAGGCGCCCAAATCGACGTTTCTTCACCCATTGAAGGCGCGGATGACCTTGTTAAGATGCTTGGCTATGGCGCTGCAGAGGAGGACAAGGTATCGACGGATAGAAACAGCTCCCGATGGGGCGGTAGCGACGGATCTCAATGCGACCCAGAGCCCGAGGACCCTATCGGCATGAAGCCCATACAGCTCAAGGCCCCCAAGAAGGGCGGTTTCTTCAAGTCGTTCAAGAAAGTACCCCCTCCGCCTCTATCACCACCCTCCAGCCCCCGCAGGAGCTCCGACAGACCACGATCATCCGCCGGCCCGATATTCGAAAAGACGTACAGCACACGGACAGTCCTCAAACGCCTATCAACACAGCCCGACATGCTCATGACGACCTACTCCCGCTACATGATCCTCGAACACGTCCCATCATACCCAGCATCACTCGGCGCAATGCCCCTCGACCAGGAGATGAAGTACCCTCCCAAACTGAGCATATCCTTCTTCTCCCCCGCCATGGTCGAAGCGCTAGACCTCAACATGTCGTCCGAAGCCGTAGTAGGCAAAGACGTATTCGACGTGCTATCCGAGCAATTGACGCTCCCGTCAGTGACGAAAGCCTTCAAGTCGACAGTAAGAGACCTCGTCGTGCGCGACGGAAAATCAGTGTCTCTCGACCTCGCCCTGGCAAACCACATCCCGCGAAGAGCAAACATGACGCGCGTCATGAGCGGCGAAAGCGGCAGCGAGGCAGGACAAAAGAAGCCAAATAAAATGATGAGTCACTGGACGCCGCTCAAGGATGGCGAGGGCAAAGTCAAGTTTGTCGTCATGGTTGTTTCGCCAATCTAGACATTTAAAACAAAGGAGTAAACGACAAAGGAGTTTATTATGGGAAGGCTATCTACTTTTTTCTTGTATAATGCATTGCTGGGTGTAAGGATATTGTATTTAATCTGACGACGGAGAGAATGATACCACGACTGTAAATTCACAAGATCCATTATTCGGACTTAGAGTCTACCAGTTCCACCACACTCCAGACGTCAAGATGTCACAAGCGATGATAACAGCTCCGCATAAACACATCACATCATGGCATTGGCACGCTAATGTCAGATCTTGTTCCCCGCTCGTTCCGTCTGTGTTCAGCTCCGATGGAACAAGGTCTTGGACCGTCGTTTCAGGGCGAGCAACGGCGCCTCTCCACCAGGGCTCGGCAGCTGCATGAAACGGGGCCACACAATTGTTCAGCTTGCAAGTGATTTTCCCCATCATTAGAGTTTGAGGCTTACACAGATACAGCAGGTCGTGCCAAGGAACGAAGTACATGATTCAATGCCCTTTGACGAGCTGCCATTGTCAGACACGCACGCACACCCCAATCTATTCGACAAGAGTAGCTGGAACTATCTTCCCTGCGAGTTCACGGCCAACACCTGAAACCCGTACAAGATAATCTATCATCGACTCGCTGCCAAGCCGAGAGTGTCCGCACCTGTCACAGCCGAATCTGTACGCCGCCTTGCGTGGGCCAGACCAAGGCCTAGTTGCCGTAAACGGTCCAGAGTGGGCTTCCGACTCGATGTACTTCTTTTCGTAGTATCGACCAACGAGAACCCATTGCAGAAGCTTGGGGTAAACCCTTGTTGCTTCCACGACAGATCTAACGACCTTTCCACCATGTCTGTCGGTGGCAATGTAAGATAGTCGAGCGCCATGACGGACAAGTAGTTTGAATGATTTCGAGGCACCGATATAGCCAGCAAACATCAATGCCGAACCCTTGTCACACCACTCACGCTCAAAATCGAAGCCAGAGTTGAGAAGCTGCTCCAAGAGACCAGTATTCTCCATCCGAATAGCCATGCATCCCGCGCTGAGCCCTGAATCAGGCTGAAAGTTGGCGACCTGAGAACGACATTCCCTCGGGACACGTCGCAGGACGGCCTTGAGACCCGAGAGGGAGGGCGTTTGAATCATCAACTTAATCAGAAACGACGGTTCGTTCTCTGCAAGTCGGTAAAAGTCAAACTCCCCGTTCAGAGCGTACGTCCTCGAGACGGAACTCCCGCTGATCACGGTCGACAGCACACTCGGATTGCCCAGCATGGTGCTGTAAGGATTCAAGCCCAGGCCAGTCAGCTCTTGCAGCAAGTTCAGGTCGGATCCGGCACTTCGGAAATCCATGCCATCAAAGGTTTGAGGATCGCCGCCGTACTTGATCAAGCTGCGGATCATCTCAATGTTGCCGACAACGGCTGCTTGACCCAGTGGCGTTGTCCCCTCAAAGTCTCTAGCGTTGGGGTCAGCCCCTGCTTCCAGGAGTAGGTCTACCATCGGTGGAAGATCGTAGTCGGCAGCTGAGTGAAGGGGCGTCAACAGTTCCGTGTCTCGAGCGTTGACGTCTGCGCCGTGAGAGATGAGCATCCGAGCCATGTTATAAAAGGGTGCAGAGTCAGCGTCAAGAGAGTCGTCTCTCGCACAGCTTTGGACCAGCACATGCAAGGCGGTGGAATGGCTGCCTCCATAATACACCGATCCCATGTGAACCTTACTACGCGCATTCAGGACGAAGCGTAGGAGCCTCTTTGTAGTATCTTGTTCATCTGCCGAGTCAGACAGGCCCGGAAGTCCTGATTTCTCCACCAACGCCCTATCTTTGTTAGCAATGGCCTCCATCCCTAGTAGAAACACTTACCAATACTCATCGGCATGAGCTACTAGGTGGTCGATGAAGATCTTGAGAACCTTCTCCTGGTGCCCGAAATCCGGCCCCCCGATAGTTTGCTGGTACTGGCAAATGGCATGGATCGGCGGTTGTGAGAGATGAAACCACAACCTGCCTTCAGCCAGATACGCATCCAGACACTTCTCAATGAAAGAATACACCTTCTTGGGCGCAGTGAAGATGTTGAGCTGGAGCAGTTTTTGAATATGGAGACAGCCCTGAAGGAGAGCATTGTACCCATTCGGCCAGTGTTCCTTGCAACCAGCCACAAAGCCCGTGAATCCGAGCTCCAAGAGTTCGACCATGGGAGAAATGAGGGCCTGCGATGCCGTGTAGCTGAGAAGAGTGCACCCATCACAGGGCAGGATGGCAGACTCCAACTCTTCCCTGGAAATATGGTTGAGAAGGGAAGAAAACAAGCCGCCTGAACTCGGTCGGTGACGGCCGATGGTGTCTGCTATCATGTTGCCAAGTTTTCTCTGCTCCAACAACCGGGTGCTTTCAGGAGTTCGGCCGTGGAATGGACGAGAGACCAGCTCTTGAACATCAAGACCTGTAGAGTCCGGGTTAAGCACCGAAATGCCATAATCCTGCTCCCGCTCTTCCTCAGGATCCAGAAGTGAGTCCTTCAGATATTCAACCACCTCCGCGTTGCCCCTTAAAATGGCCCAGAAAAGCGGCGACCTCCCAGATGAATCCGTAGCTGTCAAGTCTGCCCCGAACTTGGACAGTACCTTGATGCACTCCAGGGATCCAGCCTTGGCGGCCAGATGGGCGGGTGATAGTCCATTCTTAGGGGTGGTTGCGTCAATCTCATCCATCAAAGGTGTTGCCAAGATGAGGGTCTCCAAGATGTCGCGATGGCTGTTTGCCGCAGCAATTTGAAGGGCGTTGTAGGTGACCCCGTCTTCCCCTTCGTAGATGCACTTCCAGTCCAAGTCATCTTCCCTCTCGATGATCTCCTCCAACACAACAACCTGGCCATTTTGACACGCAGCGATCACGGCATTGTATCCATCAGAAGCAGCCAAACCCGGATCTGCGCCATGGGTGAGCAGCGCACAAGCTATCTCGCTTTTGTGTTGAGAGATTGCCTCCGTCAACATGGACCAGTGGAATGACACTCCTCTTGACCCATCTTTGCCCGACACATTCTTGGGCAGTCGATTAGGATCCATTCCACGCTCGATCAGCTTAGCTATGACTGCCACAGCGAACGGGGTATCCAGGAGAACGTGGAGTTTGTCAAAGGTTTCGAATTGACGAGCTACCACTTCCTTTGGTCTGGACCTGCTGAGCAATGTTCGTACCATTGCAAGGTCCACGTCGTCTAGCAACACAGCCTCGAACAGCGATACACCGAGGAGCTGATCCCACGTACGATGTACGTTAATTCCGGTGTTGACGAGTAATCTGACAAGGTTGGATAGCTTATGGTGCACTGCCTGCTGCAGCAGCATCACAGCGGGAAAGGATAGCGCGAACGGGTTCGGGCCATCCAGATTTAGGGACGGTAAACATGACGGTGGTGACGCCGAAGCGTCCAAAATGGACGTGATGAAAGGATACTGCCAGCCTTGCCAGTATGGCTGACTGTCTGTTTTTTTCGCCTCTGCGATGTATTGAATCGCACACTTGCCAGTCTCCCTTTCATAGTCGGCAAGGACACCGTGCTCGACTAGACATCGGACCGCCAGGTTAATAAAGCCGGACAGGAAATACAGAGAGGAAGGATGAGCGGTGGTGCCAGTTCCAGATAGCAGCGGAAGAATGCTGTCGCAGAATCGAACCCAGAGGTGACGGTTGGCTATGTCTCGCGATTTCAGAATCTCGGGTGTAAGAAGCCTCTCGTAGTCTTCCCGCTTGATGTTGGGGAAGCATGACGGGTGCGCCGTCGGAACAGAAAATGCACCATACCGACCAGCAGTGAGCTTTGTGTTGGTGATGATAGTCTCGACCACTGTAGTCCCATCAGAGAACTGCCAAGGCAACTCTCGGCATTTATCCAGAACCACGTCCAAAAGCTCGGTTGAAGCAGACAAGTTGAGGTACTTGAGCAAGAATCTGTTGATCTTGATTGCCTCGGGGATGAGCTCAAACACCTTTTTGACGAGATTCGCGTCACCCCATTGAACGGCATACTCAGCAAGCTGCTCGTTTCCTTTCAAGGAGATGTTTTCTTGACAAGCATCCAACATGAAACGAGCGGCTAATGGGGCAGGCTTCCGTAACCCTCTAGGGGGCTGTGCAAGAGTATCGATAAAGGCAAAGGATGCCACCAGAGGAGTGAAGCCAAAGCGATCTTTCGTGCGTAGATTCTCATCCCTGCGTGGATCATGTTCCCAAAGCCACTTGAGGAGAGCGACATCGTTTGTAAATGCACAAAGGTGCCAGATTGTGCGTCCATCCATGTCTGTATCAGTCGTTGAAGCGCCGTGGTCCAGCACCAGCTTTGAAAGAGCTGAAAGATCTTCGACAACCATGATTGGTGTTCGCTTGTTGGAGTCTCTTACCCCCATATCTGCTCCAGAAGCGATGAGAATGTCCATGATCTCAAGCTGCGAGCCTTCGGTAGCCGTGTGAAGAATAGTGCCAGCAAGCCCATTCTTGCCAAATGGTAGGTTAGGATCAAATCTCGGGTCGCTGGTGAGGCGCTCGATCAGAGTCACATCAAAATCCAGCACCGCATTGCGTGTAACTTCGGCAATATGATGGTCGTCCAAAGTGGTGATCTTGCCGGACTCCTCCGAGAAAGAGAACTTGATGTTGGCGTGCTTCATAAGCTGAGACACCGTCCTCTGGAGCTCTCCATACTCCACCGTCTCGTTCACGATGTCGGCCAATGTCAAGTTAACCAATGTCAAGTCGTAAACAAAGGTGAGCAGGCGTGCAAATCTCGCCTTGTGAAAGAGACCACGCATCACCAGCGTCTCTCGTTGCATGAGCTCGAGAAAAGCGCCATCCAGTTTGCTTCCTCCCTTCATGATGCGGGTGAAGATGGCCTCATGCTTGGTCGTCATCGCAACCCAAAAGGCCAGGCCTGCAAGCGATACCTCATCCGCGTTCTTCCAGTTATACTTGTAGGTACAGTCAGCACCTTCATCGAGAAGGTGAAGGATGGTGGCTGCTCGTTCCACGTCGGAGTCTCCGCCAACAAGCAAAGAACCCCATGACTCCGGCTCAGCGCGTGTTGCAAGAACCTTGGTGCCCATAAGAGCGCAAAACAGAGGAGTGCCGAGAATGCTGGTCTGATTGATGTCCGCACCCATAGAGAGGAGGTCTCTGCAGAGATTCGGCAAGCCAAGCGCGGCAGCGATGTGAAGTGACGACACTGATCCATCGCACAGGGCATCTGTGAGCTCCAACAACAGTCTCGGTGAAAGCGCCAAGGGTCCCAAGGCTCTTGGGAATGTCTCTCTGGCGTATTCCAAAACCCACTGCACAAAGCTGTACGATCTTTGAATCCGGAAGAGAGAGCACACCTGTGGCCGCAGCTTCTGCCAGTACCTCTCAGCATATTCAGGCCAACGCGTCGCTGCTGTTCGATAGTTTGTTGTGATCCGACGTGATTGCACCAACGCAATCTCTTTGTTGTACTCTGCCGGTTCGCGATCGTTGTCGGAAGAGTTGAGTATTGTCAGCCAAGCAGAAACCTCCTCAGCGCTCGGCTCAGTTTCGTCGCGTGTCTGTACTGGAGATTCGACCATCTCAGTGTCAACATTTTTTGTCATGAGCCGAGGGATCGAGTTGGAACCCAAAATGGAGAACTGCAGCGCAATATCTTGGAGGGATTCCGACGATCCAAGAACAAAACCAAGCTTGGAGCGATTGTCCAGGAGAGATGATCTGGCAGCTTTGAGACCATCCGGAGTCGCATAGGTGTGGACAGACTGAATAGCGCTAATCAACATCTCACATCCGTCCAACAGCGGCCACTCGGTGGTCTCGGTAACAGGCATGTCATTCTCGCTGTTTTCGCCCAGCTCGACGATGAGCGACTCAAGACTGAAAAGAGCACCAGCGAGAAGCCTCAGTTCAACGATCAACGGTTTCAGGTCACTCTTTAGCGGTGATCCTTCTCTCAGGCGAGTGCTGATGCTCGCGCAGGCAGCGAGTGTCGACTCCTTCAGCTCGCTGATGCGCTTCAGCATGGTTGATTGTGTCGGAGACATTTTGCAAAACACTGCGCGATAGTTAGAGACTATTCAATCGAGTACCATGTGAGATTCACGCACGTCTTTGTAGCAAGTCTCACTCAGCAGACTGGTATTTGTGTTGGGCCAAGTGAATGCAAGTCTGGCCGCAAGCCGCTGGGAGTCCAAGCACCAAGAGCTCAGGATGGTATCGCCCACGAAGCCAGGAGGCAATGAAATCTCAATGCCCAAAAATGGGCATGGCTGGATTTAGTGAGCAAATAAAGTGCACAGCAATAGAGTCGGAAGCTCAAGAGTCGATTATCGTGTCCGGGAGTGCTGATACTAGGCGATATAAGGATGCGACAAGAAAACAGGTCGCCAGATGAGATCCAGAGAGATCATCTATAGGAAAAGATATAGACTAACGTTTCAGAGATGAAAGAAACATTACCCCAGATTCATCGGGAAGATCAGAGTAAGAAAGCGCGCCTCCGTGATGGTTGAGAGGGTGAAATTGTGTGAAGCCGTTGGTCGGTTTGGCATCCTCTCCAAATGTCATCAACGCGGGCAGGGGAACGAACAGAGGGGCGCTCGGACCATCCAGTGCGAGGTTACTCATTCACTGCCCAGACGGTGATGAGATATTGCCTTGGAGAGCGGAGAATAACGTTTACATGCGTATCAGGTCTTTACAGTGAATCACAGGATCAAGGTGACCCGTTAAATCACTGTCTCCTCTTTTCTCCTTAAAATTTCCTCCAGTCAATGGGCAGCTTTAATAAGCCACACTCTCAAACACAGTGTATATTCACCTCGCCAAGGGTGCAGTTTCAAGGCACCAGCCGCAATGAACCACAACTGACGTTACAATCAACAAAAACCATTCATGCTATAAAGATATCGAGAATATGACTATGCAATTGTTTGTGGCTAGTATAGCATTTAGTTAATGTCCCATTCAAACTCCAAACTCCAACCCAAGTTGTCAGGAGTTGACAGCTGTAATCATGACAGTTTTCTGAACCAAGCTCCCATTATCCCCATGTTCCGCCGCCACCACCGCCTCTACCTCCCTTCCTCTGCGCACTCAAACGCCAGTCATCCTCGTTTGCAAACTTGTTGTACAGTGGCTGGATCCTCTCTGCCTTCTTCCTCTTGCTCAGTCTATCCGTTGGTGCAACCTTGAAGAATGTCGGCGCAGCCTCCACGAGCCACTTTGGCTCGATGCTCGTCGTGCAATGCATGTACTCCTTGGTCGTCAACACAAGCTCATGGTAAATCACCCACTCAGCCTGCTTGCCAAACAGGGCTGAGCTTGGGTGCAGGTATACAGGTGTACCCTCTGTCAGCGTCTTGTATCCCTCCTGCGGGTCCTTGCGCGCCGCGTTGCGGAAGAAGCCTGCGCAGAGAGCACGGCGCACCTTCTCGGTTGCGCGTCCGCACGAGGCGATAGGATGTTTGTACCGATCCATGATCTTAACGATTTGGTCACGAACATCCTTTGCACGACGCATGGAACGCGCCTGGATAAAGTTCTCAAAGCACCAGGGGGCTGAGTATCCGCTGTGCTTCCACGAGTTGTACACGTTCAGCAGGGTGAGGTGGTCGCCATGAGGGTCGTGGAACTTTGCCTTCTTCTGGTCGGCTTGTGACTGCTTCTCCTTGGGGCGATAAAACACGGTCGAGATATTGAGCATGGAAACAATGCTGAGCACTTCTTCGGCGCACTCGAGCTCAACGGCAGCGATGAGGACCTTGGCAAGGGAGGGCTCCATGGGGAAGTCGGCCATCTTTCTGCCCAGCCGAGTCAAGAGGCCTTCATCATCCAGAGCGCTGAGCGCGTACAGCTCCTCCAGCGCAGTAAGCATAGTGTTGATCGGAGGGGGGTCCATAAAGTCGAAATGCAGCAGGTCGTTGATGCCCATAGCCTTGAGCATTAGAATCGTCGTAGACAAATTCTGTCGCTGAATTTCAGGGATGGTAGTCGGCAACATCTCTGACTGATACGCAGCTTCTGTGTACAATCGGAAACACTTTCCGGGACCGGTTCGGCCAGCTCTGCCAGATCTTTGGTTCGCCTGGGCCTGTGAAATAGGGGTAACCACCAGAGAATCCATTCCCAGCTTGGGATCGTATGCGTTCTGCTTCACGAAACCGGGGTCCACGACGTAGTAAATCTCATCGATGGTGATCGAGGTCTCGGCAATGTTGGTAGCGATAACGACCTTGCGGCTTCCAGGAGGCGCTGGCTCAAAAATTCGACTCTGCATCTCGGTAGGAAGCGATGCGTAAACAGGGAGAATGATGAGTTCAGGCACGTTAGGCCCCAACGCCTTCATTCTCTCATACAGGACCTCGCAAGCTGTGTCGATTTCTTCTTGACCTGTCAAGAACAGCAGAATGTCACCCTTGGGCTCGGTAAGGTGAATCTGCATGACCGTGACCAGAGCCGCATCCAAGTAATCAGATTCGGGCTCCCTGGAGTAGAGGACCTCGACAGGGAATGTTCGGCCGGGAATGGTGAAAATTGGGCATTCGTTAAAGTAAGCCGAGAACTTGTCGGCATCTAGAGTCGCAGATGTGACAATAACCTTCATGTCAGGTCGTCGTTTGAGGGTCTTCTTCAGCAAAGCAAAGAGCACATCGGTGGCAATAGTACGCTCGTGAGCCTCGTCAAGCATGATACACGAGTATCTTGACAGGTCTGGATCAACGAGAATCTCACGTTGAAGCATACCATCCGTCATGTACTTGATCTTGGTGGCCGGGCTGGTGCAGTCTTCGAAACGGATCGTGTAGCCAACTTCTTCTCCAAGCTTGCAGCCAACTTCTTCGGCGACTCGCTTGGCGACTGACATGGCAGCGACACGACGAGGCTGGGTGCAGCCGATCATGCCATCATTAGCAAAACCAGCTTCAGCCAGGTATTGTGTCAGCTGTGTTGTCTTTCCGGAACCTGTCTCTCCGACAACAATCAAGATCTGGTTCTCCTGAACGGCCTTGATGAGTTGACTTCGGAAGACAAAGACGGGCAGCGACTCTCGTTGCTCCTTGATGCTCAGGTTTGTACGCTTGCCCAGGGACTGGCCCTTTGGAATGACGGCCTTTTTCCATTCGGGAACCTCTTCTGACTGTTGGTTCTTTCTCGCGTTCCTGAGGTCGCTAGCAAATTGTCGCTTGTCGGGGTCTGCCATAGGATCCTGCCACGCCGTAGAAAGATTCTCCTTAGGCTCTTCCTTAGCAGCAACTTCAGCTTCCTGTCGCTTCAGTTCCTTTCGCTCCTTGGACAAGGCAGTTCCCGACATGGCTGCTCGGTTCATGGAGCCGTCTGGTGCCTTGACGACTCGAATTGGTGACAGTTCAAGCGATTGCTTGGTTTGGCCAGCCAGGAAAGGAGGCTCCTCCTCGCGCACTTCAATGTCGACATCCTCTTCCAGCTCCATTTCGCCATCACCGCGTAACGTCGCGTTGTAGTCTTCCTCCAGGTCGGGGTAGTCAGAAGCCTTGGCTACTCCTGATGCGATCAACTGTCTTATCTCCCACCTCTCTGGTGAGGTCATTCTCTTCTTTTGTCGCCGGGGTGGTCCCAAGTTGTCTCGTGGCCCGGCTGATGGGTCTACGAAGCCATTTCTTGCTCCTCCTCCCAGTGCTTCCATGTTGGCGCCAGTCGTCATGCGAGCTTGCGGTTCCAGATCTTGACCAGTTTCTTGATCAACGTCCTTCATCGACAACCCAACTCTACTCCCTTCGATGCTTGTAACCTTCACCCAGACCTGTTGTCCTCGTGTCAAGAGATCAGAAGGGTGACTGACTCGCTGCCCAGCAACCATGCGCGAGACGTGGACCAAACCGTCGACTTTGCCCCTAACATTATGCAGGTTGACAAAGGCGCCAAAGTCTTTGATACCTGTGACATGTCCCTCGTAGACCTTGTGTAATTGCGGCGCATCATCCATCTCGAGCGCTGGAGCATTGCGGAAGCGGTCGTCGTCGTCGTCGTCGTATCGTCGGCGACCTCGTCGGTCCTTGCGCGAATCGCGATAGCCATCTCGCCAGTCTTCGTCGCCTCGTTCTTGCGACCGTGATCGCGATCGGTATTTGTCTCGCCTGCGCCGGTCTCTCGAGCGCGATCGGTCTCTCCTCCTGCGCCTTGAATCTTTCTGGTCGTCCTCAGGGCTTCGACTCCGTTTCCTCGCGCTCTTGTCCTTTTTCGCCTTTCCTTCCAAGCCTTCGAGAAGCGCCAGGGTATCATCGATCGCATCGGCTCCACCGTCAGGTACGGGGTCCTTGTCCGGCAGCGCAAGCCCGCTAAAGACTTTTTCCTTCTCCTCGAGCGTTCGCGTGTGGTGGTGTTCTTCGTCTTGGGCGCCGTTCTTGCCCTTGAACTTTGGGTGCATAGCCAGGACAAGGCGGTCAAGGCTCTCGACTAAACTGGGCGGAAAGTCCGGGGCGATGCCCGCGAGTCTCTCGCGGAACTCGTTGAAGGAGCTGCATTCTAGACGCTGCGCGATCAGGAACTCAGCCAAGGTTTTGTCGCCGACGCCGACGTGATTCTGGAGTTCCGACGTGACCTTTGACACGAGCGACAAAAGCTCGAGGTTCAAAAGGTCGTCCATGTTACAAAAGAGAAACCGATCCTGCGACCTGGCAGGATGGTTCAGCAATGTAAAGTGAAGGTGCACGGGAAAAGTTGTAGGAATCTGACCGTGGCAAAAGGTCGGCTCACCTTGGCGGATTTCGGTGAGGCTCGGTGAGTGTTGGTCACCCTGTACCCCAGCTTTTGTCATGCAATGGGCGCCGTTTTATGTGTACCAGATCAATAAAGGAGACATTTACATACTTGAGGCTCTCTTCTGCCTTTCGAATCGGCGTGATTGTATCCCATGGCTTTTTTGTTCTTCCAAATCGCTATAGATATATTCTTAGTCCATTAGTCTATATAGAATCAATAGATTCTGCTTTGAGGCGATCTCACTAAGGCACCTCTCTCTTTTGTTTCACAAACTACCTTAGTACTAAGACAGGTATGAAAAAGCAGACAAGATCGTAATTAATATGGGATATATAAGAAAAAGAAATATAAACAATTCAAAACATTATCTCCTCCCTTCTATTAATTAGCAGCTACCCCCCAGTTGCTGCTTGTGTGCAAGGGTTCCTGCTGTCATGCTTCGATAGGTGACAACTCCAGTTGCAAACGGCAAAAAGAGTGGACAATGGTGGATTTAAACCACCTGAGTTGGACGAACAGGGAATCGAACCCTGGACCACTCCCAGAGGCGAAGATCTTTGAGAAGAAAATTGCTAAGGGAGTATTATACCACTAAACCATTCGCCCGGAAAGAAAGGATAAGGTACAATGGTGGGATGGAACCACCACGGCTGGACGAACAGGGAATCGAACCCTGGACCACTCCCAAACACTTGAATCATTCAGATGAATCATGCTAAGGGAGTATTATACCACTAAACCATTCGCCCTTGAAGGGATTTGATGGGTGCAACCTTTCGGATGCGCGGCCATGAGGGGATCGTGTTGCGCTTCGATGTTCGCGATCTCACGGAATGCGTCAATAGTGTGTCAAAGAAACGTTGCATCAGACGAGCAGAGATAAAGCTTGAGAACCTGCATTTCAAACCTTGTTTAATCTACTCACTCCCTATCGTCCTGGCAATGTCCGGCCTAAACCCAGCTGTATAAGTCAGTTGGGTGACGTACACCGGAGGAGTTGCGCACCGAATCTGACAGGCTCAACCCTACAAGGCAGTCCCCGTTTGACAATCCCAGCCAATGACTCGATAATGGAAGCCTGGCCTAGTCTCACAAGGAAAAAAAGGACGAAGCCGCAAGATAATTCTACTGCGCTCCGTTGGATGCTGTGGCTGTAACTGTTGGTGGGGTTAACTGATGTCGCCCTGGGTGTCCAATCGTGAGGCCTCGAGACCTGGCCCATTACGCAAGCCCCTCGCTTGACTCCTCACCCCAGAGAACGCCACCAGGTGACCTGCTGCAGAGCAAGAGAGGTACGTACCTGAGCTTCGGCGTCATCGCCAGCCGCCTCAGCCTCAGAGTTCCCGAGCAGTCACACGCCCTCACTCCCTCTTCCTCCCTCCATCAAAGCCAAAGCTCACGCGATAATTCAACCTCTAAAGAACATCCGTTTTCCTTTGAGATTTTCCATTTTCTAGACTCCCTCTAGAGCTTCACCTTTCTCCTCTGCAGCCATGTGCTCCGCCGACATCTTCCTCGCTTTCCTCGCCGTCCTCTTCCCCCCACTGCCTGGTAAGTCGCCTCCATCGCCAAGTCGCATGCATCATTGCGCATCAGACACAACATTCGCTAACTCTTCGTTTTCAGTCTGGGTCAAGTGCGGAATCTGCAGCGCAGACTCGCTCATCAACATTCTGCTCTGCGTCCTCGGATACATCCCGGGCCTCCTCCATGCCTGGTACATCATCGCCAAATTCCCCGAGCCGCCCTACGAGTACGAGGCCGTCCCCAATGATCGCGAGGGCGGCCGTGTTACCTACGTCTACGTCCAATGCCCGCAGGGTCACCACCAGACTCAGAACCAGCAGCCTAAGCCGCAGCCTCAACCTCAGAACGGTGGCAACAACATGAACTACGGCACGCAAAACGCCTCCGCTTCAAGCCAGGCCCGACCCGCCCCTCAGCAGCAGGGTGTCACGGATGCTGGCGAGGGCAGCTCTGATAACCACGGTGTCCCCCCGTCGTATGCCGAGGTCGTCGCTGGAGACCACAAGATTCAGTCGAGGGATTAGATGCTCAACTGGATATCGAATTGAAAGGGTTGACGGGGTGACTTGCAAAGCCCATCTCTGTCGCCACACAAGTAACTTGAGCCGCTTTTGCAGAGCGGCCCTCAACAATCAAGCGGGTCCTCAACCAAGGATCTCAGGTGAGATGGCCGAGTTGGTTATGGCGTCAGGTTAAGGTCACCTTAACAACCTACAATTCCTGATGGAGCAATCCTCCTGGGTTCGAGTCCCAGTCTCATCAGATCATTTCTTTTTTTGCGTCTCTCCACGATTTTTGTTTTAGTTGCAAGTTTTGTGGGCGTGGCTGGGAGCCTGGCTGTGTAAGAATTGTGTGGTTGTGGGAACCTCGGAAATGATGCCCACGAACACAGAAGTCTCTTTTTCCCTCGACGGGAATTATAATAGGAGTTCAGGGGCATGGATCTTGTGTTTTGCACTGGAGGACTTATAAGGATTGTTGGCGTTGGACTCGATTTTGGACGAAGCACATGTACCTTTCGCACAGTTTATTGTGCTCAGACTTAAATTCCATTGATTCAAGATCTCGGTAGGCCGTCGTCTATCTTGGCTAACTCGTGAGAGTATATAATCCATGATATGGCCCATATTCGGTCCAATAGGCTTCCTTTCTAGCCCTCCTTTGCACCTGCGGCGTGCTGCTTCTCCTCTGCATCCGGATCATGGATGGACGGCGCTGGACGGTCCGAATCCCTAGGCTCCTTGTAGCCTCGCATCAACTCCTGAGGGAGATACGTATAGAACGAAGGGACGATGATGTCGACCGACTTGACGAATCTCAAACCAGCGTCCAGCTCGTAGATGGTTGCGGTGGCCTTCATGCCCGGCGCCATACACTCCAAGATGTTGTCGTCAAAGAATAGTGTCATGGTTTCCTCGGCGATGGGCCAGGGGAAAACGGGCGTCTCCCAGTCATCCTCGATGGTGCCCTGCTTGAAGATGGCCTTTCCGACAGGAACGTGCTCGAATGGGTTGTCGCCGATGACAAGTGACTTGACTCGCTTGATCATGTCTTCGCTCGGGCGAAACACCTCGACAAGCTCGATAGTGCAGGTAAACTCTCTCTCGAGTTTGGGTTCCTTGGTGCAGATACGCCCAAACAGCTCTGGCTCGTCCATCAAGGCGATGGCTGAGAAGAAGACGGACTTGGGGTCGAAATCATCTGGGCGCTTGTACTGTTGAAAGGCCCATGCCTCTTCGGCGGTTTCTGCGGGACAGAAGAGATCCGCAGCAGCAAGGTTGAAGTTTCCAGGCAGGGAGGTATAGAGCTGTCGAACCATGGGCCATTCGACGCAAGCTGTGTCGCATACCCGCAGAGCGGCCTTGACATCGTCTTCATACTCTGGGCACACATCGTGATGAAGGATATACCGGAGAAAGTTGATCACGGTGTCGATGCCCGTCATCATTCTTCCGTGCTCAAAGGACGTCAGCTGTACAAGAGCAACAGAGATGAAGCCAGCGGCAACACCAGCAAAATCGACAGTCCACGCATCATCATCACCGTTGTAGAATCTGCCACCAGCTGCCGTGGTCCCGTACACAATGTCAGTCGCAGTCGCCTCGCGACGCTCAGCAGGAGTCAGGTCCTTCAAGTCCTGACGGCCAAGGCCACCAAAGGCGCCGGGGTTGCAGTCGACACCGCCGAGGAAGAGATACTCGTTGAAGTAAAGAGTGCGGTCGCCCTGGAGACGACGGCGCGAGCGGAAGCGCTGGATGCAAGACTGGATGCGCCTGAGAGGTGTCAGCAATGGAACTTTGGAAGGGTGCTGAGCGTAAGCGATCTCACTCTGTGAATGGAATGTACCTCCGGGCACGTTAGCTTCTCATTCGACAAAAATACTGCATTCACGATAACTTACGAGGAATAGATCTCGTTCTTTTCCTCCTTGGCTTCATCAGGGGTCATGGGCGGATCAGCGAAATACTCTAAGCCTGCGTCAGCTTACACTCTATCACCAAGCGTGTGGGTAAGGCTGTAGCATACCTTCGAAGCCATTGCCGCGATTTTTGGGCAGTGCAGTAGGACCCCGGTTTATCAAGGTCTTTCTGCCCCTTCTGCCCTTTCCCGGCTTTGCGATTCCCTGCAGTGAGGCTGGCAAGGCGGGTGGTGGACTAAGGTCGGTCTCTGGCGCCTCGGATTTTTCGTCCTCCACTGCGGAGGGTGGCTCAGGCTGAGGTGGTGGAGACGGCATTCTGAGCGATGTGCGAGCGGTGAAGATGTTGCGATGGTCAAGAGAGAAACGGGTTGGTGTTGAGGATCTGGGGTGCTCTTGACTGTGATTCACTGACGAATTTGAGAGAGGAGATGATGAGCACGAAGAGGAAGAGGGATGGTTAAAAAACTGGAATTTGAATAACAAAAATGAAGTAGGTAGCTACTCAATACATTAGGGAAGTCTCATCATTTGGTCAAGTTTGCGCGGCAGCTGGCGATAGCTGGCTCGCAGCGGCTGTTTGCTATGCACATGGCAAGCAAATGGGAAGCTGCAGGACATGGTATCTATCTATCGGCATTTCTTAGTAGACACCGAAACACTGCTCTCGATATGTATTACTGTCCATGAATGTATTTGATCCTCAACTCCTGGAGGAGATGTAGTTTGTAGTCGGTGTAACCATAGAGACTTCAAGGAAATCAACTCACAGCAAGCAAGCCGGTGCAAAAATCCAAGACCCGTTACTCAAGCCAAGTTCAAGACTATCGCCTGATAGCTTGAGGCTAGGTGCATATCTAGTGCTCTCTCAACTCCGTTTGCTATCTGCACCCAGCCTCTTCACGGCTCCCGGCTTGAAGAAGCAAGCGCCCGTAATACCCGCCCTACCCTGGTGCCTCAGCAACTCCATCAGCCAATATCACATCGATACTTCTGAGGCTCAGTAGCTTTAGTCCGCAAAGTCTGCACGGCACTTTGATAACAAGGCAACCAGTGCGGGGTCGGAGTTGGGTCCAACGGTAGGGCTCAAAGCAAGGCTGATTTTCACGATAGCTTCTCCCCCCTCCCCGTCTCAAGGCGGGGCTGGATGTTGTTTGTATTGCACATTGGACACACCTTCAAGATACACCGCAAACCAGACCAAGAAGATTTCGGAAAACACGGAACGGCCCATCCCGGCCAAGAAAGGCGCCGGATGCTTCATTGGAGCTCGTCGTGAGCCTGCCGTTGCGAGCGAAAAGCACCAGTTGATGATGTGATTCGCCAAAGGGGGCTGGGCGTCGAGGTCAGTTGACGATGATCACGGGCGGTCTAGGGCTGCCGGGCCAAGCTCAACACTCCCAATAGGAACCTGGATGAATGGTGACGGTGAGACCTGAGTCTCTGAGTTGTACGACTTGTTGTTTGTGTGATTGCACGTTTGTAGCTGAATACGAATTTCACAACCTTGTCAAGTGGCCCAACCCAACTCAGGAGTTTCGCACGTGGGCGGACATTTCAGCAGAGCCCGGTATATGGGGCTATGATGTAACTGCCCAGCCTTCATTTCATGATGCACGGGCTAGTTGGGAAAAAAACGAAGACCAGGAAAAAAACGTGCAACGCTGCACTGCATGTACGGGTCTCAATGTGATTCCCGACGGGTTGGTTTGGCATGTTGGACTGGGTCGCATTAAGGATGACGTGACGAATCCTTCTTGATTATTCTCAAAAGTCCCCTGCTCTCATCTAAATTGCCTATAACAAGCAACTTCGAGTTGATTGTGAGACTAGGATCAAGTGGCTGGCTAGTCCCGTGAAGGCTCTGTTTCAAGAGGTGCGAAACATACCAAAGACTCCTAGGACAACGCACAACCAACATAGACAACGCATATGATACCCCATCTTCTGGATACCTTGTGTCCCTTGCATAATAAAACACCATGCCAGTTGCTCCGGACTGGACTGGCGATGGGAGGCGACGTGTAACCAACCAACCCGGTCACTGTTGTCTACGGTGAGACAGAGATGATGTGGTCGCCTTGCTTCTAGCGGCTGCACGAGCCCGCCCTAGGCGCACTTTCACGGCTCCCCCTTTCGCAGAGACGTCGAGAGCGAGTCTGCCCAGCGGGTTCCGGAGGCGGCTCAGGCCGGGGTGAGCCCCCGTCTCCCCTGGGTCGCCTTCTGACAGGCCTGACGTTGGTGTGGCTCAGCGGCTGCCGCAGCTTGAGGCGGCGCACGCGCTCTGGCTCTGGATAGGATACGACGCCGGACTCTGGCGCTTCATTTGGGTGAATCAGACATTGCCGCCATGGTCTGTCCCGGAGTGATTTGCTTGTCCAAGGGGGGCTTCGTTATCGGTCTCGCCATCGCCTTTCGCCTGCTCGCACTTTCTAGGGACCGTGGGAGGTACCGCCTCCACCTGGGCTGGCTGGCGACTTGGCTGTGTACCTAGGGCAAGCGTCTTACTGGGCTGTTGTTGATGATTTGATGTGATTGCTTGGGAGCGGAATTTGGATGGCCTTGTCCTGTGCCTGTGCCTGTGCCTGCCTAGCCACAATCCCCCTCTTTCACATTTTCCCCCATCTTCTGTTAGTCGACGGGGACGGGGGTGGACATTCCAGTATAAACTCCAAAGAGACTCCGCCGTGATCACTGACCTTCCTGTCTCCCCTAGTCTATCCTACAATACCGCGTCTCGCCAGCCGCCGTTTGAAGAATATTATTTGCTGGTTTTGCGCCGCCATCCTCCAATTTCCCACCTCGCTCCGTCGCATCCGCCACCAAGAAAGGCAATTCGCAAGGTTGACCTTGACCTTGGCTCTCACCGATTTAAAAATTGGATAGAAAAAGTCGCCACTCGCGCGCTCCCTCGCTACCCTCGGGCCATCCTAAGCCTTCCTCCCTCGACTCGACTCGACGTCAAGGAACGAAACGGATCTGACCCTCCCACCGCCGCTGGAGCCCACAGAACAAACACACACGCACACGAGACTCGGCCTTGACGTGTCGCACCTTGTCAAAACCGGGGGCTGATCCTGCGCTGATCTGCAATCGAAATCCCTTCTTTTTTTGGCCTGCCGCGCCCCTGACTTTTACGAGTCTGGGTTTTCCCTTGTTGTTCCTTTTTTCGTTTATCTTGGGACCTCGTTGATCCTACCTATACAAGAAGGGAGTCAGCGTCAGCGGCCAAACTTTCTGTCCCAGTATCCATCTCTCCACTCCGTCACAGTCAGAAATACGCTACGCTTTGCCTTGCGCCGAGAACCTAGCGACAGTCTTCCTTCGCCTTGCTAGCCTTCGAGCTTCAGCCTCTTTCAGTTCAACGCACTCGCCATTGCTCGTCATCCTACTCGTACTGGTCAGCTCACCGCTCTCGCTCGACTTTTGTCGGTGCTTAAAGCCCGCCTACGTCTGTCGCTTCTGGTTGCTGCCTGTTTCTTGTCTTCTTGACTTGACTCCCGTCGCTTGGTCTGGTCTATCTTTGCTATCGCTACACCGACTGCCGGCGCGCACCCACCGCCACAACCCCCATCATCAAGATGGGATCCAAAGGAATGCCTAATCGCCACGAGCTTCGCGACTACAACTACGCTGTCGCCGGCCAGTGAGTATTCAGATGCCCTTGCGCTTTTTATGCGCTGCACCTAGCCCCCTGTCTTGTCCTGCTGCTCTTGTCGCTTCGCGCCTCGTCGCGCATCGCGCATTTGCGTCACAATGCCTCGGTCCCCCGCCGCACTACAAAGGCTGACCTTGCTCCTCCAGTGCCGGCACGCTCTGTACTCCCAATGGCGAGCTCTTTATCAAGCCCTGTACCCAGTCCGAGATTGATTTCTACCAGTCTGCCACTCGAAGGCACCCCGAATTCGCCGAGATCATGCCCTTGTTCATGGGCTCCCTGATGCTGAGCGACCCCGCTGACTCAACAATTGACGAAGCTGTTGCCGGTGTTATTTCCCAAAGTGGAGATGTCAAGACGTCCAAGGAGGAGATTGTCGCCTCTGTCCGCCAGCAAGTCGCCGAGGCCGCCGCGCAACCGCCCAAGGACACTGTTACTTGGGTCCCTAGTAAGGACAACAAGATCAAGACCGACAAGGCGGTTGTGCTAGACAATGCGACGTATGGGTTCAAGAGCCCCAACATTCTCGACGTCAAGCTTGGCGTCCGGCTATGGGCTGATGACGCCCCTCTACAGAAGAAGCAGCGCTTCGACAAGATCTCGGCCGAGACCACCCATGGCAGCTTGGGATTTCGTATTGCAGGCATGCGAGTCTATCGTGGATCAGATGATGCTACTGAGCTGGATGAAGAGGATTACAAGATCTACGACAAGGATTATGGCCGAATGGTTGTCAACAAGGATAATGTCGTGGACGAGTTCCGAAATTTCATCTTCAACAAGGCCGCCGGAATCGATGAGGATCTTGGAAAGGCTGTCTGCGCCGCCTTTGTACGGGACCTGCAGAGGGTTGAGGAAGTGCTCTCAAGTCATGAGAGCCGTATGTACTCATCCTCGCTCCTGTTCATCTTTGAGGGTGACGGCGAGGCCCTACGGAGTGCTATTGAGGAGAACAATGCGCTAATCGATGCGGAGGCTGGCATCGGCCAAGCGGCTCGAACTACCAAGAGGGTTGATAGTGGCATCGCTCTGGACGACGACGACGAGCTGGACGAGGACTCAGACCTCGAGGCTTCGTTGCCGCAGATTTATGGCCTGAAGCTCATTGACTTTGCTCACGCCGAATGGACGCCCGGCCAGGGACCTGACGAGAACTCACTGACTGGCGTAAGAAGTCTGCTCCGCATCTTTGAGGAGATGGGACAATAACCTTAGACGCTCACGCCTTTGACGACATGATGACAAGAAACGATTCGTTTTACCGGCCGAAGGAAAATGGGGAAAACAAAGAGAGCATTTGCTAGACGGAACGAACGACTGGAACCCCGATACCCATGTGTGATGGATCGAATGGAACATGTAGAAAACCTCCTCGGCGGAGACGATGGCGCACGGTGTCCACGATGATGACCATTTTATTTTTCAAAGCTCGACAAACAGTGGGGATCTTTATTTTGCGTCTCGAGATTGCACTCGAGGCAGAGGGACAGGCGTTGAGGGAAGGTTGGGAGCATCGGGATGTAAACATATTACCTGGCAATAGAGCAGGACATCAAGCCTGGGGAACTCTAACAAAAGAACGGGATATCAGACCTTAAGCTGTCTGACCCGAATGGAATCCGATTCCTATCAGTTGATTCATGACCATGAAGCGTGAAGTTATCCAAGTGAGACAACGATGACCGTTGGAGGAACAGGACAGTTCCGACAATGGCTGTCTGTGCGTGTCTCGGTTTCTCTTCCGAAAGCTGGGGGTTGAATTCATGCAGGATCTCGATCTAGGAACATTTCGAGCATTCATGATGGAGGCCACGAGGTGGTAGAAACACCCTCTGGTGTTTCTTGCCCAAAGGCGAGGTGACAGAAATGTCCCCAAGTTTATAGGGGTAAATCTGCTTGAGTATTTATGTCACGTGCGGCGACCCCAGCTTTTGGTGTTTTTCCCTCCAGACACCATCCCAGCCCCGGCCACACACCCTTACATTGAGCTTCTGGAAAGCTTCCATCGCAAGGGCAGCCCCACGCACAGACGCGCACGCGCGATCGCAGGACGACCACACTCACTTTCTTTGTTCAAAGTCGATGTAGCCGGCCATGTCGATTCCAGGCCTGGGCCAGATCCCCTCGCAGGTGAGTCTCCTCCGTCAAAGATGGATGTCAGACGACTCTATCGCCGCTTTCCAGGCGTCTCGACAGCTTCGCTAACTTTTCAGCCCACCGCCTCTTCTACCCGCGTCCTCGCCCTCCGTCCCGTCTGCGAATGGAGATTCCAAGTCTCCTACGGCTCGTCCGTCATTGTCAAGGTTCTCTCTGGCACAGCTGAGAAGGATGGCGTCGAGCTAGCCCCCCGCAATGCGTACAACTTTTCCGGCGTCAAGTCCAAGATCCTGACCTGGCACGGATGCGAGCTCGAGATTGACGGTCGCTGCGACAGCGAATCCATCGCCGACTATGGGAACCCGACCGAGAATGTCGCCAATTCGCATCTGAACCTTCATGGGCAGCTTAACGATATGCGCCAAGCGGCGGCAAGAGAAGGAAGAGAAGGGCCGAGGGTTCTCATTACAGGAGGAGTCAATACGGGCAAAACGACGTTGGCAAGGACTCTGACGAGTTATGCGACGAGACAGAGCTACCAGCCTCTGGTGGTGAATGCAGACCCCAAGGAAGGGCTGCTTAGTCTTCCAGGGACGCTGAGCGCCAGCGTGCTTGCGACTGTCATGGATCCTGAGGCGGTGGACGGTTGGGGCAGTACGCCAACGAGTGGCCCAAGCAGTGTCCCTGTCAAGCTACCTTTGGTCTTCTACTATGGACTAGAGTCTCCCGAGGAGGATCCCGACTTTTACCGTGAGCTTGTCAGTAAACTGGCGGGTAGCGTGAGTGGACGGTTGAACGAGGACGAGAATGTCAAGAGCTCAGGTGTCATCATCGATGGCACGGGTCTCCCCGAGCAGACCAAGGACGGGTTTGACCTTGTTGCGCATATTGTGGATGAATTCTCCAGTTGGCACTCCCGTGAACCTGGCGTTGAAGAGAATGCTGACGTGGTTATAGTCAATGTTATCATTGTGGTTGGCTCCTCGCACATTAGTGGAGAGTTAACCAAGCGCTTCGCAAACGAGCGGACGAGCCTTGGAGAGCCCATCAGTGTGGTACCCCTGGACAAGTCTGATGGCGTCGTTGAGCGTGACGAGATGTTTATGCAGCACGCAAGGGAGGCTGCTATCAAGGAGTACTTCTTTGGCGACTCGAGACGGACCTTGAGCCCCCTGATTCAACAGGTAGACTTTGACAACGTCGTCGTGTATCATACACCAGAGCGTATGCTTGACCCTTGATCCTACATGCGAGACAACATGTTGCTAACGTCCTGCCAGACCCGACCTACAACGGCGAGACATTAGCCCGCGAAGAGCCGTCGACCCCAATGCAACACTGGACGCTGGCCATCATGCACGCGACACCTAAGGAGTCGCCCGATACGGTCCGCGCCGCAGGCGTCATGGGTTTCCTCTACGTGTCCGATGTGGACGAGGAGCGCCGCAAGATCAAGCTACTCTCACCGGTGAGCGGGCGGTTGGGCGACCAGCCACTCGTGTGGGGGAAATGGCCGGAGCCGTACATCAACCTCCTCGGATGAGGCCATATTTCATGCTTTGTTTGCGTTTGCAGATCTACTCGTGGCCCTCTATTCGTCTCTTTGGGTTATATGACGGGAAAACTAGGCTCACAGCAATGCACAAGTGTCTGTGCGATTGTGTATCTAGGCATTGATAGCTACAATGTTGGCAAGCTGTGCCGAGATGAAGAAACGTATGCGTGGCATTGCCTATCTGCCGTTGGCTCATCGCTCCCTCGGTGTTATCTAGGCCGGGAATCACCCGATTGCTCTGTTCCTGGTGCATGGCTGCTTGTGCGTAGAGTTGTATGGACGCGCTTGGCGTCGGAGATGAGGCCCTTGATGTCTCAGTAGCATCCCTCCATGCAATTGAGGGACTTTCATCAACATCTTGGTACTGCAACGCCATGACGAACCGCTCAACAGCTACTAGAAGCATCTACCGTGTGCCTCTTCCAAGCCCACGTGCCCTGGCTGCTGAGTCGGCATTCCCTAATCTGGTAACTTCCTGGCTTCGCGGCACCCATCCGCCGTGAGGTCCCTAATTATCCCGACGACTGGCGTTGCTTTTTTTGTTGCATTCTCCACACCATCCTACGGGGAGCGGTCGAGAATCAGCAAGCTCATGGCGCACCCCGCAAAAGCCGGGGGATGGTTCTTGAGGGATGTGAAGTTGTAGCTGAGGTGGGGGGAAGGGAGCAAGGGAGGATGAGCGTGAGAATGAGGAGAGATCGCTGGATGCGTGGTATGATGGTGGGCGCGGAGATACGAGAGGAAGGGTTCGGTGAGCGAGAGGTTGCAAAATTATTTCCGTTTGCCTGTACGGATAGTTCTCCGTACCTGCTTGGAGATGCTACGTCGGAGGGGATAGTGTCAACGGGTACGGAGTTCCGTGTAAATTTACGCCTGGCCAGCGCCATTACCCGTCTACTTTCTTTTTGTTCAAGCCTCCTCTTATGACTATTGTTTTCCTCTTTTACACCCGTCTTGTCCTACAGACACCCGGGTGACTGCCGCTGCTGACCGTCTCAGCCGTCGGACGACGTCTGGCCTACCCCGGCCATCGGCCGGAACATGGCATACGAAGGCCGGGCCGGAGTCCAGAAGACGGCTCCGACTAGTCCGCCTCACACTTGACCCTTGACCGTAACCTTGCCCGTCTACACAGTGGGAGAAAAGACTTGCAGCAACCAGGTCGAAGATCAGAGGATCCTTCCCCACTGGCTAAAATTACGTAGCCTGCGCATTTATTTCCCTCTCTGGGGGAGGGTCCAATTCACACCTCCCATGTACAAGTTGATGGACTCGCCCCGGTGAAATGGCGGTGATATTCCACAACAGCCAAGACTCGCCGAGGCATGGTGACGTCCACAGACGCATTGCAAGACTGGAAGCAGAAGAAGGGCCTTGGAATAGCCGTGGGACCGGGGTTGGGGTTGTTGTTCCAAGGTGGTTTGAAGCAGAGGCCCCTGCTTAAGCTTAATTATTAGCGCCCTCTTGTCTCAAGAGCCGCGACGGCCATGCCTGGGCCAGACCGTCTGAGGAAAGGCTCCGAGGCAAAATAATTGAGGAAAAAGCTGGGGGGACTCGATAGGTACAGGCAAACGCGCGGCCAGAGGCAATGGAGGCGACGGAAAAGGGTCATCTGCTCGGAAAAAAGAAGAAGACGGAATCGTCGATTGAGTCAAGCACATCAAACTTGCCAAGTCTTTGACTTTTCTTGGACTGGCAGGTGATGGGTCGTCGTCTTGGCTGAGGCGAAGCAACAACAACCACGCAACAATGGCAAAGCAGGGCCTTGTACACTGGTGTATCTCGCCAAGCACAAGCCCATTGCCAAGGGCAAACAAGCATTCGTCCTGGTCAAGAGGGAAGCAGCAACAGCGAGACGACAAGCGATTGGGCGCTGGGGGATTGATGGGGATGCATCAGCTAGGGTCGTCATGTGGATATGGTCCAGCTTGGCATTGGATCTTGTCTCTGAAGGTAGCGCCTCGGTTTCTCTGGATTCCTGGGATACATATGGCCTCCCACACATGGCTGCTGGAACATGGACGCTAGGGAGATAGTGTGGATGGACAGCTCGGTATCAACGGGATCTCGCTGCCGTTTGAGTGTGCCACATGCTGTAAGGGTCAAGGAGAGCCCATTTGGGCGCTTCTGCCCCTTGGAATGACCTCCCAGTTTGCACCGACCTGCCATAGATGCCATGAGTATGAAAGCTGTATTCCCCCGCATTGTCTCACACTCTTTGCGCTTCGAGTCGCACAAGCCAGGCCCCTCCCTCGTCTGTAGACAACCCCGCGATGGGCGGCTAATTTCGTCCGTTCCCTAGGTCGCTTCCATCGCGCGCTGCATTAGCCCCAATTACTCTTGATGACGACAATGAAACAGGCCCGAACGGAGGAGGGGAAGAAGAACGAACAGCACAACAATGACGATCCGACTTTGCGCGCCTTGGTCTCCCAATCCCGTCCCGTCTCCCTCCCACTCGACATGGACCTCGTGACCTTGGGGGTGTGCACCGACTTGATTCGCCCGCGTGCGGCGGTACTTGGAGGTACATGGATCCCCACTAGATCGCTCAGCCACTGCAGGCAGGCTGGCAAGTCGCGGCAAAGTCTCCCAGCCAGTCACAAGCTGGCCAGACATGGGTTCCACGTCGTCCCCCAGGGTGTGTCGACCCGCTATAGCCCACCAAACCTAATCTCGACGATGCTCGTGCTCGATAACTCACCTTGGCTTACAAGTACACGCACACGCACCGAGAAGAAGGAAGCAGATGCACCCGTAGTGGGGTTGTAGCCATGGGCACAAGCAAATCTGTCACCAATGGTCTCTGACGGGCGCATGTTCCCTATCTCCAGCTCACAGTAGTTGCACAGTGGGAATTGAATCACCTGCACTCCCCCGCTGGCCGGACGCCGGCATCCATTGCGAATCACTTCGGCCTCCACTTGTAAGCCAACCCCGGAAGACCGTTTCCTTCGGAGCTCCCACGTTCTTCCCAGGCTGTGAGTGTGAGAGCGAGAGGGGAGGCTTCGCTTGCCGTCCGTGATTCTTTGCCCCTCCCGTCCCTCCTTCCTCCCCGGCCTCCCGCGGATAGATAAAGCTGCCTTCCTCTCCCTCAATTCCCCTTCCTTCTCTCACCAGGTCTAGCACCTTTCACGTATCTTTATCCCCTTCATCTTACATCCCTTTGGGACTGTTTGCAAGCCAACCTACCTTCACTAAACATCTCCTTGGTTGTCTCGTCGAGCAGCCAGCCCCAAGAGCCCGTCGTCGCAGCTCCCCCCATCGCCGCCCGGCACAACAGCCTTCGCTTACACCAACACCCATTCGATGGGAGAAACCGAATCTAAAGCCGCGAATGGTGCAGTTCACGCCACTACCACCACGTCGGACTCGTCGACCGTCTCCGCTGGACAGGACGACCAGCCTCCTATAGCGGAGCCCCCAGACCTAGCCATAGAGAAGCCGAGATCTCCTCACACCCTCTCTGCCCAGGCCGTCGCGCTTGACCTCAAGTCGGACGTCGACGATGGGTTGAGTAGCGAGGAGGCTGCCGCCCGCCTGGCTCGGGACGGCCCCAATTCCATCAAAGGCGCAAAGGGCATCTCTCTGTACGAGATCTTCATACAGCAGATCGCCAATGCCCTGACTGTCGTCCTCATCGCCGTGACCGCCCTGTCCTTTGCTATCTCGGACTACGTTGAGGGTGGCGTCGTCGCCGCCGTCATTGTCCTCAACATCGTTGTCGGGTATGTCTTTGCCGCCGCGCCTGCTCAGCCAATCTGCTGCTGCCTGGTCGCTGCCGCTGCTGCCACTCCCTACATCGCTGTCGCATATTGCTATGCCCCTTTCTCTGTCCCGTTTACTTGTCCCTCTGCTGCCACACGGTGAAGCCTGTGATTTTGCCATGCGTAAGGCCAGAAGCCCCAAGCACCGAGGCCGAATCCTGAGCCATATCCTGAAGCTGCCATGGCGTCTTCAAGCACTGCTACCCTAAGCTCGCACCCTGCTAACATGCAACGCTTTCTAGATTGATCCAGGACTACCGCGCTGAGCAGACTATTCAGTCCCTCTATGCTCTGTCCACTCCCAAGTGCAAGGTCATCCGAGATGGCCAGAGTGAAACTGTCAAGGCCGAAACGCTCGTCAAGGGCGATATAGTCTCCCTCGTCACTGGTGATGTCGTACCCGCCGACCTGCGCCTTGTCCAAGGCATTAACGTTTCCACCGATGAGGCGCTCCTCACTGGTGAATCTGTTGCCATCAGCAAGAAGCCCGAGGCAGTATTTACCGATCAGGATATGCCCATTGGCGACCGCGTCAACCTGGCCTACTCTGGAAGCTCCGTCACCCGTGGACGTGCCACCGGTATCGTCATCGCCACTGGTATGGAGACCGAGGTTGGCCAGATCGCTGAGCTCCTGCGCAAGACCAAGACCGACAACTCCGAAAGGGGTTTCATCGGTCGTGCCCTGTACAACGCCTACCAGTTCACCCGCAGAATCCTCGGTCTTGAGGGCACTCCTCTCCAGGTCACTCTCAGCAAGTTTGCCCTGCTCCTGTTTGCCTTTGCCATTCTGCTCGCCATCATCGTCTTTTCCGTCAGCCTTTGGAAGATTAGCGATGAAGTCCTGCTCTACGGAATCTGCGTTGGTGTGGCGGTCATTCCCGAGTCTCTGCTCGCTGTATTGACCGTCACAATGGCTGTTGCCACCAAGGCCATGGTCCGCGGAAATGTCATTGTTCGTCAAATGCCCTCTCTCGAAGCCGTCGGTGGTGTCACCAACATCTGCTCCGACAAGACTGGTACCCTGACCCAAGGACGCATGATTACCCGCAAGGTTTGGCTTCGCGGTAACCTCTCGGGAACCGTTGAAGGCACTGCGAACCCATATGATCCCGGTAGCGGCACCGTCCGCTGGGACGCCGACCTGGCTGGAAGCTGTCTGAACGCCTTCCTCAGAACCCTTACTCTCTGCAACAACGCCACTGTCACGGACGGCAAGAAGGAACCGGAGACCGACTCTAGTAGTGTCATCACCGCTTCCGAAGATGCTGAATGGAAGGCTGTTGGTGAGCCCACCGAAATCGCCCTCAAGGTCTTTGCCATGAGATTCGGCCAAAACAGGGCTCCCAACGATACGCTGGTTGCTGAGCATCCCTTTGACTCGTCTTGCAAACTCATGAGTGTCGTGTACGGCAACGAGGTCGAACAGACCCGTCAGGTTTACACCAAGGGTGCCGTTGAGGTTCTCCTGACCAAGCTCAATGAGACGGAAGAGTTTAAGAAAGAAATCCTCGCCAAAGCCGAGGAGCTTGCTAGTCAAGGTTTACGAGTGCTGTGCATCGCCACCAAGGCTATGAATGGCAATATCCAAGACTGCCACGAGCGAGCCAAGGTCGAGGACCAACTCGAGTTCCTTGGTCTCGCCGGTCTTTATGACCCCCCTCGCCCTGAAACTGCCGGTGCTGTGGCCCAGTGCCGCGCTGCCGGTGTGACTGTTCACATGGTCACTGGTGACCACATCAAGACGGCCACGGCCATCGCGTACGAGGTTGGTATTCTGAACAAGGACATTCCCCTCAAGACCAACACCGTCATGGCGGCGGCCGACTTTGGTGCTCTTAGCGACGCCCAGATCGACGCTCTGGATGAGCTGCCCGTCGTTCTTGCTCGCTGTAGCCCCCTGACCAAGGTCCGAATGATTGAGGCGCTCCATCGCCGCAAGGCCTTCTGTATTATGACTGGTGATGGTGTCAACGATTCGCCTGCCCTCAAGCAGGCTGACGTTGGTATTGCCATGGGAGACCGTGGCAGCGATGTAGCCAAGGAAGCTGCCGACATGGTTCTGACCGATGACAACTTTGCCTCCATCGTCACTGGTATCCAAGAGGGCCGACGACTTGCCGACAACATCCAGAAGGTGTGTTTTTCAATCCCATGCTCGCAGACTCTGCTAACAGTTGTAGTTCCTTCTGCACCTTCTCACATCCAACCTGGCGCAAGTCATTCTCCTTCTTGTCGGACTTGCTTTCAAGGATGTCAAGAATGTCGCCGTGTTCCCTCTGTCCCCTCTTGAAATTCTCTGGGCCAACCTTGTCACCTCCTCACCTCTTGCCCTGGGTCTCGGCCTGGAGGAAGCCTCTCCTGATATTCTCCGTCGACCTCCCCGCAGTCTTCGCTCTGGCGTCTTTACTCGGGACTTGGTTCGCGACCAGCTCGTGTACGGCTTCTGCTCTGGCTCCCTCTGCCTGTGCGCCTTTATGCTCGTCAACTACGCATCGTCCGGCAAGGGTTATCACTCTATGCCGGCCGACTGCAACGAAGCTGGAACGGAGGGCTGTGATCTCGTGTACCGTGCTCGCGCAACTACCTTTTCCACGCTGAGCTTCCTGCTCCTGGTGACGGCGTGGGAGGTGAAGCACTTCCACCGCAGTCTCTTTGCGATGGACGAGCGATGGTCTGGACCGTTTTCGGTTTTCAAGACCATCTACCACAACCGATTCCTCTTCTGGTCAGTTGTTTTTGGCTTCGTCATGATCTTCCCCGTGGTGTACATTCCCTACCTCAACACTGAAGTGTTCAAGCACAAGGGTCTCACCTGGGAGTGGGGAGTCGTGGCGGGCTGTGTTGTCATGTACATTGGTCTTTTGGAAGTCTGGAAGGCGTTCAAGCGACGAATGGGCCTGGGAATCGACACGCATCCCATGGCTCAGGGTCAGCCTGAGGTCTAAGCCTCCCGGTTGACTCGAGTACAAAGAGGAGCGAGATGAGTTGAAACAAAAGGGGGTAGGTAGTCGTGAAGAGTTGATGGACAGGTTTTAAGGATATGTGTCATGGGTCTCAGAATGTTCACTATTATGCTTATCGCTAATATCCTCTTGTCAATACATTTTCCTGTCAACAAAAAACAACTTGTATGCATCGCTGTGATTATAAATGTCTACTTGATTCCTCGTCAAACTTTTCGTAGGAGCCCCAGGTCTGGACAAAGCCGAGGGGTCTCCGTGATGATGCCGGCATCAGAAGGGCCGTTCGTGATTGTGAGCGTGGGCCCATATGTGTTTGGATTGAAAGGGTCGTATCATAACTTCAAGGCTTACTCGCCCTTGGCCTTCTTGATGGGGTTGCCGTCCTTATCGACGAGGCCCTTTTCGCGCATGACCTTGAGAGCGTCGTGGATGGGGTCGAGCTCGGGCATGGGGGGACGGTGCGAGTCCCAGTAGTTGTCAGCCCAGGTAAAGTACTGGCCGTAGTTGCAGGTGAAGAACATGTGGTGGAGGGTGTGGTGGGCGGGAGAGTTGATGAACTTTTCGAGCCAGTGGCCGGTGATCATGTCGCCGTCGTGGATGAGGATGGTCCAGACCTGGACGAGGGCGAAGAGAAACATGTAGAGGTGCTTCTGCATGGGGCAGATGTAGACAAAGACACTGAAGGTGTTAGCGGGCGAAGCTTTCAACAAGGTTGGAAGATGCTCACTGGTAGGGGAGAGACTGGAGGTATCCGTCGACGGGGTGGAAAGCGATGGCAGCCCAGGGCGTGGGAACTGATGTTGTTAGCTTGGTTCTCATGATGGGAGAGAGACTTGACTTACTAATCCACTTGTGGTGAGGCTTGTGGACATACTTGTAGACGCTGGGGTGGTGCTCCAGGCGGTGAATCCAGTAGATGCCCAGATCGTTAAAGACCATGTAGAGGAGAGTAGACACGCCGAGCCACCACCAGCCGTACTCGTCGATTCTGGTGTAGAGCAGACTCTTTCCGCGGACCTCGCCGAGGAAGAAGGGCAGTGTGAGAAGGTCGATGATGGGGATGGCGAAGAAGCTCGACTGGATCTCCTGACGGATCTGGTTCTTGAGGAAACGCGGGTGGTACTCGAGACGACGGTCAAAGATGAAGTAGTATGACAGGGCGGCCGAGATGACGTAGATTATGGACGCGCCGAAGCCGGCGATGAGGAGGATGGAGGCGGACTGGCGGTAGATGTTGTCGCGCGCGAGCGAGGAGCCAAAGTTGAGCGAGTAGGCATCGTCGTAGGGCGTCTTTGAGGTAGAGTCGGTGAAGCTGGTCGTGTTGCTCGAGAATCCGGAAGACGCCGGGGAGGATGAGGATTGTTGGGGGAAGAAGTAGGCGTATCCGTAGTCAAAGACGTAAGGGTCGAGGATCTCGAGGAGGAAATCCATGATGGGCGACGCAACACGAGAGAAAGAACCAAAAGCAACACAATCCGGACTCAATTGACTCTGTCCAAGGTGAATTAAAGAGTGAATTGTTCAAGTTAAAAAGGGTCGCCAGTTTTTTTTCTTTATTAGAGACCCTTCTGTTTCCGTCCGGAGCCGGGGTTTGGCGGTGTCCGTTCAATTAATTTCCCTGCACTGGCCCACCAGGGGTCGTGCTTTGAGGGGGCAGAGCATCTCTGTGCCTGGATTTTATCTTGATCTTATCTAATGATTGGAGCGGGGCCTCGCCAACCCGAATACGAATTAGATGCCGAGCGCAGATCCAGCCAATCATTTTGTCTCAACAGCTCCGGAAGCTGGGCTGCCGGATCATGCAATCCTCCTCTTCGTAAAGGTCGCTGCACGCCGCTACAAAATCAGGCCCGAGTTTCTCGTCGAGCTTTGCGGCTTCTCCCGCCCATCGTGCATTGTCCACCGGCCACGTCTTTCCTAAGGAGCGGAATCCGTGTCTGAGGTACAGGCTGTGGCCCTCGGCCGACGACGTGACGAGGGTCGGAGCTGAGTCGGCGTCAGCCTTGGCGAGCGCGGAGCTCAGGAGCCGGCCTCCGACCCCGCTTCGCTGGTGGGACGGGTGAACCATGAGTTGGAGTACCTCTAGACTACAAGTCAGTAAATGGCTTTGAACGGCTTTTATGGATGGAAACGTGCCGTAATGTTTCTGTCCTTTGAGAGCCTCTTCCTTGCACTTGTCCATCTCTGCATTCCTCTCATTGAACCGATCCCACAACTCCCTGAGGTGCTCCTTCGGCTCCGAGATGGGAAGCGGAGGTCCATCCCTTGTATCCTCGTCGCTCTTGTTCGAGTTCGAGTTCGCGATCTGGTAGATTATGAACCCCACGATCTCTCCCCCCTCCTCTGCCACCACCACGGTCCTCCCTGGATCTTGGATTGCTCCGCGGTCTGCGATGCGGATGATGTCGCGTGGATGTTTTTGGAAAAAGGCGGCGTAGAAGACGTGATATTTGTTGAGGGCTTCGTAGTGTATGTTGGAGATTGCGTCGCTGTCGGCGAGGGTTGCTGGGCGAAGGGTGATTGAAGACATTGTTACTCTAGTCCTGGTGAGCCAATGCTGCGAGAGAATGTTCTACTCTGCGAGCGGATATCTCACTTTGATGCTATTTTATGTAGTTTTTCCTGTTGCGCTAGATTGTGGCCTTGAGATGAATGTCGCGTGGTTCCTGATGAGGAAGCTGGTTTTGGACCCGCATTGCTCCCGGGTGAGTCAATCGGTGAGATCTGAACAGTCGAGCTTCCAACAAGAGCAAATGTCAACTAAAAGGTGTAGAAATTTGTCATGGGAGCTAGATACTCATAGAATTTATCTATTCCAAGTTCGAGACATCTTAGGGGAGTTGTCAGAGCATGAGGCTTGTGGGATAGAGTTGACCAAGTGGAGCAACCGATGACTTGCTTCAACGGCCACTAATTAGCTTGGCTATCGTGTCTTCCCCCAGTCCCTCGAATTGTTTGACTCGCATTTAGCTAGGCTAGGTACTGCGTAGCCTATGCTGTCGTATTCTGGCCCTTGTAAGAACACTCCGGAATGGACTTGTGGGCTGGGCACTTGATTCGCCTGAAGGTGCAGGCACGCTCGACATAGCATGCGATTAGTTAAGAGGTATTGTGTGATATTGCATTTTCTACCCTCCTCCATTAACAACTCCCCTCCTTGCTACTTTGACCGACCCTCCGTTTGGATGAAGAGAAATGGTGATAGGGTGTGAACTAGTCAGGGATTTAAGACTGCTGAGACTTACTGATGCCTTGTTTAATACCTGAGGCGACAATATGACCATGTATAGCTACATCTAATAGCGTTCGTAGCATCTATCTAGCATAAATATGTAATATGAGCCTTAAGTGAGGAGCCAATTGCTCCCCTTGGTAATTGTCTGTAGTCCCAACAGAGCAGCAACCGTTGACCTGAATTGATTTGGTATGGGCACTCATTGAACCGGTATGTAATACGATGGGGGGATGGCGATACGAAAGCAATTCGCTGAAAAGCTGTAAGAATACAAGGGTGCTACAACCTGGGATTTAGGTAGGTAGATAGATATGACATTAATAGGAATGGGCCACCATAGGCCTGCCCTTGCTTTGATCTGGATAAAATGAGGTGTTTTTGCTGACAAGGTAAATTCGGCTCACATAAATGGGAAGCTGAGAGGTAGGAGTCGATGAAAGGAGTGAACATGTCAGCATGTCAGTTTCCCAACTGTGTCGAGCAGCTTTGGCTTGATCATCGCTACTAAGGCAGGGGTGAGAGCTGGATGGCACCAGTTGATTTACCGATAAACTTGATCATCTACTGTCTCCTTGAACAGAGCCGTGGGATTAGTCTTGCAGAGCATGGTCGGTTTGCATCAGAGTTTGGACGAACAGGAACATTAGGGGAAGCCTCAACCTCAGAGATCCCAACGTGCTTCCACCGAACAGATCAACTACGGAGCAAGCATTCGATAGTCATGTAGCCACCATCGTTTTCAACGGCTTGAAGGAAAAGGACAGCGGTATACTAGGTGCGGTTATACCTGTTTCAAGCTTACGCCGCCCATGATTGGCTTGGCTCTCGGTTCGCTTCCCAACTTGGCAACTGGCACAGGTTCTGAGATAAGAGTAAGCCCTTCTCTTTTGAGAACCGAACACGCGGGGTTCTGGGGCACTGGATTTGGTTATTTGCTTCAGGGTGGGCTGAGACTGTAACATCTATGAATCGGGGCTACGTATCAGACTGTCACGTAACTTTGAGTGTGTTGATAATTACGCCCCCCGAGAAGATTCAAAAGGCCTTGTCTGCTCACAGAAGACAACAGAAGAGAACTTCTACCGTTGAACAATTCCTTCTTCGTCTTTGGATTCCACAGTAGTGCTTTGGATTAGCAACCAGCCATTAGGCAAGGTTCAAACCAACCTTTCAGATGCCTATAGATATCCAACAGCCTAGGAGGCATTGTGTAGAAGTAATAGCGGTACGTAATCCCTAAATGAGCGTAGAAAAGTAAAAAGAATACTGGCTCAATGTACTTCGGGAGATTCAACGTTGCAGACAGCGTGTTGAGGAGCCCTGGCACCAAAGGAGTTGGCTGACCTGCAACGACCATCTGGGACGATGCTCCAGGGGATGAAGAAACGAAGGGACATGGAAGAAGGATATCAAAAAGTAAAGGAAGCAAAAAAAAACATACAACACCGGGGATTCGCTGGTCGTCACCGACCCAACTACTAATCCGGCGCTTCGCAGCTTGACTCTGGGGGAGCGGACGGGACCCCGTATTCTCTACGAGCTATGGTCGTATGTGGTGGTTTGGTAGGGAGAGTCGTCTAAAGAAGGGGAGTCGATGGGGCGTTGTATGCCGTAAGAACCTCGGAGGATTTCAAAGGACTGCGTGACGATCGGCCTGGAACAAGAGTCAACATCTGTTTGAAGTGTCCTGTCGTTGGCCGAGAAAGTCTCGAGGTTGTCAACAAGGAACAAGAGGCCGGAGTTAAGACGAGGTTGCGAGATATCCTCCAGGGATAGAGAATCACAGGTAGGATGACTATGACGTAGACGATCGAGCAGAGGTAACTGAGATGGTTGTCTGATAATAGCCGGGGTTGTATGGCTTTTGGGAGGATGGGACTACTTTGAGAACTTGAACAAGCCGGTTCTGGCCTTGAAGCATTCGAGTAACTCTGGGTCGGGTCGAGTATCCGAAAACGATCGAGGGTGGTCGACATCAAGGAGGAGCCAGGGTTCGAGTCTGGATGCTGCTGTGCCACAACCGGTCAGAATGCAACGCATCTGCATTGAAAAAGAGTATGATTCTCTCATATCGGTAGGATTTCGTGCCTTGCATGCTGTACGAGAGATGTGATCAAGTCCGGGTCGATATGGGGAAAAGGGCTGCAAAGATATGGGAACGCCAAGCCGGGAAAGGGGGAGAAGCTAAGTTGATATAGGTATAGAACAGACTAGCAAGGGTCATTATATTTGTTCGACCAATGTTTTGTTTCTTGTTTCCAAAGTGTTTTTGCTGAGTCGAGTTTCCAGCGGCTCTTACTACCCCAGTACGAGTTGATAAGCCTGTTCCCTGCCAAGAACAACTAGGTTTCGCGAACGACATAGTATCACCACTCTACGCCGTAAACTAATAAAATCACTCCCATTGTTAACAGTGATTTTGTAAAAAAGATAGTAAAATACATCAACTCTGTAGCAATTTTCTGCATTTTTTAGAGTATTTCTGCATCGCACCACTAAGAACCGTGCGTGCTCCCATTTCTCTCGAGTGAGAACCCGGATGGACAGGCGCGCACCTTGATGGACACCCTGATGTCCTCTTTTCCTTGCAAAACACCACCCCAACACCACTCTTGCTTGTACAACCGCACCCAAAATCGCCCACATGAGGGCTTTGTGGTGATGGGCGTGCATTTCATTCCCTCTGTAGATCCTGAACCGGCGTTGCATCAAGGAAGCAAGCCACGATCCAGGGGGGAGGGGGGAGGATTGATAAGGCTGAGGCTGGTTGTCTTTGTTGGTAAAGTGTGAGTATAAAGAATGAGGCCTCCCCGAGAGGTGGTTTTGTTCTGCTTCTCTCTGGCGATGAATGTTGTCGAGCTTTTGCCAAGTACTTGTTGGATGGCCTATGGTTTCTTGGACTTGTTCTGGGAAACTCACCTTGAGGACCATCTCTTTCCTCCCGACCCTTCAGTCAGGACAACTCGAACAGAATCATGGATCGGTCAAATCGACACAGGTCCCCCGATGAGACTGGCCCGTCCTCAACTCGAGGACGTTTGCCCATCGCCACGAGCATCTGACGGCCACGAATTCGCAGGACCTCTGCGCCCTTGACATCGAGACGTCAACATCCTTTTGTTCTTCTCGTCATTCGGGAACTCTCCCGGGATGAAAAGACGGTATATGCCTCAATCCACGTCGACTCGCATGGTCCAAGGACCCCATGGCCCCATTCCCACGGACGTGTTGCTCCCCGAGTCTGACGATGAAGGCTGAAGAATTTTCTTCTCTTCGTTTCTCTTACTCTCACCGTCTCGCAGGCAGTCTCCCCCACGAAGAAAGAGGATCCCGGCACGGTTTATCCGCGATGCGAGCAGGCTTCTTGTTACAGGAAAAGAAACGTATCCCACGCCTCCTGGATTGTACGTCTTGACGGCTGCCTTCCGGAACGAGTCGAAGTGTCGCGTGGCCTTGTCGATCGGGTTTGATCCGGGTCGTCTCACCGTGATGCCTGCCGGAGACCATCCCAGACCCGAGAATGGCTGTGGTGGTTGGGGATGTGACGCAGTTGATGATGAGGAAAGCTGTTATTGACGTTGATGTCGTGGCTCACAAGCCGTAGGAAGTCAAGGAAGCAGACACCTGTCTAGAGGCAGAGGGTTTGCCTATCAGCAAAGGCCGACCATGAAGCCATGTACGCCTTGATGGATGGGCATTTCTCTCACGCCGAGGTAAGCGCCCTTTGCCATATCTCCTTGTCATTGTCAGTCAAGTTTCTTGTCAAGTTTCTCGTCTCCTGCTTACCCCCATCTCTCTTCGGTCATCTTGTTTCTTGTCATCTCTAGCCTGGCCTCCCCTCCCACGCCCGCGTGGGTCATGGCGGCCTTGCCCCCTTTCCCATATCAGCTTTCTCTCCAGCCCTGCGATCCTATTCACTCTCCCACGCTGGACCGCCCACACCACCCGATAGCCCGGTGGTTTCCCATGACTAAAATCCCATCACCGGGCAGCGTGGTAGTCCTACGCTTGTTGGTTCATCACAAAGTCACCCCCCGTTTGTCTCCCTCTCGACGACTCATCCCTGCTGTCGTCTCTTCTCCCTCCCTCGGCTTTCCCATTACTGCTCGTCGTATACACGCACACCGTTAGAGCCAATAGCTCCTGGGCGTCTCTTGTCGATTATCGACCCCAAGTACCTCTGGTACAACACACCACCTGCCCTCTCTCCCAGCCCAGCTAAAACGGTATGCGTGGGATGCATGCATAACGGATCCGGGTTGCTTCCTGAGTCGTTCGCTCTGAGCGGTCCATGTCCTGGGCTTTTGTGGTCCCATCCACCTTGGGATTCTCCATTCCCCGTTTCCCAATTATCCCTCATCTCATGCTGCGGCCATGTCACTCCTCACACTCCCTCTTCACATCACGTTGGCCGCGTGCCCATCACACTGGTTCGTCACGCTCTGTCGTCGTGATGTTGACTGGTTCACGTCGTCGAGCTAGTCGCAGTGTTTGCTGCCGCTGCCACCACTATTGCAATAGCGTCCATCTCGACGGCCGCAGCATCAATTGATGTCGTCGTCCTTATCGTGGTCATTCACGACTCCGGCTTCACCCATCATTGGCTCCGCCGTCCCCAGCACAACGGCTCTCATCCGGAGCTCCACTCGGCGGCTGTCGTTGCCAGAGTGCAATCCACACACATGTTTTGTCCTACTCGATCCCCATGTCCATCTTTACTCTGGTCCAATCTCGTCGACGTCTACTCACCCTGATCTCACCCTCTTACACGCTGAGCACGATCCACTGCAACACCCACGCCGTGTCGCCCCCCTCATCCGGCATTCGAGGCCACCTCATTTGTCCACGTACAGGACGAGCCTGCCCGTCATGCCGAAGTGGGAACTGTGCCCCAGCCCACCACGCAGGCAGGGTCTCCAAGTGTAACAGAGCTTCACCACTATGGCACGCCCCAAGCTTCAGCTTGTATTCACCGATGTGGACGACAGATACGAACCCATGTCTCTGCTCGGTACCCGGCTCTATGAGAACCGGGTTCCCATTGACGGCCTAGTCAACCCCCACCCAGAGCTTACAAGTCCCATCGCCATGTCCAGGTACCGTCTCTCGTACCTGGCAGCTAGCCTGAGCTATCGGAATCCGGACTCAGCTACAGGCGCTCGATACCTCGTTTTGGAACATGATCCCGGCCTTGGGGCAGCCCTTACGTGGCCGCCCCCCCAACTAGATCCCACTCAGAGGTCAGCAGAAGGCCTCACTCGCACGCCAATCACACCTACTCGAGAGGTCCGGATAGACTTCGTCCCCACCCGCGAGAGATGTACTCGGCATGGACCGTTCGATTCTGTAGGATCAACACTGCAGTGCGACACAATGCTCACGACGGTTGGCCGGCCGGCAACTTTGACAAGAAGCTCGTCATTGAGGGAGGCAAGCTCAACGAGGAGGACGCTGCATCTAGGCATGAGTAAACAGAGCTTGTGTGGGAACTCGAAACATGCCGGGTAGCTCGCACTGCAGAGGTGTGCTGCGGGAAGCTGTGCTCGAAAGCAGCGTGCATGGCCCCAGCCAATTACGGGAATAATCCCTCCTACACTATACATGTGTATGCGGGGTGGGAGGCGTCGGTGCCGCGTGACATTGGGAGAGGCCCCCGGGCCATGGTTGGACATCTCTTACACTCAAAGACGGAACTTGTCCTTGCACGGGGAGTGGAGCACCTCCCACTCCGACCTCCCACGCCCACGCCAGCATACGATGATCAGGCAACGGAAGAGGATGGATGCTTGAGATTCGAAGAGAGGGTGGGATGAAGGAGGAGGTCCTGCTCCGTCTCGAGCAAGTATAAGAAGGGCTCGTCCTCCCCCTCCAAATCGAGTTTTTGTTCAGCATCCAACAAGCATCCAGCACTTCAACACTCACATCAAACACTTATACAACATTTTCGAAGACTTTTCTTCACCAACAACCATCAACATGTCTCCCTGGTGAGCACCTCCTCATCAATAGCTCCTCGAGCCTCCTGGCCTCTTGTACAGAGGGCCTTGGCCGAGTGCCTTGGCTTCTGTAGAGTGCCTGGGATCGACACGAGATGCCATCCATTCTCCTGATCATCTGGCTAACAGCCTCCAGCTCCTGCTGCAACCACGACAACTCTGCCTGCAGCACCTGCTCTTGCTGCAAGGTGAGTACCCAGCCAGTGTCTTACTCTACAGTCACTGACATTCACAGCACTAAATTTCCCAACTCCATTCAAACCGACAACACTCGCCTCTGGAAGCCTCCAGGCCTTTAACGACCATGTCTCCCACGGATACGCAATAGGGGAGCATCCCCTCAATCGAGCAGAGTCGGATTGGCAATCAAACAATGGATTGGATTATTTGGAAGTGGCACAGAGACGTGCGAGTGAGCGACTGTGACCGCCGTGGTTTTTCGAGGTAGCGCAGCGCTAGATGTGAATTGAGCCCGCATGCCTGAGATTCTTGACTCTCTTTTGTGATTTGATCCTTCGATTTGACACTCTCATGTGATAAACTATTCGGCACGTCGGCCTTCGGACCGGCTCGTGATAAGATCTGCCTCGTGGCTTCAAGATAGGGCGTCGTTAGCAGATGAGCTAGCGACGTCACACGGCAACGTGGAAGGAGGGCAGATGATTGCTGATCTGAAACGACGACCCGAGATTTGGCGATTACCGCCGCAGCCGGGAGACGAACTACTGGGGGAAGCTAGTCTGATAGAGGAGAAGAACGATGCTGCTTGGGGGATGACGTGGGGGGTGGACGGGAGGGAGGAAGGGCCGTGTCGGGAAGTGGAGAGGAGGATAAGTGCCGAGATGGATGGTTTGGTGTTGAAGATTGATAGTGAGGAGTTGGTTAGTGGCTGTATTGGTGAGTGACGGTTGATAGACTGCTGTTTCAACTGTCTCTTTGCTCACCTACCTAGGTGGGCTATACTCTGTAGGCACGTATATGTAAACTATAGAGATATCACAGCGTCTATTTGGGTTAATCAGTTTGATCGGCTACCCTACGACCATGAGCTTGATTATACAAACATATAGAGCGTAAGTTTGGGAGTGAATACGCCGTGAATCTACGGATATCTTGGTGAGCGGTTTAGGGTATTTGTGATGAACGGATTCCTTGGCAAGGCAGATTCAACCATTTAATCCAGCAAACAAGAGATATTCTAGAGATGTCTTGTTTGTCAAAGACCTTGAATATCTAAAAATACCTCGTCTAACAAATGGGCGCAGAATCGCGGCACTTTGGGCTGTGTTGGAGCCAAAAGCTGAGATCAGCCGCTTTTGGGCATATTCATGTTCAGCCGCGGGCGGGGTTGAAACCAAGGCAGCGACTGCGCCTTTCAGCAGGATTTGCACAATTTGCCCGGTTAAAGACGCAGTTGTTGGTCCTGAAATCACAAATGTGTTGATCTCAAGTGACATGTCTGTGTTGTTCATGTTGAGTTTGGCTGGTGAAGCGCCTGGCTACGTCATAAGTCCATCCCGAGAATAGCTGCACTGCACAAGAAAGGCGCGTCTGTCTGTGTCTCCACATGATCATGCCCGTGACTTTGAAACACGGCCAAGGCTTGGAACTTTTTCACCAAAAAAACATGATTCTTCAAATTTGAATCCTTGATGATCAAACCAGACGCCAAACAACGCATCCTTTTGCTTTCGCGCCTCAATTGAGGCAGTGTCACAGGGCCCCCAGCCTCGTCCACCCAGGGTTGCGCGATAGCCTCAGGCGGCTGCTCATACATGAGCATAGACACCACAACACACCGCTAGCTTTTCGACCAATAGACACTGATATTTGTTGGCCTCGTCGGTCGCTGTGGGTTGTCTCAGCTGGCGCCATTCGACCAGACCACCAAGATTTCCTTCCTTCGGGCCCCAGACCCCAGGGGGAGGATCCATATCGTGTGAATCCTTGCTCTCGTCATCTCGCAAGCCAAGGCGAGCTAAGGCAAGGCACGGATGGGATATTGTCTCTTGTCAAAGGCGACAAGACAAGGCAACCGCTTACCTTGAACTACTTCATCTCTCTCGAGCCCGTCACGTTTGAAACAAAACTTCTCTTCTCCCTTCAGCTTTCGGCCCCCAACGACCTCCAACCCCGCCTCATCACCTCCCATCCATACAGCAGCCACCTCTATCCATTCAGCGGCAAGCCCAGCCTGCACAGCCTTCATCTCGTTTGTCTCCAACGCCGTTCGCTTCACTAAACGCCGTTGGCTCTGGAGAAGCCTTGTCCGCCGGGGTAAAGGCCATCATCTCCCGCCCCTCTTGTCTTGACAAAACCATCTCGCTTGCTTGACTCGAGACTCTACTCTATTGCCGTCCTTCTTATATCGCCCCCCGACCGCGCTAAATTGCCCCCTAAAGCCCCTGTCTTTTTTCGGCGCCGGTGGGAAAAGCCATCAATCTCAGGCAAAGCCAAGAGTGGGACCCCGGAAAGCAGGAGCCGAGACGGGGGGTGATAGCCGTAAGACACCACCGGTTCGACCCCGAGAATCACGGAGCGTCCACGGCGTCTCCTTTGACTACAGTACTCTTCCGTCTTCACTCCTTCTGTCTGACATCATTTGTGTGCGCTCTGAAGCATAGCATCCGCCATCATGCCAGAGACGTTGGAGCCTGGCTCGCCCTTCACAACGCCACCGGTGTCGCCCGGCGGCGTCGAGAAGCGGCGATCACGGAATCCTCTCAAGAACATGATGCAGCATCTCACAGTGGATCCTCCTCCAGAGGATGAGGACCGACAGCCGCGGAGAGCATCTCTCATCCGTCGCATCAGCTGGCGAAAGAGCCGCAGCCCTTCAGCCCATTCCGACAGGTCGGGCGGTCAGCCTCAGGATCCCAACCTTTGCAGGGCGTGCGCTGGCTGGGCGGCTGATATCGACTCTACCTTTGACACCATGGACGACTTTTTCATGAGGGCCTTGGATCCGGCAGCGGCAGACACCTTTGAAAACAAGGAGCACTCTATGGGTCGCTTGAAGGAGCTTGAGGAGAATCGCTTCATCACAAAGTGCCCTCTGTGCAAGCTGTTTCTGTCCGTGCACATTCCCAGCGAAGGAGAGGGCGATTTGTACCTCTCTGGCTTTTCGAGCAGAGACACCAACTATCTCATCGACAACCACATCATGTTTGAGCAGGGTCATGGAGCAAAGAACAAGAGCAAGGGACTCAGCCCTGCCTTTCTAGGCGTTGTGCCCAAGAAGAGCGGCGATGGCGCTCTCAGCTGGGATGTGAGCGCTGACTGGTTCCGCGACTCGGGCATGCTTTACCGGACCATGCCTGACACAGCACCGACTGAGCTTTTGAGTGCGCGATCTGAGGGGAGGCACTCGCGGGCAAGCTCATTTACCGACACGAGTGGTTGGTTGAAGCGTGGAATCTGGGGTCGCGAGCTTGAGCAGACGATTGACATGTCCATCGGCCAGGACTGGCTGCGATTCTGCGAGTTCTATCACCAAGGCCGTTGTGGACGAAAACCAATCACACATGAGATGCCCGGATTTCGACTTGTCGACTGCGCAAAGAACCCGCCAACGGTAGTGGACGCATCCATCACGGATCGATACGTCGCTTTGAGTTACGTGTGGGGGAACAAGAAGTCAGCGCCTGGGAGTTGGCCCAAGGTGATCTGGGACGCCATCATCGCTACCAAGGATCTCGGTGTCAGGTATCTATGGGTCGACAGGCTATGTATCGACCACACGCGGCCGGCGGAGAAGATGCAACAGATTGCGAGGATGGATGAGATCTTTGAGGGCGCTATCCTGGCTATCATCGCGGCATGTGGTGAGGACGCCGACTATGGTCTCCCTGGCGTGGGATCGAGGAATCGACCCCCTCAGCCAAAGTACGAGTTTGTCAACTCAGACATTACCCTCGTGTCGAGTCTTCAAGATCCTAGACTCGCCATCAAGAACTCAGCGTGGTACCAGCGAGGTTGGACGTATCAGGAGGGTCTTCTGGCGCGTCGACGACTCATCTTCACCGACCAGCAGATGTACTGGGAGTGTGAGGGCATGTGCTGTCCTGAGTCACTCATCCTGCCGCTGGAGTTCTACCACGACATGGAAGAGCAGAGAATGTGCGACTTCATGAGACCGGGTCTGTTTAATGGAGTCTCATTTGTCGATGGCAGCTGGGAGCGATGGAAGAGGCTGCCTGGCAAGGCCGAGGACCCTAGCACACTGAGCATCTTCCGAGAGGCTGACCAACATATCGGCAACTACACGCGGCGCGACTTGACCTACGACCAGGACTCACTCAACGCGTTCCTCGGTATTCTGAGACGACTCGAAACTACGGTTGGTCCTGGCAAGATGTTCAACATCTTGGGCATCCCCGTCTGGGCACCCCAGCTAGACCAGGTTGTGCCAGCGACGGGTCTCCCACGCACTCGCGACATGTTTGCCCTCTCGACGTGCTTCTGGCATCACAAGGATGGCGTGGTAGCTACGAGGCGTCCCCACATGCCCAGCTGGACATGGGCTGGATGGAAGGGCCCCGTCGACCTGTACTCGTCCATCACTGTCGTGGACCCGGACAGCAAGGCTCGGGAGCGCAAGTACAACGCCCACCACTACGTCACGGCGACACACGTGTCCCGCAACGACCCCAACTCAATCCGCTGGACGTACTCGCCCAACATTGTCCTCGTCAACCAGGACGGCAGTGTGGCGTACGACTTTGGCGCCTCGGCCCTGGCCGCGGGTATGCCTCCTGCGCCGCCATCGCTGCCTATCCGTCCGTATGGTATTCACGTGCCAAATCCGTTTGTGCTGGACCGGGTCAAGGCGCGGACGCACCCCGAGGGCTGGATCTTTAACCGGGTGAGCGTCGATGTTCGGCTGAGCCGGGGATCTGGGTCGATTCGGGAGTACATTGAGCGGCACGCCAAGGGAGAGCAGATGACGGTGCTCTGGTTCGTCGAGGAGTCGCTGGTGATGCTTCTCGTGGTGGAACGGACTGAAAGGAACGGACGAGTAGTGTGGGAGCGCGTCGGACGCATGCGCATGGGCTTCTCAGAGGAGTCCAAGGACGTTGTCAACACCTTTGGAAGTGTGGAGAAAATGGTGGGCGAGCTACCCCTGAGAAGACTCGGGGAGGATATCGTGATTGAGTAGGCGGTCATTGAGTAAGGGGTCAAAGTATATACTTGGTTTTTTCATCTAGGAGCATTGTAATAGTATGACGATTCATTTTCGGATAGGAGAGTCATTCAGTCTTGGTTTGACTGCGGGTGGATAGCATAAGATTGTAACTCATACCTGGGGTAGAGCATGCGCCACATGGACTTGTGGCATTATAAATGGAACAAAAGGATGGTGCTGTGGCAGTTTGTTCTATCGAGTTGAATAAGCGTGAAAAAGGGCGATGGGCATTAATGTTCTGACACGAGGGTCTGCCCAGACTAGGGATGCCTGTTGATGCAAATGCGTTTCTATTGCAGCAATAATGTGTAATGGGTATCTATCCTAAACAAGCTAATCTCAACTGACCAATTCGCTGAAGGACTGGGTCATAACCAAGCAAAACTCAAAGGCTGTTAGGACCCTAGCACTGATACGAAAAGACAACCCAGAGTTATCCAGATGAGGTATTGAAGCACAAACATGGCAGCAATGAACCAATCGGCGAAAGTGAAATCACAATCACTCTTATTCGCCATAGATTCCTGTATGCTGGGTTGAACAGTTGCGAGCTCTGCTGTAGCGAGGCTGCCAGGGGCGGGAGTATTGCCAATGCAGGGGTGACTGTCATGGTTGAGGAGCTTCCGGCTGGCACTGACAGTGCGACCGAGTCGACGCAATTGAGTCTTGAGTGGGATGCCGTTGGATCTGCACGGACTGCGGCGGAACCTGACCGAGATGGGAGTCTTTCTGATCCTGACTCTGGCTTTACCTGTACCGCTGAAGTGGGTTCCTTGCCTTGCCATGAGCTTTAGTGTAGTATACTGTCGTCGAGTGTTGGGAGAGGCCACACTAGGACTGGAGTGGACTCTGACATCGAGAGAAGTCCTCTTTCCAGCACTGCTCCTGGCCTTGATGCCGCGGACACCCTCGATAGTGAACGAAAAGGTGGTGTTCTTCGACTGAGAGAGTTGAATAGCAGGGTCGGCGATCGATGAATCTGTGTCCTCGAGAAAAGAGTCAACTTCCGCTTCGCGACTGGCCTTGAGTCCGGCCCTGAATCTGGCCATGGCGTCGACGCATGCCTGTCGCTTAGCCTCCCGCTCACGATCATCATCTTCCTCGAGTGCAAAGCGAGCTCTGACACACTGGGACTCAACGTTCTCTAAAGGCCTGGGGGAGGAAGCTGAATGGAGTGAACGAACGAGATGGCCGTGCATGTTGGTGTATTTATTGGCACCCCAGTTTCTAAAGCTGTGTGGGTTGCTGTTGTAGTGGTTATCGGACCGCTTGCCACGTTGGTCACCTCTCTGCTTAAAGAGACGCATTTTATGGTGATCATTAGTTGGTGAAGCAGAAGGCTGTTAGATGTAGCCGTGTAGCAGAGGCCTGCAGAGCAGCGATGTGTAGCAGAGCAGTGAAGCAGCTAAGGTGATAGAGTAAGGTTAGTTTGGCGATGATCAACGAAGAAAGAAGGCTTTTGGAGAAAACACGAAAAAGGACCATAATATAGATAGAGTTGGAAAAATAATGGACATAAAAGTATAAGTTTGGATGGGTGCCCTGAAAGAGTCATCTGCCTCCTGATGCATGTATATTGAGTCTATTTTGACTTTCCCTGGCAACTCCGATCTTGGTGATACTCTGTGAACTTTCTATGATCCCCCCTTGATGAGCGCTTTGAGTTCGTACTTCAGCATTCCTCAAGAAACGTGGACCAGGGCTTCTTGGACCCAACATCGAGGTACTGACCATGGACTTGCATAGTCAAACAAGGATCACGCACACATGGCACTACAATTGAACAAATGAGAATATGATCCCAGCTCTGGAAATAGCTAGGAGATTATTCGACTAGGATTCTAAGCTATTCGAGTTATATGAGCCACTTATCTGAGAGCCCATGTCTCCCTGCCCAGAACCCAGTTTAAGACGTGCTATCTACCTGCGAGGCACAAGCTTTACCATGGAATGAAACACCTTCCGCTCTCACAGGTGGAAGAATCGACAGAGCTGTGAAGTTTGAGAAACTTAATTTAGGTTGACGGGACAACATCGACAAGGCACAGAGAGCTGCGCCCCTTTCCTCTCGTAGACGAGGTCTTGCGTCGGCCCGAAAGAATATATTAAACTTGGCTACATGTAATCGTGTTGAATTCGTGAGGCACCAGTCAATACTTGTTCCATTGTAGATTAGTCCCCTGAGGGGGGCCTTGCTCGGTCGCGTTGTAAGTGAACATATTGTCTCTTCACATCTTCCCCAAGACGTGGATGTATGCAGCCCACCAGCTGCTCACTGCTAGGGCTCGGATAGAAAACTTTCTTCAAGTTGACTAATTGCATGTGACTTAAGAGAATTTGAACGACGAGCAATTGCAGTCTGTGGAGTGTTGAAGCTGAGAGCAAGCCAGTCGGAGAGAAGGCCGTAGCCCAACCCTGACGATGCTTCCTTCGGCAACATGTCCGAAGTCCACTCTTCGGTGTGGCACTCGCCCCAAGCTTCCCCGAGCGGATCCTGGACCTTGGCTTGGAGCATTGGGGTCCGATTGCGGGGGACGAGGAAAGCTGAGGGATGGCTTATAAGCAAGAGGCCATAGCCAGGTATCATGACTTGACTGTAAGACAGATCAATTGAACTGGTATTTTATATTGAGAGGCAAGAGGCCTTGTTCAGACCTTGTTTTTATATTTAATTCTTCCAGCCGTAAACTTAGCAGTCATGAGTGACCTCGCAGCCATGGAGTCCGAGACTCCCAACATCCCACCCCCGAGAGGTTCGTGAAGCCATCACCACCAATTGACTACTCACCCGCTAACAACTAACTCCATCACAGTCGTCGAACTCCCCCCCGACGTCCCAAAACTCGAAGAAATCCTTTCCGCCAACGACTTTGCCCTCGCCGCCCAAAAAGCACTTACACCAAAAGCCTGGGCGTTTTACTCGTCGGCTGCCACAGATCTCATTACTGTGAACAAGAATCGCGAGCTTATTAGACGAGTCATGCTTCGACCGAGGATCTTGAGAAATGTTTCGAGTGTTAGGATAGATCGCAAGATTTTGGGTCTTGATAGCAAGGCGCCTTTTATCATGTGTCCTGCGGCTATGGCGACGTTGGCGCATCCTGATGGTGAGCTTGGATGGAGTAGAGCTGCGGCCAGTGAAGGGATCTTTGAGATTGTAAGTTCTGAGCCGTCTGGATGAAACAATTTGCTGACGACTTCAAGATCTCTAGCAACGCCTCGTACTCCCTCCCCAGCATCATCGCCGCCGCTCCTCCCGGCCATCCTTTCTTCCTCCAACTCTACGTCAACTCCAACCGCTCCAAGACAGTCGAACTCCTCCGCCGCGCTCGCTCCCTTGGTATCAAAGCCATCTTTGTCACAGTCGACGCACCTGTTCCTGGCAAGCGTGAGGCCGACGAACGCGCAACTCAAGACGTGGTGATAAAGTCTGAGATGAGCGGAAGCGAGAGTAGCAAGGATAATAAAGGTAGTGGACTGGGTAGATTGATGGGACAGTATATTGATAAGAGCCTCAATTGGGAGGACTTGAAGTGGATTCGGGAGGAGAGCTCGGTGCCGATCGTGCTCAAGGGCGTGCAGACTGTTGAGGACGTGAAGTTGGCCGTCGAGCATGGTGTGGATGGTGTCATGCTGAGCAACCACGGAGGAAGATCACTCGATGGGTAAGCTCTACCGTGTAGGTAAAGAAGGTGTGCTGACCAGATTCATAGCGCCCAAGCATCCATCCTCATCCTTCTCGAAGTTCGAAAGAGGTTCCCCGAAGCGTTCCAGCATCTCGAGATATTCATCGACGGCGGTTTCGAACGAGGATCCGATATTCTCAAGGCGATTGCCCTAGGCGCTACAGCGGTTGGAATCGCTAGACCTTTCTTGTATTCGTTGGTATATGGCCAAAAAGGCGTGGAGCATCTTTCGCAGAGTGAGTTTCCAGATCAGCTGGAGTGATGAGCTGCTAACCATATATATTAGTCCTCAAGGATGAGCTCGAGACGTCATTGAGGTTGGCTGGTCTGACGAGTTTGGACCAAGCAACACCAGACTTGGTCAACACGCTGGACGTGGACTACCTGGTTCCATCTGGGGGCGCTGAGTCATGCCCAATGTCGAGGATGAGGGCGAAGCTGTAGAGAAAAGAGTGAACTGTAGATGATGAACAAGTAAACTAGACATAGATATAATAGGTAGTGGCATAAAAGAAGTCTCTTGATTCAACATCGATTGTATTCTTAGTGACTGGTTAACCCGATGTCGATGTCTGTCAGGTACTTTGCTAAATAGGTAAAGAGTGTAGATAAGGTCGACATGCATGCTAAAGAACAAACACCATATCATGGTCTTGCATAGACCCATAATGCATGAAAATGTGAGCTTTATCCCAACCTCGCCTTGAACGCCTTAACAGCATCAACCAGCGTCCCATCTGCTTCCAGCCCCAATCCCTTAGCCCTCGAGTCATCAAACCACGGAGGCCAGCTCTTGACAATCTTGAAAAGCGCCTCATCCTCCTCATCCTTGACGAGTTGCACTGCTTCTTTCCCTCCAACTTGCTCCACAGCATCCAAGATCTCCTGCACCGTCACCGTGATGCCCGGGAGATTCACAATCCTCGACTCCCCAAACTTTTCACCAGGAATCTCCTTGATTCTGATCAAGTTCTTGATCACCGTCGCAGGACTGCAGATCCACATGGCAATGTCGCGCGGGACAGGGAGAATGTTGGGTATTCCCTGCAACGACTCGCGAACGATGCCTGACGCAAAACTCGACGCCGCTGCTGAAGGTTTACCCGGTCGAACCACCACAGTTGGCAACCTGACGATTCTGCCGTCTAGGAGCCCTCTGCGGGAAAATTCGTTGAGTAGTAGCTCTATGATGAGCTTCTCTGCGCCGTAAGACGACCTCGGTTGAGGTACAACCCCCGCTTCTGTGACATGTCCATCGCAAGGTCCGTAGACAGCACAGGAACTTGAGAAGATGACCTTTGTGCCTGGCCAAATCGTCCTCAGCGCATCGAGCACAGATCTGACCGAATCGACATTGACTTTTAGACCAAGTTCAAGATCAGCCTCTGACCCACCAGACATGAGCCCATGGAGGAGGTACACGGCCTCAAAGCGGCGAGGCCTTATGAGCTTGTCAACCACATCTAGAGAAGTCAAGTCTGCTGCCAGACTCGTGATGCGTCCGGCTTCACTCGCCGCAGCCTGAGGAACAGGCGGTTCGACAAGGTCCGTGATGGTGACATGGATGTCAGGCGACGAAGCCAACAGCGGAGCAACAAGCTCCTGTCCGATGAAACCACCAGCTCCGGTGATGAGGATGTGCTTCTCGTTCGTCATGATGGTCCGTGTGTATTCCGAGATCGGATTGATTGATAAGATCTAGTGGCGTTCAATTCTCCAACTTGATATCTTTGTTAGATATGGTCTGTTGTTTGTATCCACCAAGTTCAGGTGAAAGGATGGTCCACTATCGCGGGGCTCATGATGCTCAGGTGGTTTAGAATCTCCGCAGCGGCCTGAATGCGGAGAGAAGATCGGAGAGAAGTCCGAGAGGGTTTTCCGAGCCGACATGACTTCCGACATCATGAAACAAGTCCTGCCGTCACTGAGGAGGAGGATCCAAGTTGGAGTAGAACTTGTCCATGGCGGAGTAGCAGAGATGGATGGACTTTGGCCTAGACGGAGTAGTCGGCGGGTCAGTCGAGACATGGCTCTGGATAGTGCCAAGTCGCATACATGGTAACCAGTCCGGAGTGAGGCTCGGCCAAGATCTTTCATTGACGTCAGTTCACTGATAAAGAAGTCGTGTATGATCGACCACTCTACGCTCCATCAGTAGTTTAGCCTAGATCAAACGGCCTTCCTTCCGTAGATGACTTCAAAAGGTTCATTCTGCCACATCTTGACTTGAAACTTGATTCCCTGCAGTAATTATCCGTCAGACCCATTGTCCTGCCTCCCAAATTTGTATGATATATTCAATACCGAGGTATTCCATCACTCCAGGCGACTCACATATCCAAGCAAAACGCCCACGCCAAAAAAACGACTTTTTTTTCACTCTGTTAATTACCCTTTCAAGGCAGCGGTCTCATGCCATAGTCCGCTTCTGGATATGTTGGCAGCGACTGGCCTGACGCGTCCATGGTGAACATGGTCGGATCGAACCGGAACACGGGCGAGAGACCGAAACTCATGTCGTAATCGAAGAACATGTCACCGTCCATGTCGGTGAATGGACGATCTCCCGGCGGCATCTGGTTGGAAAGATCGATATTCTCGTTGATACCGTTCCCGACGATGACGCCGTTGGGTGCTTGACCGACCTGCCCTGGCGGAGCCGAGTTGAGCGTCCCCGTCATCCGCTCCAAGCCACCGGCCATGAGGTTCGCGAGATGCCACTTTCCAGCATTGAGGGACCGGAATCGATGTACCAGGCTGGTGGTCAATTCATGCACCCTCTGGCGCTCGATGAGATCTCCGCCGTATTTCAGGGCAACCTTGATGAGGAACATGCAGGCAAATGCTGTCATGGAGAGCATATACGAAGGCATTCCCACGATTCCTACAGCCACATCGGGGTCGGTGATGATGAGATCGATAATGGCGGTTGCGGCAGTGACTGCTTTGGATGCACAGTCGAGGAAGTAATGAGGAATCGGGTCGTCGCTGGCGAGTCCACGGAAGATGTGCGAGTAAAGGTGAATCTGGGCAAAGTTGTAGTGAAGGATGGTGCCCTTTCGTGGGAACGATCCGATTTGAGGCCATTGTTCTGTGATTGTCAGCACAACTCTCTCGCTCTCCTTGTTGGTGTACTCACCTGGTAGTTCTTTGAGCCACCGATCATACCATTGATCCAACTGTCGCCGGAACTGTGATATGTGACTAAGGTAAACCCTTGAGATACGTTCCCCCTTGTCGGTGCCAAAGAGCTCTCGAATGTTTCGTAGAATGCTAACCAAGGCCACCTGTCCAGTAAGCCGCTTATCCTCCTCGGTAGCCACGGGAGACTCAAGAAAGTTCTCCCATCCCTGGATAGACGAGTCCTCCTGGACAATAGATGGTCGCCCGTAGAGAGTCGCAAGATGTTGGTCGCAGATGTAAAGGATGTACCATAACCGCGCGCAATCGGCAGCCTCCTGACTCTGCTCCTTGATGGCCTGGTTATAGCTGTTATGCAGATTGCACTCGGCAGCACGTCGAATTGCGTATCCCGAGAGCATCCACGAAAGGTCACTGAGCCAATAAGAGGCTACACACATGGCCCGTAGATAGTCGCGATCGATACGACGCTCAAACATGGATTTCTCCATTAGTCGGCGGAATTCACTGCTGCAGATGCCGTAAATGCCATCGGCCTTGGGGTCGTGGAGCGCAGCTACAGTTAAGGTTGCGGCTGATAAGATCGGACTCTTTCGCCTGAGCTCGTCCAGTGTCATGTACCGACAACCAATTCCGTACATGTATCGATCAAGGCGATCGCGGTACAGAGCAAACAAGCTCTCGGCGTCAGACAAGGCCAGGGCACCGCGTGCAATGAAGTCGTCAATGGCACGACCTCGTTGAGCTTCCGAGTTATCCGGTGAACGCAGAGCACTGAGTTTGGTGAGAGTATATAGAGAGTGAATAGGCACATATGGAAGGCCTTCGTCTTCAGGGGTTGCCTTCGGAGAATTGTCGCATGAAGGGCCATGGTGCTCTTCTTGCGAGGCGGAGAGTCGGTTTGTCGCATTAGCAGGGTTGTCTTCCTTGGGAGGTGTTCCCTCTGTGTCTCGGGAATTGGCGCTCTGCAATGGGGGAAGTTCGGGAAGACTCAGTTTCGTCATGACCTGCCTGAGAGCGGAATGTATCTGCTCAAGATCTTGGACCACCGCTTCAGAGAATCTGCCAACATGTTAGTCGCATGGCGATGAGGTGAAAAATCTCAGCTCGAAATTGAGCGAGTGAGAGGGCGCGTACTGTGACTTCTCATCAATGATGGTCTGCAAGCTCTTGCTCAAGACACACCCCAAATTTCGCTCAGAACATCTCCGACACGGCGGACCACTCTCATCCATCAAACACTTGATCTATCGGAAGCGAGCGTCAGTTACAGTCTCGGTCCAGGAAGCGGCTAGATATCACCTTGTGTTTCCGACATGCCGCGCAAGCCTTGATCTTGCGAGAGATTTGAGGGATGGGGAGGTCATTGGGTACGAGACCAGTGATGCTCTGTCGGCTCCCACTCTGTCGCGTGCCGTTGCTGTTTCCATTGGAGCGCGCAGGCGTTACAGGCTTGATATTGTTAGTTGTGTCTCATGCTCGTTGTTGAGACTGGTTGAGAACCTACCACGGCTGGCGTCGCATTCGCATCGGCCGCTCCAGGAGGAGCTGGCCCGTTGGAGTCTGACCAGGATCGTTTCGCCATGTCTTGTCTCAATGCGTAGATGCTGTTCCTGGCTCCTTGTTTTCAATGCAATATCTCTTTGCTCTCCGACGAATTACCGAGTCCTTGGTATTGGTGAGTGGGCGAGTGATGTGCCGGTAGATCCCTGTCTCAGGCGATTCTCCAAGTGATGAGACGAGTGTGAATGGAATGTCTTTGGCCTCGCGACGTGCTCAGGAGTGATGAAACCGAGGATCAATCTGATAAAACCTTCATATTTACCGTCTTTTGCGCCTCTTGTTTGTCCCTCTCCTTTTCCCCAGGAGAAAGCGACCGTCAAATGCAGCCTCAGGCAAAGAGGGATTGTGTTCACGCGGGATGGAGAGATGGAGAAGGCGCGATGGTCACTCACTAAACAGGGAAATTTCCCCCGGAACACAGCGGAGGGTGGCACCGCCCTGACCAATCGAATGCCCTCCATTTCCCAGAAACCCGCGCTAGAGCAAGGGTTGCATGACTCAGCAGACCAATCCTTTTGCCTCCCCGCAAACCCGACCGGCCTCGTTTACTGGCTGGGAGACTTTTTTCCTGCAAAGAGAGAGGGAGGTTGAAGTGCGGGGTAAGGTTGTTCTAACCGGTTGGGATTTGGTTTGAGCGTTCTTTGGCTTGGAGATGAGGATGATGACGGAAAATATTCCATCAAGGTCACATGTTTTCCGCTGTGCTAGTCCCAAACTCATCTCAAGCCTGGCGGTTTCGGCGAACGGTGGCCCGAGTTATGGAATAACAGCTGACCGAGTAAAGACGAAAATGTCGAGGTTTGTTACAGAGATTGGAAGCTCGGAATGAGGCTGCCTACATGATAGACCCAGTCCAACGTTCAAGGTTGCTTCGGCTAATCCTGCAAGATGAGATTTGGCTGGCGACCTTGTCCATGCGGCACAGCTTGGCAGGAGATTGGTTCCGATTCTACAGCCTATTTCTCATGATAGGCAGAAATGATTCAGGGCCTATCATTCATGGCGAAATTGCTCGAGGCAGCAGTTTGTCTTGTTCAGACGAGTGCCTGGGCAAGGCACCGACGTCACGACGAGCTTTGAAACCCCCACCGCGGGGTGACACAGGAAGCGCTAAAGAAAAGTCCTAGATCGGCGTCATCCAGCATCAATGCTGCTATCTTCAACACCATCACCACGTCCTCAAATACAAGTCCTTCGCTCCATATTCACTCGCTCTATTATACAGTGTCAAATATCGCGACTATTTATTAAACCTGATTCAATATGCCCAAGAAGCTATCTAAAAACCCGCTCCCTCAGAGCTCCTCCACCATATCCTCCCTTTCGACGATAACCACCTCGTCGACCGCCTCAGGGAACCCCGTCAACCCGGCTCTCTCTCTCCTCCCGCCATCTCTCGCCGACCCGTCTCTCCCACTTCCTAAGCTCATCGTCTTCGACCTCGACTACACCCTCTGGCCGTTCTGGGTCGACACCCACGTCGCCCCGCCTCTCAAGCCCAACGCCCAACACTCGAGCGCGACAGACCGCTACGGCGAGGACTACGGGTTCTACTGCGATGTACCTAGCATTCTGTACACGCTCCCCCGCGCGGGGCCTAGGATCGGCGTCGCGTCGCGGACATCTGCGCCTGGACTTGCGCGCGACCTTCTCAAGATGCTGCACATCCCCGCTCCCACTCCTTTGACGGACGACGCGACTCCCGCACCACCAATGGGCAAGCCCGAGAAGCCGAAACGCGCGCTGGAAGTGTTTGATGGATTGCTGGAGATTTACCCGAGCAGCAAGATCCGGCACTTTGAGAGCCTACAGAAGCGAACGGGAATTCGGTACGAGGATATGCTGTTCTTTGACGATGAGAGCCGGAACCGCGATACGGAGAGTCTGGGGGTGACCATGTGGCTCGTGAGGGATGGGGTTTCGTGGGGAGAAGTCGAGGCGGGAGTTAATGAGTGGAGGAAGAGGAGGGGATTTGCCAAGATGCCAGATGCGACAGAGATGCCGTGATAGACTGAAGGTTTGCTTTTGGAGTTTTAAGAGATTGGATTCAAGATGATAGATCAACATGGGTCTCGTAAAGGAGATCAGGTCGCTTGGGAACACAACTAGACGGAATAATAATCAAGACGGGTTGATTAAGGTTGAGATGGATACAAGACCAACCGCATCGTTTGTCTCGCGGTTCTAAACTAGAATGCCGATAACAGCGAAGCAATTAAAAACTCCATGTTGCCAAGCCATCCAAACTTGCAGGTTCCCCTTCTCTTTCCCAAATTCCTCCCCATCGCCGCTCGCCAGGGTATGTTAAAATATTCGTCCTCCACTCTATGGTATATATGTAGATAATTTCGGATTATGCCGTGGTTGTCTGCGCCGCGGCAGGCTTGTCGTCCTGGATCTTGAGCTTCTCCTGGACGTCGTTCATGAGGGCGTCGTCGGTTTGGACGCCGTCATCGTGGGTCTCGACTCTTGTGGTTTGCGTTCCTTCTGCGACGTCATGGTCATGAGCGTCTGTTCCAGTGCTGACGCCATTGACGCCATTGGTCTTGGCCTCCACGGGCGCAACACTAAAGGTCTTGGGGATAGTGCAGACTCTCTCATTCCGGGGCTGGCCACCCTTATATCCTCGGGCGACACAAGCCAACCTGTCGCCTTCGATGTCCTCCCACAAGAGCGGTCCACTGGGGAAGCCCTTATAACCATTCTCCCACTTCACAATGCCATCCCAGTGCGGGTCAGGAATGCTCAGCTGGCCGAAAGTGTAGTCCAGCTCGCCACCGTACTTCTTAGGAATGTTTCGAGGCTCGATGTACTGCTCAAGGACAGACTTTACCTCGTGGCTGCCCAGGATAAAGATCTTGGAGACGGTAATGGGGTCGAACCAGCGCTTGATCCAGCCCCAGACGGTGCTGAAGAAGACGGGTGCGCCAATGATGAAGATGCGATCCAGAGTCTCGGGGTAGTGCGCCGTGGCGAGTTGCGACGCAGCCTGCATGTGCTGCTTCAGGTTCCAGAACTGCTTGAGCCCAACTCCCGAAATGTCGACAATGTTGGTGCTCAGCGTGATGGGCACCTCGGGGTGTTCACGGTCGTGCAGCTGGGTGCAGAAGGGCATGTTGAACCGGATCAGGTTCTCGTATAGCGCAAACAGGCGCAACAGACCAGAAGGAGTCTTGCCGTCGGCCTTGGCCTGGGAGAAGGTGGTGGAAGCGCCGACCTTTTCGTACTCGTGGACGGTCTTGTTGTCGAGCGTCTTCACCTCGAAGACGTAGACGGGGATTCCGCGACGATCGCGACGGCCTGTCCATTGGGGGTACTAGAAAATGTCAGCACCAAAACATGTCAGACCGAGCATCCCGGCGGGGAGCGCATACCAGACGACGACTCTGCTCGTAGGCGTCGAGGTCAATGGTGTTGTAAAGCACATCAAGGTCATTGGCCTTGCGCCATTCCTCCGTGTCCTTGAACTGCTGGTAGGCATCCTCAACCACCCATCGTCGCGCGCGCAGATACCGCCTGTTGAATTTTGGTGTCAGCACAAGCCCAGCCGCTTATCAATCATGGATGCCCAGTTGGAAACCAGACATACAGCAACAGAGGATCGTCGTGGGAAGCTGGAGGGCCGCGTTTCAGCAGGCCCCGCTCCTCGAGGACCTTTTTGAATTGAACAAAGGCTTCCTCCTGGCCTGGGTTCAAGTGTCCAAGATGGCCATGCGGATAAGCATGATCACCGATGGTCGAAGCTGAAGACTTGACGCGGGCGGCCGGGGCTCCATTAGCATCATGGTCGGTCGTCATATTGATAGAGATCCAGCTTCTGCGAGATCGGAGACAAAGACAGGCAAGAGAGGGAAAAGAGGGTATTCCGGCCGGTCAACGTCCGGGGTTGGATGGGAGGGAGAGCAAAGAGAAAAAAAAGTGAAAGAGCTTGCAACCGTAAAGAGACATGATCGGAAGCGCCGGAAATCGCACTTTGATGACGAGCGAAGCGCCGATGGAGCTTGACGGGGGGGCGCTCTTAGGGCTGTTGGTGGGGGCCGTGTTTCGTTTTAGTGGCGCTTATCTGACGGCCGGAGCGTTCGGCCGAAAGTGGACCGACGTCATCGACGTCACCTGTCAAGATCTTGACAAGCAAAGTCATCATGGCGATGAAGAAGAAAAAGTGAAGAAAAAGATTCTCATGAGAGGAAACATGGTGGTCTTTAAACGAGCTAGTAGGGTTCTGGTTAGTGGAGATGCTGCGGTGCGGGCCGAGTATCATGCGACTCAAACGTTATCCATCTCAACGGTAACTTTCACACTCTCGACCCCAGTTGGCCGGGTCGTACTCGGGCCTGAGCTTCGAATGGGCTAGCTCGGGGGAGCTGAGATGGCTGAGCCTTGCTGCAATCGGTGGGCCAAGCGTTTTTTCCCCGATTTGAGGTCAAGCGTGAGGGTCGCTTGCTGCAGGGACATCCGCCTCTGGGTTAGGTGTGATTTACTGCCTCGCTAAGGGTGAGTGATTCACGGTCTTGACACCAGTTGTGCCTGTGCAATTATGGAGAACTTTACTGGCGCTGTCGAGTACATGAATGTACTGCGTCTGTCTTCTGAGAGCTCCCGTACCCTACATCTGATGTGGGAGTTGACCTCGAGCGACGACCGGACAGTCAAGGAACAAGCCTCGCCATTGAACCCCATTTCCCCTCTAGCCAAGTATCCATAAAGATTGAATCCACTTCTATGAGTTAAATACACAAGTGATTCTCGGTGAATGGTCTTGTACACTTATCGTGATTATAATAGAGATGTCAAAGGACAAGCATCCTGAAAAGAGAAGAGGCTACGCAATAGCCCCTCTAATTATCGTCATCATACGGGATTCGAATTCTAAGAAGTAAAACACTGATCCATGATTATACACACTCTCTTTAATAGCTGGCGTAGTTCCACAGCATTCACATCAAGTCCAAGCCGCCATGGTGACACCAGGTACACTGCAGCCTCTTCTCGAACACTTACACCAAGCCCCCAGTCCATCCACCCGACCTCAAACGAGGACACATCGTCTTGCAAAAAACGTTCGGTCTTCATGGAACCCTGAAATTGCCTGGCACTGTCAACAGAATCCACAACCGACGCGAAGGACTGTCAGCTTGACGGCCGGCTGGCAGTGATCGCTAGCGAGCACACAAAGATAAAAAGCCCGCCTCGATTTCTTCCCTTCTCTCTTTTCTTCTTCTTCTCCCTTCATCATCATGGACGCATCGCACCAAGAAGAACCCATTCATCAGTCGCTTGAATATTCCAACAAGCGCCCTATTGATAGGGCCCTCTCCACGTCGCCTCCTAAGGCCATTAAGCGAGTCTGCCTTGAGCAAGACCTTCAGCAAGACGACCACCTTGTGAGTACCTACCGTTTCCTTCCCTCTTGTCTTCCTTCTTCTCTTCATGGGCATCTTTATCCTCTGCTTGTCTTGACCCTTTCATTTTCCTGCTCTCACCCTTTCCCTCACCCTCTTCGTATCAGTTTGCTCTCTTCTTCTTGCCCTCTTCCTCTTCTTGCCCCCTTCCTCTTCCTATCCGCTTCTATACCATTCCGCTCCTCGACTTTACCATTATGCTCTCCTTCTCTTCTTGTCTTGCTCATCTTCCTATTATCTTCTTGTCTCCTCCTTCTCCTTCCTCCTACCTTTTTCTTTTACCACATCGTCGTCTTTTCTTATCCTCTGTCCCATATTATCCTCTCGTACTTCTTCTCATCCTTCCCTTCTTATCGTCTGTCTGATCTTATTGTCGCCCTCTTTCTACCCTCTTCCCATCCTCTGCATTTTATTACCCTACCTTATCTTCTTTGTCTTCCCATTCTCATCCCATCCCCTCTTCCTGCTCTCATCCTCACTCCCATCATATCGTTCATCACTGACATCCTGTCTCGAAGATGATCCATCAGCCTACTCCCCGCTCCCCGACATTCTCAATCGTCCCGTTTTTGGAAAACCTGACTGCTTCGCAGCCCAGTCAGCCAATTGACAGGGTTGGAACTTGGCTCGAAACCGGCTACCCCTTTAGTCGAGACGAGGACGTTCGCTCTGACGGTTTCGTTCAATCTTTCACCATAGCGGATCCTCGAAGTGTTCAATCAGCTCCAGCTACCATCCTCATGGCTCCTCCAAGCCGCCCCGGGAGTGGTCTCCCTCCTACTCCCTCGTCTTACGGCCGCGGAGGCCTCTCGAATGCAGGCCCCTCCGGGTCTTCAGGCCGAACCGGGACCCCATCTGGTGTTTCAACCTCTGGCAGTAAGACTAGTTCTCTGGTAGAGAACCCGTTGTACGAGGACTTGAACCTTGCGGCCAACAACATTTACTACCGTGATCGCCGAGAGTCACTGCCCCAGCATGTTGCCAACCTTGTTCAGAGAGTTCAGCGGGAGCGTATCTCGCCCACTCCATCCATCAGCGATATCCTGGCTGATGATGGCCTGGCTGCCCTCGAGAGAGGCGCAGGCGAACCCACTGTTGAACAGTACTTCCAGAACAACTTGGTTCCCCAGCCCCCTCGCAACGACCCCCTGAGTCGAAGCGACAAGGCCCCCTTCCAGAAACATGCGGTTCCCAACACTGGGACCCAGTACCGAGTCAGCAACCCTACCCCGGACGTCACTTCTGGTTACAACCTCAGCGCTTTCAACACGGCCCAGAAAATGCAGCTTGGCAAGACGCCCAACATGTCTGCTATGAACAACGAGGGCATGTGCTTCCCGTTCTTCATTCTTGAATTCAAGGGCGATGGGCCCTCAAGCAATGGGAGTCTGTAGGTCGCGACTAAGCAATGCTTGGGTGGCTCTGCCTCCTGCGTCAACGTTGCTGAACGCCTCAATGAGCAACTCCGCCAGTGTCGTCGACAGGAGGTTCGCCAGATCGATAGTGCCTCCTTCAGCATCGCCATGAACGGTACCGAGGCTCGTCTTTTCATCTCGTGGAAGCAGCAGGACTTATTCAACGTCCAAAAGGTTCGAAGCTTTGCTCTTCAGGAGCCCGATCACTTCATTGAGTTCCGCAAGTATGTTCGCAACACCATCGACTGGGGCCGCGACGAGCGCCTTCGAAGCATTCAAGCAGCCCTGGACACTCTCACTGAAGAGGGACGCAAGGCTACTTTGAAGTCTCGACCCCCTCCTGCCCGACCTGGGTCTTCTCTTGGGCCTACCAAGCGACAGAAGCCCTTCTAGAGGCTTCCAATCAACGCCGTTCTGGCAGCTGAAGTTCTCAAACCCGAGAACGGCGGCTCTTTTCCTTAAATATTTACAAGATCAATATGGTGTTAGACAAACCCGAAGGTGAGTATCTCCAAGCTGACCAAAAGTATTACGCTGACTGGAATCTTCGACCAGACCGAAATCGAGAACACGAAGCATGATGAGGCCGAAGGCATCAAAGAGCCGACACGAATACCAAGAGAGCCTCAGGCATCGCCAGACTAGCATTTCCATCCCGTCCTTACTCTGTCCTCTTTACTTGTGGACTATGGCAACAGTACTGACAAAGCCAGAGAGGCATGGCAAGGATCGAGGCGAGCGATGCTCAGGCTGGTAGTTGATGGGCTAGGAACCGGCTTGTTCCATGTGATGCTAAAAGGGAGCACCGAAGGGACCGTCAAAGATGCCAACTTAACGTTTAATAGAGCTTCATAGCTTGTAGTGTACAGATCAAATAAACTCCATAAAAGCGCCTGCGCCTGCGCCCCTACCCACTTGACTCTTCCAGCGAGGCAGCCACGGGCCATTGATTCTGACCGTATGCACAATATCCCACTTTAGCGTATGTGCCAGGAGCATGTCGAGCTTGCGAGATTGGTTGGCAGACAATCCCTCGAGGTCCAAGGTGAGGGTTCGGACTGCTGTCATCCGGGAAGGCACGTCGACTATCGGCGAACCGACTTCTTGAAGCAGTGGTGATGATTTCCAGTTCTTCGGAGGGAAACAAGACGGCCCCTCCGTGTCTTTGACTACCAAAGAGAGAAGTCCACTCTCCGCATCACATTTGGTCAACATAACGTACTCCTCGGAGTCGAGAAGCGGCTGCGACCCTCGCGCCATGATAGTCGGTTGGTTCTTAAACTTTTCGACTCGGGTATGTGCTGATAGGCCCAGCATCCGCTCTGGCGCGGCTTGTATTTCGTCAAAGAGCTCGGTCTGGCAGGGGGATGTATAGGTGGAGGGGCAGCATTGGTGTTCTCTTTTCAAGTTCATGTACTCAACCCCACTGCCGTTGCTGGGGGCGGGATCGACGAAGCCATACTTGGTCCTGGTAAAATTCATGGAACTCCAAGAGTTTTCAAGGTTTTTAAAGTGTGCTACAAGTTGGCGAGTTAACTCATTGGGTTCTTGATACATTCTAGGCACCTTCATGCCTAAGCCATCTCCAGCTCGACCTGCAACCCCACCACTGCAAGTCAGAACCCAGCATCATGACCGACGACAGCGCAGCGCTATGTCACATACGACCACAGCCCTCAGAGAATACAGGATCCCGTCTGCTCTCCGGTTGTCAAGCTGAGGAGCGCTCGAGTAGTAGTTGGGTCGGTGACGACCAGCGAATGCCGGGTGTTGTATGTTTTTGCCCCTTTCTTTTTGGCCATCGTTGTGTTGACTTGTAATACGAAGTAAAGGTTGGAAAACTTTCTTGTTCCACAAGCAAGATGTCATCAGTACTGAAACCAGCCCTATCAAGTGTCTTACACACCATGCGGCAGATGCATGGCTATGTCATGGCTGAGCACCTCTCTGAAACACTTGTAAGCTGATCCGTGTGCGGGAATACGCGAACCAACAACTGCTGCATAAGATCATCATATCTGACGTCTCTTACTAGAGAAGGTGAAATCAGGCGCCCAATAGTTTCTGTATCTATGTCTGTCAAAATGCCTTCCCGTCAGCTCTTACGTGTCGAACCCGCAATTACTGAAATTAAAGCGTTTAATTACATGCCGTCCCCGAGTAACGTGGCTGTAAGCCTCAGCCAGTATTGGCCGATCACTCGTTCTAGACATGTTCTCGGGAACTGTTTTATACCCGTCAACGTCAGTGGCCGTTTCGTTTCCTGACCCAATACCACGGGATCAAGCACAACTCTGCCGCAAAGGGATAAGACCGCCCGCCCACGACTCGAGTCCAGCCCGTCGGTGGTTCCGAGGACCCAGCTGGACGTCTCGCGGCCGGGGCTGAGGCTGATTCTGGGGATGCTCTTGCGGATCTTTCCCCACGTAAACCTGGGGGTCTATCCCCGCACCTCGGACGATCATATCTGTTAGTCGTTGGTCTTGCGGGTTGCGTCGTGTTCATCAAGCTGAGACTGCGAGACGGATCGGCGGGATGTGAGCGGAAATAAGCGGTGTCGAAGGGTGGTGTTCAAAAGTGCCGTGGCTGTGGGCTGAGTGCATGTTGCCCTTGGGTATAAAGGGCAAGAGAAGACTCACTGTATTTACCTAACCTATTCTCGGCATAATTGAATGAGCAAACCGTAAACATGGTGATATTCTCAACTATTCTCTTAGCGTTAACGCTACTCTTGTCTTTTGTTCATGCCGTCGACCCTGTAGTCGACCTCCAATACAGCAAATACAGAGGAAAGGAGCTCGAAAATGGTGTCACACAATGGCTCGGCATGCGATACGCATCACCACCTCTCAAGGACCTCAGGTTCAAGCCTCCTAAGGATCCCCTTTCGACTCGTACTGTCCAGGATGCAAGTGATGTAAGTCCCCGCTTAACCTCCTGACGGCACTCAAAGCTGACACCCTCAGTTCGGTCTAAAATGCATCGGAACAAAGACAAAGGCAGACAATATTGGCAAGATAGACTCTGAGGACTGTCTCTTCATCAATGTCTTTGCTCCGTCGAATGCCTCTAGCAAAGACAAACTCCCAGTCTTCTTCTTCATCCAAGGCGGTGGCTTCAACTCCAACTCGAACCCCATTGTCAACGGTACTGGACTCATCAAGGCTGGAGACATGGACATGGTGCTTGCTACTCTGAACTATCGCGTCGGCGTATATGGGTTTCTCAACGATGGCGACCAAGTGACACCCAACATCGGCCTCTTAGACCAACGTAAGGGTCTCGAATGGGTTCAGCGACACATCTCCAAGTTTGGCGGCGACCCTGGCCACGTTGTCTTGGGCGGAGACTCGGCTGGTGCTGCAAGTATTAGCCTCCATCTCAGTGCCTTTGGAGGAAAGGACGAAGGGCTTTTTCATGCGGTCGCGGCAGAGTCGGTCTCCTTTGCCACGATGCTGACAGTCAAGGAATCCTTTTACCAATACGAGAATCTTACCAAGAAGCTCGGCTGTACCAGCAAGGACAGTCTATCGTGCCTTCGGGCAAAGACGGTCAAAGAGATACAAAAAGTCAACTCCAACATCCCCTACCCCGGAGGCTCTCAGGCACCTCTCTTCATGTGGACACCCGTCATCGATGGAGACTTCATTCCCGACCTTACATACAAGCTCTTTGAGGATGGTAAATTCATCAGGGTACCCGCTATTGTGGGCGATGATACAAATGGCGGTACCATTTTCGCTCCCAAGACAGCCTCGACACGAGCGCAGGGCGAAGAATTTCTCAAGGCGCAGTTCCCTTACTTGACGGCAGATCAACTGAGTAAGATTGGTGATTTATATCCGAACCAGAACAAAACTTGTCCCAAACCCGGTTGCTACTGGAGGCAGGTCAGTGATGTGTATGGGCAGATGCGATACATGTGCCCAGGCATTTACATCTCGAACGCCTTGACTCGCTACGGCATGCCGAAGTCGTGGAACTACCTATACAATGTCGAGGATCCAGGTGCAATGGAACAAGGTCTCGGAGTTCCTCACACAGTCGAAGTCCACGCCATCTTCGGCCCCGGGCTTGGAGGGGCTAACCCGCCAGCCAGCTACCTCAAGGGGAAGAAGAATGCGCCAGTGATACCAGTGATTCAGGGCTACTGGTCAAGCTTCATTCGCTCATATGATCCAAACAAGTATCGTCATGAGGGTTCGGCCAAGTGGGAGGCCTGGACAGACAAGAGGAAGCAGCGCATCGTGTTTGAGACGGGTGGGGAGACGAGGATAGAGAAGTTGAGTCGAGATATGCAGAAGAAGTGCGCGTATCTCTCATCCATCGGTCCTGATATTAGACAATGAGCGACTGGGCACAGCAATGAGAAACGACATGGGACTACTCCTGAAGGGTTGAAGGAGCTTGTATGTAGCTCTACTGTATATAACATAGGTAATTAGGCATATTTCTTCCCCTGAAAGTAATTTTATTTCTCCCTAGCTCTATGTAATGATCAACAGGACCGTTTCAAGTATTGAGAAAGCCACCTTCATTCCGAGGGTATCTTAAAGATCATATCCAGCGCCCCTATTGCAGCCTAAGCTTATACTTCCTGGCTTAATAGCCCATGGGTGTCAATCTCTCTTAAATACCACCATTTCGCTTCCCCTGATCTCATTCCTTGCTCAAATACTCACCCCCGCCAGGTCTCATACTCCTCCTGAAGCGACTGGAGGCTCTTCGTGGGCGGACCACGAGTTCGAATCAAAGCGGTCAACTCATCAAACACCTCAGGATCAGAAAGATCACAACGCAGGGGCGAGCGATGCACCCGAGTCCAACGCTGAGCTTTGTGGAGACGGCTACAGTCAATGCGATTCTCGATGGTGTCCATATCCCAGTCGACCGCCGAGACGTTCGGTGTGGCAAACACCGTCTGGTGGACGTTTTGGTAGAGGAGAAAGCTGAAGAGTAGAATGTCGGTGCTACAGGCGACGTCACCGTCTGGGAGCAGAAAACCATGGGTCGCAATGTAGTTGTAGCGCGCCGTTAGAATGGCCTTGACCAGACGGATGAAGTGGTGTGGAGGGATGGCCTCTTCCCATCCTCTGGCGACTCTTTCAATAGCCGAGACCCAGAATGCGTTCTCGTTAAACAATACCATGGTCATAAACTCGACGTCGCACTGCTCGAGGATTTAGTTGACTCTGAACTCAACCCACGCTGCAGCAGTTTGGCGTCCTTGTATATCGCCGAGGAGCTGTCCGATTTCTGAACACTGAAGGTCTTCTAGGGGAGCTCTAAATAGGAGGCCATGTGTGGCGTACAAGTGCTGAACCGAAGTAACGGAAGACATTTCGGTGACTGCGCGGCTTGATGGTCGTCTGGTTGAGGTTCTCTTTCGGTTCAAGTGAGGTCTTGCCTATGGAGCTGAGGGTGGTAGATTGAGTGGTGTTGCAAGATCAAAGTTCTCAGACTCCGTTATGTGGGAATAAATAGACAGTCTTCTGTTGTATCTCAAACGATCGTGTAGTTGCCGTTGGTTGAACCAACGGCATCTGCCAGGGCATTGAGGTGGGCGTTTCCATTGTCAATGCTACTGTGAACCATAATATTAAGCAAACAGCCTCACCTATGACTTCCCTTAGAGTGTTTATAGAACTTTTTGATCGATCCAGGGCTGTTTGGTTGACAGTTGGAGTGAAGGGCTTACTCTTCATTTATCGAAAGTTGCCTCAATCTGAGGAGGAGACCAAACATGTCACAAGGTGGGAGACGCATAGACAAGATGTAATTCTTGAAGCGATATTGAGTCACCAATAAACGACCCAATGTCCGTGGGAGTTATGCCCATGTTTAACAACGCTCCCTTGCTCAAAACACACTGGTGTACCCAACAGATTATTACAATACTCTGTTCGCAGAGATAGTGGCTACCCGCACACAACTATGCAAGTTACTCTGCAAAACTACGGCGCCCGACTCATTGGTTGCCCTCCAAGTTTTGGTTGCATGAGCTCCAAGTGGCTGTGAGGCTCCGCGATATAGCCACAGGTATAACGAAGCCACTCCGCAGACCGCAACTCCGACCACAAGAAGACATAAGCAAGAAGTATTGGCCATGGGAACATCTTGAAGTGGGCATCACATGTTGGTTCCCTCACACGCGCACCCATGACCAATATGCTTGCGTTGCGACGGACCAGGACACAGAACACAGCCAACGTCCTGTCCCTGCATCAAGGGTGACCAACACGGACTGTATATCACTATTAAATAAAAACCCCTGTCATAACGTCCATTTCCAGAACATGGCTTGTTATATCCAAGTCTCCCTACAGTCATCATCTCCTTTTTGTAGAAGCTGTCACTTCAACCCTGGTGACAAGGCATGATTGTATGGAGCACCTCGGGACACGTATCAAAAAGATTAATTGAATTCCAGAAAAGCAAGGAATCTGAGACAGTTTCAAGTGAAACCCTCAAGGTCATAAAAGTTGGCCTTTGATGGTTAAACTGGGAACTCAAAGCCTCGGGAATAGGCAGCCATTTAACAGCCCGTGATGGGCGCAACAAAGTTCAGCACAGGCTTCGCTTGTGGATAAGCTCGCGCTTGGGTTGCGATTTGAGGTTGCAGCTCTCTGGTAGCCAATCAGATCCGTCAAGTTGGCGCTTGTCGCATGTTGGAGAGGCTGATTGCCAAGGGATATTGTGTAACGTTGAGCCTCCGAAACTTGGGAATGTCAACAATGTGGCTGGAAGCTTACGTTTTCTTCTTGCTTGTGATAAGAGAAGAAGAAACTCTCAAGTCGAATCCTTCGTCGGCATCAGAACCTGGTTCAAGACGCAGGTTTCGCAGCGCAGTTCCACCCACCCATTCTACATTCACGCCTTGTCCGATTGGTCGGGCTGCGGTTCGTCCTGTTCAGCTAGGCAGGGGCTCGGACCTGGTTTGACCAAGAGAGCTGGGCGATGACGAAACCAAACATCGAACGCTGGAGTAAGCTTCTGAGGGGAGTGACGAATTCGATCGCCCCCATGAGCACGCGAGTGTTGCAAGGCAAGTTGGAAAGCTGGCCGGATGAGAGAGCCAGTGTCGCCCGTTGATGGACGGACGGACGGTCTTGGTTTGCGTGTCTACACGTGCTTTGTGAGTCAAAGGCTGTCGTCATCGAAGCCATCATCACTTTGTAGACATGTGTCCTGATTGTCTGGCAATCGCCCTGGACCAGCGCTCATCAGTTTATGAGAATAGCACAATGTGAATAGCTTCATCAACTTCACAAAAGCCAATCTCGCACATTATCCCCCTTCCCAACCTCCTCTTGACCAGCCTCCTTGACCATCTTCCCCCACTTCTAGCTCCCTCCCGTCCATCAGCCACCCCTGTCGAGAATCCCCACCGTTAGTGGCTTCATTAGCGCCTCTCCTGCTGGAACACGCTGGAAGAGGCCACTGAAACCTTGACCCGAGGCCTAGAGCTCAGGGCAGTTCCCGCTCGAGGCGGGGATGGGTTCCGTCACTCACTGCCACTCAACTGCACCTATTGCATTCCACGTCTGCCTTGACTTGCTTCTTCTGCCCACACCACAGCCCACAACTTCTTCTTCCTGTCCCTTTCCCTTCAGCTAACATCGTCATCCGTCACCATCTTTGCTCCCTCCCCCTCCAACAAACACCAAAAAGGACTCGTCCGCCAAATATCGCACCCGCGCGCGCGCTCTTTCCTTCGCTTCTTCTGTATTCGCATCATTCTCGTCCATCGACTTCCAACGCCATGGCCCCTCCGCCAAACCCCAATCTTCCTATCCAGGAGAGGCTGATTGCCCTCGCCAAGACCCTGCAGTGTACGTGGTATCTCCTTGGTCCAAGTTGCGCGCGCATATGCCAGCGAGATCGCTTTGCTAACTGTCGTTTCTTTGCAAAATAGTTGCTTGGTTTGTTGGGTATGTCTTGTCACCCTCCCAGTCCCTGTTCCGTCCACTGCCGGCGCACCGAATGGCCACGATAGCTCCTTGGGCAGCTCCATGTCTCCCTCTCGAGCTCACTTCGCTTCCAATTTCAAGTCGATCCGTGACTAACCAGCATGCTTCGACTACAGACACATGACCCTAATTCTTACCACGATTCGATATGGCTTCTCGTGGCTCCGAATGAACTATTACTCGGGTATGGCCCAGTTCTCGTATCGGACTGCCTTTATCGCCGCCGCTGCCACCTATGGCATTGTCGTCTACAAGACTCTGCGCGCCCGCGCAAAGACTGGCGCTCGCCCTGCCCCCGGCCCTCTGGCCCTTCTTTCCGATGAGAACATTCAGTACCTCCGTAAGGACAACTTTTGCCGGTGGATTGGCTCTTATCTTGCGGCAACTTGAAGCTGACATTTCCCAGTCATGGCCCTCGTGTGGCTCTTTACTCCCCAGTATCCCCTCGCTCTGCTCCCCTACTCGATCTACTCGGTGTTCCACGTTGCTACCTACACCCGCGCCAACCTGATTCCCACCCTCCTTGCGCCCAAGACTGAGCCGCAGCCCGAGGGCTCTTCTCCCAGCCGCCGACCCGTGGTCAACAGCCCACTCGCTGACCAGATCGGTGCTTTCGTCAAGGAGTACTACGATGCTTCCATGTCCATTGTCTCGTCGCTCGAGATTCTTCTCTGGTTCCGCATTCTGCTATCGGCCATCTTCTTCCAGCGCCGATCTTGGATCCTGATTGTCCTCTACACTGCCTTCCTCCGTGCTCGCTACACCCAGAGCAGCCACGTCCAGAACTCGTTCGCCCAGCTCAGCACCCGTGTCGACTCTCTGGTCGCTTCCCAGGGAACTCCCCCCGCCGCGCGCCAGGCTTGGCAGACGGCCAAGGAGGCTGCCAGGCAGTTCCACGATGCCACCGATGTCGGTAAGTACGTCAGCGGTCCGGCCAAGAAGACCTCATAAGGCAGGATGCGCAATCGCGCGACTCAGACATCTATGAAGATGCGCACTAGCCGGTGTGCGCCTTCCAAAGAAGCTACGTGTGCTTCAACGAGACATGACAATCTAAAAAGAGGACCACGACGCTACGAGTTGGATCCGGGCTGTCAATCAGCCACTGAGTGAGGACGATCCCAGGTCCATGAAACAAGAGACAAGGATTAGACATTACGTCCTGGGAATCGCAAGTTTGAGGCACGGTCAAACGATGGGGAAAAGCCGTGTCTTTGTGTCAATAGTTTTGTTTTATCCTATACTGTGGGGACTTTTCTTGTGCGACTGTTCCCACGTCTGTCTGTTGGAGGAGTTTGGTGGGCTGAGCATTTCGGCTTGGTTCGACAAGCAAAGGGAGCTGGTTTGGACTTGATCGGGCGGGGTATCAATGGGAGGAACAAGGACGGAGACGGGGGAGGAGACTGAACTGGGTTGCGGGATGGATTTCCTGGTGTTATAACTCTGCTGCATTGAATTTCAAGTTATCGTGCTATTCGTTGACCATGGGTGCGGCTGAACAGGTGAGCTGCGACACCAGTATGTGACTATCCAATTGAGGCCTGTATAGCTTCGAAAAGATCATGAATGCATCAAAAACATGTGCCGGATTGCCGTAGCCATGATCTGAGCTGGCCCGCTAAGAAAATACCTTGGTTCTTGACCTCATCAATGATGACGATGAGGCCTCATTCCAGATAGCGATAGTTAGTAGTGGGGCCCTCAGCCATGACGTCGGTACCTCTGGTAGGTACTGTTAGCATGTGGTGACCACGTCTTTCAACCTTACAACTTCAGCATTTCAACCTCCATCGCCTCCTGCTCCACGGTCCCGCTGTCTACGAACTTGTCCCAATACTCTCTTTAGCCCTCAAGTTCTGTCTCTACCTCTGGTGCGCTCTCTGTCATGGCTTCGCTCTTGCGACAGATTGTCGCGGGGCCACGCGCTCGACATCCCGAAGCCGGTCTGGATCTTTGCTACGTTACGGATCGCATCATTGCCACGTATGTCACAAGATGAGCGCTAGATTCCTCTATTTCTTACTCAAATTGCTGAATTTCGCTAACATCACTTGCACCCAGGTCTGGCCCCTCGCAAACGTACCCACAGCTCGCCTACCGAAACCCCCTCGACCAGCTCGTCAAGTTCCTCGACTCCAAGCATGGTGAAGACTGGGCGATATGGGAGTTTCGCGCCGAAGGGACCGGATATCCAGACGAATCCGTATATGGTCGCGTGAGGCACTACCCATGGCCAGATCACCATCCCCCACCCTTTCGCCTCATGCCGATGATCATGGCCAGTATGCGCAACTGGATGCACGGCGGTAATCTAGATGGCGGACGAGTTACAGAAGATGGGAGACCTGTGTCTTCAGGGAAAGGGACGGATGATGCTGCGCGGAGGGAGGAGAAGCGCAAGTCAAGGGTAGTGGTTGTGCATTGCAAGGCTGGCAAGGGACGTAGCGGGACTGTAAGTTGCAGTTACCTCATCGCTGAGGAGGGTTGGAAACCTGAAGATGCCCTTGCGCGATTCACTGAGCGGAGGATGCGGCCTCGGTTTGGAGCTGGTGTTACTATACCCTCGCAGTTACGTTGGATCAGCTATATCGAGCGGTGGACGAAAGGCGGCAAGAAGTACATCGACCGGCCGATCGAGATTGTCGAGATCCATGTCTGGGGCCTACGGAATGGTGTCAGAGTCGATGTGGAAGGCTTCGCGGATGAAGGCAAGAAGATCGACATCTTTCACACCTTCAAAAAGGAGGAACGTGTGCTTGTCGATCCCGAAGCGCCAGAGGAGAGCGGTATCAGCGACATGATATGGGAGATGGCTGGATACTCGGTCACCAAGCAAAAGGAAAAGGCTCCAGATGAAGCACACTTCTCGGATGCGACGAACCCTGGAAACAACGGCGAGTCTCCGACGGATGAAAAGGAGGCCAAGGGTAAGAAGGAGGTCATCAAGCGCAAGGGGACAGAGCTTCTACACAAGGTGTCACCGGCGAGTTCACGCAAGTCACTCGCTTCCAAGAGCGGTTCTGCTCCTCCGAGTGCTGCCTCTTCCAAGACAGAACTTACGGATACATCCTCGGAACAAGAACCCGGGGGCATGGCCGTTATTCTAAGACCCAAGGAGCCCATCCGCATCCCAAACAGCGACGTCAACATCTCTGTGGAGCGTCGTAACAAGACGACCAAGAGTATGGGCCTCACCATGGTGACGGCTGTCGCGCATGTATGGTTCAACGCCTTTTTCGAAGGTCAAGGCCCTGAAAACGACGGCAAGCCCGCCGAAAGCGGCGTCTTCAACATTGAATGGGACGCCATGGACGGGATCAAGGGCTCCAGCCGTAAAGGCTCCCGAGCCATGGACCGCATCGCCGTTGTGTGGCGCGTGGCCGGTACCGATGCCACGCCCGAGGAAGTGCTGGAGCCTGACGAGGGACAGCCGGTGCCGCAGGTGAGGGCAGCGGACTGGAAGGGTGCCAATAGGGAGGACCCGGATGCCGAGAAGGATTTGGGGTTGAGAGTACAGAGCCCGGTGAGTGCGGATGTGAGCAAGGCGAGTAGTATCAAGAGTGCCGAAGGAGCTATTGAGGAGAAGAAGGAGGAGAACGGGGAGGATATAGAAGGTGTCAAGTCGACTGGGCCTTCAGGTGAGGATCTGACGATTGGGGAGCATGGAGAGGATAAGACGAAGGAGACAAGGCAGTGAAGAGGTGGGAGATAGATAATTATGGGCATGTTCTGAGACCTAGCGAGCATAGAAACCATCCATGATATCCATGTACTTGTTCTACACCGGAGCACGAGGGGTATGACACATGGCCAAGGTATGCTGTACCAGTGCCACTTTCTCTTCAATGAAACATGTGAGAATGAACGAAAGCTCGAATGACAAGAAAATATAACCAGGAGCTATAGCTAGCGGAGGTGATCCTAGCTATCCCCGGATCTTCATTCAACTACTATTAGTACCCTCGCCCAGTATACCCAGCTTAGACTTCAACGCCTCGTTTCAACGGGCAGTCCTGAATCAGTGCCAAGACGACACCAGCATGACTCGAAAGTCACACCAGAACACAGCCAACACTGAATCATTCCTCCAAAGCTCAAGTTTCATGCCGAACGTGGCGGCGAGGGACCCTTGCTCGGAGGGAAAGCTGATTCACCTTTGTGGAGAGGCTATACATGTAGGGAGACAGATCATCATGCACATCAGACGGGAGTCCACTAGGCTGAGGCTTGTGCTCTGGAGGAGTATACATGTGAGTTGGAGACAGGGTGCTTCCGAGGATGTAGGACATGGTTTGTATACTGATGGCCTGTATGCTTCCTGTTGCCATCTTTGCAAGTTGATGTAACGATCCCAACTCAACCGACACCCGAGATCTTCAGAATCGGGGACTCCGGTGGTCCGATAAAACAAAACTGTACGTCCCCTGATATAAACAAGGGGAGACCCCAGGATCTCACGCTTGGATGCCGCTGTGGAAATCTGGAGCCCCGAGAGCCGCAACCCCCGAGGGTCCGGGGCCGCGATGGTCCGCAGCGTTAGCTGACAAGGATATCCTAAGAAGAGGATATCGCGCGACGGGTTTCATGGAAGAATGACTGCGTTGCGAGGTGCAGGATCGTCGCGGGGTTGATGTCAAGGGACGTCCTTGTTAGGGTGTGTGAGATGGCAGTGTTGGGAGTTGGTGGAGGAGAGAGGGAGAAGGACGTAGCCGTGTAAGTCCTATAAAGCTCTTGATTCCTGCTCTGGATACTGTGAGGTTTTGTGAGAGCCAAGCAAGACCATACTCATATCCAACACCATGTCGCGAATGCAAACCCTCGCGGAGAAGCACCCAGGACTCTTCCGGCCAGATCTCAACATCGACCGCCGCAAGTGTACACGGACAGTCCCCATGGAAGTCCTCGCCCTCGGAATGTCACGAACAGGCACATCCTGTAAGTTAGCAACACACTTCTACCCCAAAAACCCATCAGCTAACACCTTACAGCGATGCAGCGAGCCCTCATGATCCTCGGCTACAACGAAGTATACCACGGCTTCGCCATGTTCGCCAACCCCTGCGAGGTCGAGCTCTGGAAGGAAGCCCTCCACAGAAAATACGACCTCCAGCCCGGCCAAGAACCTCTCGGGCGCAAAGACTTTGATCAGCTTCTCGGACACTGCGGTGCCATCTGCGACTATCCAGCCAACTGCTTCGGCCCCGAGATGCTCGAGGCGTACCCAGAGTCCAAGGTCGTACTCGTCGAGCGCGACGTGGAGGCTTGGTATAAGAGCTTCAATGACAGCATCATTAGTACCATGTATAACCCGTTCTGGCTGTTTCTGGCTGCCATCGGGGCTAGGTATGTCTCCGAGGTTGACGGCTTGACGACAGTGTGGTTCAAGTACCACTTCAAGGCGACGACAAAGGAAGAGATCCGGGCGAATGTGCGAGAGGGATACAATCAGCACTACAAGAACGTGAGAGAAACCACACCCCCTGCAAGGCTTCTCGAGTACAGCCTCAAGGATGAATGGGAGCCGCTGTGCAAGTTCCTGGGCAAGCCCATTCCAGATGAGCCGTTCCCGCACATCAACGACCAGGAGTCTTTCCATGAAAAGTTGACCATCATCATGAAAAAGGGGGCCAAGATGTTTGCGCGCAACTTGACGTATGTTGCTGTACCGGGTATCGTCGCAACAGCGGCATATTACTTTGCGACGAGTGACATGGGCAGCGGGCTGTTGTCGCCTATTCCAAGTCAGGTCGGGAACTTGGGTATTGTGAACTGAAAAGTTGATTGTAACATGAATCAAGCCCCAGCGCGGGTTGATTAATGAAAGGGTATCTATGGGTTGAATGGACGTTGATTGGGTAAAGAGAGCATCAATAATGTCTCCCCCTTCCTCTGTAATGCCGGTCTCCTCGATATCCTCCATATGGTCCTCCACGTCGATGGTCTCCTCTATCCCTGTGGCCATGGTATCCTCCACGTCCGCCTTCGTGGTGAGGTGGTGGAGGCACCGGCTCCTCAACCTCGACTTCATACTCCTCGTACTCCTCTCGGAAGTACTCCCCTGTAGTCTCTTGCTCCTGTTTCGCACTTTCAGGGTCAAACACAAATCTCATAGTTCCATCCTGCCCCCGCGCAGTCCTACGTCCAGAAGCATCTCCAGGCCAAGAATTAGAAGTCGCTGGTGATGTGGCCGAGGCTGGTGTGAGAGGTTGAGGATCTTCGGCCTCACAGCGGGAGCAGAAGAACAGATGACGCGGCTCGAATGCCTTGTCAAGATCGTTGTTAAGCCGGATCTTGATATCGATGATCTTGTTCTGGTCAAACTGCGGCCCAAGCTTGGTCGACTTTTGGTGCTGCACGTAGAGATCGAGGATGTCGAGCATCGTCTCCATGACGGCACCTCGATGGTATTGGGGCTTCTTGGCCGCATATTCTTGCACCTTTTCAACATGCTGTTCTGTCATCAGGGCCGTAAGCTCCACGACAGCCATGACCATGGAAAAGGTTGTGCGCTTGATGGGCACAAAGGTCTTGTACATGTCGATACACATGGCGTATGCAGTCTCGAAGAATGGCTTGCCCTCTTCCTTGCCCAATATTTCCCGTACCACCTTGACGAGGAGCTTCTGAGGGTATCGTGTGCGGAAATCGAAGCCGATAGTTTCGAGGATCAAGCGTTCGAGGCAGATGATGATTTTCCCCGGAGAGTCAAAGATCTAGGACAGGATGAGAACATATCAGGAAGAGCATGCGAGATTCATACCTTGTCGTCGGAAGCTGCTGGTTTCTCTGGATTCTTGACATTATACGCCGCGGCAAGAATTTCCTTGGACTTTTTGATGGTATCCTCTACCTTGCACGCTACAAACAGAGCGGCCAGCGCTGCGTCCTGGTAGTTGTACTCGGCGTCGCGAAAGTTGAGTCGGAACTTGTGGAAATACGTGCATGCGGTATCAAACGTTCGAACAGGCCTAGCTATTGTCAGAATCGAGACAGAGAACCGAGCGTCGTGTCCAAACTCACAGCTGCAAGTACTCTCTGACGTTGTCAATCAGCTGCACACCCTGCAGTCGGTAATTATCCTGCCTTGCCGGGTCGCAGCCGTTATCCTTGAGCATCCGTCGGAGCTTGAGCTCAGTTGTGTATTGATTCGAGCTCGAGATGAAGCCTGGGTGAGGTCCAATCTTGGCTATCGCGTCGCCATTTGTCGCCGTGGCGGCTCGTTCGTTGTTTGAGGGGGCCATTTCGTGGGCTGCTGCGCCGAGGCCGGTATCTGCGGGTGTTGTATACGATGGAAATAGATTCGATGGCCGAGAGTATTGAGAGAGGTTCGTGTCTCAAGTGTTGCTGGTCGTGGAGGATGCTGGATCTCGCTTGGTTCTTGGGCTTCGAGAGACGGAGTCGAAGAATTATCGTAGAAGGGGTTGATCCGCCAACCCGAGGCGCCGCGGGCCGTTTAGTGCGGTGTAAAAACGAATACAAGTAGAACAATCCTCGCAAACGGTGGTCCGGCAGTTTATTTGTAGAGAAATCCAGGTATTTGTGTGTCTGAAGAGCTTGAATCAGTTGGCGATGGAAGCTCTGATGCGACAAGGCTGAGGCTGGTGTGTGGCGCTATAGCACCAGCCACAGTTCATGGCTGTCTTGAATCCATCAAGCAGCCAGCGACCAGCAACGACTTTGGGAACGAACAATCACAACTTAAGCAATTGGCTCAATTAACGAGTTGGTGTATAATTTTATGGTTTCTTGTGTACTGATGACTGCCGTTTATTTACAGTGACATAGGTATGTGCAGGCTCTAGTTAAGTATTGTGCCTCCCTTGATCACCATTGATCCCCAGTTCAAAACGCCAGTGTCCAAGTTTTCAGCAACGTTATATAAGAAACGACAAGACAGAGTAGTTCAGTGGTTGTCTTCTCTCCTACTCTAGCCACTGTCAGTTTGCATATTTTAATTATCGCTGACTTGGCACGATTGTTACCTTCATGAATAATTTGACATTTTTCGCCTGCAATAGGGTAACCCGACATCCCACCCGTCACAACCAAGACAGGGCCCCATTACAGTCGGCATTTCTGAATCGATGTCTACTCCAAATCGGTAGATGCGATAGTAGGAGCGTGATGGAAGTCACCGTCCGCCTCCTTGAAAGAAGGGAAGGGAAGAGCAGCAGCCAGAGTGGCGCAGGCGACGACGAAGAAGGTGTTGAAGTTCATGTTGGAAGTTGGTGGGGTATGGATTGTAAGAAGGTAGGTGTGGAATGAGAGTGAAGACAGGATCAAGTGGAGTTTTTTGTAGCTGGTATAAGTAAAGCAGGAATAGAGAGAATGGAGACCAGCTCAGCTTGATGTCAAGGAAGGACCAATTTTTGAATGAACGATGAAGAATGGTTCTTGGGAAACAAGTGGTTGAATCATTGGCTTTTGTATCATTGAGGGATTGTCCCCTTCAGCAAACTCAATCACCCTAACCCACTAGCATCAGTCCGACTGTCTCGAATGATTCGCTATCGCTCGAGGCGTCGTCATCCAGAACCGCATCTTTCCTTCGAAACGACCGATCGCCAGGGCACACTGGAGTCTTCACGTCCACCGGGGGTTTTACTAGTGACGAATACTTCGGGTAGTGGGCGTTGGCGAATCGCCGGAGCAGGGGGGATCTGCACGTCAGGGAGGTGGGAGGTTCAAGATGGAGTCACTCTCAACTTCTTAGAGGGCAGATTCTGCAAGGCCCCTTGCTTGTTCCGATGGTCCGTAAGAAGAGACAAGAAAGCCCATGATTTGATGTTGCCCGAGTTCCGTGACTCGTGAGTTCCTGTCTTCATGGTGAAACTTGTACTTGCTGAGGCGGAACATCTTCATGCCGCAGTGACCAATGGGAAGCCTCGCCACAGGAGCTCATTCCCATTACGCCCACCCCCGCGCTCCTTCCGGAAGCACGGTTGGTGGAGGTATTAGCTCGCGAGCTGACGTCTTCAGCCCCAGGCAGACTCTCCATCTCCAACATCGAATCCAGCATCCACAGCAGCTCATCACACGAATTAACCATACTTTTGGCATCTGCATTTTCATTGGAGTCTATAATCGTTCATCATCATGCTCTACCCTTCCTTGCTCCGCCTTGGATTGGCCACGGGGCTTCTGGCCGGCCATGGCTCTGCCGCGCCCGCCCACGCGACTGACGATCTGGACGACACTCCACTTCCCGTTGTTGTTTGGCATGGCCTTGGTGACTACGTCCACAGCGAAAGCATGAAAGCCGTGGAGGAACTCATCGAGTCCGCCAACCCTGGCACATTTGTCTATGTGATTGCTGTCGACAAGAGCTCCGAGCAAGATCGCACCGCTACCTTCACTGGCAACGTCTCAGCCCAAATCGAGCAAGTTTGCGAGGAGCTCGCCAAGCATCCGATCCTATCTACGGCACCGGCCATTGATGCTGTCGGCATCTCCCAGGGTGGCCAGTTCCTGCGTGGCTACGTCGAGCGATGCAACTGGCCCCAGGTCCGCAGTCTCGTCACCTTTGGCAGCCAGCACAATGGTATCTCCAAGTTCAGAGTTTGTGGAGACAACGACTGGATCTGCAAGGGAGCTATGGCGCTTCTTAAGTTCAACGTCTGGAGCAACTTTGTGCAGTCGCGTCTTATCCCCGCTCAATACTTCCGTGACCCCCAGAACCCAGACTACGAACGTTATCTCGAGCACTCCAACTTCCTCGCCGATATCAACAACGAACGCGAGCTCAAGAACGAGAAGTACAAGGCGAACCTTGGCAGCTTGACCAACTTCGTCATGTGGATGTTTGAAAGCGATACCATGGTTTCTCCCAAGGAGTCGTCTTGGTTCGAGGAGGTCAACGGCACCGAAGTCACCCCGTTGAGAGCCCGCCAGCTCTACCGCGAGGACTGGCTCGGTCTGCGTGAGCTTGACCGCAAGGGTGGTCTTCGATTCCGAGTTGCACCTGGTGACCACCTCGAGAACATGGGTGAACTGCTCAACAAGACAGCAGCGGAGTTCTTTGGCCCGTGGCGAAAGACGTTCAAGTCTGACATGGAGAACCCTACGGGAGACGGCCTCTTTGAGGCGGAGGAGCTATAGCGTTGCACCGAAGTGACTACTACCGAGTGTTCTGGATTTTATCGGGGTTATTCTGCACATAAAGCTGGTTTGAAGGGAAAGGTGAAGGCAGGGAACAAGGCGTGAAATTGATATGTCAGGAACAAGGTCATGAATGGGTTGGCGTGTTTATGTAATACCACTCAACAGGACAATATTGATATTGGATGAATGCAAAGGCACAGTTCTATTTATTCTTATTTTGCCGCCGTTCAACGCCCCAACACCGGTGCCGAGAGTAATGCAAGGTATCAGTTTAGTTGTCAATGGCCTTCTTTGCTTTGGCCTTTTGCTTCCTCAACCGGGTCTTTCGGTCCGAAATTTGCTTGTCGAGCTTGTCGTCGTCGCCCTCGGGCACCTTCTTCTCCTTCTTGGCCTTCTTCTTAGGAGCGGGAGACTCGGCCTCCTCGGTGGTGTTCTCGAGCGACTTGCGCTTCTTGCCAATGTTGGCCTTCTCAGCCTTGAGCGTCTTGGTCTCATCCTCCTCGGCAATGACATCGTTGTCGTCGACCCAGAGCTCGTCGGCCATCCAGATGGGCAGGGCGGTGGTCTCGGGGCCCTTGATGTAGATGCTCCTCAGGTTGCGCCACTTCTGGGGAACCCACCTGTCGATCATGGCGGTGACGACGGTCTCGACATTCTCGGCAATCTGCTCGGGGGTCCAGCCAGAGTATCCGACTCGCACGGCAGTGTTGGTGGTGGGCGAAAGGCTGACCAGGGCTGCGCCAATGGCCTTTTCAATCTCCTTGGCGATCTCGGCGGGTGTACCAGCGTTGACGACACCCTCGGTCTTGACTCGCTTCTGTCGCTTGCCGTCGACCTTGGGGGCCTTGGCCTGCAGGCTGACGGGGATGGGTCGCTTCTGAGTGGTCTTGTAGAAGGTCTTGCCCAGGACCTTGGGTAACCGGTTGACGATTCGGTCGTCGGCGAGGAAGATGTCGCACTCGGAGTAGAGTTTCCTCTGGGCCTCGTACTGGCTGTACTTTGCCTTGAGCTTGCCGTAGTCGATGACGCGGGCGATGCGCTTGGACAGCTCGGCGGGGAACTCTTCCGAGGCGACAATGTCCTTGTAGGCGCGCTGGGGATCGGCGGTGATCAGGCAGATGGTGGCCGTCTCGTCGGTGTTGAGCGAGTGAGGGAGGACGATCTTGCCAGGCTGGAGACGGGCCTTGTCGGCGATGTGGCGCTTGGTGGTGAGTGTGAGCCAGATGGGGGTCTCGGTGGGCTCATCGTCGTCGTCGAGGAGGTTGCGCTTGCCAGACTCGTCGGCCTTTTGCTTGGATGCCTTCTTGATGTGTGCCAAGAGAGCCTTGGAAGCTTTGAGGGTCTGGATCCAAGGGTTAGAGGGATACGGATGAGGCTGTAGAGAGGGGTTTGACAAACCTGATCGGGGTCAATGGCAGCTACGGCAGTAGAGCCAGCAGCGACGAGTTCCTTTGAGGGCGCCATTGTCGCGATCGCAAAAAAAGTTGTCTTGGGAGATGCAAGAAATGTCGAAGTTTCTCTGATAGTGGGGACTTTTTTTCTATCAGTATCAGCGAGGAAAGTCCAGAAATTTTTTTTGTCGCCAGTGGTTGGGCGGTCGGAATATGCAAGCCCCGGGCTCCGGTCTTGGCGTGATGCGAAAGAGTGAAAGTGTGGCGGAGCGGGAGCGTCGGGGGTCCACATTCTCACGACTGACGCGACGCAGGCTTACTTACAACATGCTCATCATCATCTGTAATCTGACGACGAGGAACTTGCTTCTTTTTTAATTGAGAGTTGAAGATATAGGCGGTGCTTTGTCGATTTCATCATGGCTTCCGATTTGAGTGATCCTACCAACAGGAGGGCCTCCTGTGATCAGTGCAGCAAGTCCCCTTTTGGCTTACATAACCCTACCGCGTAGGCATACTGACCGAGTCCAGGACAAAAGAAGTTGAAGTGTGATGGTGAATATCCAGAATGTGGAAGATGCTCTGGTATGGGTGAGCTGTGCAAGTACTCTGCACGGTTACCCATGGGCAGGCCCAAGAAGCGAAAGATGCAGCACGAGAACGAAGCTCAAGATAACAGCGCCGCCACCTTTTCAAGCGGTGTGTCAACAGCGACACTTGAAAAGAGCGTCTCGAGCGAGACGATAAGCGATCTAGAGCCGATTGCTTTCGATCCGTGTCTACAGCCCCCCAGTGACTTGACGGCCGATGTGGTATCTTGGGGGTATGTAAAGCCCCTCTTACCTTGATGACCCGCTGCTGACAAGCCCAGATGCGAGACCAACGTTGACCCAAAACTGTTGGCTGTTGAGACAGATCCTGGGCAACAGACCTGCGCTTGTCTAGCCAACCTCTATTTATCCTTGGAAGAGGTTCGAAAAGCAGACAATTTGCCTTTTGCGGCGCGGCTTTCACTTCTGCGGGATCTTACAGCCAACGCATCCGGCATCATACAATGCCAAGTGTGTCCGACCAAGTTCCTCTGGGCGATGCAGAATGCGCAACTCCTCAACACTTTAATAATTTCAATCGCAGAGGGATACAAAAAGATTGTGAAATCGGTCGAGGATGAGGCGCAACGTGCTCAGGAGGGGAACGAGTCCAAGCTTTTGTTCATCGGCGACGGTGAAAAGTATGAGCAGACTTCTCACAACGGCAACGCTTCCTATGGTCAATCTGGATTTCCCCTGAGTCTGGATCCCCTGGTTTGGGAGAATATCGCAAAAAAGGCCATCAAAGCTGAACTCTTTGGCACAAAGCATTCTCTCTCACCCTCGTTTACAACCATGCTGCAACATATGGAGGATCGTCAGCAGGGCTGGCACTCGGGCAGTCTCCCGGTCACCTCTGGGATCGGCTGCCGACTGCCTCACCAGGTGAAGGACAAGGAGCCGCATTGTGTGTCGTTGGTGAAGCACACAAGGGGCATGGTCAGCCAACTGCTGACCGACATTTGATTTGGACTTTGTTGCGCATATGATACGTTTGTTCGTGTTTAGATACCCATTACTCAATGCCTTGGCGTAGTTTTCTATCAATTGTATTTAGCAACCCCGTTTGGGATACAGACGAGCTTCGTGGTTGATGCGGCTAAACCTATTCCGGACATGTACGAGCTTGACTCGATCCCCACTCCTCAGGGAAGGGGGTTTAAACACTCGGTGCCTATGCCAGGCTCCCATGATACGCCGTACGATGCTAGAAATGATCGATCGATGGGTCCTGGCACTTTCTAGATTTGTATCTTGAGTGGTTGGAGCCTCTAACTATCGGGTTCTTTGTAAAACCCGTGCCCGTTGGCGCTTGAACGGTCCCACGGTCCCGCGGCCCCGTGGCGGCCAACGATGTTGAGACGACATATAAGACCAGTGGCGGCACTATCTCGAGAGCCTCAACTCACCAGCTTCATTACAATAGCAACACCATTTCATCTTTTTCCACTATCTTCCAACCTCACTCGACAAAATGGCCTCCACTCACATTGAACGTTTGACTCCCCTGGACCACCTCATGCCGAGAACCTATGTTGGTGTCGTCTTCTCCTTCCGAACAACTGAATCAACCACCACAATATCTACACGGCTTCAATATGGCCTTGTGAGTCTCTCGAAGCAGCTGCCCTGGCTGTCTGGTCGAGTTTTCCCAACAACTAGAGCTCGGGAGGGTGGTGAAGTTCCAAGCCTCGAGATTCGATGGAGTGACGATGATGCCGTTCCTACCATTCAGGATAAGGGCGTCATTGATTCTTCTTACGCCAGTGCTGCTGAGAGTGTCATGCCTCCCTCAGCTGTTCCGGCGGATATGATGCCGGTCCCTGGCATGGTAGACGAGGCCACCTTCAGCTCGGGCGTTCCCATCTTTGGTGCTTCTGTCTTTCAATTTTCCGACAAGCAGGGTGTGGGACTGTTCGTTTCGATTCACCACAATGTGGTCGACGCAGCTGGATTTTCTCAGGTTGTGAAGCTCTGGGTTCAAAACCTCTCGGGAGCCGAGCTGAGTAGCGAGAAGCTCGGCCTTGATAGATTCACCCGGCTCTCTGAAGCTCTCTCTGAGGATCTATCTGCCGTTTCGAGCCAGTCGACTGCTGAAATCTTTGCGGCGCATCCTGAGCATTCGAGCGCTCCTCCCGCGTTCCCGACTGAGTTTTCGCCCGCGACGTCAAAGGTATTTACGATCCCTATTGGTCGGATCAACGCCATCAAGGAGCAGCTGGAGGGTCTCGTGTCGACTCCTCCGACTACCAACACTATCGTTTCTGCCCTCGTCTGGTCTGCCATCACGCGTGCGCGGGCTCAGCGTAACTCGGACCTGCAAGGCGAACCGAGCCGACTTGCCATGGCAGTGAATGGTCGACGACGGTTGGGTGAGGGATTCTCAACTGCTGAAAATCCTTACTTTGGAAACAAAATCCTCTACTCCCTAGCAAAGACAGAAGTTGAAAACCTAAACACCTCTTCTGACTCAGACTTTGCCAAGAAGCTGGCCAAAGTCTGCGACGCCATCGCCGAGTCCCAATCATCAACCAAGATCAACTCACGCCACATCGCCGAGATCTACACCCTCGCAGAAAAGATGGACAACTATCAAATGATCTTTCCTGGCTGGGACCTCTTCTCTTCTCGTGATTTTACCCTCACGAGCTGGGCTGACCTGGGCCTGTACGAGCTAGACTTTGGAGCAGGTCTCGAGAAGCCAGAGTTTGTTAGGGCGCCGCACTCCGAGGTTGATGGTGTTGGTCTTGTGATGCCGAGGAAGAGATCGGAGGATGAGGTACTTGAGGTTATCATCATGTTGAGGAAGGATGATATGGAGGTTTTGGAGAGCAATGGCATCTGAGATGTTAAGGGGGTTTCGGGATAGGTGTAGAGGAGCATCAAGTTCGAAAGGAGGAAAATTTGAAAATAACTACTGTTGGTGATGGAGCTCTAAAATAGTCATCTAAAATAAAGTCTGCTTTCTTTCTTCACATGGAGCACAAATCAAGCGCACCACATGCTTGGTCGGTCTACATAGCCGAAGTGTTTACATGTAGACCCGGCTTCACAGCCGGAGCGGCTGTTGTACCCGATGGCACTACGGCTGATTTATCCGCCAGACAACTGCATGTATATCAATATAGTTTATGATAGGCATTGAGAGCTGCAGAAGGAATGAGGGGGATTGGCACTGAGCGTTATAAAAAGGCTGGTCTCTTCGTGTTTTGCCATACCAGGCTGAGGAGCAAGCGCATCCAACACCTAAACCTTTGAATAATATCACCAACTAGTTGACGTTTAACTATAATGCACATCAACGAGATCACCGCCTTCACCTACGATGCCAACTACAATTATGGCACATACATCATGTCTGGTGGTCGGAGTGCTACCGGCCAGCGGTCCCTCGTCGTCCGGCTCCGTACCGACGACGGCCTCGAGGGCTGGGCCGAGTCAGCGCCCCTGGGCGGTGACTACTTGCCAAGCTTTTTCAACGGCGAGCTCGCTGCGCTCAAGGAACTCAGTCCTCATGTACTAGGCTTGGACCCACGCTCACCGGCGGCTGTGGGTGCTGTCATGGACGGAATCCTCTTGTCAGGCACTGCTGCTAAGGCCATCATTGATATTGCCTGTTGGGACATCTTGGGCAAGGCCGTAGGACTGCCAACTTCAGTACTCCTCGGTGGACATCTGCAGAAGGAAATTCGAGACTTTTCGGTCGTTAGCATTGGGGACCTAGCAATCGGTGTTGAGAAGGCTCGCGCTGAACTTGACAAGGGGGCCAAGGCGATGCAGGTCAAGGTCGGAGACGACCCGTTGAGTGACGCTCGCCGGGTCGCAGCTATTCGCGAGGCTCTACCTGACAGTGTAGACGTCTGGGCTGATGCCAACGGAGGATGGAACCTCAGTCAGGCTCTGACGTTTGCCCGCGCACTCCCACAGGGCATGACGGTGGCGATAGAGCAGCCGTGTGCCACCCTCACAGACTCCGCCGAGGTTGGCCGCCGCACCAGCCTGCCAATCGCCCTGGATGAGTCCGTCGTCACCATGAACGACCTCGTCTCTGCACACGCCCTCGGCATAACGGGAGTCAACATCAAGTCCTCGCGAGTTGGTGGCTTCACCAGAGCCCGCACCCTCCGTGACGCGGCTGTGGCCCTCAACATGATGGTCACCATCGACGACACCTGGGGCTGCGCCTTGACGACAGCGCAGAACTTGCAGTTGGCAGCCTCCACGCCACAGAAGTACATGAGGGCGGTTGATTTGTTTGCCGAGTGGACGAACCCACTGATTGCAGAGATACCTCGGTTAAAGGGAGATGGACAGATAAGCGCCACAGACGTGCCTGGCAATGGATTCGGGGCTGTGGATATTGCACTTTTGGGGGAGCCTCTTTTCAAAATTAAGGCTTGAAGGATAGAGACGAGTTTCCTGAGTCGAGAGAAGGTTGCATGAGGGAATGGGAGGATGGGGGTTCGGCTCTTGTCGTGTTGCAGACTGATCTCAACATCCCTTATCTGCTATCCCACAGTCTTGGTGAAACGATTAGTATCAGGTGGCTTGCTGATATAGAAATATTGAATAACAAGCCGATGATAGGTTGCTCGAAGAGTTGCGTGACCACGGCTGCGTAAAAAACAACTGGTCTCTTCTGTATACATGTGTGACTAGGGGCTGTTAAGCCGCGTGCCAGTTATTTGTCCCAGTCAGTTGCCTGCATACAAAATGTGAAAACATCGAGCCTGATTCTCAGCTCCAGTGTATGCAGAACCGGAAATTATACCCTCATGTGAGTTGTTTGCAGCATGTTTCAGGGGTAATTGGGGGTGGCGTTCAGCCAAGCTCCAACCGAGTGACACCCTCCCAGATACGGCTGCCACTCACACGACTGTGGTTTGTCTACGCGTTGCGAATACGGCGCTTAGGATATGCAGCCTCGTCTATATATCTTGGTCGAGACTCTGCTACGCCTTGCTTGTGTAACCCCCTTATCAGCCGCGGTGACACAACGTTGAGCTCTCATACGCCTGTTCCTTGATTCAAGGGCACAAGGAGGCGCATTTCCTGCCCAAACTGAAACATGATGCCTGGTTTTTACAGTTCTGCCTTGATGTTTCCTCTTGTCTCGGATCATTTCAACACATTGTTCGGAAAGCAACCATCGGGTATTTGTTGGCCTCTCTCCACCTGCTCGTCACAGGTGTGAGTGCGCAAAGTGCAATAAATGTAGGCTGAGCTCAGCCGTCAGGGGCAAGTTGGTCTTGAGGCTGAGCAGCAGATGTGATGTGTTGCCTCCCATATGCTCAGGTATTTAAGCGCCTTGTAAGACTGCGGGTTGACTGTGGTTCGACCTGACAAGACAAATCAACAGTAGTAACCATGTTTCTTCCACTCTGGCTAGTCTACCTCTTTATCGTCCTTGCCTGCGTTGTTGCTGTTAGTGCCCAAGACTACGGGTATGCAACATGCTGGAACAAGCTGGATGCCATTATGGTCGGAAACACGACCAAGGATGGTATCAACAACGAGACTGTTTTAGAGTATCTCTGGAACGGGGCCATTACGGGGTTCAGGGGAGAAGACCGCCCCATTGCTCTCGGGTATGAGGGTAAGTTGTGATGCTCTTTTTTTTTTTGCTACACATTGCCCGCGCTTTATGCTGACCATAACAGGCTGCCTCAAGATCTGTGAAGGACGCACCGATCAAGTGACCACCAGGTCGACTCTTGAAATGGTAACAACCTGGATCTTCCCCCTGGCCATCGTCTTCAACCTTCCCTACGACTCGCTCCACCACCACAAGGTCCGCAGGACAGCCCAAGCAGTGCTGAACTGGGCCGGCTCTCCACAGACTGCCCTGACACATACCATCTGGAACGTGCGGCAGATCAGGCATTGTCATCGTATGTCAAAGTCAAAGAATACCTTGACTAATGATGCATTTTATGTCTTGAGTTGCCTTGGCCAGTTTGAACTCCCCAGCAGCGAGAGGTTCTACACAGCCCTTGTCTATGGCCTCTTCCGACCTCTCCCACAGCCGGACACTTTGGAGTATGGCCCTGATCAGCACTACACTGCGCAACTGCTCTCAGATATGGCTTTTCAACTGCGCATGCTGAGACGTCGTGGCGTTATTCCGACTCTTGCTAGTCTCGGGACCTTTATCACGGCCTTCATCTTCTCTATCGTTCTTGCATTTGATGAAGAGGCGGGCAATCGAACAGGTTCGCCTCTTACCCTCGGACTACTTTACTGCTGGCTGCCGCTCCTGGTCATTTTTACCATCATTGACCGCAACCCCGTTTCAGCAGACCGTTCAGCGTATGTGTTGATCAATTCCCCATGAACAATATCAAATGCTAATACACTCAGTGCCCTCATGTCTCGGTGGCTCTTCAATGTTGACGCTGTTTTGACTTCTGCACGAGATGCTGGAGCTGACTTGAATAATATGCGAGTGCCCGTGTGGTGGTCACGCAGTAGGTCGCAGGACGACATGAGAGTATTCGAAATTCAAGAGTTTATCGGACAAGGTCGCAAGATCAAGTATTGCGGCCTCGCTGACGCCATGATCCGGACTGTTCGGGCTCTTCAGGAACGAAAGCGTCCTTTGGGTAACAATCTTGACGAGTATAGACGTTGCGCGCAGACGGTCCTGAGCCATCTCAATGGGACACGACCGGCTCAGTGGTGGATCACAGCCGCCGTGTCACTCTTTTTGGTTGCGTTTGAGGTCACGATGGCCTTTGTGATTGCTTTCCACACACCTACCTTTGGTCTGGGCTGTTGGTCTGGCGGCCTGATCCTGTATGGTCTGTTGAGCACCCTAACTTGGGCGTATCACCTCGTTTCCAAGGCCCCGGGCAAAAAGGGGCAAATTATCTGCAGCATCTTCAACTTCTTCGCTCTTGGATGGATTATAACTCTGACAGGCTTTGTGGTAAGTAACCCACCCCTGTACGAAGCACAGAGTAGCTAACCAGTCCAGTTGGCGGGTGGGTTCAGAACATGCTGGTGCAGCACCGTTCAGCTAATCTACCCCCATTGGGGGGGCTACATGATGTTTAAGAGTTTCGACTACTACTTCAAGAACTTTAAAATGGACGTCCCTTGGATTATTGCCTCGGTTCTCGGAGGATTGGTTCCCGGTGCGGTGTTGGTGACAACAACCGCATGGTGGATGAAGTGCCAGCATTTGTGGTCGACGGAAGAGACGGAGCCGGTACAGGACTTTGCACTTGGCAACGTAAGATTTAGGGCTGACACTTCATGGTTGAAGGCTTAGAGTTGGGGGAGATAGGGGTTAAGTGTTGTAGTGTTTAGGAGCTTTGCTCTTTGTTGCATTTGTTGGGTTGGGAAATGAATCTGTGTTTAATGAGCTGGATTAATGGGGCTCCAGTGTATAATAGGTTACTCGGGTATATAGTGAGGATAAGAGTCTGTCATTTGGTCTATTATCTAAGAATCTAGCAATTGGGACGACTTTTCCTTAAAAGACAATCATGCAAAGAACTTTTCAACAGCCTTGGTAAACTGATCAGGATCCTGGAGCGGCGCAAAGTGACTGACACCGGGCAAGATCTCCAGTTTGCTGCCCTTGATCGCCTTGTGCAGCTTCTCCGGGACATCCCGGTTGACGGCCTCCTCATGCTCGGCACCCACAATGATAACTCTGCTGCCGTCAATAGTACCTAGCTGCTCATCTGTGAGATGTGGGAGAGTGGCCTCCATGGTGCCGACCTTGTTGGCGAACACGCTAAAGTTTGCATTGGGCTGAAGCTCGGCGTACTCGACACGGCAGCGAGAGACAAGCTCGCTGAAGATGGCAGTATCGGAGAAGGTGGCATTTGTCTGCTCCGGGTTGGCAGATCCTCCGAAGATGAAGGCCTTGTGGATGGGCGCGGCCGAGGTCGGGTTGATGAGTGCAGCCAGAGTCGTTATGGCACCATCTGACCAGCCGACGACGTTGTACTTGGACACACCAGCAGCGGCAAGTTGGTCGTGGATGTCGTCAGCCATTTGATCGTAGGTGAAGACGTCGTTGGCGTTGAAGGTAGAACGACCGTGGCCTCGACGGTCAACAGCAATAACATAGTGACCGTTCGCGACAAGGCGGGAGATGACAGATCCAAAGTAGGCAGAGTAGCCTAGACCGCCGTGGTCCATGACGATGGGAATGCCTCCAACATGCTCGTTGTACTTTTGCATCCAGAGTTGAACTCCATTGATCGGAGTAGTCTTGGTGTTGATGGGAGATGGCAGGTTGGGCGTTGGTGGAAGAGTCTGCCAGATGGGAGTCTCCTGGCGGATGGCCAAGCCATTGGCAACGGCGGCAAAGGCAACAAGCTGCTTGAACAACATGGTGATGATGAGTAGAGGTTGTAGATGACAATCCGAGAACGTGCAATACCATACCTATATATACTTGAGGATATATGTAGTCCGAAGCTGCCGAAATACGAGAACCACAGACCGCATCCAGGGTGCCGGTACTTTCGAAACTGCCGACAAACCTTCAATGCCGTGAAGGCCAAGTTTAGGTGGTTAATGCCTCTGTGTAATTAAAGGACAGCGAGCATTGCTTGCGTTAACGACCAGGGGCACCCTGGATAGTTGCAAACCTTAATCCTCACACGTGGAGTTGGCACTGCCTTGGAGAAATTGCTGGATTTATAAGCCCTGCTATAGAAGCCTGGAGACGGTCATGGTCAAAGTTTAAACTTGATGAGATTCGTATGCTCTTTTGTTTTGTTCTCATTGGGATGGAGTCATTCGAGCAGCGTTGAAGGCGAAGAGGAACCGTCCTCGCATAACTAAGGAGCTGATGCAAGTAACGAGAACGAGACTAAGTAGGGTCGCATTTACTTCAAGAGATGGTCTCAACCAATTGGTCGCATATTGACAGCTTCGAGGTTGCATAGTCTTAATCCATCTTGACGACCAGCAAGCTAGTCCCTATATATCCGCCAAGTCTTGGCCCTGCTCTATCCGGCTTCCATTCCTCAAAGAGGCCCCCTCGCCGAGGAGGCGCTTTTCTTCCAACATCACTGGAGGAGGGCCACAAAATGACCAGGGTCTCCTCGTCGGAGAGTCAAAGGACCCCGATTCCTCCGGACGAGTCTCCGCTCTCGTGCCGCTCTCCTAAGATGGCAGGAGTGAGCTGATTGAATTCCAGCCCTTTGTTTTTTCCCGCTCATCACCAACGAGCGGAGTCATACGCGCACAGCGTCTACTACTGTTTCACAGCTTACCAGAGACTCGCCGAGCAGCGATCGTTGATCTATTGGCACACCTTCTGAACGACACACAGGCCCTTTACCTGTTGAACCCTCTCCCGACACGCCGGATTGACCCACTGAGGCCATCCATTTCCAGGCAGGATCGGCTGTCCCCACGAGCTTCACGACAAAGAAACCCCAGCCAACATGTGCCAAGACGAACAGGCACCCCGTGCCCCAGAGGCAGAGGTAAATTGACCCTGCCAGTGGGGACATAAAGATGCTAATTCTTCAACAGACCGATAGCGAGAGCGTCTACTCCGAGTACGCGAGTGACGTATCCGAGACGACCAGCGCGACATCATCCATCTTTAACTACCAGTATGAGAATGGCCGTCGCTATCATGCGTATCGGGCTGGCCAGTACCTGCTGCCCAATGATGAGACTGAACAGGAGCGTCTTGACATTATTCATCACATCTTTACTCTCGCCTTGAAGGGTGAGATTTGCAAGACGAAGCTTGAGAATCCCCAAAGCATCTTGGATGTTGGCACGGGGACTGGACTATGGGTGAGCAAGCATTGTTGAATCTATGAGGTGTGAGATATGCTAACTTGCCTATAGGCCATGGAGATTGGCGACCAGTATCCCTCTGCAGAAGTCATTGGGACTGACCTGAGCCCTATTCAACCCCAATGGTACTCCCACGCATTCTCACCGTCCAACTACATGCTAACCAGATCTCAGGGTTCCTCCCAACGTCAAATTCGAGGTTGACGATGCAACCCAAGAATGGACATATCCCAAGGACAAGTTTGACTTTATCCACGCCCGCACCCTTGCTGGCGCAATCCAAGACTGGCCCTCGTTCCTCTCTCAAGCATACGAACGCTGCAAGCCCGGCGGCAACATCGAAATCACCGAGGGCAGAGCTAATTTCTTCTGTGACGATGACTCCCTCAAGGAGGACTCTGCGACGCACAAGTGGCTGACCGAGTTCCGCCGTCTCAGCGCCCCCCTCAAGTTTGATATTGCTCCCGAGATCCCTGGCATGCTCAAAGAGGCTGGGTTTGAGGATGTCGAGTTTACGCAAAAGGTTGTGCCCGTGGGGACGTGGACAAAGGATCCCGAGCTCAAGGAGATTGGACGATGGTTCCGTGTGCAATTTGTCGAAATGGCACTCGAGGCTTATTCGCTTGCTCTGTTTACGAGAGCTGGTGGATGGTCGAATGAAGAGGCACAGGTGCTTTTTGCCAAGGTCCGGGAGGAGCTCAAGTCTAACAAGATTCATCTATACACTTACTGGTAAGTACAACACGCTGAGGGGTTGATTGAGTCTGATGCTAATATTTTCTAGTTCTTTTGCTACCGGAAAGAAGCCTAAGGAATGAAGGGATCAGCTTGAAATAGCGCAAGAGTTAGGTGATTTCTGTAGCGTTTGAAAGCTGCCGGGGCTGAAGTCCTTATGAAGGTTTATGACTAGCAATATGTTCGAATGAAAGTATTAGCACAAATTGTCAAGAAACTATACAAGATCTCCAAGCCCGACACTTATCCGATGCCATCATGATGCTGTGAGTGTACTGACAGAGAGGTCCTCATCACGAGACCCAACCCAACGGTTTCTCGCTCACACGTGTGTACAGGGGTATCCCGCTGCTTGGAACCGAGGCTTTCATACTCTGCAAACTATACAGGGATTCGATAGGACTGACAACGTCTTCAACGACCCATCTTGCTACTTTGGGGCATCAACCCCGAAGCTATCCGGGCCTTGACAAGAAGCCGGCCCCGCTGGATAACCCGGTTAAAAGATGATACATGGAATGGCTTCCGCGGAACCTCGACTCCTCAACCTCCACCACCCCCATCTTTGCCGAGAAGTCAAATACGTTGCCGATATGTCTGATAGCAAGGCCACTGACAACGCCGTGCCGGCTGCTGACGCGTCTACTCTCCTGCCCCCCGAGCATTGGGCGCAGGTAGCTGAGGTTGGTTGTTATAAGATGACTGTTCCTGCGAAATCGCGCGGTTTACCAACATATATGTTAGGAGCTAGGCGCTGATAACGATGCTGATTCTGCTCTTGGGGAGGACGTTGCCGAGTCCACAGCCTCTATTACGTCGAGCATTCTTCAGTATAGAAATATTAGTGGCCGCACTTATCACAGGGACATAGGCAATGCCCAGTACTGGTTGGTGGATGCTTGACTGTATCTTGAAGCGGTGACTGATATGAACTAGGGGCACAAACGATGAGCAGCAGAATGAGTCTATGGATATCAAGTGAGAGCGCTGAAAACATGCTACGAGTAGCGGCTGACTTGATGTAGCCATCATGTCCTGACACTTGTTCTCGATGGTGCTCTCTATCTTGCACCTATCTCCAAGGATATTCAGGTTGGTTGACGAGGTAATAGAGATTAATCACCACTAATTTTGCTACAGAAAGCAATCGATGTCGGAACAGGCACTGGAATCTGGGCAATGTACGAAAGCAGCTGAGACACATGCTAATACAATGCTAATCATCACAGCGACTTTGCGGAAGCCTTTTCCAAGACCGAAGTTATTGGCACAGATGTCTCGCCCATTCAACCCAGCTGGGTCCCGCTAAACCTGCGATTGTAGGTCCTGCACAATATTCTCTTGCCAATGCGAAGCTCACATGACGTAGTGAGATTGATGACTGCACCCAAGAGTGGACCTTTGCTCCCAACTCTCTAGATTATATCCACATGCGTTGGCTTGTCGGCAGCATCGTCGACTGGCCGCAGTTGTTTAAAGAAGCTTACAAGTGTCTTAAGCCGGGTGGTTATATCGAAAGTCATGAAGCTCTTTCGAGGATGGACTGTGATGATGGGAGCATTCATGAGAAGAGTGCTATGCACCAGTGGGGCAAGTTCTTTGTTGAGGGCGGCAAGAAGATAGGCCGGTCTTTTACGATTGTTGAGGATGAGGTTCAGAGGAAGGCAATGAAAGAGGCAGGATTTGTCAATATTGAGGAGCGTAACTTCAAGGCAGGTCTCCCCGATCCAACGAGGAGCCTAACTATAGCTGATGAAATAGGTCCCCATCGGAGGATGGCCCCACGATCCCAAGCAAAAGGAGATTGGAAGATACGCCCAGGCTACTCTCGAGCAGGACATTGAGGGCTACGTGCTATTCATGGCGAACACGGTGGAGGGGTGGTCCAAGGATGAGATTGAGGTTTACATCAGGTTGCTCCGCCGGGAGCTTCATTCTGGCAAGATGCATCCATATTACCTCCAAAAGGTTGTTTGGGCCCAGAAGTCGAAAGAGTAGGTGACGGACGTGCATGCATGGGTGAGGAAGACGGGTTGAGCGTATCAGATGGCGAGACGGGTGAGAAGAATAAGCATAGCTGCTAACCTTTCTATGTTTAAGAGACGTTGCAACTAGGAGTCTGTTAATTTTAAACCAGAATGTTAGAGTTTGGTCCAATTTTGGCCCTCCTGTCATACCCAAGTTGCCCAAAAGACCTTTGTCCGGTAGTTTCGGCGGGTATTAAGGATCCGAGGGGAGGAATGCCGTCATGCATCTCGACGGGATACTTCCATGTCGTACAGAGGCTTCGGACCTCCGTCTCCGTCGGTCTGGCTCGGAGTGGTAGCATTGGCCAAGTTGATCATACGGCCCACGGTAGGATGTCATGCAAGGTCAGCTGTGCATAAGGATCTCATCGACATACATGCCTACTCACGGGCCGTGTTAAGCGGATCTCGTGGGCTGACAGGATTGGGGCCGACTTCCGAGACTTGTTTCCAAGCTTGTAGGGCTATGATCGCCTTGTCGATCTATTGGAACCGTGACGGAATGCTCCACTGGAGCTGGCCAGGGTATCTTACTCAATGAGCAGCGTGTCGCATCTCCTACCATTAACCAGTTCAGCTTTACCTATCATGTCAGATAATAATAGCTTATATTCAAGCTTTTCTCCATCTTATTGTTTCACTAGAGACATACTTTGGGCGGTGCATGTCCTGCCCATCAATCCAATGTGGCTTTGACCACTTGGCTGCGCCTCGCTCGGACAATCCTCCTCGGACTTTTACAACTCCACTCCTACTCGGACTCTATGTTTTAATTATAGCACTCGGATAGGGCTGACTTGGCTTCGTCTGATACGTTGCACCTGGAATTGGGGTCCGAAACTGTTTGTAATTGATTGGCCATGACCAGTTTTCGCATAGTGCTGATCTTGAGGAACGTCATTTTTCAGGCATTGCCTTGGAAATCCCCTGGCGATTTACCCACCCATGGGGCTGAAGTGATGGACCTTGGAGATGATCATGATGCTTGGAGCTTGGAGAAGGCATTGATACCTTGTGATACCCTCAAACCAGCTATATAAGTCTCACGCCTTGCCCATCAATTCGATCTTCATCAAACACAGCAACTTCGACACTCATCAACCTCGCTTTCACAGACAATTTACCTACTACATCAATAGTCGGGGCATTCTACCCACCATGCACTTTACCAACAGCTTTGTTCTCGCCGTCGCCACCAGCGTCGGCTTGGTCTCAGCCGCTCTCCCCAAGGCCAATGAATACAAGTCCAACGACTGGTAAGATAAATCCCAAATGCTGTTGAATAGAAGAAGAAATTAACACATTTGATAGCTCGGGTGATCTGAACTATGGACACCACGCCTTTGACCTGCACATGGTTACAATGGACGACACCACACACTCTGTTTACCAGGCCGGCACCTCATGGTATCTCTTTGACGGCAAGACGGGAGATGGAGGGCGCTGCGAGGGCGAGTTCCTAGGCCAGGTGTCTGGAGACACTTCTCCTTGCTTGGACCTCGATAACACGGTGGCTGGCAAGCGCATCAGGTGCCTTTGCAACCCTCTTATTGGAGCCAACACCAACGGAATCAACTCTTGCCAATACGTGTAGAGGCTGGGATGTGAAAGGAAAAGACCGTATAGGCATAGGATAGAACATGTTGGGAGTTGGAAGAAACTCGTTTCTTAAGGGCCAAGAAACTAGAGGCATTGTAAATACAAAGGAAAAAGGAATCCTGTTAGAATGAAAGTGTCATTGTTCAGTATTGGTGAGGAACTGTCCGTGGGTGACTATAGTGACAGGGCATTAGAGGATATAAGCAATGACCATCTCTATGCGTTTCTCGTATGGAGTTAGAGCAGTTAAATACCCTTTCAGAGGTAGAATAACCTTTCAGAATGCAGCAAGGTATGAGTCTTTTATTATACGGAGCAGAAAGACTAAAAGAAAAACTACCATATTAGCACTAAGATATGATGCTATGATATGTTAATAATATGTTCTTTGTTATAGTCAAAGCCCGGCCCTCAATGGGATAACTGAGCCAGGAGACCGAGCCCACATTAGGTCACGATCTTGGAGTGAACCTTTAACTACTACCCAGAGAGCAAGTTATGAGTGTCCTCAGAAGACTCTCAACGACACGCGCCACTGGATTTTAGATAGGCCGTCTTTTCAGCAGCGATACAGTGCCCAAGCAATAGACGGTAATATGGATTCTAGGGGACAACGGTCACCGTTAGGGTGCCCCCCTTAAAGACTCAGCCTCCCCTTCATAATCAAGGTATTGTGTGCCATAAAGTTCCCGTCTATGTATTGTCAAGGTAGGCATTCACCCTCACCCAGCAGCAGAAGGTTGACTAAACCCCTAGGAAAAGGCACCGACAACCGTGAACAGAAGACCAGTATCTTCTGAAACTGGGAACAGAGAGTTGAATATCGACGCCTGCTCGTCCACTGACTGGATCATAGGTTGATTGCCGTCCTTGCCAAGGACAGAACTGACAAGGTTCTCAGTCCTGATACGCCTGCCCTTGGGGACACCTCTCGACCAAGGCCTATATGACGGACGAGCATGAGTTGAGAGTGTCTATTAAGCTGGAAATGTTGATCTCTGCTATTTGCTGTACAGAAGGCGCTCTGATGCAATACACAAGAGCCACACCCGACTTGAAGAGAGAGTGTTCCCTTCGGGCCCTATGATAGTTAACGACTAGATTGGGCAAGCAGCTTTACCATTATCATGGCTATAACGGCAGAACCAATATCTTGGCATTCCCAAAAAACGGAGACTATATCGTTGCAGGGTAGAGCGACTTGGTAACCAACTATTGTATGCAAGTTTTAGGCAACAAGTGGGACAGGCACCCTTGTAAAGGCGAAATCCAAGCCAGATCGTTTTAGGATGCATTCTGCACTGCATCTGCAAGCCAGATTGGTTCGTTTCGGGTTCCAAGCTGCGCTGACGTAGTCTCGAGGTGGGGTAAGAGACGCGTTTCGCAGCAGTCGGGTGTTCTCGATGGGATTCAAACATGGGACAAGACAGAGAAACTTGGACAATGAGTCAAGCTGTTACGCCAGGCAACTGACCATCAGGTCAGCACTGCATGGAAGATGCGCAAGCAATACGCGTCAGATAATCTGATGCCCATACACTCATAATGACTCATGGCTGTTGTACCATATCAGACTTGGATTATTTAGTTCACAAGGGTCCCCTATGACAACCATTCCTTACACTCAACCATACCCACATACGAACAATGACACCATCCGGAGACGCCTCGGCGTTTGACAAACAACTGGCTGAGGCCATCTGCGATCTCGAGATCCCCTTCCACATCAAATTCTCCCCCGACGGCCAAAAGGTTCTTTACAAGACAGCACCCAGTGGCCGCAAAGGCAAGAATAGTGTGTCAACGCTATGGCTGGCCTCGACCACAGAGCCAGGCTCTTCCCGCCAACTGACCTCGGGCAAGTCCCAAGAAGGCGACCCGGCCTGGCATCCCAGTGGAAATCAGGTAGCATTCGTTTCCGACCGTGAGAAACCGGGCGAGAGCTCGGCGATTTACATGCTGCGTTTGGATGGCGGGGACGCTGTTGCCATCACGCCAGCCGACAATACCCAGGACATTGAGTCATTTGCCTTTTCTCCAAATGGGGAGACGATCGCCTACCTTTCTCCCGATGAAAAGACTGAAGAGCTCAAGGAGAAGGAGGAAAAGGAGGAGTCTGATCCAGATGTCTGGGGAGAAAAGTGGGAGCATGCCCGCCTGCGGCTTGTCAATGTGGCATCAAAAGAGACCAAGACGCTTGTCGAAGGCGACCGGCATATCGCTGAACTTGCCTGGAGTCCTGACGGAAAGAAGGTGGCCTTTTTCAGCATCGCGAACCCTAACATCGAGGAGGCCTTGCTGACGGGCACAACCATCTCCACCGTCAGCGTGGAAACCGGTGCTGTTAGGGATCTGTGCAAGGTGCCGAATGAGCTGAACTACCTAACCTGGGCGCCTGACGGCTCTATCTACTTCACCACCGGAACACCTGACAACAGGGACACAGGAGGCCCGGCTGTTTACACTGTTGATCCCGCAGCAGCTGAGCCCAGGCATGTCAAGATAGCGTGCGGTGAGCATGACCATGCGGCAGGGCTTGCTGTGGCCGGCGGAAAACTCCTGGTGAATCGCGCCGTCAGGTTCAGCAATGTCATCAGCGAGCTGGGTGGGAAGGACCTCTTCCAAAAGGACACGGAGATTTGGGCATGGGATGTATTTGTCAATCCAGATTCCGGCACTCCCATCCTCGCTGCCGGCTTGTCAGACGTCGATACGCCTTATGAAGTGTTCATCGTCGAGGAGGGGAAGGAGGACATCAAGCTTTCCCATCATGGAAAGCCTCTCGAGAGTCGATCATTTGGCTCCTGTAGCGAACTCACCTGTCCATCCGCAGACGGAGAGGTTGAACTGGACGCTCTATATCTGACGCCGACTTCCAAAGCGACTGAAAATGGCACGCCTGTTGAGCCGTTACCGACGTTTGTCATAATCCACGGAGGACCAACGTCCCGCGACTGCAAATGCTTCGACTCGACCTGCTACCAATGGGCCCCATACATCCTCTCCAAGGGCTACGGGGTGCTTCTTCCGCAGTATCGCGGCTCTACAGGCCGTGGAGAGAAGTTCGCTTCGTACAGCATGGGCGGCCAGGGAAAATACGACTACGCCGACGTCATATCCATCACGGACAATTCCATCAGGAAGGGCTTCGCGGACCCCAAGAAGCTCATAGTAGGCGGATGGAGCCAGGGCGGCCTAATCACGTACCTGTGCAGCGTGCGAAACGGCCTGCACGGCCTCGGTTGGCGCTTCAACGCCACCATTGCAGGAGCAGGTGTCTGCGATATTGAGAGTCTTGCCATCACGTCAGATCTCGGCTCAACCTATGAGAGGGAACTAGCCGGCGGAGATTCCATCTGGACGCTCGACCGTCACGACACGAGGAACCGCCAAGGTAGCGCGCTATGGGAGGTGGCCGGCGCGGTGAAGCAGTCTCGCGAGCGCGGAGAGCCCGTGATCCCGCCTATGCTGATCTTGCATGGAGACAAGGACGTCCGTTGCCCGTTTACCCAGGCCGAGGGATTCCGTCGCGCCTTGAGGACTCACGGGTTGCCCTGCGAGTTTGTGGCGTACCCTGACGAGGGGCACGGTATCAAGGCGCGGAGATTTTGGCTGGATATGTTTGAAAGGGTAGGGAGGTGGTGCGATACTTATATTGGATCAGGAGCGGAGGAGCAGTTGGCTACCATGATTGATGAGAAGCTCCAAGTCTAGAAGGCAGTATGGCATGAAGTATTAGAAGCCCTCAACATGTGGGTGAGTCGCCTCATCCAGCATTATACAACATGGGATTCCTTTTAGCAAGGCCTTCATCGCAAAACTATTTAGTTGGAAACGACTCAAACAGTTCGAGCTTGTTCCCATGCAATAACTCGAGTCTCGGGCGAAGTGAAATGCATGCCAAATTTGCCTGAACCTCACCAGTGGTGGCTGTAATGTAGCCGAGGTCCTTCCTTATGCCTTGTCAGAAACATATCACCAGGAGATAACTAACACGGCAGTGCATGCATTTACGAGGTTTGAGTTCGACTTGACACCCATCACCGAAGCCGGTGAGGAGACAACTATAGATGCTCGGTCCCTTAGATCTGGATCGGGACCGATCAATCACCTCGGGACCGAGATTTCTTGATTGAATAGGGCTCTACTGGTAACACATGGCGAAGCTATGCAACTAAATAAATTCTTCCAATGGGTGTTGTTGGCCACGAGGGCTATGCTCGTGAGGGATTCAATATGAAACGGCCCCCAAAGCGGGAGCTGAAATGGACGCGGGGAAATCGAATAGGAAATCATGCCGGGACATTAATCGTAGAGATCGCTGCAAGAGTTTATGCAGTGCAATACCAGTCTCTTCTCAAGGTCACCAGAAGGATTTAGCCTCAAGCAAGTTCATCGCCGTTGGCTGTTAGGCTCAACTGTGGAATACAGTGTATGAGCCGATTACAGACGGAGCTTCCTATGAGGGGGCGGCGTGTTGCGTATAGCCAGCTGCATCAATAAAGACAAAACACATTGCAATACGCTGTACGAATGCCCGCTGGCTTGCATGTCATGCTATGTTGCCGTTTCACGATTCATAGCGCTGCCGCTTTCTTCTCAGCCGAGTAAAATGGCGTCTAATCATGTGCACTCTTCATTCTTAGACAGATGGAGCAAGAGATCTCGATCTATCGTGAGCCGTGACGCTTGACTAGCAGAGTAACGATAAGCTTATGAATAGTGCTCTTCTGTACTATAGACTGTGAGATCGATTTCCCTTCTTTTTCGGCATTGAGTTTCCGTTGTAGGATCTGACGAGTGGCTGCAAATTAACCGTAAGGATTCTTTGTACCACCTGCTTCGCCTCTTTCATTCCTTCATGAGGGATCACCGGTGAAACAAGCATAGCTCAGCCCAGCTCCTCCTGTTGATAGGCCTGTCTGTGTGTCATGTGAGTGTCGAAGCCTTGATATTCGAGCCTCTACGAACTTGCTGGATGATCTCGATGGAAGGGAACTTATCCATTAACTATAAAGAGGGCTTCCTCCCTCGAGAAGACCGACTCTCATTATCACCATCACTCACAACTTGACAACACTACACTCTTCTTCTACAAACTCAACGCAACGATCACTTCCCACCTCAATCCATCAAAATGGTTTCCTCAAAGACTCTCTTTGCTACTATCCTGGTCCTAGGTGCTTCTGCCATTCCACTGCAATCGCGTGAAGGAAACCAACCCAAGCCCAGCCTGGACAAGTCGCACGAGGTCCATGATGCTCTTGACCTCACCACCACCTATTCCAACCCGAACGAGAAGCGGGACTGCGTCTGGAACGACGGACACGGCGATATCGCTTGGTAAGATGACCACTCTTTGGGCTTCGGAAATTGGCTAACAATTCTCAACGCAGCGGCTACTTTAGTGTCGTCTTTGGAGACAACTCTGTTGGTGGCTCCAAAGGAACTGTCACCATCAGGGGTGAGACCTGGAAAACCGAGGGCAGGCTAGACTGTGGAAATGACAACTGGACCACCTTCACCAGTCCTCTTCCTTACACCGTCGACATCCACGGTGGGAACGCTTGCCACACTACTATCTCTGGCCACTGGGACAACACTTGGATCAAGTACGCGGCTCAGTATCTCGACGTCCCAAGTGACACTCGTTGCGGTGATGTTGGGACCTTGAACAAGTCTCGACGATGCATCATTCCCGCTTGATTCAGATATTCAGAAGTGAGGGGAAATGTGGTGGAGATTTGTGCTAGGCAACATGGAATATGGATGCTGTTCGGTGGGGTATACCACTAAGCCCCACCCCCCAGAAACCGCGCATCATCATGAACATCGCTCATTTGAAGCTTCATGTATAACATCAATTTAAACCACACCACAACATCATGAGAATATCAATTCTGGCATCCCTATAATCTCCAATTGCCACTCGTGATATAGGTCTGCCTTTTTCCACTTCCTAACTTTTTCTGAGGTCTCCCTCGGCTTCAGAAGCTTCAGCATCTCCTTACGGGCCTTATCAATGTCAGGAACCTTTGCGAAGCGTTCATTGTGATCAAAGGGAATCTTCTTTCTTCTCTTGGGCTTCATTTCCTCCCTTTCATGCCTAAAGAGTATTAATTCCTATTCCTGACTCGCCAATGCGACGTTTTTGCGGTCCATATCCTTAGCAAGTTTCCCAAAAAGAAGCCTCATTGTACCATCCATCTTTGACGCCGAAGGGATGCGTTCAAGTGAAGCCCGAAGCTCTCGTGATGATATAGGGGTCTTGAAAAGACAAGGGGATGGCGAACGGGCCCTCTTTTGCGGTGTTTTTGGGGTCTTCGGCAATGATGTTGTCATGGGGTTCATCAGGGGCTTCGCGATTGATACCGGCCAAAGTCCAGAAGCCTTCCAACCTGCAAGGATGTTATTAGACGTGATTCCCTCTTTCCTTGCCTTATAATAACATCGTAGAAAGGTGCATTTGCCGATGGGGGTGTGTGCTTGGATCGAGGAAAGCGAGGATATAAGACGACGATATCGCTGCTTCAGGGGACCAAAGACAGCAAGGTCAAGGGGCTGAAGAACATGGGAAGAATGCGGGATAAGGTATAGGATATGTATATCATTCCAGTAGCACTCAAACATAAACTCGCCAGTAATATGACTGCCGTGGCCGTCAATAATGAGCAGTCTCTTGTCTCCTTCCTTCGCCGGCTTCGTCTGGGGGATAAAGATCTTCTTAAGCCACAGAGTCGCGATATGGTTATTAGTCCAGCCCTTTTCGCTACAGGTGAAGTCCCAATCCTTCAGGAAGTCAAGGAAATGAGGGTCTTCCGGAAACCAAGACTGTTGAACTGTCTTTCCTTTGTAGATAACCAGGGGTGTCAGGGCTTTCCCTACGGCCGAGATACACTCAATGATTGTAGTCCAATCCGTTGAGCCGGGGTTCTGAACGATCGTACGATTCTTCTCTGCCCTTCCTAGTACAAGGTTATTATAACCAAGACCCTCCATGATTCCCATCTCATCCATGTTGTGGCGGTTTTCTGGCTTTATCTCCTTGACAACCGGTACGGCGAGATGAGGAAAGAAACCCTGAATATTCTCAATCGTTGCTCCGTTAAATCGAGCTGAGTCAAGCCTCTGACCTCGTAGAGTCCTTACACCTTCGTTACGGCGCAGGAAACCCTCCATCCAGTGAATCCCAATAGGTTCTTCATTGCCGTTGAGTCTGGCGATGCGGCCCGCGAAGTCGATGACTTGGGCGTGACTCGGAGCGAAGCCCAGGTCGTCTTGGGCTATGATCCAAGCAGTGAGGTGCTTTTCCTGCTCCGCTGAGAGCTTCTGGAAGTGTTCATGACTTATGGTGCGACTTTGAGAGCCAGAAATGCGGCCATGGAGGGTTGACTCTGGTATGCCATGTCGCCCGGCAGCAGTCCGCACGGCCACGCCTTCGCTGACTTCCTGGAGAGCGTTCTGAACATCGATTTCAGTGTATTTTGCCATGAGGATTCCAAAAATATAAAAATTATCGTGATAGCTTCATTATTGCGCGAGAAATCACGGTCTGAAGATAATTGAAGATTGACGTGTTGGTGGGGAAAAAGGTGCGCGGTTTCTGGGGGTGCGCGGTTTCTGGGGGGTGGGGCTTAGTCTTTCTTTTGTCATGGACGCTGCTGCATTTACTATCTTCTGATTCAGCTATCCCATCAAGGGTCAGGCTTCAACTGTGTCAAAAAGCACAATATCAACACATCATAGCATCCTATCCCAATGCTAACGAAGTGGCCTTATTGAATTGACCTTATGCCGTTCCCCTCCTAGGTGTCTTTCTAACATTCCTAACATCCTATGTTCGAGTTTAATCATAGCTGGGCTATCATAGTTGCAACAACATTGGTCAGCATCTATAGCAACGTGAATAATTTTAACAGTCTACAAGATAAAATCCTTCCTGCCACGCAAAAGCTCAATCAGAGCCTCATCACTCGCCTCCTCGACCGGAGTCTTGCCCTTCGAGTTTCTCACCTCCACATCCGCCCCGTGGTCCAGCAACCACCTCACCCTGGCCAACATGTTCTTCCTGCCTCTCCTGGCGCTGTGTTTCCTGACGGCCCAGTGAAGCGCCGTGCTCGGATTCCGGCTCTGGAATTCGGGCCGGTTCGTAAAGGACAACGAGTTGACGTCAAACCCCTTGTCCAAGAGCAGCATCATCATGGCAATGCAGTTCATGTCAGCGTGGATGGTGATGAGCGCGTTGTGCAGCGCATTGCTGTGTGCTGCAAGGGCACCCGAAGAGAGGAGAAGGTCGATAACGGAGGGCGTGTCGGGCGTTGCGTGGGCGGCGACGAAGTCCAGAGGCGTATGACCGTCCTTGCTAATGAGGTTAGGATCTGCCCCATGCTCCAGGAACCACTTTGTCAAGGGGAGAGATTTTGTAGCCGAACTGAAAGCTATGTCAGCCTACCTACATGCACTGGTGAGGAGCAGGAGAGCCATACTGCAAGGCTGGAATACGGTCAAACGAGTTGATGTCCCAGCCGTGATCGAGGAACGCCTGGAAAACCTCGACAGCTCCATCCACTTCTCTAGCGGCGAGCTTGGTCGCCGTTGGACTAACCGGTACCGCCTCGTCGAGAAAGAACCGAACGACTTCGCTCTTGGCGTTCTGAGCCGCCAATATCAGCGGCATATCCATGTCTTCGTTTGTCGGGTTCTCCAAAGACGGATCCGCCCTCCATGCCTGGACCACCCCACGGACACGCTCAACATCTCCGGCTTTGCTTGCATCCTTCAGGTCGTTTCTTGCAGATCGAAACCGAGCACGGCTTGAAACTGAGCTGGGGGAACAGCAAGGGCGGTCCCATCGGGGAGAGAGGAGAGAATGGCCCGGACGCGCGACACATCACCTGCATCTGAGGCTCCGCTTAAAGCGAGAGACTCTGGGGAGATGCCAGCACTTGGAGCTGCTGTTGGGTCCGTATAGGGCAGGCTGGGATTGTCTGTCTGCATCTCCATTTTTTAAGGGTGATTGAAGATGGTGATAGAAATGAAAGCGTAGTGCATCAGAGGACAGCCTTGTGAGGAGGGAGATGGGTGGTATAGAGGCGCGCCTCGCTAGTTTAATACACCCTGAAAATGCATGCCTGAGGGTCAAACTGCACACCCGCGGGTTCCAGCTGGGGGACGGTGAGATCAACATGTCGGTTTCTGTATCTCTTAGGAAACAGCAAAAAGAGACCTAGGATTGAATGCTATGGAATGCTTCACCTCTGTCCAAACTAACTAATACATGACATGTCGCCAAGACCAACTCCTTCTAGTTTGGCCCAGCGGCTGCACCCAATTGTCGATTAAAGATCAATTTTCATTCGAAAAAAAGACGAACTGTTCTGACTCCGTTGTCCCGAGGATAATATTGCAGTAGAATACGGCCCCTGGCAGTTGTGTCGAGGAGTCTTGCTTGATCCGGATTGACATCTTCACCATCCTCGTTTGTCATGCCGTCAAGAGCTTGACAATGATTCACCTCGATATGGCCTCGAAGCCCAGGGATGATGTCAGGCAGCAGGTCAACGAGTTTCTGCACTTGATCAGCGTACATGATCTGGCCTTTGACGTAGCCTGGGACATCAACAGTGGAATCTAGCACAGTATTGACCCTTCAACCGCCCACATCAACGTCCTTCTCAACCCTCATATCCACTACTTCCAGCACAACCCTACCCACTCGCGTCCCAGCACCAGCCATCACAATGACCACAACAGAAACTCCAGAGTGCGTCCAAGGCTATCAGACATACACAATGACGGCTGTAGCTTCAGCTCCCGCAAATGCAGACTCGATAAGGGTCTTTATTCCCGAGGCAGACCGTCCGGGAATGAAGTGGGAGGTGTCTCTCCCCACCATCCAGTTCTTTGGCATCCCAATCGACGTGAGGGGAAATATCCGTTCTTGGCGAGTGGGAACCTCGGATGAGAGGACGACGCTTGCTAGTGGTGATGGAGGGAAAGACATGAGCATTAAATGGGAGACGCCGAGAGACACAGGTATGCCAAGACTCTCGTCCACTCACGGGGCAGAGCAAGCTAACGTACGGATCAGATGGCACATACGTAGAGTTATTCTTCACATCAAACCCGCCTCTGGGTCCCCAGGTGTTTAGGGTTGTTGCGCAAAGTGATGGTGTAAGTCCCCCATCTAATACTCAGGCATCAGAATCTAACACGGAAGCTAGTGGGCCAGCATGCCATCTCATTGCAATGATCCCCCGACGATTGTCAGTTTCTGGTTCCCTTTTCTAGCTCATCAGGGACTAACACTCTCTAGACCACCGACAAAGACGGCGTGGTATGCACGCATCGTCCATGCGGCCATCCAGTTTGATCACAAGGCCCCGTCACGCCAAGAGCCGACTGTCTAGCCTTTCACTTCCGCTTCCTCCTCCAAGTAACTATTTTCACCAACAACTGGGTGACGGATAATGGCGAGAAACTCAAGAAAGAGGAGAAGGGCTGTGGCGCCATCACAGGTTGGAATTTGGAGCAAATCAATAAAGAGATCGCAGACGAGTCTTGGACGGCCACCTACAAGATCACGTTCAATCTGCCTCTGACGATCAAGGCGGGCTGTGTAGAGAGGGCGATACCTAGTGCTGGAGGGCCGAGCGGGCTGAAATGCTTCAATTCGTGATCGGCTGAGTTTTGTGGGGGGCAAGCAGAGATTATGCCACATCTATGGCTTGAGGGTCAGGGAAAATGTATCAAATAAAGACGGAAGCAACACACTTGTATAGAATGCAATTTAATATCAGAGAAATGATAGCGACAAGATAGGGCACCTCAGGTCGGTAGGCGAGAAATTGACCGGATTGACGGCACGATGGAATCATCTGTGTCGGACAATTACCTGATAGGAATCAGGGATAGTACTAATAGAGCGATTGGAATTATCGAATGAGGCAGAGCTTCTCGAGAGGGTATATAATAATATATTTATAAATGTTTCTAAAAGAAATACTGTCAGATAAACATATAACATTCTTAGATAATCCCTCGCTCCCTGTCCAGAGACTATACCCTCCACTGCTCGTTATAGTCAATGTTCACGACTCGATCGTTAGTAGTGTGCAGAGTCACTCTACATCCATCGCCAGGCAGAGAGATAATGTCAGCTTCATTGCTGAAGATGATATCCGAGCCAGCCAGTTCCTGATGAGTAACCCACTGGCGTTGCTCAGTCTCTTTCTCCGGATCAGTTTCATCAACCTTGCCCGGGCCCAGAATATGATGAACTGGGCCAGTTAGCAACTTGGGCTCTCCAGCCTTGATCGTAATGAGAGTCTTTCGACTCTTAGCTTCAATGAAATTGATATCACCATTGGTCTTGTTGTTAATCCGACTGTGTTTAAAAGTCACGACAGTTACTAGGCCTGTCTTGGTATCAGGATGCTTGTACTGCAGAGCCATGGTGTACACCAGCGGACTAACCAAGGGCTTGTACGACTCGAGTGTTGGGAGGACGGTTTCCTGGCAGTAGCGTACCACAGCATCGAAGGGCTTCTGCGCTTTATTACTTTGGCAAAGAAACGTGATTGCAGATCCTGACTGGCTGTCATCGACGCTGATGAATTGGAACATCTCTACAACTGAGAGATTGTAGCTCTGCGGGTTTCATACCTCGGCTCAGGCTCGGCTGTACTTTTCTGCGGCAACCCCGCTTCCACCATCCCACGTTGCGCGACTTACTACCGCTCCCATCATAAACTGTGCTGCCTATCTTTTATTCTTCCTATTTCTACAAACTCAGGTAAAAGTCGACACTCGACGTATTATGTATTATTAGCAATGACAGACGCTCAAGCAGCTCCTGAGGTGCAGGTGGACGATGACGTCCAGTCAGATTCTGCGTTCGGTGATGACAGCTCGGCTGCAAGCAACTCCATCACCAGTAGTGTGTTGAAGTATCAGTGGAAGTACGGACGGCGATATCATAGTGACCGAGCGGGTCAGTACAGTTTCCCCAATGACGACACCGAGCAGGATCGCCTCGACATGATTCATCACGTCTTCTATCGCTTACTTGGAGACCGCCTTTTTCTGGCCCCCATCGAACCCGACGGGCTTAATATCCTCGACATCGGCACCGGAACTGGCATTTGGGCGATTCAGTTTGGGGATGAGCATCCTTCCGCTACAGTAGTGGGAAACGATCTAAGCCCGATTCAGCCGGATTGGGTTCCCCCAAATGTCAAGTTTGTCGTTGATGATGTCGAGATGGATTGGGTCGAGCCAGTCCAGTACGATTACATTCATTGCCGCTATATGGCTGGCTCCATCAAAGACTGGCCCAAGTTGTTCAAGCAGGCATATGCCAACCTTAAACCTGGAGGGTGGATAGAGTTCCAGGAATCCGCCAACACTCTCTATTCCGAAGATGGCTCCCTTGCGCCTGAAAACCCGATGGTGCAGATGATGGACAACTTGATACTAGCCTGCGACAAGATCGGCCGTACTATGGATCCGGCACCATCTTTCCGACGTTGGGCTGAGGAAACAGGGTTCACGGAGCTTCAAGAGAAGAGGTTCAAGCTGCCAATCGGCCCATGGCCGAAAGATCAACGTTTGAAGGAAATTGGTACTCTTATGGGAAAGAATTTCTACGAAGGGGTTGCTGCTTTCACTGCCGTATTATTCACCGAGGCCTTGGGTTGGTCGAGAGAGGAGGTCGAGTTATTCAACGCTACTGTCAGGGAGGCATCGCGTCAACGCACAGTTCATCCCATATTTGACTTTATTATTCTGCTCGGGCGAAAGCCGGAATAAAGAGGCGGAGGGGAGAATGGCTCAGGGTGGTTTAGTGCCTTGTATTTCTATGACTTAGTCACTCTGACCTATTATAGTCAAAGGTACTAGCACGAGATCACAAAGTAGTAATAGTTTAAATTGGGCTTTTATATTATTTTTACTATATGGCTATATAAAAAGACCTGGCGGTAAGTTAGCAGGCTCGTAAAGCTGAGGCATAGCCCCGAAGATAGACACCCATTACTTTCCAAGACCACCATAGCCTGCGGCATACGGGCTCTAGGCCGTGGCAAAGCAGGAGAAGAAGCCAAGGAGTAGGAGCAGCGTGCTATACAGGGACATTATAGTGCCAATTTGTCCAAGAAAACGGTGAGCACTGAAGACTGCCTCTTCACATTACGACAAGTTAGGAGTTTCGACCTACTAAACAGCATCGATTCCCAGCCGACGTCCACAGGGACCGTTCCAGCACAGTCAGTCATGCATATCCTAGAGCAAGGATAATAAATCTCGATGACTGATGTGTATTTGTTGGTCGTTACGGTGCGTGCCATTGACCTGATCCCATCTAAACATGCAGAAGCCGACACAGACTCCAAACGTTCAGTCTTATCGCACGGACGAAGGGGCGAGTGTATCCGAGGATGCAGCCTCTATAGGTATTTCTTTTGGTGCTACAACTTCTTCCCTCTGATGTTCACAGCTGCTGCTCTTGGTAGGGGTTCTAAGTTGCGCGGAAGATGGGCGTCGTCCAAGGCCGTCTGGAGATAGGGGATCGTCAGGTCTCCTCATAAAGAGTGACTCCCGCTCGGGCCACTCCATATTGTGCCATGCTTCGTTGTTGGTTACATTAACCAGAGCAGGGGTCAGATGCAGCACAAGGCTTAGCATGCAGGGGCGGGAAGCTTGACACATATAAGTCAGGTGCCCAGGCTAGGCAAGGGTTGGAGAGGAATCCGAGCAGGTCAGCGCGACAATGTGTTAACGAGGTCCTCTCTGGAGCGAACGAGTCCCAAGAAAGTAATGTACAACATGCCTTGAGCTCATGTTACCTGGCCGGGCATCTAGGTCGGCCATTTTCGTTAATTTAACACACGAAAGTCAAGGTGACATCCGAACAATGGACGAACATCAATTTCCAGCTCTGGCAAAATTATTCAATAGATTCGAGGTTGTACCGCAGATTATGCTATACCTATGTCTATGCTTCCCCTCCTCTATAGTGATAAATCCTTCGGCCATACACTAATAGCATCGCGTGTATGAATCGCCACACGGTGTGAAGTAAAGATTGCATTCAAGACATCCCCATTTGATACACTGAGAGTCTGTGTGACAGGAATATTCCCTGCAAGACCGCGCGAAAATATCTCCCTCCCTCTCTCTTGTGCTGATATGAGGAGCTTCCTCCCTAACGCAGTTCTTCTGCGGGACCTGAGAAGACGGATCTTTAGTATTAGTCTTCGGGGAAGCGATAGAAAGCATTATATGAGTTTTTTTTTTTTTTTGAAACGCTAAAGCAGAGCACGTACTACATCATCGACATCAACCTTGTTGACATGAGCCTCGTTAACCTGAGCCTCGTTGACCTGAGCCTCGTTGATGGGAGTTTCGTAGGTCTCAGTTCCGTTAACTTGCCCCTGGGTGACCTGGCCCTCAGCAGTCTCTACTGGGGCGGACTGCACCGTCGAAAAGGCGGCAGTGATAGCGAGGATTCTGAAGAGGTTGGCTTGCATGTTGGGCGATATGATATTGTTGTCTTTGGCAGGATAACAAAGAAAGTGTAGGTATTGAGGATTGGCTTGAAGGCTCCGCTCATCTTATCGTTCAGCGGGTGGGAGAAGGCTGCTCTACTTATAGTGATCAATTCGTGATCCCCTTCGGACCTTGCCATCTGGGACCTCATCGTCGGCATTCTTTCACAATACACGGCGATAATCCGGCTTCATTTGAGGTCGTCAGCTGCTGAATCCCCGTGAAAGAAACTGCATGTTGGTCAGAGTGGCTGCGTCTCGTACGGAACCGCGCAACGATCCCTGTGATTCATGGTTGCCTTCCAACAGTCACCTTGGTGGGACGATTCCGAATCGTCTCTAGCGTTGTTGTTGATCGTTCGACGTACATGCTTGAGGCACTTTTGATACGCGGACCAACGGACCAATAGTGGAACTTTTGGGTGCGTGCCTCGCCTTGAGAAGAAAAAGTTGATTTGTCGATTGCGAGAGCGAAGATATTGTGGCTAATGTACTGTCGTTGCCCTCTTATACCCCTGCGGGTTGTACCACTCCTTGTTAGTAGCTCTGTCTTAGCGCCGCCGTGGTCTAAGTATACAAGGTACCTCACTTCTCATGTATTACCTCCCTAAAAGATTGTTGGAGCGCGAACGCAGTGTGGTTGGCACAGAATAAAAACCGGCAATACGGAGTACATAAGCGAGGACGATTCCAGAATGAACACGAGATTGGATGCGGGCCTCAAAAAGCTCGCATGCCTGAGATCTGCCACTTAGAGACCCCGTGCGCCGCTTACCTAACACACTTCAGGTGCAAACAGGCAGCAGACCTCGCAGACCAGCGGAAACGGCTCAGTTAGTCCGTACGTAGGTGCCCCTTATCTACGCACTGCACCGCCCGCACCTCCGGTGCCTACCTTCAATCCGACTACTTCTACTATTCCTATATGCTTCACCTGCACCCCAGCAGCTAACGCATCACATACCCCGCATTTAAAAAACGTAATTCTTCCTCGAAATCTTTAAGCCGCGGCGTTATGGCTTGTATCAACTCGCTGGCAATATGGCGGACCAACTGACAGCAAGTGCTCCTCGAACTCTCTTATTTATTAGTATGCTAACCATTCAATTAACCCACTCTAGGACCCGATCATGCCCCAAGCCGTCGCAGACCGACAACCTGTGGGCGATAATATGTCTCTGCGCGACATACAAAGATCGATGAAGAAGGATCCAGACGGACATGGCATAAGTGCATTGGGCTACGATGGTGTGCTTCGCACTTTTGACAACGAACGGAAGGTTCTTGATGCAGTTGGCCTCAACCCAACCCAGATCAGAGAATATTACGATGGTCTGCCGATGCCCGAGAGATTGCTCACCGCCGACGGCCGTAACATATCCCGTAGGGATATGTTCTACCCCGATGCGGAGAATATTCCTAGGAAATTTACAGAGGAGGATAGAGCCAAAACTCGGGCATATAACGAGGAGTTGGAAAGGCGCGGAGTCACAAGCTGTGTTCCGGGCAAGTCAGCAGACGACGGTGAACCGAATCCTAGATAGCTCCTTTTGCTTTTCATCGTTGCGGAATCTTCATTGTTCTATCCCTTGTCGCGCTCTTTCCTGTGCGTTTGTCTTGTGATACTGCGCGTCATACATGATTCTTTTGGTTTTCGAAGCCATTTGTAACAACGTCATGGCAATGAAGCCACCCCTGGCTGAAGTTCGTGTCAAGCCTCTTCCGCTGTGTTGCGGGTTTCACGGTCCTCAAGTTGCATTACGACATTTGACAGACAACAACTCTTCATTGAACGAACGAAACTCGCTTCCTGCGTGAGAGCAAGAGATAACACAATGTGATCAAGCGTATCCCTTTCGCCTTCGCCGCGGGATTTGCGTCTTGGTGGATTCACCTTTGCCCTGACTCGATGCGTTCTAGCGCAACGTTACTGCGGGAGAGGCTTGCAATAGACGCCATCATGAGTGCTGACCAAAATTAGATCCTACGCCGTGGTCACTTGAGAGCAGATGTCAAAACGCACCTCTTCACCGTTAAGATCTGGTATTGCCGATACGAGCTCGTCAAGGAATATTTTGATCAACAGAAGCAGGAGCTCCCGCTTGATCTCCTTGAGCAAAGACATAATAACAGCTATGAGAACGAACCTGAGAGTAGCGATGAGGGCGAACATGAGGCCAGTGATGGGGATGATTCGAGATGCTGCAAAATCAGCTCCTTGCTGAGCAGTAAGGAGGAAAGAAACCATATGGACACAGATGGGGCACTCTTGGGATAGACTTGTAGGATAGAATAAACCAGTAACCAAGTCTATGTGACCCTACTTAGGCAATAAACACATCACGTCTCTAGCGATGGCCAGAAAATCTGATTCCGCAATCGTCTCTATCTCTCAGTGCGCTGGAACATTAAGCGTATAACTTGGTTCACCACCGGTTGAAGTGCCTGCACGCTGCTGAAGAAGGAGTGCAAATGGTCTTTCTTGTAATAAAGCTTTTTTTAATAAACTTAAATTTATATTTTTTATCTTTTTATTATATCATCGCTTTGGATAACTCAAAGCAGTTACTATGTCCACTACTCCACGGTCTGGTTTTATTGCCTAGATAGGAAACCAATGCCACCTCATGCAAGAATTGAACGACATTTGTCAGCGGGGCGCGACAGGGAGACCTGAGAGTCTTTCATGCCATAACAATAACATGATTCATTGATCGGTATCCGATTGCCTTTGTTACTGATTATAGAAATGTCCTCAACCCAGCTGACCATGTTTGCCTTGCTGGCTAGCACAAAGATGCAGAGGGGAACGTGAATAGGGGGGGGTGTTGCCCGCTCGTCTCGAGTTATAAAGAGGCTGCTCTCTGTGTTTCCGACACCGAGGTTTGCCAATTTGGAGATTGACAGCTCGACATATCTACAATCACGGAAACATCAAACATGGAACCAATCGGTATTGCTCTTGTTGGAGGTGGCATTTTTGCCAAGAAGGAGCACATGGTGAGTCCACCTCCCAAATTCAAGAAGCAAAAACTAAGAGGTTGCAGCCTGGAATCATGAAGTGCCCATCTTTGAACCTCAAGGCTATCTATTCGCGATCGCTGAAGTCAGCCGAAGACACAGCCACTCTGAATACCAAAGGCGAGGTTGACCTGTACTCTTCTGATTCTGGTAAGGGGAAATCATATGAAGATCTTCTCTTGCGAAAAGACATATCCGCAGTCATCATTGCACTTCCTATTTCCGCCCAACCCGAGTTCATCGATCAAGCCCTCAGAGCGGGGAAGCATGTCCTGGCCGAAAAGCCTATCGCACCAGACGTAGCGGCAGCTAAGAAGCTCATCGATGCTGCGTCAAAGAATGGAGTATCTTTTTCTCTTGCTGAGAACTACCGGTTTATACCAAAGTATATCTACGCCGCGGAACAAGCAAAGAAGCTGGGCAAGGTGGACCATTTCAACGTCAAATTCATGTGCTTGTTGCCGCCAGATAACCTTTGGTACTCAACGCCATGGAGGGGACAGGCACAGTACCAGGGCGGCCCTCTGCTAGATGGAGGTGTTCATTATGCTGCTGCCACCAGGTTGTTCCTTCAGGGTGATTCAAGCGCAGCGTCTGTTTCTGCCCTGACGAGCTTGACACAAAAACATCTTCCTCCGGCTGATACCGTCAACGCTCTTGTCAAAACAAAGTCAGGCACAAGTGGAACTGTTCAATTCTCCTTTGGTTCTCAAATCGATGCTTCTGAGTGGGACTTTGGCCTTGAGCGAGGCACCGTCAAGGTGTCAGGGAACACTGTTATTGTTAAACCGGCTAGTGGCAAAGCAGTTGTCAAAGAATTTCCCGAAACTAGCGGTGTTAGTGAAGAAATTGCATCCTGGGCGGAAGGCTTGGTTTCTGGAAAGCAGAACCCGTTGCAGTCTGCCGAAGAGGGGATGGCGGATGTGGAGTTTGTGGAAATCATGTTGAGGAGCGCAGAGAAAGATGGTGCGCCAATGAAGTATAGTTTGCAGTAGACAACCAAGCGTTCCAAGAAGAATCCATCAGATAGTTAATGTGAGATATTCAATGACTTTTGCTCCCAGTTTCGGTTCAGTCGCTTCACCTCTCTGGAGAGGGGGTTGAGGTTGGTGGGAATATTGTGATATGGGCAGTAGTCGACAGGCAACCACACCGGAATAAGTGACTAAAAGATGATGCCTGCTGTAGCAGAGATTATCTGCATTCGATCATAGTAACATCATTCGAAAACACCAAGAATCAAGTTTGTGACCTGTAGTTTGATGGCTCAGAGACAATACCGAAGAGCACGTGATTTGTCACATGTTCCTTATCTCGCCGCATCTCACCAAGCAATTTTGCGCCGTCGAAACCGAAAATTTCGAGAAGAGCAACGAATACAGAAATCCCGCCAAATGGTTAATCATCTCACTGGACCCGGAAATCCCGTCTACAATGAATGCATTTCGGCCTTTCTTTCGCCAGGGTGCAGATTGGGCCTTTGTAGGACATAGCTCGTCGTTCCCAGATATCGGCGCTGACGATGCCGGCAACCTGTCAAAATTTCGGCAGTGTAACACAAAGTCAATACCGGGATGCAAAGCGTTTCACGTTTCCAAAGAGAATAGCTCCAAGTCAGAAGAAGTACCTGTCGGAGATGATGCTCTTGCTGGCGAGTTGACAGATCAAGTTCTTGTCTTCCAGTATAAGGGCGAATTCCATGCCGTCGATCATGTAAGCCAGCTCTTGCATTTTGTATGTCATGGCTAATAGCGTCACAGTCGTGCCCCCATTCCTCATACCCTTTGTCGCAAGGCACGCCGTTCGATATTGAAGACTTTGGGATGGTTCTTAGCGCTGGGTTGACTTGTCCCAAGCATGGTTGGTCCTTCGACGTGTTTTCTGGAATGTCTGATAGAGGCTCCTATAGACTCAAGGTGTGGGAAGTCCAACTACGAGATATGACAAAGACGGAGACCTCTCACGCTACCGAGAAGGCAGGGAGTGTCGCAGAAGTAGTAGATAAAGAGGTGTGGGTGAGGAGGAAACAAAGAATCGGCTAGACAGTTTATGAGCCATGATGGATTTGGCTTATCGCAATGTTTCCTATGGCTCAGCATCCATGATTGATTTCTTTCCAACGGATCAGTCATGATTTTTGCAGGTGGTCGGCTACTAGTGGCTAAAGTAGTCCAGGAGGTGACAATGTGTTCTTTATTCTAGTTGAAGCCCGGCCCTTGATGGGTTCACTGAGCCAGAAGATCGTAGTCCAGAAGGGTTCATGGGCAAGGTCTGTGGATAGCCATGTGTCGTATTAATCGAACAAGGCAATCCTACGATAAGTGGACTAAGTGAGACCATTACTTGTGGGTTTCTCTTTGCGGGTTCTTATCTTGATTTTCTCTCAAAACCATCTCAATTAGCTAAAGAGGGACACAACTTTACAGTCCAGATCTCTAGTCGTACCGACTTACGTAAGGTTGATCAATAGTAACAGGAGCAAAATGCGAGAAGAGATTTATCTATTTCATTCCAGTGAGAGGACTTCGGGCTACGAGATGAGCAGTCATTGCACTGAGATCGACTTAGTTCCACCGTAGAACCGATAGAGAAATCGATAGTATTCTTAATACGTATAAGTTGGTGAAGATGTCACACGGATTCTATTGGACGTAAGCTCCATAGAGTAAGTAGTGTAAAACATGTAGAACGGTCCCCTATTGTTTTTCTCTGCCCCTAATCTTCTACTCGCACCTACTGGCTATCAGTACGGACGTGCTTGGCCTGGGTGGAAAAAACGCGCGAGCTTTATAGAGGCGTGTATAGTAGCTGCCTGAGTCTGGCATCCCTTTCATAGGGCGTGATTAGCTCTAGGTAAGAAGGAAGTAATAGCTAAGTAGGAATCTAGCGGGAAGGCAAGCGCTCCCTTTTATAAGGGGATACTGCTACCTAAGGACATATCTAATAATACGACGCGGTTAGCTATTGCTAAAACTACACGTAGTAACGTGACTAATTAGTATAGGAGGAGGAGGTGGTGGTGGCAACGCATAGTGGCTTAATTAAGTGGCGTAAAACTGTGGCTTGGGTGGCTAAAATATTATGGCGCGGATTGCCGTACGGAGCGCGAGGTGGCCCGAGCATGAGTAAGGAGGGCGCGGAAGAAAGAACCTTTCGTTCCTCAAGGCACGGGAGACCGGTCCCCTACGGGGTCCGCCAACGCCTTTCGGAACAAGCCTGAGAAGCAAGGCACTTGCATTGTAAGCATAGCTGTTGTTTTCAAAAATTTCGTTCTTGCTGGTGATGATGTTTTTTTTTTGGCAAGAATGGTTAATAATGCATCTTTAGGTTCCCGTCATGTACCCGTCAGGCAAGGTACTTTCAGGAGCCTTTCAACAATTGAGGGGATAATCTACCTCCTTCTATTTCTTGGTTTGGGAGCTTTGGCGAGCGTCATCACATTTACACTTTCGGAACGTGATGATTCGGGATACTAATTTGCCTTCTTTCAGGATCAAAGAGGCGAAGAATGCCTCCGGGTTGTCATCGGCTTCGGCATCCTCGCAGCGAACGTTTGATATCGATCTATCGGCATACTTATTGCCTCGGAGCTCAGCTGACTGTAAATCTCTTATTGTGTATTACATTGAGTCATCCTGGTAATGAATGGTGTAGTGTGAGATGAAAACGCGGCATTCCAACGCTCGATCCAGTCCGCAAATTATCTATGTCCACAGTAGCTAGTATCTGCAAGTCGTATCCTCGCAGACAGACCTGCCATCTGCTTATTCCTTGTACTCCCAGCAACCCGCTTCTCAGAGACTCCAAGGTGATACGGTCGTACCCCAGGCCTTTGCCGGAAAAATAAGCAAGTGTAGCAGCAGTGTCATATAGTAATTGGCCGATAGACAATTCGTTATTATCAAACAGAATAAAAGCTGCTTAGTTTCAATACTGTTAAACAGAGCGCGTTTCACAGTAGCAAGCGTTGAAAATGGGGTTGAAAGATCCTTCTTCTTCAAAGGAACGGGGTCGGGTTACCCCAGACTTATCAACAAAGAAGGACCCACAACTTAGGTTCAAGCTCAGCCAATCAGATCCAAGCGGAGGAATTGATCCGCAGCGCTTGGATACGCACGGGCCTATCGAATCTCATTTTGCCCCACAAATACAAAAGTCTTATCAGGGACATACAGCGGACTACCTTGTCATTGCAGAACCAAACACCACCCAGTTCAACGCTCTTCAAGCATTATAGTAGCACGCAAAAGATTGCACCTGATCAGCCCAAGGGCGACAACTCGACTGGTCTCCGTACCACATCTGATCCATGTAATTTTCGCAGTTTTTCCCCTTGAAAAGGTTGCAGAAGCACCCCGGAGATTGGCACTCCGCGATGTTCATAGCCGTGCCGTAATGAAAATTGAAACAGTTGGTCTTGCCCGACCGTAGACTCGAAGCCCAAGCGACATCGACCTGGCCAACGTAAGACTTGCACTTGGTGTCAGTGTAGTAGTTGATCTGCATCTGCTTGGCAGCGGCAGCCGCAGAAATCAGTGTAGCGAGCACTGAGGCAGTTGAGAAATGCATCCTGGAGTGTGCTATGTCTCGGTGCGTTATTAGTACAAGGTAAAAAAACATCGAGTGAATAGCGTGGTGGCTTACATATGTTACTCGAAAATAGGTCTGGACTGCAGTGAAGATTTCTATGCTAAGGACGAGTTTGAATGAAGAGTGTTGATTTTCTTCTGATCAAAGTTGAACAACTCGTCGACATCTCGGCAGTTATATATCTATTGAGACTCTAAGTGATTACTCATCATGCCATATAAAGTCGGTGACAAAAGCTAGGTACATGATGTTCACAAATGCCGAGGTAAGTAGTGACAAAGATGTTTAATACACCAGACTGATGCAGTTCTTTCTAACAAAACCATGTGCATCAAAGGGGAAAAAAATCCACACTGGCTTGCGATAGGTTAGAGACAACCAGATGGAATAGTGGGAATATTAAGATTCTAGCCCTACAGGGGTTGAGCGGCCGCCCGCATATACGAGATGCGAGTGGAGTACATTATTGGTGAGCCTCGGCACCTTGGCGGCGCAGGGTTCTAGAATCACAATAGCTCCTCCAGTTCGAGTAATCTACTCTACGAAATCATGTTTACCACCCTTGAGAGGTTCACAAAGACGGAAGGTGGTAAATCAAAAGGACATTGGGTAGAAGGTATGATTGGATACATTTTGGAATGGACGATTACGATGGGCTTATGTAAAGGCCTGCATTTAGGCCCTGATCATGAACGGGCGTCAAAATGAATCACGTTTTGAAGAGGGACATGCTGGCGCATAAAATTAGGTTGGCCAACGTCTGATACCAAAACCCCGTTCATTGCACGCGTGATTGGAATTGAATCACTCCCTCACGGCGGGTTCATTTTGAACCACAAGATCATCATCAAATGAGCCTCAAAGAGCAAGTCCGCAACGTGCGGGAGCTCGTGGCGAGATTGGTTCATATTGTTCTGGGCCGGTATGCACTTGCGACAGCTTATGCTCATGTCGGCTGCTGGAAGTGATGATGGATCAAGCCAAGCGCATCCGATAGGCATCTAACCCGAAAACTCAAAGCATGATTCATTTTGAACGCCGTTCATGATCAGGGCTTTAGGCATACGACCCTAATTTCCGACTTTCCTCTTTCGGTCCCTGGTTTTCACATATAAAAGAGTCTGTCTCGCCGAGATAACTCATCCTCATCTCAACTACTGCGCTCTTCTCATTCAACTCAGCAACTCAACAGTCTTCTACCTTCATAAACGCCAGGTCAGCACCAGTCTCCATGTCCACATGAGCAATGCTAACAATGATGTAGCATGCAAATCACCGCAATCATCGCCACCGCCCTCCTGGCAGCAGGACAGGCAGCCGCTGGCATCAACTGCAAAGGCAGCAGCAGCTGCGGTACAACCTCGAATTCTCTTGTGGATTTAATCAACCTTGCCAATTATGTCGACCTTGGTCGCTGGTACCAAAATGGGGAGCACATTGTATGCGCCGACAACCTCTGTGCATTCCTGCAGAATACTGGCGGCATGCCCGGCACAAAAATCCGGTCGCTCCTCGTAGACCTGTCTGATCACGGCTGCAAGAAATGCGGCAGTGTTCCAGTCTTTTTTCCGGACGACAACGATGAGAAGAGCCACGGTATTCTCACTGTTAACATTGTTACCAAGCCTCAGTGCAGATGGGCTGCCTGTAAGAAATAAGATGTACGGGATCTTTTAAGTGTCCTTCGAGGCCTTCGCTGTCTTCAGTGGCTGCCTCATTTGATCATTTGGTGGAATAGAACCTGAGTGACGGAGTAATATGTGGACAAAGGTTATTAGGCAGCCATTAGATCAATAGTGAACTGTTAATATATCAAACATCTACCTAAACCACAGCAAATACTTCACTAGAATAATGAATATTCCTGACCATGAGAGCAACAACACTTATCTAACACAGTGGGCTCAGAACCTAGCTCTACATATCCCGCCCCGATAGTGCTGAAAGATATGATTGCGGCAGGTACTAGACGCAAACCATAACATAGACTCATTCTGTCCTCCTCCTTTAGTTAAGAATACGACCCTATAGCTGACATCTATAAGAGCTTCATACTTTTTTTTTTTCAGCTCAACTCTGCCGTGTCATTTAGGTAGGGCTGATGGCTCGTAACTGCACAAGCTCGTAAAATTGATGTCATTGAGAATTATAACCATTTATAGTAGGTGCTTTAGGAAGTAAATTAATCTCTGAGCCCTACAACTCCAGTTGTTGCTTGCTCCATTTACACCTCGCTGGCGCCAGGCCGACGCCGGAACCCAGGCCACCCTGTTTTAGACCATATCATCACGGGGACGGCGACAGTCTCATGGCGACGCCTAGAGCTATCCTTGAACCATGGGAGCCTCTTCGTCATCTAAGGCTAGGCTAGGAGCAGACACTATCCCTTGAGTTGTGTTGAACCTCCCGCCAGGTCGCGGCAAGGAGGTGTAGCCAATTAAAATGCGTCAATCAAAAAATACCTGTCACCCCCCTATTTCAGCCTGTGATAGAAGTACCAGCAATCTCTCGAGTTACAAATCGCTACTTCACACTGCTCACGTTCCCTATCTATCACGAGGTTCCACCTATGTACCTCCTAGAAGATGGTGGGCTTGTGGGGCCTGGTACGGCCGGGAGGTTCAACACAACTCAAGGGATATTAGGCAGATCTACGTGCGGTATATTAAGGCTAGCTTCTTTTTATAATAAAGCGGGAGAGCATAGAGAACTCTTTAGCTAGGTTAATAAAGAAAAAAGTTAATAATAAATAAATTAAAGTTAACGTACATAATAAGCATGTGCACCAGGCAAGGGTACGTACTACTTGGATTTTATACTATAAATTTAAGTTTTAAAAGAACTCTTAAAAATTTAAATTTAGCTTTAAATTAATAAAAACTTATAACGTACTTGATAAGTGAGATGATCAGACAAGTGAGATGATCAAAAATCCCTTAACCTATATCATCACTATTTAATTAATTAATTCTTAACCACCTAATATGTCAGAAGGAAATAGAGAGGCTAGAGTTCTTCTTGCCCTTTAGGCCTATCAAAATACCCTAAACTTAAGTCTCCGGCGAGCCGCAAGAATCTATAAAGTCAACTATAGTACTCTCTTTAACCGCAATCAAGGCATTTAAGCCCGAGCTAATATTATCCCGAAATCACATAAGCTATCTAATCTAGAGGAAGAGATCCTTCTTTATTTTATTCTTAACCTAGATTTGCGAGGATTCCCCCCCCGGCTACGTGGTGTGAAAGATATAGCTAATTAATTACTTGCCGACTGCGACGCGTCACCAGTTGGTATATGCTAGGCTTTAAACTTTGTTAAGCGATACCTAGAGCTTAAGACGTATTTTTTTTTAGAAATATAACTACTAAAAAGCTAAATGCAAAGATCTAACTATTATCCGTGATTAATTTTAGCTTATAGTAAATATAATCGCAAAGTATAATATCTAATTAAATAATATCTATAACTTTAATAAAACTAGCTTTATAATAGATATAATTTAAAGTGGAATAGTTATTATAGGTATAGAAAGGCGTGGAAAGCTAAAATCGGTGTAGCTTAGAAACCGAGAATAGATTATAGTTATTTAGGCGATTAACGCGGATGGCTAAGCGATCCCGCCATTTATTATTAGTGCGAGCTAATATTACCTCGCTAACTAGTACCGGGATAGTAACCTCCTGGGCGATTAGGCTATTATAATAACCTAAAATGGCTAGACTGATAATGAGATTGGTCTCGAGTGGCTTACGCACCTTGATTGGTGTATAGCTAAGTAATTAAATAGTCGCTATTATCTTTTAATCCTTGATGGCTATGAAAGTTATTACTTAATTGAATTTGAGAGATATTATGAGGAGAAAAAGATTATTAGGCTTTATATGCCACCTTATTTATCTTATCTACTCTAGCCCCTTGATGTCGGGTGCTTTAGCGTGCTTAAGAACGCTTATGGCCGAGAAATAAAGCTTCTGATTACATGCTTTATAACTTATGTTTCAAAGACTGAGTTCTTCCTGGCCTTCTACGTCGCATTTCAGGCCGCTATGATGGAAAAAAATATCAAGTTAGCCTTCAGAGGGGCCAGGCTTATTCCTCTTAACCCGGAAAGTATAGTCTCAAAGCTTAATATGCAGCTATTTTGTTGGAGAAACAGAACACACCAACCACAGCGAGGTTGAACGCTTCGTGACCTTCTTCGGGGGATTTTCAAAATAGGGATCTCACACGCTTCTTGGTGAGGTAAATATAATATAAAATAGTAAGGGCAATTGATCAATTGATAACAATGAAAATTTAGTCAGAGAAAGAGCCCAAAAGCTGCTCCTTTCTCGTTGACCATGACGACAGTGATGATGCTGATGGCCGAAGGCAACTGGCCTCTGACCTTTTTCTACGTACAGGAAATTGCCCAATGGCCCAAAATGGCTTAGCACCTTTTCCCCCCAACTCTCTCGGAGGTTGAGAGTGTGCAACATTGGGTGTAGCCAGAAGAGATTGAATTAAAGCTCCCTTCTTCTATCTAAGGAATGACAAAGGTCGGTCTCTTATACTTGTGTTCATCCTGCCGATCTTCCAGGCAGCAGGCCGTTGCCTGCGATCTGGCGTTCACGCTGACCGTGAAGCTATTCACGATGGTCGTGATCCTTGCCCCACTTCTAACAAACTCACTATGGACTCTAATACCGGCTAAGGAGGTGGCTAAACTATCGACCCCTTGGGTTTCAAAGACCCCAAAGACCGTGCTTAAGGCTCAATCTCAGTCAGAATACCTCAAGAGATGAGTTATAAGGCATAAAAGTAGCTCCCCAGAGTTAATTCTAGAAGCTATATGGTCTTATTCTAAGAAAACAAAGATAGTTATGCATAAGGTTGCCTTACTTAAGGCTAGGGTTAAAGAACTTAAATGGGCAAATAAGATACTAAGCCGGCTGTGACGATCGTGTGTTTCCCAAGGGATAAACCGGTCGTGCAGGGTTTATGTTGGCAGAGAGTGCTGGGCGTAGTCTGAGCAATAGGTTGTAAGTCACGTCTGGTAATATGCTCAATGGTATTGAGTGTAACCAAGTTGTATTGATAGCTGAGGTAGCTAGTACATAAGAAAGTACAATGAGCGTGTTCTATATACTTGGGATCAATCCTTGGACCGACGTTCTCTGGGTTCGGTCCATTGGTAGGGCCGACGTTTTCAACGTTCGGTCCTGGGACCCATGGGAGCGACGTTCGGTTTCCTCGGTCCTGCTTAGTCAGAGTGTTTTCTGCCATGCTTCCCCGCCTGGCCCATGTCATGGCCGTGACACGAGGTTCCCTCCCCGTTGGTCTTGTCCTCAAGACCAGTTTCAGCGGCCAAGTGTTGTCGGTGGGTAACTCTGACTTGTAAAAATTTCCTTTTGCTGACGTGATGTCAGGCCGGGTTTCAAGCGTACTTCTTTGCGAAAGCTTTCCGAAGCGCAGGGTCTTTCTGCTTATATTGAGGCTTTTGGTTCCGAAATCATGCCTTGTACTCGTTGTTTCCGCCAGGGTCTGTCCTGTAAGGTGGTTTCCGATCGTTCCAACCGTTGCTCCAATTGTGTTGATGCGAAGGTTGTGTGCGATGGGGCCGGCGTGGCTTCCTTCCGTGAGTGGGTGTCAGTGCTTTTTCACGGCGGTTTGGCTGATTTCTTGTAGTTGCGAAAAATATCCGGGAGCGCAAACGCCTGGAAGGTGAGGAGGCTGAAGCAGAGGCTGCTTTGGAGGAGGCGATGGCTAAGCTTGCCCGCATTCGGAAGCAGAAGAGGTTGCTCAAAGCGCGTGGTGACGAGGCTTTTGAGCGCGGCTTACGTGCCTTGGAGGAATCGGGCGAGCTCCGTGAGGAGTCGTCCGCTGTTGTGGAGGCGCATTCTTTTGGGGCCATTGACTTGATTGATTGGAACGCTGTTGGTCTTGACGAGCCTGTGCTTGGCGTTGTTGGTGGAAGTCCTTCAGAAGGCGTTGTGCACCAGTGAGGTGTTCTGGGGGTTCCCATGTGTTTTCTGAGTCAGGGTAGTCCTTCCATTTGATGAAATACATTGTTTTGCCATTGATTTTGTTCATGTCGAGGATGGCTTCTACGATGTATTCTTCTGGTCCGTCGATTTCTGTGTCTGGTTCTTTATTTGTTTTCACCTGGATGGTGTCTTGTGCTGGCTCGAGTAATGAAATGTGAAAGATTGGATGGAGCTTGACCTTGGGTGGTAAGTCCAGTTCGTAGTTATGTTTCGAAATTTTCTGCTTAATCTTGTATGGTCCGATGTATTTGTAGTCGAGTTTTTGTTTTGTCGTTTTGTTTCGATGTTTTTTGTTGCGAGGTAGACCATGTCTCCCTCCGAGAGGATCAGTCCCTCGATTCTTTTCTTATTGGCGTATGCCGTCATTTTGTTTCTGACGAATTCGAGTTCTGTTTTCATTTCTTCATGTAGGTTTCGTAATTGGTCGCTGGTGAGGATCGCCTTGGGGTTGATGATGGCGTCTCGGGATTGTCGGTAAATGTCTGGTGTGAACCCGAAATTGGCGTATGCTGGTGTGACCTTGGTGCTTTCGTTGGTTGCTGTGTTGTAGGCTAGCTGGGCAGCTGGTAGCTTTTCAACCCAGTTGTTTTGCTCGTAGTTGATATAGCATCGGAGGTATTGTTCCAGTGTTTGATTCATGCGTTCCGTTTGTCCGTCTGTCTCCTTGTGGTATGCAGTGGAGAGTTTGTGATTGATTCCCAAGTATCCTGTGAGGCTCTGCCAGAATTTTGATGCAAATGGTGGTCCTCGATCTGTGATGATCTCGAGTGGTAGTCCATGTGTTTTGGCAATGTGGAAATAGAAGAGATAGGCGAATTCTTCGGCCGTTGTTGCTTCTCTATAAGGTATGAAATAGGAGAATTTCGTGAGTCTGTCCACGATGACGAGAATGCTATCGTAGAAGTTTCCAGTGGCTGGTTCTTCTGATAGGGGTAGTTTGGTGATGAAATCCATAGTGATTGAGTCCCATGGTTGTTGTGCAACTGGGAGTGGTTGTAGTTTTCCGTATGGTTTGTGGCGTCGTGCCTTGGTTTTCGCGCAGAGGTCGCATTGGTTGGCGATGGTTGAAACAATTTTCTTCATATTAGGAAAAGTAAACGTCGTTTTGACTCGTTCTAGGGTTTTATTGATTCCTTGGTGTCCGTGTAGCAGGTGTTTGTGTATTTCGCGTACGAGGTCGTGTTGTAGTTCCTGTGGTACTTGTTGTTTGTCTGTTTTCTCATTGTCTGGGAGGTGTTGGTTGTATTCTAGGATTCTCGTGAGTAGTGGATTGCCCTGTTCCACTGTGTAGGTTGTTGCAATGATTCGTTGTGTGAGGTGTCCTTCCTGCGTGAACTGCAAGAGTTGTTCCTTTGTCTTGGTTCTTCCCGTGTCTAGGTCGGGGCGTCGGCTGATGGCATCGGCTCTGCCGTTCTCCGTTCCTTTGACGTGGATGATGACGTAGTCGAATTCTGAGAGGTATTCGGCGTACCGGAGTTGGCGTCCGCTGAGTTCTTGTGTTTTCGCGAAGTGGGTGATGTTCTTGTGGTCCGTATATACCTTGATCTGGTGTTGGCTTCCTAGGAGATAGTGCCTGAATTCTTTGAAGGCGTTGACGATTGCGAGGAATTCTTTGTCGTAGATGGGGTAGTTTAGTTCCGCTCCATGTAGCTTGTGGGAGTAGAATGCGATTGGGTGTAGGAGTCCTTTGTCGTCTCGTTGTCCAATCTGTGCGCCTAGGGCGAAGTCCGAGGCGTCGGTTTCGAGTTCGATTGGTTGAGATGGGTCGAACATCTTGAGCACTGGTTCGCTCAGGATGAGTTCCTTGATTTTGTCGAAGGCGTCCTTGGCTTTGTTCCCAAATACGAAGGTCTTGTCCTTCTTCGTAAGTTCCGTCAATGGTGCAGCTATCCGTCCGAAGGCTTTGAGGAACTTGCGGTAGTAATTGGCGAATCAAGGAAGGCTTGTACTTCCTTGACGTTCGTTGGTTCTTCCCATTCCTTGACCGCTGAGACCTTCTTGGGGTCCATTCGTATCTCGTTGTGAGAGATGATGTGTCCGAGGAATTCCACTTCCGGGGCGTGGAATTTGCTTTTCTCGGGTTCCACTAACAACTTGGCGTCTTGTAGTGTTTGCAGTACCTTGTGGACGTGTTCCGTGTGTTCTTCCTCCGTTTTGGAGAAGATGAGGATGTCATCCAGGTAACATACAACGAATATGTCCAGATGTTCTCGTAGCACGTTGTTGATCATTCGTTGGAATGCAGCAGGTGCATTGGTGAGTCAAAGGGCATAACGAGGTACTCGAATAGTCCGTACTTAGTACGAAAAGCGGTTTTCCATTCGTGTCCTTCTTTGATCCGAATAAGGTTGTAGGCTCCTTTGAGGTCGAGTGCTGTGAAATACTTCATGCCAAAAAGCCGATCCTTCAATTCGCTGATGAGAGGTAGCGGTGTGCGATCCTTGACCGTAATGGCGTTGAGCATCCTGAAGTCGACACAAAGCCGGAGCTTTCCGTTTTTCTTCGGAACGAACATGACGGGGTATCCGACAGATGACTTGCTTTCCCTGATATATCCTTTCCGTATCATGTCTTCGATGTATTCCTTCAACACTGGTAGTTGTGCTTCGTTGAGTGGGTAGAGTTTGCTGAAGCCGGGTTGCTTCCCATCGATGAACTCAATTTCTAGGTCGTAGTGTGTATGCTCAGGTAGGCCTGTTTCGAGTTCTTCCGCGAAGAGTTTCTTGTAGATGCGATACTGCCATGGAATGTTCTTGAGTCGCTCTTCTTCTTCCGGGTTATCCTGTGGTTTCTTTTGTGGAGCTAGGTCCTTTTCGAGTTCATGAAACTGTTGCATGACTCGTGCGATCATCCTTTGTCGCTGTCGTTTTCGTCCTTTTTGATGTTTGTGTCTTGTCCTGTGGGTGGAGAGGTGTCTCGTGTTGGCCTCTGCCTGGCTTCTCCAGTTCCTTCGGTAGAAGTTTGAGATCTCGTGTCGTATTCTGAGTCGTCATTTGCTGTGGAAGGTGTCTCATCGTTGAAAGAGAGCACTTGGCCAGTCTTCCAGTCGAAATGTGGGTTGAATCGTTGTAACCATGGGTACCCGAGTACAAGATCATGTTGCTTGTTCGGTACAACGTCGAATGAAATGCCCTGGTTCTTTCCTTCAACGAAAACTTTGAGGTGATCAATCTCGCTGTCGATGATACCGTTGTTGTAGTCGAAAGGGGTTCCTTCTAGGTTGACAACCGAGTAAGGCGTCTGTTTGTACCTCCATGGTAGCCTGAGCCTATTCGCCGTTGTCGGGTCGAAGTAGTTCTGCTCAGCTCCGCTGTCCACTAAAGCGTTCAACCATTCTCCTCTGACTCGTACTTTCAGTTCTAGGCATCGTCGCCTGTGTACTCCGGTGGTGGAGTAGAGGGCCTTCTGGGGTAATGTATTCCCTTGTTCATCCACCCGTCGCCCTGTGTCGGATGGGGTGTCTAGTTTTTGACATTGCCAGAGCGTAGTTTGTGTGATCAAATTCACACTCGCTGTTTGCGCAGGCGTCGTAGTCGTGCGTGTCGTCCTTTTGTGCAGCCAGTCCTGGTACTGCCGTTCTTGTTCGGCTCCGGGGTCTTCTTCGTTTTCCTGGCTGATCGTCTTTTGCCAGTCCTCGATCTTGTGGTGATCCGTTTCTTCTCCTGAGTGGCGTGGTAGAGTTTTGAAGAATATCGCGCGTTCGCGACGCCGATGGATTCATACCAGTGTACCACTTTGTACCCTTCCGTTTCGTACCATAGGTAGGGTTTATGGTTTGGTTGATGTGGTAGTGGGACGGGGAAGCAATCTTGCTCTTGCTTCTCCTCTCGGTGGGTTTCGCACCAATGGTGTTGGCACGACATCCAAGAGATGCTAGCATGCTCCTGGTGTGTCGGGTATGTCCTTACGTCGTCTCGTGGATTGAAAGGTGCTTCCGGATGTCGAGGGTTTTCGGCCAATTCCCGATGGTAGGCTCGAATGCAAATTTCTTGCTCATCTGACGTTTCCACATGTTCTCGTGCGGTCTGGATGTACCTTTCCCTTAGGCTGTTCCAGTACCTGTTATTGTTTTCGTCGTACAGTTGGGGGTAGTCTTCCTCCTCCCATAGTTCTTTGTCGCTTTTCCGGGGCTTCCTAGAGCGCTCCTGGCGTAGTTCTCTCTGTAGTTGTCGAGCCTTGTGCTCGAGCTTGGTTCGATTGATGTTGCTACTGCTTGTCTTGGCAATCCAATCATTGCGTGGCAGTCTGCTGTGTTGGTCTGTTTTTGTCGTTCGCAGATTTCATCGTATTCCCGTGATGCCTCAATCTGGTGTCGAGGGCATAGGGTATGGTTGCACCGTGTGGGGTCATCTTGTCGGCAGTCCCTTCGGTGGACTGTGGCGGGCACCAAAAGTTGTTCCTTCTCTTCGTATCCCACAATCCATTTCTTGTGGTCAAATCCTTCTGCGGCGGCTTCTTGGAAGTCGGCTTGTTCGTTCGATGGTTGTTGTGCTGAAGGGGGTGTCGTGGGTTCTTCGATTTTGGGTTCGGCGCGTCTGGTCACGGCGATGGTACGTTGTGACATCAAGTTGCCTGGTTGCTGTCTTCCCTTGTTGGGCTCTGGGAGTGGTTTCCATCCCACGTGTTCTGTAATGTGCGAGCGGTTGTTCTTTTGAGGTTTGACTGGTTCGTGGAGTCGTTCCTTCGTAATGTTGTTGATCATATAGTTGCCTTCCGCCTGTTTTCTGAGAGGTATACTTGGCTGTGTGGCATGTCAGCTCATCTGGTTGGATGCCGGTTTTGTCGTATCCTTGTCGAGCCATTCCGAGTGTTCTAACGGTGCGGATGGCCGTCTGGGGTTCGGTATCTGCCCAGGTGGATCTTACCTGTTTCTTACCTTCTGGGAGGGGTTGTCGTGGCCTTGGTTGATAGCGTCCCTCCTCCGTATCCCGCTGCTTCTTTCGGCATTCATTTGCCTTGTGTCCCTTCTTGTGGCAGTAGTAACATTCAATGTCCTTGCTGTCCTTCTGGGCTGCTCCAAGTTCCATAGGTCCTGCGTGGGTCCCGTAGGAGGTGTTGCCCCTGGTCTGTTCTCGCCTTCGAGATTGGTTGGCGTTGTTCTTATTGCCCCAAATTCGTCCTTTGTTGGATTTTCCATGCGTCGTTCAAACTGTCGGTTGTCGATCTTGATAGTCATGTCGATGTAGTCCTGGAGATTGTCGGGTTTTCCGTTTTGCAGAGTTCGTCCTTCACCTCATCCTTGAGTCCTTCGTAGAAAGCAATCTGAAGGGCACTTGTTCCCCAATTGAGAAATGAGGTGATTTGTGTGAACTCGGCTGCGTAGGTCGGAGGCGGCCTTTGTCTGTCGCAGGTTCTTGAGTTTCTGCGTGGCCTGTTGTTCTTCATCGATGGTTCCGAAGTTGCGTCTGATCGCTTCTTCAAAGTTTTCGTATTCGGCGAAAAGGAGTTGTGTTTCCTCGGTGGGTTCATTCCCGAGAAAGTCGCGCAGCTTGGGTTCAAACCAAGTGAGTGCGTTACCCGTGAGGCATCTGCTGGCGTGTAGGACCTTGCTTTCGGCACTGGCCATCCTGGTGGGAAAGTACCGTTGGTATGCTCTGAGGGACGTAAGAAACGTCCTGACGTGGGTGGCCTGTCCGTTGAATGGTTCTGGGTCCTTGGGTTTGATGATCTCGCCGATGTCTTTGTGGGTAGTACCAGCGGCGGTGTGCTCGAACGTCAGGTTGCCGAGATCGTGAACCTGCTGTTGTGCCAGGTCATTTTGCTGGGCTTGGAGCGTGGTGAGTCGGTCGATCCGGTTCTGTTGTTCGTTGATTGTTTGCTGGTATTGCTGCTGTTGCTGTTCCATGGCTTGGCGGAAGCGTTCCTGCATGTCGTTCATGGATGCCTCCATGCTGGCCAATCGTTCCTGAGTGATCCTGGCGTTGTTGCGTGCGCCGTCCAGGAGGTTGTTATGCTGGATGCTCAGGTGGTTGTACTTATTTCTGAGTTTGCGGACTTCATCTTCGTGTGAGGCCGGGACGATGTGTTCTTCGCCATCGTCATCAGTGTCCATCGGGATGTTAGGTTCCTCTGGTTTGGTCGCGGGCTGTCCCTGTTGGGGGGTGACAGGCAGCTTGCTGCGAGGGTAGAAGGAGATCCAGTGTTGGGTGCCATGGTAACAGTATTGCTCAGAGTATGCAGTACACTACTGAACAAGAGCTATCAACGTGTGACGATCGTGTGTTTCCCAAGGGATAAACCGGTCGTGCAGGGTTTATGTTGGCAGAGAGTGCTGGGCGTAGTCTGAGCAATAGGTTGTAAGTCACGTCTGGTAATATGCTCAATGGTATTGAGTGTAACCAAGTTGTATTGATAGCTGAGGTAGCTAGTACATAAGAAAGTACAATGAGCGTGTTCTATATACTTGGGATCAATCCTTGGACCGACGTTCTCTGGGTTCGGTCCATTGGTAGGGCCGACGTTTTCAACGTTCGGTCCTGGGACCCATGGGAGCGACGTTCGGTTTCCTCGGTCCTGCTTAGTCAGAGTGTTTTCTGCCATGCTTCCCCGCCTGGCCCATGTCATGGCCGTGACATAACTAATACCTCTACTTTGAGTAATATATTATATCTCGTTGCGAGGGTATTTATAAGCTTATTAAATTATACCTAAAGACCTCATAAGCTAACCTCTTTGGGGCCTAGAGGATCCTTAAGCTTATGCTATTAAATTAGCTTGCCGAACTTAAGGCACTTTAGGCCAGGCAGCACATAAGCATGCCTCTTTGGCTATTAGGGGTATTATATAGCTATATCCGTGGCTGGATCTCATATGAAGCCTTATATAAGGTTGACTCTCAGTGGGAACGACTATTAGAAGCATATCCCGCGTGTATAGGCGTATTCACGAGGACTCTTGGTCTGCCTTGTGCTCATACCCTTCAGCTATTGCTAGTGCGAAATAAGCCCCTTTAACTATACTATTTCCACATATATTAGCACCTCCAGCGCTCAGGGATCCCCCTAGCTTCTCATTAAGCCTCATAAGTTATTTAATCGCCTAGCGGCTAATTTAATGCTGCCGGCAATGAGCACATAGCGTGAGCTTAGTATATTTGAGCTCATTGGGAGGGCATCATAGCTAAGGGCATAACTAAAGTGTTCGAGATATTATGAGCTTAGCCATAAGATGACCTCAAAGGCTTGCCCCTTGCGCTACGAGGATCTATTAACGGCTCTACTGGCGGCTCTAGTCTAGACTTCTACGACTACGTAGATAATAACGCATATATCTTCTCGCTCTGTGACCCGCTCTTTATCCCCGTTATCCCCATTAGGCGCCTCTATTATATCCGAGACTATTATAATAACACATATATCAATATACACAACAACTCGGGTATTATCTCCCCCGGCAGCTATGCTAATAGCTGCCCTAGCCGCGCCTGCATTGCGAGCTAATAATCCTCGTGCTATCTTCTAATGATATAAGGAAGCACGAGAGGCCTAGTATGCTATATTGCCTCGGGAATGGTTAAGACTAACTAGCAATTTAGGAAGGCTATGAAGCTGCCTATATGTTACTCTAAAGCTGAGTATAACTAGTGCCTTAACTATAAGCAAATAGGGAGGCATTATAGGGAGGAAAATGGCATTAGAGACTAGACTAAGGAGGAGATAATAAGTTATCTTAATTGGGATAAGGCTAAGACTAAGCGGGTTGAATCTAATATAGAGAAAGAGATAGCATAGCGGCCCTTTATATAGCGGCGAGGGATATAGCATATCTGGGATGCTGCTGAAAGGGATCGTGAATTATAGGAGGATTGGTATAGAGGCAGGAACCCCTATTAATATTTGCAAAATTAATACGAGATATAATTAGTATATATTATTTAAAAAGAGAAAGAAAAGGCGAATCTCTGAGCATATTATATATAACCCAATGGCTTATTTTAGTTGAGTTATAGGTGAGTTAAATGAGTGTGTATTATGGGCCTAGTAGCCTTTAATTATCTAGGGAATAAAATAACTACCCCTATAGAAATCACTGCCTTCCTTGCTAATACCACTATATATAGCTATTCTAATTGATATCTGCAATATGAATCCCTGCATTCTCTAATGCTATGACGGTTAGCTAATAGGTAGTTATCCCCACCGCCGGCGAGGGCCAAGCCGTGCCTGGGATAATTTCGGGCTGATTCCGATATACCTAATCTCTCGGCCTGAAGGGTATGTAGTGCTCCAATGGGGGTTAATATCAGGGTTAACCCTCTGTTGTTAATAGCGATAGGAGCACCTTGAGGAGGATACTAAGTATTCTGGGCTCTTATAAGGGCTTAGGGATTCCAGGCATATAAAGCATTAGATGTGATAGGGTCATTTAGCAATATATGCTAAGCCCACTCAATAATATATCTGCAGAGGCTAGGCTCTTAGATGGGGATTATTGGGACGTTACTCTTGCTACTAGTTACTATAGGCAAATGATATGCAAAGTAGCTGGGATATTTGCATTTATTAGATATAATGCCTGTAGCCTTTATGAATAGTATTATTAATGTAAGATAGGGAAGTCCTAAGGGTTTTGACCTTGGTTTTAATTCTAGTTATTTATCTTTGCGGTGTTATTTGAGAGAGGGATAAAAGCCTTCTTTAGTAGAAAAGGCCTGCTTTATATATTAGAAGCATTAAAGTGATTCACTTCAGAACCAGAGCTATTTAGTTATGCAAGTGAAGGCATCATATATTATTATAGCCCAAGGCAGATTGGCGCGTAGTTAATAGATTACGTTATATCTTGAATATCTGTATATATAGAAGGCCTCTTAATCTCTTTAATTGCATGAATAGATGCTCTCTCAATAGATGAGGGAGGGATATCTCTTGATCACACACACATAAGTCGGTCTTACATAATAGATCTTATTTGCACCGCCGGCGGTGCGATATATCACGTGATCTTATTTGCACCGCCGGCGGTGCACGTATGACTGCCGCATTTATCTCATCTCCACCCGGTTCCTCACAATCCAGTGAATCCACCAAGTAATGTCCACCAAGTGATGAAGCAGACTCGACGTGATTAATCATGCCTAGGCTGGGATACAAAAAGTCGCGCAAGGGGGTGCCTAAGATGCAAGCAGAGACGCGTCAAGGTATGTCATTCGTTCTCGTCACTGCAGCTGCTAATTGTTAGTGTGACGAAAAACAACCATGCTCCGCTTGCTCACGGCACGGCGTTGCCTGCGTCTTTCCGGAACACCGGATGCAGCAAGATCGTCTTCTAGATCTCGGGATTCTGACCGGTTCGTGATTCACTTTGTAAAGAGTCGATCTAACTAGACAGAATGGCAGTCAGACAGACCTACGCAGAGATTGGGTTCTCCATCCCTGAGCCCTGACCCCTATCCTTACTTTGCAAAGTTTGTCACGGGCCAGGAGCCAGTGGAGAAGAGTACATGGCTCACTGATCTTGAGCTGATGCATCACTACACATCTTCGACCTATTTAACACTGCCAAGGGCGAATGAACTGCAACAAGTGTGGCAGGTCGAGGTTCCAAGTTGGCTCTCGCTCTGTCTTTCTCCTCCATCAGGTCCTCTCAGTCTCGGCACATCACCTTGCTTATATTCATCCTGATCGACCGACTCTCTCGATGCGCCTCTCAGCATCAGAACAAGGCCGTGGTAGGCCTCCGAACAGCAGTCCCAACCATCAGCGGGGGGTGTCCGGAAATCTTTGTTTGCTTCTTCGTTGCTGTACATCTGCGCCTTTGCAAGCTTCAGTGCGCCAAGTCGGGATGAACAGCCACGAATCGACGTCTTGTCGACGTTTTCTCCTGGTTCGAGGCATCGGCGATATTCTCAGCTCTTATAACGACGCTCTGAGAGCCAGCAAGCTTGGTATTCTCTTTCTGAGAGGCGACGCGGGTGAACCATCACCAATTCTATCAGCAATGGTTGAGAAGCTCCGCCAACTCGAGATACCCAACGCATTTGATCCGGAAACGACCAATACTAACTGCCGCGGATCAGTCCTATCAGCAGTCAATTGGATTGGTGCGTCTGGACAACCCGAATGCCGGATCTTCGAGTCGCCATGGGGTTGGGTCCTAATCTTTGAACCCAAATTCATGGACCTTGTGGCGAAATCATCAATTGCTCTTTGCGTCATTGGGCATTACTGCGTCATTTACACCACACTGGGCAGGATCACTGGTTT